>NC_141069.1:25418944-26096444 GCF_041138505.1 Cibotium barometz
CTAATTGAGCTTATTTGCTTACTTATCACATTTTGTATACTAAATGTGGCTCTTGTTACCTGTGTATGTTTTGGGTCTTGTTAAAATGTTGCACCCATTCATCTAGACATTGAAAATGAGATACATTATCTATGAGAATTTTATGGAGTAGGATGCCTGTTCTTCATACTCAGAAGGCTCTCTATGACAGGAACAGGGGGCCCAACTGATTCCCCTGTCATGCCAAGTGAGAGCAGATTCCAGTGCTGTGATTGGAGAATCAAATTATCAATCTCCAGCAAAATTTCCTTTAATCTATTGGTGAATCTGTTCACATCAGTGCAGCTGTGGTATTTCTCTGTCCAACAAGGGCGGAGGTAGTCAGAGTTTCAATCAGCGTCATGCAGTCAGCAGTGATTATTTCTTGGAATTCAAATCTCCAGCGCTTGCACATTGCCATCGAATTCAAAATTCCAGTAGGGCCAATTGGTTGAAATCTGCTGCACCTGCCTGTGCCTATTGCATGGAGACGGTTGATCGGGCCAACTCTGCTCGAGCTGCCTGTGTAGCGCATCGGCAAATGTTTCTGCAGAATCCCGAGTACGCGATACCTGTTGGACGTTTTCCTGACTCCCTCCGGCGGGGAAAGGTTGCCGGTTGTCCTTTCCCTTCTTTCAGAGGCTTGGGAAGCAGATTGTGATGGGGAAACCGGATGCACCTACAAGGAGGTCGGATGCAGGGTCGAAGCCATGACCAGCCAATCCACCACCATGGGAAAATGCATGCTTTAAGAACAAGAGAAAGCAACAATCTCAGATGGTCAAGCCTTTGATGAAGAATCCTATAGACAATTTATCAACCAGAAGAACTCTAATAAGAGTATGGTAGCTCCCCAATGCATGAGTTGCACTATCTCAACAATGGATTGGACATTGGGACACAAGGTGTCGTGACATGGAGTAGATTGCCATGCCCCACAAGGAATCAACTTGGACGTTTCTTTCAAATTTCAAGATATTGTAAGGGAAAGATTCGAAAACATATTTTCTGGCTTTGGGCAAACACAGTAAATAAAAACTAAGTACTTCTAGTTAGTATTTCTTTTAGTTTTGTTACTCTTGAATCCTTGTATACCCCTACAAGGATCGTTTTCTTGAGTTGTTTCAGGAAAACTGTAATGTCTGCAAGCCTAGAATAAACTATATTATTTGGAAAATGTGGAACTGTCCAAGGTTTATGGGTGGTATATATAGAGCACTCTTTGCTCAAGACTTCATTTATGGCTTCATGGTTTATTTATCAATATACCAAGTTGGTCTATCCCTAGGAACCCCTATGATTGGCTAGCTCATAAGTGGAGGGAGGCTGCACTTCCAGGTGCATGTTGGATCTTTTTTGGCGGCAACGCCCAGAACCAGATGGATTGCAATGGGCATGCTGGAGCTTGTGACTCCCACATGTTGGCATAGAAAAGGGGTTTTATGTGTGCTAGGATTTTTGATGTATTGGCACCGAGAAGGTCTATACCTGTGCGTTGATATATTGGCACAGAAAGAGACTATACTTGTGTCAAGATTCTTGTTATATTTGTACTTTTTTTAAATTCTGGTTCATACTAGAAATTTTGATATATCAACTCTGAGAGGGTCTATAAGAACAGTGCACCATTTGGTACTATGGCCGCTGGGCATCTGTAGTGTGGCCATTGGGGGTGAGGATGCATGGGAACCACCCCTGTGGGCCCCTATGGATTTTCACACAGACAAATAAAGGACATTATTGTGTGTTTTATGAAGGCACATTCACCCTCTTTTAAAAATGGGTTGGCATTTCTTATCAAGGCCGGACAAATTATCATTTGGGCAATGTTGTGTGAACAGCTTATCATTGCCACCTTGGTACATCTCCGTACAGTTTTCCCTCATCACCGTATAGCTTCCATACTCGTTCATTAATCCTCCACACTGTCGCCGTGCTGATTGTACCTGTCCGTATTATGGACGCTTGAAAATCATTGTACTTTGAAGTATTGGGCTATTGCCAGGCATGTGGTGTTCTTATCCAATTATAGTACCATCCTCCTCCATGACAGAGTGCAGAGCCGTGATGAAGTCCACCTTCTGTGGTCCATGTCTCTTGAGTACGTCGTAGATTTGCAAGGGACAGGTGGAAGGTCCGGATCTTTGGCGCGGGGATCTGGGGATGTCTAGCTCTCAGAACGGATCGAGCTTTCTCTAATGATTGCGCAGGTGCTTGGGGCCAGAGGATCCTGCACTCTGGTATGTTGATGGCCTCTGTGATCCCTTTCTCCTTGGGGGGCTTGAGTGGCCTCCTCCATTTCCAGGCTGAGGGAGTCTAAAAGAAGTCTGTTATGGAGGTCTGAGAGGAATCCGGCTTTCTGCTACCCCCTTGGGCACTGTTTGAGCATGGCAATAACAACATAGCTCCAGTAGGTACACACCCAAGCATCACTGATCCACAAACTGCATAACCTATGAGAGGGGGCCGAATCCATCTCGGAAAAGGCAGTGGAATCTCCCATGAATGTCATGATAGAGTGGGCATCTACACAAATAGTGCTTCTTTGTCTCCAGTTCCATGCTCATGCATACCTTGCATATCCGTGCCTCCTAGGGGATGCCCTCTAATCTACCAGACTCAACCCACTGACTTTGTAATGATACTCACACCTAGATGTGTGCCGATGAAGGTATATCTAGGGCTATCCATCATCAGAAACTTGTAGGATGTGCTCTGTAGAACTGGAGTTTTGTGGGCACGCGGGTGAGGCCACCCATGTGCAGCTGGCTCATGTAAAGCTCTGTCAAGGCGTTTGAATGTTAGTCAAGGCTATATCGAAAGGGGCGGAGGCAATCCATGTGAAGGCCAGAGAGGTCAAACCAGCTGACCACCCGTGAGTACCAAGACCTGCTCTGGCCCTCTCGTGTAAGCTGCATGGAGGACTCTAGGGCTAGCTATGGGAGGCAGCTCACTCTAGACATGTGATGTAGATGTATGTAGGCGATGGTCTGGAAAAATGCATCTATAACCAAGGGGGAGACTCCAAACTCAGCCAGGATAACCTCATGCAGTATTATTGGCATACTCCAGATCATGCGTGGAAGCATCCTCACCTGTAGTCTCTGTTTTCCTTCTGCCTTCAGAAAGGGGCACATCACTGCAGGGTGCACACCAGTGTGAAAAAGCCAACATTTGGTGTGGGGCTCTTGGAAGTGGGCCTAGAAGCACTCTCTAGGCGGGCTGCGTATTCTCTTGATAGGTGGGGCCTGCGCTCCTGGTCTCATGGAAAAGATCGAACCTATAAGGTCACTCCAAGGTAAACATAAGATGAGACAATCTCTACCCGGGCTCCTCTGCATAGAAAAGACCTGCCTACTCTTTGTCGGTATGAAGTGTTAAAAGACCACGACGTTGGTTTTGCCAAGGTTAACCATGAGGTCACTCTCCTCACAAAACCGATGCAATGCATCCAAATGTCTATGTAAACCCTCCATAGAGTCAGAGATCAAGACTATGTCATCGCCATACAATAGAGTTGGGCACAACTTGTCAGAGTCATGCAGCAGCAGCACACACATCACCCCAAGGCATTGAGCAACGTTGGTGGTGGTGGCTGGGCTCCCATCTACCAGCTGTTGCTTCCCCCAAAGACCCGGCCGGAGGAGATATCTATGACAAGGTGCTACCACACCCTATATATGGCTCTTCGACTTCCCATGCTCTTGCATATGGGATAATCCACCACTTGGAGTCATGCGACAACCTGAGAGTAGCTACGCAAATTGCCACCTCCAATACCCTCCTTCAATTCAAGCACCTCGATCAACAGAGGCTAGGACTGCCTAGGACCACACAAGTCCGAGCTCTGTTATCATGTCAGAGTCATGTAGCAGTAGCACACACACCACCCCAGGGCACTGAGCAACGTCGGTTGCTGGGCTCCCATCTCCTAGCCGTTGCTCCCCCCAAAAACCCGGCCAGAGGAGATATCTTCGGCGAGGTGCCACCACACCCTATATGGCTCTTTGACTTCCCATGCTCTTGCATATGGGATAATCCACTACTTCAAGTCATGCGACAACCCAAGAGTAGCTACGCGAATTGCCACCTCCAACACAACTGCTTTTCGCGGGGGGTGGGGGGGGGAGAGAGAGAGAGAGAGAGAGAGAGAGAGAGAGAGAGAGATTCATATTGCCAAAATGCTAACACTGCTTTGGGTCTACAGGAACACTTGGAGATGTTTTCTGATGCCTCAGTAAATTTGCGAGGATGAATGTGTCACTTTCACTTGGTATCACTGTAGGAGTTGTGATTGGAGTTGGCATTGGAATATTATTTGCCACTTGCCTTTACTTGTGCTTAAACGTGCAACAGAAAGATAATGAAATCCGAAGTACTAGTGAACAAAGAGGTATGGAACTACCCATTCGGATGAATGCAATAGATGTGAGTTCAGTCTTATCAGATACAACCACCGAGTACGATTCACCCCCTCTTGGCAAAGAGCAAGGGCTATTTTCATCCTGGTTCGGAGGAAGCGAGAAGAATTCAGTTCTTTCACATTCCGGACTACCTATATACCCATACAGGTAGGGCCTTCTTTTATTAATGGCGCACCTACAATTCTTGGCTCTCTTGTATGTGTGTGTGTGTGTGTGTGTGAGAGAGAGAGAGAGAGAGAGAATCATGGTTGTTTGGGGGCATTGATGTGCGGTGCAGGACAAAAATGACAAATAGCACATTTTTTTTAAAATTGCACTTTCATTTGGCCATGTATGCTATGTGTTCCTGTTTTGCTCAGATAAATACAGGGGAAAGGGTCTTTTTGTACATGCCTTATCACCATCCTCTTTTTAAGAGGAAGGATGGTGAATTGATTTAAAGCATGCTATACACTGGTCTCTAATTAATTATCAAGTAGTGCAAGTCAAAGCAACTGAATGTTTTTGGGACATAGTCTTTCTTAAAAAATTAGTGAGGGTCTATTCGGATCCGATTGACCTTACCAGATTTTGAAGAAGATTAGTGAGGTGGCCTATAAGCTAGAATTGCCTCGAGTTCATCCAATTTTCTATGTGAGTAGATTCAAGGAGAAACTGGGGGTTGAGGATAATATTGTCACTCCTTATGAACTCGTAGAGATTCAAGACTTGTCATTTGTTCCTTATGAGCCGGAGCTTATTATTGACTTCAGTAAGAAATAAGGTGATCCCTGAATATCGATTAAGGGGAAAGGTAGGGCGGAGGAGGACTCAAGTTGGGAGACAGAGGCTAGTTTGAAACATCGGTGCCTTGATTTCATTTAGGAGTAAATGTGTGAGGAGGGGAAGTGCCTTACATACTTGATGCCTAATCTCGTATGGTTAGGGGAGGATTAGGGGAAGCAAGCTCATACAGGTGGTTAGGATTAATTATAAATAAATCCATGGATATTTATGATTGGATGGTTATTTATAGTAGCAGTAGTCACTATGGCTTGTCAGTTATGTGCCTGGACCAAGAGTTGACATACTCCTGATGTGGACATGGCGGATCAAAATAGTCTTGCCGAGGGCCTCTATGGCAGGCACTGGTGGTATAGGACACCAGGGCTGACTGGAATGGTTCTATGGGGGTGAACCCTAGCCCTTGCTCGGGGAAGGTGTGCAGATGCGGACGGTGGTTGGGTGGTGAGCTTGCCTGCAGGTTGCTTGAGCACCACTTCATAAAAGCCACGGGCCGCATAGTAGACACATTCTACATGTAAACTTGAAAGCAATGTGTTTATCCACTGCCCAACATCCTCTGCAGAAGGCACCCGGCCCGGAAAGAAGCGAATCACAGCCTGTTCAGAGAACTTATTTACTTTGGGAAGAATGACATTCTTTGGGATACTGCACTTTAGTGTGGTTTTGGGCTTCTCCCACTTCTCACCATGAAAATCCTGATGCAGCACATCATAAAGAAACTGCGGAGTAGGATCCTCATGTTGTGGCTTCTTGGAATCGGTGCCATCAACGGGTTTCTCATGTTTTCTTTCATAGTGGATTACTTGTTCCTGTAGTCTCATGGTGTCAAGAGGAAAACCAGCCGCATCCATAGGTGATGGAGAGCGCTTGCAGATGTTGCTTGTGGCAAAAAAGCATTCGAGCTGCAGCTTGAATAAGTGACACACACCCCCCTTTTCTCCAAGGATGTCGATGAAATTGCCATGTCCAAGTATCCCGCCAACATAGTTACCAGTGCCTGGAACACTGTATGCACTTTTTTTTAGTGAAACCACTGTCTCATAAGAAGACTGTACGTACACACACACACACACACACACACACACACACACGTGTATGTATGTGTTTGTTTGTGCCTGCGCGTGCGCGCGCACACACGTATGTATGCATTATTGTACGTGTTCATGTGCATACACATGCATATGTATCTATCGATATGTTTTTTTTGATATGTTTCTGAATTTTGGCAGGGACTTGCAAAAGGCAACCAACAACTTTACAACCAAACTAGGCGAAGGGGCTTTTGGTCCTGTTTATAAAGCTGTAATGCCACAAGGAGGCACTTTTGCTGTCAAGGTGCTTTCTTCAGAATCTAAGCAAGGGGAGCGAGAGTTTTTGACAGAGGTAACATGGTTATAAAACTTGCATGGTCAATGTGGTTGTGGGATCAAAATCTCTTGAAGTTAACGTGATTGAATTAGGATCAGCATCATACTACATTATATTGGTGGACATTTTTCTTTTGTACTCCTCCCAAGGAATGATTTTCTCAATAATTGATATTTTGGCAGGTGGCATTGCTAGGGAGGCTGCATCACAGGAGCCTGGTCAACCTTGTTGGATATTGTGCAGAAAAAGGCCATCGAATATTGGTCTATGAGTATATGAGTAATGGCAGCTTGGCGAAATTATTATATGGTATGCTGGTGTGCATTGATCTAGGCGAATTGGAGTAAATTCTCTGTATGAGAGGGCACATTACGTGTTATGCTGGTTACAGGGATCTGCCAGTGGGGGCTCTTCCAGGCTGAGGGATGGATGGGCAATCTTTTTTTTTCCCCCTCTTAGAGGGATCTCTAACAAGCACAAAGGGGAACTCTTCTGCAGGTGACGACCATGAGCTGCTGTCTTGGGATATGAGAGTTCAAATAGCTCAAGATATTGCAAGGGGAATTGAGTACCTCCATGAAGGGGTATGCCAAATACTCCTATAAATCCTTGTGTTGCAGGGGTATGCCAACTGTCCCGAGTCCTTACTTGTTGGATGTTACAATGGTTTTGTGTGTGCTGGGAAGTGTGTTACTCATCTTTTTAAGAGAAACCTGTGTACACTAGATTCTTTTGGTTGGATTTTGGGTCTCTCACCATGCATGCTTACACTATGTTTTCAATCTGTTCCAGGCGATACCTCCTGTAATCCATCGGGACATAAAATCTGCAAACATCTTGTTGGATGATTTCATGAAAGCCCGGGTTAGTTCACAAGACAAGTATTGGCTTGGGATGGGGAAATGCATCTGGGTGGGTTTAGGAATCTTTTCTACTGGTAAAAAATCTCATCTCACCAAAGTTTGCATGAACTGTTGCAAAGAATCAAATGAATTGTGCTTGCATATCTATGTTTGTATCTATACTCACTTCTTCTTCCTTTTTTTTCCACCTTCATTGGTTAAAAATCAAACAGCCAAAGGCTACATGTACAAGCTCAGAGCCCTCCAAAGATGTGAAGATAATAGTTGGGGAGGGTGTTCCCTCCATGGCTGGCTGCTCTTAGAGGGAAACTACCTCATATAATGGGCGTGGGGGGGTGGGGGGGGGGGGGGGGGGAACCAAACAGGAGGCTTGAAATACCAAGTGATCTCGCTGTGTCGATCAAAGAGAAAAGGTCCTTGGGGCAACGTATGCAGAAATGCCTCTCGCCACCTTCGCATGCGATCCGAACCTCCTTGAAGCTACCCCCACTGCCTGTGACATCAGTCCAAATGGAACTGGATTTAGCTTGGGGGGAGGAGAGGTGAGGGCGAGGGGCGGGGTGTTGGGGTGAGAATTCCCTTCATGGCCTCACTGCAATGGGCCCACCATACATGCCATGCAACAATGCTGCTGATGACAAGTGCCTGGAGACTAGATCTCTGACCATATATGTCAAAGGTCGGTTAGCTGTCACAAGCCATATTGGCCGGAGGAGGGTCAATGCGCCTCTCTCTACTTCAGATAAGCAAGCTATTGCAAGTCGTGAAGACATGTTTGGTGCCACTTGCTGGAAATTCAGGACAGCAGGCTGAAAGTCAGTTTTTGCCTAAGAATGATCTTGTAAATCAGCTTATGGATCAGGCCGAGATGTCTACAGATGTAGAGGATCCTGTAAGGGAAGAAAAGACAGCCATTGAAGAGGCAAAAAAAAGTCCCTAGATGGTTGTTTCGTACCCTACAGAAGAATATACTTTTAGCTCCATTTGAGAGTAGAACAAAGGGCTGGTAGAAGAGGTGAATCAAGCAGACAGGATGCAGATTTTGCTTGCACGAGTAATATCTGTGATTCACAGGAACTTGTGGACCTTCTCCCTGGAAAGAATGTAGTTGGTACAAAGTGGGTGTACAAGGTCAAGCGTAAGTTTGATGGATCTATTGATAGATTCAAGGCAAGACTTGTTGCAAAAGGCCATTCTCAGGAGAAGGGAACATATATGATGAGAGCTTTGCCCCTATGTCAAAGATGACTACTATTAGGGCAGTCACTCCATTGGCAATTCATATGGGTTGGAGTATGCATTAGTTGGACATCAAGACTGCATTCTTGAATAGAGAACTTCAGGAAGAGGTATATGTGCATTAGGCACTTGGTTTGTTGTTACATGTCAAGAGCACAAAGTATGTCTCTTGAAGAAAGCTGTTTATGGGCTCAAGCAAGCTCCGAGAGATTGCATACTTGGCCAGCCAAGGGTTTCGGAATAGTCTGAGTGAGATGACTCTCTATACATTTAGAAGGAAGTTTTATACATTTTGGTCATCATTCTCTACGTTGATGACATGATCTTAACAAGGAACAATGAGCTGATTTACGGACAGTCTTTGAGATGTCAGATTTGGATCAATTGCATTCCTATTTGGGCATAGGATTTCTGTAGCTAGAAGATGACATTATTATGTTTCAGTCTAAGTATGTTCGACGGATTTTGAAGAGGTTTTACATGGAGGATTGCAAACCTATTGCCACTCCGATTGAGACAAGTTTGAGGCTTAGTAGCTTTGATGCCGGTGAGCCATTTGATGCCACGCTTTATAGCTAGGTTGTTAGATGCCTTTTCTATTTGTGCAACACACGGCCACACATATCTTATGGTGTTTCTCTGTTGAGTAAGTTTGTGCACAGCCCAGTACAAAGCATTGGCAAGCTGTGAAGTGCATTTTCCGATATCTCCACCAGGGCACATAGTCACTTGGATTGTTCTATGCCTAGGAGGGTGATTTTCAGCTATGTGCTTATGGTGATTCTGATTGGGCTGGAGACTTTGAAACTAGACAATCTACTAGTGGTAATTGCTTTTTGTTGCAAAAATTCTTCCAAGATTCTTCCATTTCATGGCTTATCAAGAAGCAACCTAAGTGACATCATCTTGTGAAGCTGAGTACAGGGAAGTCTTCATAGCGTTGTTGGCACACTTGTATGCCGGTCAGAGTGCTATGGCTATTACCAAGAATCATGTGTCATGCACTTACAAAGAATATTGAGGTTCACTATTATTAGGTGAGAGAGTAGCTACATGCAGGTGACATTAGTCTTCTCTCTTATCCATCTCAAGATGCTTCCATGAGAAAAGCTTTTCGCAAAGCTTTGGGCTTACTTCCTTTTGGGGATTGTATACTTTGTACATCTCCGTTACCAATTTGGGGGACTTGCCGGAGCCCAGTGAAACGGTCGTTGAGGATCCACCCGAAGTGGATGAGCTTGAGGAGATCTTGTAGCCAGAGCAGATTGTGTATCACAAGGAATGCAAGCTTGCTGCAAGCAAAGTTGTTAGGCGTTACCTTGTGAAGTTTAAGAACTATCTTCCCATTGATGCTAAATGGGTAGATGAAGAGTTCTTCAGAGATTGCCCGCATGTGCTTCATACATATTTGGATGCTTTTCAGTGGCAGACAACTGTTTAGAAGCCGGGGGGGATGTCACCATTTGGCCACCCAATTGGTCCACTTGTGCTTTCTCATCATGTATGTGATTGGACTAGTGTCCATGGCAGTTGTATATGCCGGGGATTGATGCCATTCATGTGATACAGTGGACTTGGCTTTCCATTGGGACTTGTGCCTCTGTGTACCTGCCTGGAAATGCCTGGTGGATTGGTGCTCCATTGGATTTGGTACCTCGTGTACTTGCGTGGAGCATGTCTATTTGGATATAGTCTCATGAATGGAGATTGTCCATACCAATGCTGCTTTGCATAGCATTTTTATGTGCTTGCTTGCTATTGAATTGCATGCTGTTTTAATGCTTGCTTCACCAATGTGTAGTTCTGGGTAAGGGGACGCCCATCCGTGAACCGTGCATGTGAAACTGTCTGCTGACATGGTTATGTGGCATGTGATAGGTGGTAAGTATTGAACATAAACCTAGCCTTAAGAGTTAACACTAATTTATAAGTGAGTGTGTTCACACTTCACACATGGATGTCCCGAGGTGGACAAAACCCAATGTCCACCGTCCAGACCTTATTCCCTTTGTACAAAGGGAGTAACCAGCCATGTGTCCTCTCTAGCTTGCTCCACAAAGCACTTGCCTGCCACCTAGAGTGGACAACTCACCACCTCACTACTACTTCTCTCTATAGAGGTAGGTGCCTCCATGAGGCGTTTGGGCTGTATTTTCTGCACTTTCTCCTTCCTAACTCCATATCCAAGCTTGCTAAGGTGTTTCCCAAGCTTCCAAGAGTGTTTCCGGGTGCTAATCACTCTCCTACACACTCCCAATGACTGAAATTCAGCAAAACAGCTCTCTTTACTGTTGTAATTTCTAGTCTTTGTGCTGAAAACCCTAATTTCAGCCCTCCTTTCTCAAGTTGAACCATAGGGGAAGCTTTCTCAGGGTTCCCTTCATCCTCTTGAAGACTTTTGTCGCGAAGAATTGCGATAAATCGAAGATTTCATCACTCCAAGCACTTCCATCGCGACGAAGACTTCCACTGTCATCGACTCTACTTGCAATTGGCAAGCTTTTATGCTTAAATATGGAAGCAAGTAGTAGGAGGGAGAAACCGGATTACAAGATTAGATACCCTGTGTAGTGTTCTCTTATGCTACGTGCTCTCTTGCAAATTGTTGCTACCATGTGTTGGTGGAACAATAGAGAGAAGATGGTAGGGAACACGGGCACTTGAGAGGGTAGTGTGAGTTACAAGTCTACACCGACAACCACTTGTTTGCAATACTGTATTCATATGCATTGGTATGGAAATCTGGTCAGAAATGCCTATGACACTATGTACTTGATTCTCCCAAGATCAATATACTTTATTCGAGGGAGGGGTGGGCCGTTCCGGCTCATTGTGTCTCTTGTCAATTCAGCAAATTACTTCTTGTATTGAGAATGTGTCCATCAAATCTTAGTGTATTTAAGTGTATTGATTAGCATTGTGTTCTATCAAGTTACAAACACTATGCATTCTTCAACTAATAAGGCTCCGTTTGAGATAGTCTACGGCAAAGTGGTTCTTCCATCTATCTTACGAACAAAAATGAAATCTTTGTAGCAGATGAGTGAAACCGATCCCGTCAAGTGGGAAAGACTCAGTTGGACACCTGCACGTTTAATAGCACAACTTTAAAACCACAAATATGAAATGGACAACTTAAAACAACTTGAAATTTAAATGAACAGAAATGGAAAGATGGACACCAGCACTGGGGCCGGAACGGGCCGACCCCCCCCTCAATATATGATATATTTATTGGGAGTATTTAAAGAATACAATGCTCCATGGGTTCTGAGAACCAGATGATGTCCATGTACATATGATAACAGTACTAAACAAAAAGCTCGAATTTCGATGTAGAAAAACTCGGAGCAGAACGACCACTAGTGTGGTCCAATCACTACGGTCCTGTGCTTTCACTGGACTCCGCGGAGAGCACCACACTGGTGTTCCGAGACCACGCACAGACAGGCGCTCTCGTACTAACGCCTGGCTCTCCCGATCTCAGCACCTTTGGACCGAGGTTCGCCCATATAGCTTGGACAACCCGGCACCGAACGGGTGTAGGCCGAGCAGGACGAATCTTTTACCAGATTTAAACATTAAATGCTTTACTCAAATCTGAAAATCACTTACTTGTAGTTGGTTGATAAAAGACCAAAACTTGCGGAATGATGAAGCCACTCAGGTGATGCGAAGTCTTCCTTGTAGAACACCCGTGGAGATGATGTACCGCCACAAAGGACACAGCCGCCTGGGGGAAACAATTCAGAGGTAATATGTGGCCTTCATGTGATGGCAGCCAACTCTGTGTAGGCAAAACATGTAATGGGCGCCTGGCTGTATGCGCAGTAGTGCTTTGTGAAGAAAGCTCACGACTGAGTGCAGAAGCAGCCGCCTGAAGAAGCAAGTTCAGTCGCCTGTAGAGGGGCAGCCGCCTGCTGGAATGGTTGCAGCCAGCCTGTGGGAGGAAGGGCACCTGTATGCTGTACCCAGGCGCCTGGCTGCAGTACAGTTGCTGCCTGTAGAGAGTTTGGCGCAGGCAGCAGCAGCATAAGTAGTCCCTTGTGAAGTTAGCCCACGTCTGAGAGCAATAGCAGCCGCCTGAAGGAGTAGTAGGCGCAGCCTGTTCTGTAGATTTCAACAGTCGCCTGGGGAAGTAGGCGCAGCAGTGCCTTGTAGATTCAGCAGTTGCCTGAGGTAGTAGGCGCAGCCAGCAACAGGGTCAGCCGCCTGTAGAGAGTCAGGCGCAGCCAGCAGAGATGGAGAAAAGCATGCGCCTGGTTGCTGAAGGAGCAGTAGCGTAGGTGACGCTTTCTTGGTCTTCACGTGGAAGGAGAATCGGGTGATGAACCAATCGCCAGATAGAAGTGATTCATGCTTACGCTTGAAGGGAGAGATTTCTTTTAATAACATTAAGGTGGAGATAACCTTTAGTCATACCCACGTTTGCATGTGGGGGCTAGTGGGGGTAGGTGACCATGCCCACCCCCACACTCACTTAAAAGTGAGGCTCCCCACCTTGGCCCCAAAGTGGGTGCCCAAAGGGGGTGCCCACTTTTAAATGAATGTGAACAGCTAACCTTATAATTTAAAGGGTTAGAATTTAAAACATTAAAACAACATGTGTAACATACTTACCACCTGTTCACATGCACTGAAACTCGTCAGAATACAGAGCACACTTCACGACTCACTGGCAGGCGTCCCCGCTCAGTAAGTAACACGTCAAGCAGGCAAACACACGAATACATGTCATGCGAAAACAGTTTCAAACATGCAAAATATGTGTGCATGTGCAAATAGTAACATGGACATATCTCCCGTTCATGGAACATGTACAAAATATCTGTCGGCACAAAACTGGCACGACATTTATTACATAAAAACCTGGTCTTCCTATGGAGTGACAGTCCCATAGGTAAGACACAGTTCCAGGCACGAGTTTCCCTAGGTGTGACAGTCCCATAGGTAAAACACGGCACGAATACTGGCTCTTCCATGGCGTGACAATCCCATGGATCGAACACAGTCCAGGTCATACACGGGTGGCACTGATCTGGCTCCCGTCCATACGACACCATCCTGCTAACACACGGGTGGCACCAGTCTGGCTCCCGTCCATGTCAGCAAAATACTGGCCTCTTCACACGAGACACTGGCCTGGCCTCAAGTGAACGAGACGCAAAAACTAGGAATGGACCAAATGGTCGGCCAATTGGTGACAATGAGTATGTCTGAGATTTGGATACTGCGTTTGCACAAGTTCGGACAGCCATAGAAAGATCTCAGGCTATGCAAAAAAAGGCAGTTCACAAGTACATGTGAGAGGTTATTTTCAAGGAAGGTGATTGAGTTCGAGAAAGCATGCCTTCGGAAGCGGCCAGGTAAAGAAGGCCGGTTTTCTAAGCTTTCAAACAGGTATTATGGGCCATTCCAGATCTTACAGAAGATAAATGAAGTGGCTTATAGATACCATGGTATTGTCTGATCACTGGAAAATACATAATGCATTTCATGTCAGCTTGCTGAGGCCATATGTGAGACCACCTCCTATGAAATGAGTTTTGGTGGAAGATCCACCAGAGGTGGATGAACTTGAAGAGGTATTGCAACTTGAGCAGATAGTTTTTCATAAGGAGCGTAAGCATGTAGGTGGCAAGCTAGTACGCAGGTATCTTGTGAAGTTTGAAAACTATTCGGCCATGGATACAAAATGGATGGACGAGGATTATTTTGAGGATTATCCAGAGCTTCTGAAGGCCTATCTGGAAGCTTTTCAGTTGCGGTGAACTGCTTAGAAGCCGGGGAAAATGTCACAAAATTCCTAATTGCTTCTGGTTTCTACTATTCATCTGTGGTATATGGAGCCTGACATGACATACATGTATGGCTTGTGGAGCTTGACATGGTGTGTCTGTATGGCATATGGAGCGTGACATGACAATACATGTCTGGCTCTTGGAGCCTGACATGATAGTACATGTGTGGCTTGTGGAGCCTAACATGGTGTACATGTATGGCTCATGGAGCTTGACATGATGTGATTTCCCTAGGACTAGCTATCCTGGTGATCTTCCGTATTTATGTTCTGGGAAGATTCCAGAAAGATCATGAAGTCCTGGACATTTTACTTGATACAACTGAGCAAATGGGTGTTTCTTCTAGTCTAGCTGCACTCATGTGTGTGCATGACTTTGATTTTATATTTGGATGATTTGCATTGTTTGCCTGGACAATGCCTGAGATGTCCCTAAAAACCCAATTTACAGCTTTATGATTTCACATACTAATAATTATGGGTGCAGGTCCACACTCACTTATAAGATATTCACACTCGGCAGGACTATTTTAATACATGTGGTAGCCAAAAGGTGGGCACCGGACTTGTTTTGAGCTAACTGATAGTAGGCGCCCCCTTCTAGACCATAAAAGCATACGATAGAGCTATTTTCAGTAGAGGAACTCTATTACAGGGGGAGAACTCTAGTTTGGGGCTAGCGCATGCTTCTCTGTGCATGGGAGAGCTGGTCAACTGGTTAAACAACTTCCTATAGCCATCTACCACTACCTACCGCGACGGAATTCACCCAATTGTGTGGCCAAGGTTGGTCGACTCCATCTTGTGGTTGTTTTGCTGCTAGCTGGCTGTTTACAGCCCTAAAAAAAGCTACTGGTCAGGGCATTGGAAAGGGAAGAAGAGCTGGCCGATTTGTGTGAAAGGGATTTTCTACTGATCGGAGACTTTCCGGCTTGTGAACTGCTGCTGGTTGACTTCTTGTGGCTTCTGAGAGCCGGACAACAGCTGCAAACAGCCCTTCAAGGCTGGTTGACTTGCTCTGTGAGCCAGACAGGAGGAAGATCAAGATGCAGGGCTGTCCCGGGCTGATGTGAGAGTGCTATGGGCTGTCCATGGTTGTCTGTCCTACATGTGCTTTATGCCGGGAGTGCTCTCTTGTGCTGAGGATTGAAACCATTTCTATGTGTTGTTTTGTTTTCATATTGTACTGGAAGAAACAGGTGCTAGTAGCCAGTGGAGAATCTGTGGGCACCCACAAAGTTGTATTTGAAGCAGACTCCTTTTTGATTATCTAACCATAGGGGGGGGGGCGGGTCAGCCCATCTTTTGGCCCCTAGTGTGTACTGTGCAAGATGGTTATTTTTTTTCCTATCTAGCATGCTCATGTGTTTATTCAGTTTTCATGGTAGATAAGATTTCCGTGCTACAGCTGCCCCTCCGTTACAATAACTACTAGTGAACACATGGTATGTAGGTTGATGTTGAGAAGCTGGAGTGTCACAAACAGCAACTTGCCGAGTAGAGACATAGTACGTGATGAGCAGAAGGAGATATATAGACATCTTCACTGAGAGCTCGAGGGCATTGATAGACGTGTCACTCGAGCTCAGTCTCAAGCAGAGGAGGAGATGTATAGAGAGCTTCACAGAGAGCTCGAGAGCATTGATGGACGAGTCACTTGAGCTCAGTCTCGAGTTCTTACGACCACTTCACTCACTTCAGCAGAGTCGTCCTTCCATCTCTAAAGGCACCAGGGTTTCTTCCATCTCTAAAGGCCACCGGGGTTCCTTCCATCTCTAAAGGCACCAGGGTTTATAATATATATTTTTATTATATATACATTATTTAAAAAAAATGAACGTACTTATCTCGATGTGTACTTTATGTACTCATATGCATACCGTATCGTACCGCACCGTACCTAAAGTCCTTAACCTCCCTGACTTGATCCATGATACTCAGACAGGTTTTGTTCAGGATCGAACATTTTGGACAACATCTTCACCTTTTGGGAGGCAACGGCTTTGGCCAGGATGCAGCAACAAGACCTCATAGTGCTACTCCTAGACTTTGAGAAAGCTTATGATAGGGTTGATTGCAGCTTTCTAGAGGGCACAATGCGCCGGATGGGGTTCCCTGTGGAGTTGATCTGTGGTGTTTCAGGACTTTACTCAGCCTCTCACAGTCAAGTTCTCATTCAAGGAGCCCGAGGCGATAGATTCCCCCTTTCTCGCTCGGTCTGGCAGGGCTGTCCTTTGGCATCTTACCTATTCTTATGGGCCGGCAGTGATAGGAAGCTTGCCCGGGCCAAGGTGGCATGGAGAGTGATCATTCAGCCACGACGTAGAGGGGGCCTAGGCATCATTGACCCCGCTATTCAGAGCCGGGTCCTGCTGGGCAAGCTGATTGTTACCGGTGGTGAGCCTTGGAAGGACTTCCTCTTGGCCCAGATTTCAGCCCATACCTCAAGCCTAGGGGACCCATGGCCGCAGAGTACGAGATGGATCTTTTCACAGAGATGCGGGCCCGAGGATTTAGCCTAGCTTTTGAGGACAGATTTGCAGCCAGCTTGCTCCAAGCTTGGGAGCACCTCAGGCCGGCCCTTAAGTAGCTAGCTCTGTAGCCTCAGAGGAGCGTCTTTGGCAACCACTGATTTGGAATCCCCTTGTCCGTTTACCTAGTGGCCATATGTTGGGGGCCCGACCGCATGTATCTTGGGGCACTTTGAACATAGGACCTGCTAGGTCCCTCGGAGATTGGCTTGCACACAGGAAACTGCCCCCCGGAGGTTCAAGAGAGAGGCCTTGCAGGGCACTTGGCACTATAGACCACTTGTGTGGTTATCCCCCCCCCTTCCCCTTTTATGAGATAACCTTCTCCTGAAGTGCATCTTTCTCCACCTCTTGATTATTTGATCTCTGCCCCGTACATGGAGAGACGAGTTTGTATTTAGCCCTTTGTGGTTGTATTTAGCCCTTCATGGCTGTTTTTTTATTAACTAATAGCAAGATCTTTTTCCCAGAAAAAAAAGAAAGAATGCCTTGGCTTCTTGGGATCGGTGCCATCAATAGGTTTTTCATGTCTTCTTTCATAGTGAATTACCTGTTCTTGTGTATCCATAACGCGAGAAGCTCACACACACACACACACATGCAGGGATGATCTCACAAACATGCGCACACATACTTTGAGATAGAACACTGACTAGAACACCCCCCCCCCCCCCCCCCCCGCAGCTGCACACAATGTCAGACACATACACAGAAGCCTTGAAGCTGAGAAGAAGCAGAGGTGGCTGTGAACAAGAATAGGCGACCAGCAGGCGGAAAGGGATCAGCTGCAGAAGAACATCCAGCAAGAGCAAGAAGAGGCAACTTCCCACTAAGAACCGGCGGCAACAGTCAGTAGAAGAGGTGACAGGAAACAAGGTTTATGGGAAAGGTCGCTTCCCCAGCAGTAAGGCTCCTCCCGCCAGACACAGACAAGTGCTAGGATTAGGGTTTCCAAGGGGAAACGACAACACGAAGCAGTTTGCTGTTTGTTGGACACAGTATGCTCCTCCTGACAGTCAGACACAAGCGCTAGGGTCAGGGTTTAAAAGGGGAAACCAACACACACACACACACACACACACACACACACACACACATATACAGAGAGAAATATTAACTTCTACAAAAGACCAAAAGGTCTATGAGATCTAACGTGTTACAATGAATCCATGGTTTTTTTTAAAACAAAATCTAGCTACCTAGATAAAGCCATCATTTGAGAGACTATATTACAAGGCTTCATGTGACAAAGTTACAAGGAAGCCTAGCAATGTGTGTGTGTGTGTGAGAGAGAGAGAGAGAGCAGCTTATAACAAAAGACCACAAGAGTTGGTGAGACCAAAAATTGAGACATGGTAGTGACATCCGCATGCCAAATAGCTTCATAAATCTGAGAAGTGAAATGCCCTAAACACAAACAGGAAGAGAGAAATTATCACTGAGTTGTATTGTTTCTGTTTTACATGTTCAATGTGATGGTAGTAAGGATGTAGATGCGCAAGTGTTTATTTGCATAATATGACATCTTTCATTGGGGGGTTGTTTACTGAGATCATAAATTGGCCTGTTGGTTGAGCAGGTTGCTGATTTCGGGCTTTCAAAGGAGGTCAGTGCAGATCGCCCCAATTCTGGCATAAAGGGAACGTTTGGTTATGTGGATCCAGAGTATATATCCACAAATCAATTCACTTTAAAAAGCGATGTGTATAGCTTTGGAATATTGTTGTTTGAATTAATCACAGCCAGAAGTCCACAAAAAGGACTCATGGACTACGTTTGCCTGGTAATCTACAAAGAATGCTTTGGTCTATCACTTGTTTCCCAGATGATCTAAAGCAGCATATAACTCCCATGTTTTCTCAGGCTTTGTTGAGCGTGGAGGGGGAGGAGGGGTGGGAGGAGATCCTGGATGAAAGGATTTATGGAAAATGCAATTTGGCAGAGCTAGGGGCCATGGCTAATCTTGCAAAGCAATGTGTGAACGTGAATTCATGCAATCGGCCAAGAATGAGGGAGGTATCACAACTACTGTTGAAGCTGGGGAACAAGAAACTTAGCAGCCGGCGTATGAGGGTCGCTGACATGGCTCAAACAGGTGCAGATGCAGAAGCTCCATGCCTGGATTTGATCTGGCTTGCCAGCATACCTGAGCAGCTACAAGTCTAACTGGATTGTTTGACGATTCTGCTCCTGTTTTACACACAAGAATATTGCAGGCCTTGCCTCATCACAACATGCATAATACAAGCCTTTGTGTGATGGAACTGATTGTTCTTTTATGGGCATTTTGCATTTTGAAGTTATGTATGTGAGGTGAGAAGGGTATTTGCACCCATGCACATGCAAAAGAGGGACAGTGAAGAGTAGACGAACGTACTTTTCATGGTTGGGTGCTTCTAACACAATATATCGTAAGGGTACATGGATCAGGTGGCTGCACAAGCAAAACAGCCTCATTCACAAAACCTGAGGGGGGGTACACGAGTTATGTATGATAGGCAGAGTGACTATGGATGGATGGGCATATTAGTCTTTATGAGTTCATTCTCTGCACATTCTTGGATTGTGTGATAATTAGTTGTGTAAGCACCCTTATTCCTGAGGTTGTGTGGTGTTTAGTTCTGTAAAGAGTGCCTTGGAGGTGTAGCAGGAGCCTGGCGAAGGCTAGGGTGAAGATTTCATACATGAGGCCATCTTACACTACACTTAAGGTATGACATCAAGGAAGGTTGAGCATGTACAATAAGGAATCTCTGATAATATTTTGGAATGAAGTATTTGACTGCTGGTATGAGTAAACATCAGATGCACCAAAAAGCTATTTCTTGCATCTAAAAGAAAATGGCTGTGCAGTTTCATGGGTGCAGGACATTGAAACTTTTGTAAATGACACTTCTAAATTGAAGTTTCTATTGGCCTCTACCTCTTCCTCCTTCCATCATTCTTCTTGTTCTTCTTGTTCTTCTTCTCTCTCTTTCTCTGTCTCTCTGTCTCTCTCTCTCTCTCATGTGTACATTTGCAAATCCAGCCCTGATATCAAACTGGATTTGCAACCAATGCAGGCCCTTTTACCTTGTTCTTTGAATTTACGTCGAGGTGCTGAGACATGGTGCTTTCCCAATTTAAAAAAATCCACCACGTGTCCCAAACACAATGTTTGGGAAATTATTTTTTATTGGACCATACATAATTCTTTACAAGTCTTTCTACATTCTCATTCTCTCTCTCACATTGTCATTATGTTATCATTAACCCTAATGTCATGTGATTAGTCTAAACCTCTCTTGCTTAGCCTAATGTTGCCTTCACTATCATCATGTTTGATGCACCATAAATTCCAATAGACTAAACGTATTCCCTTGAACTCCATGTATCCCCACAACCCAATAATTTTTCCCATACAGTTACACACCATCCCTTGTAACACTCTACCCTCTACTGCCAACCTCGTAACACTTAATGGGACTTTTGAACAAGTTTCAATCAATCATTACTAAAACTTGGAAAATTTTAGGTGTTATTTTCTTGCACCTTTGTTTTTTGTTTTTTTTTTGGAGAAAAGAGACTTCTATTAAGTATAAATCGACCAAATAAAATCATGACTAGAAGTTGGAACAAAAAACCCTCATTCTAAATTGGATGGTGATCTCAACCAACTTGGGGCACAATGATGCCAAGAGAGTCTTGTATGAGAAAAAGATCCCATGATCTTACTACCTCATTAAAATGGTGTGCTGGTTGTTTTGTGAACAAGTCTCTGTGGCCATAAGAGTGAATAATATCTCTCCATACAGTACAAATGCATCCAATGTTGGGTCATTCACTACATTAATGCAACGTCCAACTGCTTGACATGTTGTCCAAAGGTGGACTTCTTGCTCTTTCCTTCAGATTTGGTGTTGGTGGTCTTGAATGAGGCTTCTGATGTACCCTCATGGATTTCTTGGGAAAGTGTTCCGTATGGGCCAAGGCATACAAAGAATTGTGTAGGGGTACATCCTCTAGGCCTTCCGAAAATCTCCCAATCAGCCTTTCAGAGAACTTGTCTGGCACTACAACGGGAGTGGAGATATCTGATCCTATTAATGTAATCTCAGATGGTTTCAACATCTTTTTTTTTAACATTATGTAGCTGCTCAACAAGACTCCATTTGGCTCCTTGACGACGAGAATATCCAACCTTGAAGACCTCTTTCAAGGCTTTAAAGGTGGCCTTATCTTTTGTTTTCAAAGACCTAAACCATTGGCCATCTTTACCATCTAGGGTGAGGCCAAAAGCACTCACCTTGACTTGGTCATCCACATGGTCGTCGAAAGCTTCGCAGATGTAGTTAAACATCTCTAAGTGCGGTATGGGATCTCCAATCCCATCAAACTTAGTGATTAGTTTAGAGATGTTTGCGGGTTTATTCCACTCTAATTTGGGTCCTTATACTGGTTGAGTTGGTGCTAGGGGTGTGATGCCACATCATCCACCCCCTCCCTATTCCCATGGCTATTCTCACCATTTCAGGTGCTAGCCCTGCCATGGCTAGAGTCGCGAGTGTTGGTTGGGGGAAACAAGGGGTGGAGGAGTTGGGCGAAGCATATAGTAGACCTTCGGGGGTCCTTGTCTCATGGGAGGATTGGGTTGTGCCTCATGTGGTACCCTGGGTATGCTCCCCGAGGTGAGTATTGTTGGTATACTAGTGGCCCAGGCTAATTTGACGGGGGCGAGTAGGCGCTTTATCTCTGATATGACTTTTCGGGCCTTGGGAGTTGGATCTGGCCCAAGGTTTAGTATGGATCTCTGGGCTTGGTATGAATTAGCCACCCATAAGACGAGCATGACCCTCCAGACTAGTGGAAGAGTCTGGGTTTGATGGCTCTCACTTTGTCCTATTTCTACTCTAGGATCTAGAGGCGGTGTGGGCTCTCTTTCCTATTGGTTTTCCATACCTCTCGCCCTGGGATGTGACTCGTCCAAATGTGCATTTCCTAAGATAAGTTGCAGATCCTCGAAGCAAGACTTCTATGTGAATGGGGAGTAGAGGTAGGGTCTTGCTCCTGGACAGGTTGTCTGTCCATACACTGAGCCTCAAGTTCTCATGTCTTGAGGTCAGGAGTAACTCGTCCTGTGCTGCTCGAATGATCTTCACTCTCAATGGTGCTGTCAAAGACTAGCATTGTTTCGCTCTAAGTTGTATTAACCGATGGGTTTGACCTTATGAGCAAGGGAGCATCAGGAGATCTTATATCATCAAAAAGAGGGTTTTTTTGCACCAATTTTTTCGAATGTAGGTGCATGAATGTGTGGAATGCCATATGCTTTAAGATGGTACATGCATATGCTTTATTGAGAGGACATGGGCATACACTTCACAGAAAGAAGGTGACACGGATATACGTTTCTTGGAAGACATGGACATGGCTTCAGAGAAGGAACCAACATGTGCTTGTGAATGATGAAGGTACGGGCATGGCAAGCAGATATGGTACGGGCATGGTAAGGTTGCCATAGGCATATGCTTTGTTGGGTCAAAAGAGAAGGAACGGACATGGCAAAGAGATGGAACGAGCGTGGCCAATTGCCACGGGCATGGCTTCAAAGAAGGTATAGTTGTACCTTCAAATGGTACAAGCGTACACTATAAATGGTACGGGCGTTCACTTCCAGTTTTCAGATATTTTTAATGTTGCAAGTCTGAAGGTTAAATCAACAAAACAAGAAGTAGTAATGAGGCAAAGTCCTTACGCTCAGCAGATCCAATTGATGATGCCTCCTTCTTTATGAAATCACACGCAACAACATGGCAGCCTTACAGGCGGGAATCGATGCCACCTTCTTCATAGCATTTGGCTACTTTATGTGTAGCTTAGAATATATAGCTTCATTGTCCTAAGCTTGGGCAAGCATAAGAGTCTTGTAGTAAGAGCCATAGCCATGGAAAAACTCAAGCAAAAAGAGGGAAGAAGGAAAACATGAGATGCTAGAATTTTTCCCCAATTTTGGTCCACTGCTCAAAAAAGTATGGTCCAATGCCCAAAATTTGGCCTAAAAAACTCAATTCTCATCAAAATACAATCAAACAAAGCAAGAATTACTACAAATCTAGCTCTCCCCTCACCATCAAATGAGAAAAACGTTTTTGCATCTCTGGAATTTGTTGAAAACACCATCAGAATGCAAGAAAATCAAGAACTCTTGTGGCCAACCCCATCTCTATCCGAAGAGGGAGAGCTAGTGTGGTGCCTGATTTGTCGAGCTAACCATACTAGCACGGAGTGTCCACATCCTTGTTCCACCCTGTATTGCACATATTGCCAAAGATGGGGCAATCATGAAATCACAAACTACTTATTATCAATAAAGGGCTGCTCAAGCTCGCAAACTACCTCAAGCCCTACCAGCAAACCCAAGGCAACCATTGGCCTTACCAGCACTTGCGGTTCGCAACGTACCTTAACCAAGCCAAGAAGTGGCCCAAAGAGGAATTCTTAGGGTACTAGAAATGGCCTTACCACCCCTAGTTCTTCCACCTCAACCCCCATTGCCACAAGTCACACATGTTCGTCAAAGCAGTTAACCCTGACAGAATTCTTTGAAGAAGGGGACAAGGGGGAAGTTCCTGAAGGTCCCACTTACAAACCTCTGGAGCCAAACAACATACCCTCCCAAATTTTAAGCCACTATGTGATGGAGGGCGACCAAATGTTTCCAGTATACTTAGCCACCCCAATCCCATGGGGATGAGACATGAATACAATGGATAAACAACCACCCATGCAATGCTACCATTGTGCAAGACCTCACCGAGTGGCTAAGCGTCCAATCAAAAAAGGGATGGCAAGTACCTCTGTAGGCGCTTCTACATAGCCCCTTTATGTGAGGTGTGGGATATACCACATGTATAAAGATTGGCTGCCGCTCGCTGAGACTAGGGACAAGAGGAAAAGCTCGTGAAGCTAATCCCAGCACCAGAATTAACTTGCTAAGTGTAAGATGGCTTCATCCATACAGTCTCTCTCAACATCGTGAGGACCAGATTGCAAACAAGACAGAGGGCCGCAGGTCACGCTATAGCAGAGGAATTAACCTCGCAAGACCAAGGACACGCAAAGGTCTTATCTTCAAAGAATGTCCTTGAACAAGCACAAGCAACTAGATGCTCAAGAAAGAAAACCACGAAAATCGACCAAGGGGATAGCTAGGTTATCAAGCGTGGTTCGAAAGATGGAATGACCACACATGCATCAACCTCTTCGTTAGAAGAGGAACATCCGCTACCTTTAGCCACCCAGGCTAGGGAATTGATCGACACTAAGTAGCTCCCTAAAAATCTTGCCAAATACTCTAATCCCATCGAGAAAAACGAAAGGCTCTTGGCAGCCCAAGAATTGGTCAGGAGAACTGCCAAGCTCAAATAGAAGATGAGCCTCCAATTGCTTACCTAGAGCCATGCCCACCATCAGTCTCCAACATGCGACCTAATGAAAAGGCTTGGGTATATAATAGAGAGCTCCCGGACCAATCACCCCCTGATAGGCCAACACAAGCAACAACACCCACTATGATAGCTACCCCCCCTAGGGAAACTGGGTGGCTGAATATCTCAAAAACCTAGGGGCGATGACCATCTCAAAAGAACAGACACAGAGGTCCCCATCCAAATACCTTATATAAATAAGAGCTTGAGAACAAGCCAAGGTGACCTTCCTCAAGGAAGAGCCTCTGCTCCTAGAGACATTACATGTCTCTCTTCTTAGATCCAGATCCCCATTGGCACCTTGCTTCAAGGTAGCCCCCAAGATTATGGAAGGATTTTAAGGATTGAATGGAGGGACGCCTCAGGGGCAGGCATGCAAGAATCCATGGAGCTAAATAGCTCTAATGAGACAGAGGAAGATGAACTCATTGAACCCCATGAAATCACTGGCACCCCCATAGTTCAAGTCAATAAACTCGGACAATATTTTGAAGGCGATGAGCTCAATGTTGCATTGCTAAATAACCTTTGACGACCTCTAGGCTACTCCAATCCTGGATGGGGGCAAGAGTGAGCATTGTTACTAAACAATGCTGGGAAAAATGGGAAGCACCTGTCATGGATGACATGACATTACTGGTTAAAATCGCTAATGGAGCCACTGCTAGACCCATTGGTCTATTAAAGGATTTAAAAATAAAGATCCTTGGAACCACCTTTCGACCTTGGATGAACTTTGGCCGTTTGCCAATTTTATATGATTGCATCCTTGGACGACCTTTCATGAGGGAAACTAAAATGATCCACGATTGGAAAATACACACACACACACACACACACACACACACACACACACACATCATGTTTAAAATCCCATATATGTGAGTTTTGAGCATTTAAAGTGATCCCTTTTTCTACACCAACTTACAACTTTGGTTTTTAAAATTGATTAAAAAACTCCTTACAATCTAACTTAAAAACTTAAAATATCTATTCAACCCAGGTGTTATATTACATATTTTGTGAGTGAACCCAGTGAGTGTGTAATTTTATGATAATTATTGCCACTTGTTGAGACAAATGAGAGTAGACTCAAGTTTAGAAAACTAATCCCCATGATGTGCCATTTTAGAGGCACCCAAATATCAAAAAACCATTCATCCATATTGCTATAGACCATATTCCGATGTGACATAATAAAGTATTACTCACTTTTAATCACTTTGTTGTGCTTGTGCAACATAAGACATTTGTAGTAAACTTCTTGTTCTAATATTTGCTTACCTTTGAAAGCAATCCTTAAGTATGTGTTGTTTGAATTTTCTACAATGATAATAAGTCATACCATATATGTTACCTTAATTTGCATAAGTGCATATTTCTTTACAACTCACCTTGCCTATGGAGGGCTATATGTTTTTTTAAAAATGAAAACCAAGGTTTAATACAATTTCAAGCTTGTAACTTATGGTACGCTTCCAAGGGGGTTTTATCCTTCAAAAGAGGGGTTAAGAAACAATTACCCTTAGTAGTACACCCTTTTAAAGAAAGGCTAAATAGTAGTATACCCTGCCAATCCCTTTGCATAGAAATGGAGGTTTAACATGGGCCCTTTAAATAAAAATTTTGGGTTGCCCTTGAAATTCAAGGGTTGGATACAAGTCCCTCTTAAAAGAAACCCTTCAAGATATTATGTTTCCTCATTCGGGGGTAGAATTCATGTAATTCACATAAGACACATACTAAATTGATGGGGATAATAAAGACAATGCGTACACTTTTGTTGAGCTACTTTCATTGCTTAACCTAACATGAAAATCTAAAATGCAGAGGGGTCTCTACAATTTCTTGCCTCACAAGGCACATTTATGGCCAATGGGTTAAATTGTGGCTCATAATGTGGGAAAGATATAAGATTTTGACAAAGTTCATAGTCTTTTATCAATCCTCCAAACCTTAGCTTCTAAAGCCATTGCTTTCCCACTTTATCTCTTCTACCAACTTCTCTTTTTTCTACACATCCACTTAGAAAACCTACTTTAAAAATACGGGAAAAATATCAAGATTAGCCTCAAACATTTGATGTTAAAACTCATTTTAGATTTTTAAAATGTTTTTTAATGGCTATACTATACTTATATATGTGCCTTTACATTAGCATATACATAATGCTTCCACAAATTCACAAGCTAAAAATAAATTAACAATTAATAATCCTCCTTGATGTAGCATTTGGTAAGAGTTGCATCTCATTGAGTTATTGTGGGGGGGAGGGGTGCAAGAGTCCACTTAGGGACTCATCCCTCTAAAGGAGGGATAAGCTTTGCAAGGCATGTAATATTTATGTAAGCACTACCTGAAGAATCAATATGGGGGGGAGGGGTGCAAGAGTCCACTTAGGGACTCATCCCTCTAAAGGAGGGATAAGCTTTGTAGGGTATGCAATATTTATGCAAGCACCACCCGAAGAATCAATTGGGGGGGAGGGGTGCAAGAGTCCACTTAGGGAGGGGTGCAAGAGTCCACTTAGGGATAAGCTTTGTAGGGTATGCAATATTTATGCAAGCAACACCCAAAGAATCAATTGGGGGGGAGGGGTGCAAGAGTCCACTTAGGGACTCGTCCCTGTAAAGGAGGGATAAGCTTTACAGAGTATGCAATATTTATGCAAGCACGACGTGGAGAATCAATATGATAAGGCCACATAATGAAAGAACAATAAATGTGCAAATATGATGCCTTTTTAATGTTTGAATGCCTCGTAAGAAAACATTGCCTAAGAAAACTTACAATCTCTCCCTTTTTTTTTCCTTACTATCCCTTCAAGTTCCAACTTCCCCATAGGATTAGGCTCTAATACATGTATACTTGAAAATTTGGCGTACTTGATAGGGGAGCATCAAAGCATGAAAGTAAGGGGTTTACATGTAACTCAAGACCCTTTTTAAAATTTTTCTTATGGGCAAGGAGGTAGATAAGGAATACTCATCCATGGATTTATTTATAGGCGAGTTGGTAGAGTCATACTCTAGAACATGGGACTTCAATTGGATTTCCACCCACCTCTGATAACTAGTCCATCACCTACTACAGGTGTGCCTTAGTCTCTCCTATCTCCCACTAGTGTTGAGCATGGAGTCCTATCACTAATTGATTGCATGATCTTCACTTGGAAAAATAAGTTCATTTGTAAAAGGATGTCCTACCACTTGTAGTGTTTTTATTGTAAACAATAATAAGTAGAATAGGTTAAGTACTAGTCTAATCTATGAATAATGAATATAATATGAGTTTCTTATTTGTTTTTTTAACTATTAGGTCCTCTAATTCCTCTCATAGATCGAAGCCTTGGAGATGCTTACAACTTACATGCCAATCAAAGGACATGTGAACAAGTTTTGGAATAAAAACTAGTCCTTGGTTTAGGATGAAGGCACACATCAGCACATTCAAGGATTCAGAATCAATCAAATGTGAAGGATTGACTTTGCTTTTACAATGGTGTTTCAACTAAGGGTAACACCATGGACCTAAATCATCTTAAATAATCCACAAAACTAAAGCTCTAAATCATAACTTAAAAAAGAATTTAATTTATTCTATTCTAGCCATAGTAGGAAAAAATCTAGATTAATTATTGAATTATGCTTCAATGTATCATTAATGGCTACAACTATGATAATCGATTGAAAATAATGGCTAAAGACAAGGTGGCAACTCCTCCTTTCTTCTTTTCTTCTATACTAGACTACTACTCTTCTAGTATGACATAGAAGAGTAGTAGTATAGTATAGAAGAAGAGAAGAAAGGAGGTGTTGCCCACCTTGTCTTTAGCCATTATTTTAAGTTAATTATATACATACATACATACATACATACATACATACATACATACATATATATATATATATATATACTACTACTACTACTACTGCTGCTGCTGCTGCTGCTGCTGCTGCTATATATATCTTATTTGAGGGTTAGAGAGTGTTGTGGAGAAAGGTAAAGAGAGTGAGTTAGAGTAGAGAGAGAGAGAGAGAGAGAGTGTGTTAGAGAGAGAAAGAGAGAGAGAGAGGGGGGTTAGAAAGAGAAAGAAAGAGTTAGAGGAAGGTAAAGAGAGTTAGAGAGAGAGTGCATGGTAGAGAGAGAAAGAGAGAGAGAGAGAGAGAGAGAGAGTTAAAGAGAGAGTGTGTTAGAGAGAGAGTGCATGGTAGAGAGAGAAAGAGAGAGAGAGAGAGAGAGAGAGAGAGAGTTAAAGAGAGAGTGTGTTAGAGAGAGAGAGAGAGAGAGAGAGAGAGAGAGAGAGAGAGAGAGAGAGAGAGAGAGAGAGAGTTGGCGAGTTTGATGAGAGAAGTAGAGAAAGAAATAGAGTTAGAGAGAGTATTCTAGAGAGTGTGTGTGTTAGAGAGAGAGAGAGTTAGAGAAAGGTAAAGAGAGTAAGTTATAGGAGAGAGTTTTAGAGAAAGGCAAGAGAGTGAGTTAGAGAGAGATAGTTAGTGTTAGAGAGAGAAAGAGAGAGAGAGAGTATAAGAGAGCATTAGAGAGAGAGAGAGACGCCATGTGGCAACTCCTCTTTTCTTCTCTTTTCTACACTATACTACTACTCTTCTATATCATACTATACTACTATCTTATTTGAGGGTGAGAGAGAGAGAGAGAGAGAGAGAGAGAGAGAGAGAGTTGGCAATTTCAAGGAGAGAAGCACAGAAAGAGAGATTGAGAGAATTAAAGAGAGAGAGAGTTTGAAAGAGAGAATTAGAGAGAGGAAGTGAGTGTTAGAGAGAGAGAGAGAGAGAGAGAGAGAGAGAGAGAGAGGTAGGTAAAGAGAGAGAGTATTTTTAGGGAGAGAGGTAGGTAAAGAGAGAGAAAGAGAGAGAGTTGGTCAATGAGAGAGAGAGAGAGAGAGAGAGAGAGAGAGAGAGAGAGAGAGAGAGAGAGTTGGCCAATTTGAGAGAAACAGAGAGAGTTGGCCAATTCAAGAGAAATAGAGAGAGTAAAAGAAATTGAGAAAGTTGGAGAGAGAGAGAGAGAGAGAGAGAGAGAGAGAGAGAGTTGGCCAATTCTAAAGAAATAGAGAGAGTTAGAGAAAAAGTAAGAGAGATTGAGATAGTTTGAGAGAGAGAGAGAGAGAGAGAGAGAGAGAGAGAGAGAGAGAGAGAGGAGTTAGACAGAGGAAGAGAGAGAGTGTGTTAGAGAGAGAGAGAGAGAGAGAGTTAGAGAGAGAGAGTGAGTGAGAGGAGTGAGGTAGAGAGAGTTAGAGAGAGAGAGAGAGAGAGAGAGTTGAGAGAGTAAGTTAGAGAAAGGTAAAGAGAATGAGAGTGAGTGTTAGAGAAAGATAAAGAAAGTTAGAGTGAGTTAGAGAAAGGTAAAGAGTGTAGGTTAATAGAAAAGTAAACACTAAGAATTTAAAAAATATTTTTTTGAAAAAGGAAAAGAAAGTTACCCCTGGCGGGCCAAAAAAAGAAGAAAGTTTTGAAAAATTGCATGTACAAACTTGCCTGTTTATAGGTTTTAGATCATTGCAGTCATTTTTGTGCAACCTATATAAGACCCAAAAAATTTACAATTTTCCATATTTAAGAGACCCACCTTACTATAGAAGACCTCTTGTCGGCTAGAAAAAAGTGCATTATTTCTTTTGCAGTAGTGTCCGGTAGTAGTGCTTAAAACCCACTTTATACATACTTTGGTGATTTCAAAGAATAAAAATAAAAATAAAAAAAATTAATTAATAAAAAAAATAGTCTAAAACATCCCCTAGCCCTAAAATAGCCTGCAATGATATGAAGTGCGATCTGAGTGTGTTTTAGAGATAGGTTTAGAGGAAATTGCATCGACCCAATTAGGCTTTTATCAACCCACCTTTGTCTTGGGACCCTCTTCAAGAACAAGATTTAGTGTGGTACATGGCCTAAGACTCTCAATAAGTAGCAACACTTCCTCCAATCTTGAATCAATGGAAGGGATACAAAACCAAGGGGGAGGAAACCCCACTCAAATAATAAACGCTAGACTTGCCACTAGCTTGATAGGCCACATGACTAATTACTTCAGAGGGTCGGCTTTGGCTACAACCTTTGCACATAACTTGGTAGTATATCAATTTAGGGATGAGGGAGTTGAGGTTAGCTCCAAGGCCACACCAAGTGTTGCCTTACACACGAGCCCCATGCATGTGGAAATCCCTATCCACATGGGACTAATCTTGATCGGCAACCCAATGCCTATAGACCAAAACCTTGCCCAAACTTTATTGCCAGATGGCAAGAAGACTGAAGAGGAAGTGTAAGAAGTAGAAACTTTATTGCCAGATGGCAAGAAGACTGAAGAGGAAGTGTAAGAAGTAGAAGCCCTAATCTAAGTTTCTAGGGCAAAAGAGGAAGAGACCTTACGTCATCGAGCCCAATAGAGATGATTAGCGGCCCAAACTACACCAACTTGCAAGCCACCCCCAAGTTGCACCAACTACCCATGTGATTGACAGCCTAGGGGGTGGGGTGCCAGACCACATGAATTCATATCCAAGGTAGATATAGGTGTAAGATTCTCAGACACATTACTGCAAACCAAGAGCTGGGAATTTGATGCAACCCAGGAAACCTTGACTGACTTGTCTACGGCGGGCCTCATTTATGGTGTTAGCTGGGAGGAAATTAAGCAAGCCATCTCTACTTTCACAAAGATGAGGAAGAGCGACTTTGGATGGTCATGGAATGTATTCAGACTATCGTAGAGCAAGAGAGGCTTATATAGGGAATCACCATGCCCATGTGTGACTACCCATGGCACACAGGTTGGGACAAGGAATGTGTGAGGCCCTACTTTGAGTGAGATGTAGACACCATCAATAAGCCCTACTAATCCCACATATGTGGTGATGCCTAGGGCTACACCATGGACCAAGCCCTCGCTGGCTACTATTGTTTCTCAAGGTTATGCAGGATTCTAATAATCTACTAGCACATGCTTCACATTCCTAGATCGTAGAGAGGTACCCGCTCAAGATGCTATTAAAACAATCCCAGAATCTATGGTATTGGGTACTGCACCACTTATACGGCACCACCCGTGACCAACCACATAACATTTCCCATTAGTTTCACGCCCTCAATCACAACTCTGACAACAACCATGGTTGCATAACAGTCCATACAACAATAGCTTTAGGCCTAGTTAACACATCCATATCATTTGCTAGAGCCATAGACATAGGAACCTTCACCCAAAATCCTCGATTCCCTGCATCTCCCTCTACTTTGCCATTGCAACCTAATATCCTCAGAAATGACTAGACCAGTGGTGCCCTTGGCTCATATGTCATCGCTACCTATGGGAAGTTATTTACGACCCCCTACCTACTGGACTCATGTTACTCCTCCAGGACTCATGCCATTACGCTGATAGGCAATGCCCTTCGTACCGCATGCTACCCCCTGCTATACCAATACTTTTAGCAAAACATCCCTCCCAAATTGATCTTGTAGTCTTTGTACAAGCATTCGGAGAGGTGGCCAAAAGTATAGGGCTAGTCATGAGAGATAACGGGCGGAACAGATCTTGAAAGGCTACACAAATCACAAAGCTCACACACAAGTTCAATGGAGAAGCGATCCCAGAAGACATCTTGAGATCTTTGATCAAGTTTGCAAGACCTTAGGTGAGAGGAATGAGCGTACAAAGACCAACATCTTTAGCCTTACACTAGATGGAGAGGTTGGTGATTGGTATCAAACCTAAGAGTTAAAGAACATCTAAACTTTACCGGTCTTTATTTCGAAAGCACTTTGTGCGTGAGGGAGCTTTGTGGAGCATGGCTTCACAGTTACACAAAGCTGAGAGAGAAGAAGATGAGTTAGTGAGATATTTTATTAGTCATCTCAAGCATTTGAACTCTGATGTGCTCTACATGAGTGCTTCTCCAATATTCAAATGCTTGATCGATTCATCCACGGGCTTAAACATGAAGATATCTATACTGGTTTGTTCATTAGAGGTATCACCACTTGTGAGGATATCATAGCTAATGCCATTGAGACCACAACTAGCCTTGTCAGCACTGCCACAAGCATTAGCCCTTGGTTCTATAACAAATCAAGCAATGGTTGAGCATCCCACGCAACAACACCTATCAAAGGGCATACATAATGCACCCAATTTGCCATTACATCCACTAGTCTTACCTCCACCAAGGATGACACCTCTTAATCAAGTAAGGATTTGAGGAGCCTACTACTGATTCCAACAAGAATATGAGGTGGATGTCAAACCCACTCCACACTTCTTTGAGGACCCCATGGAGCTTCATCCAAACTATTATGTAGTGGATGGGAGAGGGGGAGTCAAGCCAGTTTACCAACTTGCCACTATGGGAAGGGGCTGGGACATCAATGCAATGGGAAGGAGAATGCCTCTTCAATGTTACCTCGGGGGGTGCACCTTTAGAAATCACGTGTATCAGGCATATTTTAAAACCACTCTTTAACCTCTTTTTGCCTATTTTATGCATACCTCCTATTTCTTTTGTGGTAATTATTATAAACCTCCTATATTTTTTAAATTTCAAGCTTATACATTTTCCCCCCCTCCTCTAGAATTAAGATTTAACACTAGTTTTATCCTAACCTGAGCTTCCTCATATGAATTGCTCCTAGGTTCACAGTCCCACACGTTCATGCCCTCAATGTTCTGCATGACAAGAGAGCATCCATCACATTAGTAACATACCCAAAGAAGATATAGAATGAGGAAAAGCTACTGTTGACATCTTACCGTGATCCGTTTTGGAGATCATAGTCTATGTCTGTCTTTGTTGTTTGTTCTTTGACCTCCATGGTCATGCACACGCCTAGCAATAGGACTCTTAATGCGAAAAGATCTACAAGAAGTTGAGGGAGCAAAACCTAGCAAGACGTGATAGGTTTGAGCTTACTACGGAGGATCTCAATGGCCAGCCCGTGGTATGGTGCACATAACTATGAAGTATGGTGCACATAACTATGAAGGAACTTGACATGTATGCATCACCAGACTGCTCATTAGATGCTTGGGAGAGGCTTAGAGCTACATCTAACCCGGCCATGATTTTGGGATATGGTCATGTTAAACCTTGTCAAACTTGAGTCGAAGCCTCCGAAAACACGGCTACAACAAGTGACTACTGTGTCCAATTCAGGATCTAAAGTTGAGAAAACCCTAGCAAGCCAAAAAGATCACCATTGATGTTTATACTACAGCTGGGTTGCGGACCTTGAGTAGCATCTCTGCTACATGAGAAAACCCTAGCAAGCCAAAAAGATCACCATTGATGTTTATACTACAGCTGGGTTTATGCATCGGGTATCGTGGCCAACAAGAAATGATTTGTAAGATTTGAGAGGCATAAGATGTGCATTAGGTCTAAGGATTCATGTCCATGCAATTGCATCTTGGTTTGGATGATTTACATGGACATAATGAACACGGATCCAACTGGTAGCTTATGTAGTGCAGGAGGTCGATCGAAAGGTCAAAGACAGAAATGGCAATTGTGGCCACACGAATGGCTAGATGGAGTTTGAACTTGGTGGCTAGGTTGGACTAGGTTTGCACCACATGTTTATGCCATGCTCAGGTGCCTCGAGTGCCATATCGGACTGTAACAGAGTTTGATGCTAGCTTGTACATGGTTGTTTATCGCTCTAGCAAGAGACATTTTGGATGCGATGTAGCTCGGATGAGAGAGATGCAGAAGACAAAAGTGACGTACTTTCATAGGACAATAGCATTCTAGTTTAACTTAGATTTGAAAATTTGCACCGTTTTTGAGTTATATGCACGCGAACAAGCCCTGTCAGTCACCACGATTCACACTTTTGGCATTGTCGATATGACATTTGCAAGGATGGGCCATAGGTGCTTGGATGGCCTTGACTTAGTATCTAGGATAAATGAAGTGCGGTCCACATGTCTATCAAGTCGGATCATGGTTTGGTCGTTCTCAAGTCACAGATCGGCACCTGATGAAGGCAGTAACGCATTGACTCACTTTCTTGGCATTTGAAGGCATCTTGGTGGCTGTAGTGGCTTTGTTTTGGGACTACAATTGTTGGTAGCATCTTTGCTGCATCAGCAAACCCTTGTAGGCCAAAAAGTTCACCATCGCTGCTATTAGTACTACAGTCGGGGCCTATGCATCAGGTGCCGTACGACCAACATGAAAGTGATTTGCAAGATTTGATAGGCTTGGGATGTGCATTAGGTCTAAGGATTCATTGCCATGCGATTGGATCTCTGTTTAGATCATATGAATGGACGCAGTGAACGGGATCCAATTGGCAGCTAGTGTAGATTGTGACCGAAAGGTCAAAGACAAAAATGGAAAAACGGTGGCCACATGGATGGTCAGATGGAGTATGAACTTGGTGGATAGGTTGGCCTTGGTCTGCACCACATGTTTATTCCATGATCAGGAGTCTCGGGATGCCATATCGGACCATCAATAGGGTATGACAATGGCTTGTACATGGCTGTTTAGGAGACATTTTAGATGCAATGTAACTTTTTCATCGTAGCTCAGATGAGATAGATACAGAAGATGAAACTGAAGTGCTTTCATAGGACAATAGCTTTCTAGTTTAATTTAGAATTAAAATTTACACCATTTTTGAGGTATATGCATGCGCATAGTTCCTACCTCACGGTTCTCACTTTTGGCATTGTCTGTCCGACATTGGCAAGGATGGACCGCACATGTGCTTGGATGGTCCGCCGATTGACGTACGACTTAGTATTGAGGATAAATGAAGTGTGGCCACATGTCTATCAAGTCACGGATCGGCACCTGCACTACTTGAAGGTAGTAACACTCTAACTCACTTTCTTGGCGGTTGTAGTGGCTTCATTTTAGGACTGTAGGTCTTGGGCTGCATCTTTGTTGCATTAGCAAACCCTAGCAGGCCAAAAAGTTCAATGCTACTCTGTTAACAAAAAAGTCACGGATCGGCACCTGCACTACTTGAAGGTAGTAACACTCTAACTCACTTTCTTGGCGGTTGTAGTGGCTTCATTTTAGGGCTGTAGGTCTTGGGCTGCATCTTTGTTGCATTAGCAAACCCTAGCAGGCCAAAAAGTTCAATGCTACTCTGTTAACAAAAAAGTACAGCATGTATAAGCATTCGTGATTCTTCTTTAGGCATTATTGTAAAACTGTAGCTTTGCAAAACAATCTAGTATAATTGCTTGCTCCCAAATGGAGTGAACTGGATCTTTGCCTGATATCAATCAAAAAAGAAAATCTATATAACTGAACTGAAAATATTCCTCCAATCTTTTGAAATACAACAATAGTTGAAACTTACTTGCTCTCACAAAATCTCTCATTCAATATATGCTTGGACAATGCCTTTGTACATAGTCATGCATACCATGGCTGTAAAAGCGTGAGTCTATGTAAGTCATAGCCACAAAGTCTTTGAGCCCAAACCTAGAAAACTTTAGCCCCACAAAAATTAAGCCCATGACAACCTAACTCCTTACCTCCCTATAAGTTTGAGTACCTATTGCCTGCACAGTCAAATGAAGAGATTGAAAGAATGTTGCAAACTATTATGATACAACATGACTAAAACACAACAATTAAATAGTTCAACACTTACGACATGACAAACTAATTTGGAGCCTTTACAAAATCATTGAAAATCTTGTAGTCATTTTGATCTAGTTCATATTTATCACTTGCTGCATTGTATGTTAAATGTGCCAATGCAATAACTGACTCTACATCAACCATGTTTAAGTCTCTCAAGTCATAAGTAAATGTCTGGATCCCTTTCACCTTTTGATACCAACCAAGATGAATCTCTACCCCTTGAGGTTGATCTGTCAAGTCAAAACCCCACTTGTAATCCACATACCTACCACCTACCTTCTTTCACATCTTTTGAACTCTTCCAAGGTACCATGTGCTATGAAATGTGTCTTTCTTCTTTAGATTCGTGGCTTTTCCAGTTCTCTTTGATTTTTGGCCTCCTCCCATGTGTCTCATCATGGAAATACAATGCACAATCAGACCTTATTCCAAAAAAAATTCCATTACTGGATGACACATCTTTTTTCTTCTGTGGATAAAATACACTCCTTGCTTCACTGTTGTTGGTTGTGGGTCAGATAGCGTGGGAAATAGCCCCGCAACAGTGGGACAGCCGGCCAGTCTCGTCAAGTCAAAGAGTGGCACCGTTACTAGAATGTGTCAGAGCCCAGCGCACTTTAACACTAGTTGATAAGTCATTACGTCTGTAAATTAGTCGTGCTTAGAGCATGGAGATATCTATGTATGAGTAAGCAGTATAAAAGGATGTAATCAGAACTCTATAAAGGTTGTTGATGTTTTTATATATCTCTTTAGAATAAAGGAATATCATTTTTGTATCATCTTTGTACATTCGCGCCGAGCCTGTTTGTCTTTCTGTATAATCATCTTGTTTACTATCATTTCTGGTGAATCTATCTGTTAAGTATTCGGTATTTCATGTAACAATCAAGATCATCTGCATGAGTCGATTAGTCTTAGTAGTCAGTTTCGTTGCGCAGTCGCTTATAGCCAAGAGGTTGTGTCTATGTCATCTCGTGCCTGATCTATATCTGACTGGTGTATGCTGCTTGCATAACTAGAGTCACTTAGTAGGTTGATTCGGACAATGGTCAGTCCCCGACAACACTTTGGTGGCGACCACGATGCATCTTGTTGCCTCTTTCTTGTGCTACTTTGCTTTTGTTGCTTGATTGTTTTTGTGTTCGAATAAATTTCCCTTGTGTTTGAATCAATCCTTCATGTTAGCACGTGAACTGCGCTACTCACCGCACCAAGCTCAAGAACTCTAGTTCACCAGACCCAAAGAAGCACCCACAACACCTGAACTAGAAAAACCAAATACGAATCCAAAGAACAACTAATAACACCACCCCCACCACTGTTCATACCACCACCACCACCACCTCCACCACCACAACCTTGCCTTCTTCTGAATTACAACATGCCTCCACGCGACCAACCATCACTGTGAAGTATTCCAAGTTCTCTCAAAAATCCTTAGAGGATGCGGATGCTCACATCTGCATCCTTTTGAGGATGCGAATGCTCACATCTGAGGATGCGAATGCTCACATCTGCCTTCTTCTGAATTACAACATGCCTTCACGACCAACCATCACTGTGAAGTATTCCAAGTTCTCTCGGAAATCCTTAGAGGATGCGGATGTATCCTTTTGAGGATGCGAATGCTCACATCCTTCTTTTTGATAGTGCTTAGCATGTGAACGTCCTCGACCTAATGGACCAAAACATCAAAAAGTAGATTTCATCCTGACCTTATAGAAAAGCTTTGATCTTTGGGTTGCTTAGTACGAGTACGCTCATTTTTCCACCTATGATGCAATCAGAGATGATGCATTCCTTTAAAGATTCAAGGAAGATAAGACCTCCATGCATCTGCTTGATAAGTTGTGCCAGATGAACCAAAAAAGCCTGACGGTGGAAGACTATGCTACTAACTTTTGGAAGCTTCTTCATAGATTGGATGCAGCCAATTAGCCCACGGAGGAGATTCTCTATTATTATTTCATGAAGGGCCTCAACAAACAGCTCAAAAGGGCAATAGCCAGTGCCGATCTTGCCACCATGATTCTGGAGCAACTGGTCGAATCAACTTTGAGGGCAGAGCATGTGTTGGTAGGATCCGTTTAGAGCAAGGGCAAGACCAAGAGCAAGAGGAAGTCCAGACAGAATCTTCGAAAGAGGAGGATGATTATGATAACTCCACTACAAGTGAGGAATTGGAGGATGAGGAGGAAGATTGCAAGGCACGATCCAAGAGCAAGAAGGCAAGAAAGACAACCAAGGAACTAGCTATAGCCCCATGGCTTAGTTGACCAGTGAAGGCGTGCAGCTCCCCCCCACAGTCTTGTGGTCAGGCACTTGGTGTTCGAGGTGTCAAAATCATGGACACAGAGCCAAACAATGCATCTTGAATGAGCTTTACTATGCCATCTTTAAAACCGCCACACGCACCCATAGAAGCATGCAAATACAATGGGTGGAGAGCACCTCCACAGCCTCTACGATCCAAGCCCTCGTAGTGGCAACCATTCAACCCGCCGCTGATGGCTCCGCTGGATCCGTACCGAAGGTCACAATTCCATCCATGTGGTATTTTTCCTTCTAGGGATGTACCCAGTAGTGCTCAACGGCCTGTTTTCACGTGTTTTTATTGCCATGCCCCAGGGCATCGCAAGTCTGAATGTGACATCTAGAGAAAGCACATGGTTAAAGTGGAAGGAGCCCAGGCTTCAATATTAGGCCCATCGATAGTGAATGCCATAGAAATCCAAGCTCTTGATGAGCAAGAAGTAGTCAAGCCGACCACAGAGGCGATCGAATCATTAGCCATGGCAGTGACAAGATCCATGTAACCCTAGTCTCCGGAGGCAAAGAAATAACCAACCTCGGATAAGAGAAATTTGTCACCTGGTAGGAGCAGAACAAGGTACGGACAGAAGTGTCCGATTGGGTGGAAAAGCAGCAGGTCAAAGAGGTGTGCGAAAAAAGGAGCCAGAAAGGCCCAGGCCGATTTGTCAACAACAAGAACTTGATGTCAGTATATCGGTGATGAACTTGGAGTAGGAAGGCAAAGTGCCCTCGCCAGTGGAGACACCAAGGCTAAAGAAAGGTGCGGAGACACCAAGGCTGAAGAAAGGTGCGGAGACCACGGCGGCCAAAACGAGGTGTGGAGGCACCAAAGCAAGGGGAAAGCTGAAGTAGGCTTGCCAGAGCAGAAACGCAGCCATATGATCTATGGGAAGATATGAAGTGGCGGCCAATTCATATGTCGGTGGAACAGCTCCTCACACTGGTACCAAACTTTAGGGAGCAGCTATTGTGCATCGAGTGATGCCTTAGGAAGAGAAGATGGCACCCTTGCAGCCATGCACATAGAAAAGACAGAAACCCCACCAAGGGAAGCCCCAATTTATGATGAAGCCATCCCAATGATCTAGGTCAAGTTGGCCGGAGTGGACATAGCAGAAGTATTACTGGATGGTGGATCAGGAGTGAGTGAAAAGGACATGCCTAGCCAGTGATAGGTCAACGGGCTGAAGTTGGAAGGTCATGCATCACTTAGGCCTATATAACCATGTTTTTAGGGTCCATTTGGGATATGGTTGGGTGGAGAATCAAAGTTCTAGTATTACAAGTCCTCAAGCTTATAATGCAAGGAGCATTGCACAACCTCTGTGTATTTGGCCCTGAGATACTCACAATGATCTCCCTAGTACTATCAATTCTTTACAAAGGTGGTGTATATTGTATATGAGGAATATCTAGTAGCATGAGACGTTGGGCCACATCTCGCATATCATTATGGTGGTGACCAAATACTTGCCCTCCAAATCCTTTCCCTCCAAAAATATCAGTGTTGGTGGACGATATTGTTTGAGCCAAGTAATAGCACCCCAGTTTACATCAGTGGTATCTCTTCTCAATCTACTCATAAGCTGAGCTATAGAGACCTAAATCCACTAAGCAACTCTACACCTCCATATGTAATGTTGTACCATCTCAAAAGCTATCAGGTTTCTAGGGCAAGAGGTATTTGCACCAAAAATAGCTCTTCACTAATTAATGGCCCTCCACTAATTAGCCACAATGTAAGAAGAAGTGGGAGATCTGGCTCCTCTTGTATAAGGGCCAAAGTTAAGTTTCTTTTGAATCAATATGGTAATGTCATAGCTCTCTTAGTGCATCTTGATTGTAGGATCTTCTCTCGATAAGTATAAAAGAAGCTTGGAACTATGGACTGAAAAAAGATCGACTGTTCATTGGATTAGTTGCTTCAATCCACTTCCACTGAAGATATTTGATAGGACATCCACTCAACAATATGCCAATTAAGATATCTGATAGGACATCACTATATAGCCATAAGCACATTCCCTGAGTGACTAACTATTCTCACTAGATGAATAGTAGTGTTTGGAATAATCTCGTGTGTCATGTCTCATCAATCTCCATCACGGTTGTATAGAATGAAAAAGTCAATCTCCCACCTCATCTTAATCTAGCAAGGTTGTATTGGCACTCGTGTCCTAAAGAAAATACCCCGCCACCATGTAGGATGATGTTGTGATCATGAAATGTGCTAGTAATCCCTCATTCTAATCTAGCAAGGTTAACACCTGTATTGGCACTCCTATCCTGGAGAAAATACCCGCCGCCACCACCACCACCTAGGATGATGTTGATCTTAAAATGTGCTAGTAATCCACTCATGAGATAAACCTTATAAGACTCCCTTTGAGGTGTTGTGGATGCAAGTCTCTAATCCATAGGAAGGCCTTTAAAATTATTTTAAGTAATACTTATATCATCGATGCACATCTCTCCCAGCCTGGCTATTATGTATATCTAGCTCATCTCCAATGATATTATGGATTGTCTATCAATCTCATCCTTTGATCTAGGAAGCTTGTCTCAAAAAATTCCCAAATTACTCCAGGCTCTAATAATGGCCACTATGGCTAGAGAGGAAGGTGCTTTATACTCTACCTCAGTAAAGATGAAACGTGAACTGAGCATCCAATCTCCACCACCACGAGGTGTACATCTAGAGATGTGAAACATAAAGAAATTCTTCCAAGACTTAGTGCCTATTAGAAGGAAGCCTCTGATTGCTAAATTGCAAAGCAATGCTCTACAATGTATATTTGGATTTACAATATGTAGCCCCCCTGAGGCATATAACAGTCTCCCAAGCAACTCTAGCCTCAATGTTAAGTGTCCTATCCAAACCTGATAGAGAAAGTTGCAAGACAATGCATTCATCAAAGAAGCACCAGCATGAGGCAATGAATCAAGCTGAGGTAGAGTATGCGTGATATTCAACCCCATCTTGACATTCCAAATATTTGGTAGCATACAACCTCTGTACAAGTAAACCCAAGCTCTACACCCCAATTGACTCTTTGTGAGTCACTAATCCAAAAACCAACAAATTTATGCCAATTAATGAGAGCCCTTACAGCTACAAAAAATTCCTCCACGAAAGGAACATAAACATGTGTGTGAGGCTCAAGGAACATAGAAATATCATAACCAAACTCAGAGTCCAAAAGCTTGTCCTCACTACTACGCAAAGGCAGACTCAAACCAAAAACTCCAACAGTGGAGCAAAGAAAGATGCGCATAGCCTCAACAATAATGAGATGCACCATGGGGACTAAGGGGCATCCTTGTCATATAGCATCGTCCACAAGGAAGATGCGCATAGCCTCAACAATAATGAGATGCACCATGGGGACTAAGGGGCATCCTTGTCATATAGCATCGTCCACAAGGAAGGGGAAAAATATGTTTATGTGAAAAAAAACACATAGATGTCCCTCCATCTTGGCATCGAAGAACTTAACGAACCAAGAGACTTGACTAGCTTCAAACACAAAGGAGAGAAAAAAAATAAGCTTTTGGAAAAAAGAAAGGACGCTCCCTCTAGCTTTGCATAGACCTCAATGCCGGGCCAAGAGGTTTGACTACTTTGTACATAAGAGAGGAAAACAAACATAGATGCACACTTTAGCTTGGCACCAAGATAAGAGGTATGACTAGCTCAAATACATAAAAAAGGGAAAAAGATTATTTTCTTAAGAAGATATAGAGGGTCCCTCCATCTATATACACCAAGAGGCATGACTACCAAGCTTGATAGACCAAGAAGCATGACTACCTTTAAACACAAAAGAAAGAGATTTAAAAAAATTCTCTTGGAAAAATACATGCATGGTATCTTTAAATTGGTGCCAAACTCAATAGTGACCGCCTAAGAGAAGGGGAGAAATTATCAGTGGACCAAGAGGGTTTAAAATATTAAAAAAAGAGGAAGGAAGGATACATGTTCTATTTTAAAAATCCCTTTATTGAGCTTGGCAGATATTGACTACCTTCAAGCACCAAAGGGAGTAAGAAAATGTTTTCTTAAAACAAAACTTGGATGGTCCTTTTGGATTAGCACTGACCTTGACCAAACATGAGTTGAGTCCCTTCAAACACATAAGGGAGGACAACAAACATGTTTTTTGAAACAAAACACAGATGGCTTACCGTAAAGCAAAACGTTTGACTACCTTCAATGATTAAGGAATGGCGGTGGGAAAAACATATTTCCTTGAAAAAGGACACGGATGGTCCCTCATGCTTAGTGTCAAACTTGACAAACCACGATAATTGCCTATTTAAAATTATGTAAGAAGAGAAAAACATGATTTCTTGGACTAACATGGATGATCCCTCTGTAATGGTGCCGAGCTAGATGGACACTAAGGATGGTCCCTCATGCTTAGTGTCAAACTTGACAAACCAAGATGCTTGCCTATTTGAAATTACATAAGAAGAGAAAAACACGATTGCTTGGACTAACATGGATGGTCCCTCCTCTGGAATAGTGCTGAGCTAGGTGGACATTAAGGTTTCAAAACAATTGATGATCTTTCTAAATTAAAACTAAGCTTGACGCATTAGCAGGGTTGAGTACCTCCAAACATATAAGGGGGGGAATATAAACTTATTCTCTTCACAAAGGTCGGTGGCAATCTTGACGAACCAAGAGGTTTTACTACTTTTAAGCATGTAAGGGAGGGAAAGAAAAGTGCCAACTTAAAAAGAAAATCATATAGGGTAGGGGGCATATTATTGGAAATTAAGAGAAGTTGCACTTTAATTCCAAATCTTGTCTCACTAAGGATTTCAACGTCCCTGACTTGCCATACTTGCAACAAGAGCAACATGAAGCTGATGAAGATGGCCATTTCACGAGCGAGAGGGAATGAGCCAGTTCCGAGCAGAGGGGTAATGATTTGAAATGAACATGAAGACACTTGTAGTATTTTTTTTGTGAATATATCACCATTGGATCGTCCAACCACAACCATAATTTTTATAGGAAAAAAAAAGCTCGACCAACAAGAAACCCAAACAGTGAATCTTAAATTCTAAAAAGTCAAACGACAACAAGAAACCTTAAACCAGAAAATCTCCAACAATTTTTTATTAACCTTTTGGGTTACCAAAAACAATATTGAGCAACACGAGATCAAATATAAGCATATTTTTTGCAGATACAAAAAGTGCGACCCCAACCAAAAACCCAAAAACAGAACTCGAACAGTTAATGCTATGCATATTCTCCTCCCAAGACCAAAATACGGGTGACCGAAAACATTTGCCATGTGTTTGTAGATAGCATCCCAAAATTTTTCAATGCATATTTGGACATCCAACAATGCCCTATTGCTCTACAACACTTGCATGGTAGCGCGACGACCAGACAATGCTTGAAACAACTTCACTTTTATCAAAGCATGCTGGTGCATAAACTCATGCATAACCGCATCAAGATTCAACACTCGCAAAAAAACATAATACATATGTTTGCAAAGGAGGTACGTCTCATGCTTGCTTCTCTCTTTTGGAAATCTGGACAAGAGCAGTTTGGGTACTCAGATGGGTAAGTACGTCGTCCCCAAAAACAAGGTGCAGGCACACCACCTTGCTATGGTCCACCCTATGGACTAATCAAGGCACCACAGCGCTATCTTGCAAAAATCCAAAGCATGTAACTTTAGACTTAGGTTCAGACCATCTTACCCCCCATAGTGTTTTCACTAGTGTCTTGTCTTGAATGGTGGGCAACATGGATTTTAGAGGAGTTAGAATAGCTAGTCCTTTTTTGTTAACTGTCACACAGTCATGTACTTTGGCCTATGGCTATCATTCTCAAGAACAACACCTAGAGATGCCAAGATAGGTCTTTTACGTTACATAGATTTCTGCTCTCTTGGTCCACTTTTGGGAAATCCAAATTAGCCTCTGCCATTGTACTATGGTTTAATTCAATTAGTCTTTTGCTTGTTGATGCCCCACCATTCCTTGAAAGGAAACGCTCCTTGACTTCTTGTAGACCCGGTTTAGTCCTAGTATAACCACCCACCACCATTACTGTGTGCACTCTGCAACACAGCCATTGAAAGATCAACAACAATAGCCTCATACAAAGACGATTTCTTCTTATAACCAACATCTGCTCTCATGCTAGAGTGCTTGTTTTCAGCAAGGTTTGTAGTTGGCAAGAAAGGACCATCTTTGTCTTGTGTCAAAAACCAAGAACTCCAATGCATTGCATGCACTTCCCACCATGCAAGCCATGTTTCCATCGACGGCAACTCACCCTTCACAACATGTCCATTTCTCCACCACTACTGTAAAGCATGTTTACAATTTGCCACCACAACATCCGAGTGTGCATTCTTCCAATTTGCCACCACAACATCCGAGTGTGCATTCTTCCACTTTCTACACAAGACCTTGTGTTCCTCATGAAAAGGTGGTCTGGTACACTTTTTTGTATGATTCACCATGCTCTACTCCCAATGAAAAGCACATGATCGTTCTTTTTCTGGGTTACGCTTCCTACAAAAATAAACAGAGCGCACTGCAATCCAATTTGCATCGGCCTCATTAGCCATAAACCCCCTGAACTCAGGTTTACCATAACCACATTCTTGCACAACATTGTTTAACATTTTCCAAAACTCTTTCTGAGTATATCTATCCTCAAGCTTAAATTCACATGTAGCAATGGTCAAAAGTTCCTTGAGGAAAGGATCGTAAACAAAAGCCCCCATTGTAGACCAACCATGAACGTGATGCACATGATCAAAATGCACCCACATCTCCTGTAAGTTACCACCCGGTCTCATTCTGCTTACCAAATCTACTCCACTCCCAGGACTGAGAGTTGACATTTTAAAAACATGTGGTTGTTTGTTCGAACCCAACTTCCGTGGGAAAAGAATGCCATGCAAAAATAGATAACCAATCTTTCTTTTCAAATCCAGAATGGCTTTGAGTCCTTTCGGGCCAGACACTTCTCCATTTAGTTTCTTGAATACATCTCTCAATTCTCTTCTTATGTGGTAGATGAGTGACAATCTTAAGTAGGTCCTTCAGTTCCTTCTCACCAAAATCTCCTTCTTTCCCCTCACATTCTTTAATCAAAATGTCAAGGACTAGCTCTTGGGCCACACTCACTTTGACTTGTTTAGTTGCATGTGGACTCCCCTTTGCATGTGAGTACACTTTATCTTCAATTATTCTCTTTTGCTCCCTACTGATTCCCTCTGCACATGGATGGTCATGCATTGCACATCTAGTATATTTCTCTTGATCTTTTGGAACACAATTATGTAGGACAACAGGACACTGCTTCACACACTCAGGTGGAACTCTATAATGACTACATACAAGAGTTTCAGTCTCGCAACTTGAGGCACCTTTTGCACTCTCCCAGTAGTCCAGTGAGTCTCATTCACAACAACTAAAGTGACCACAATGTGCGGGCACTCTAGATTGTAGCAACCAGCACACCTACTCAGTTGCACTGTACCTATAAAGCAATCACTACTACAAGTTACATAGTCTGCCCATACATGGCCATCATGTTTATGCTCTATTCCTAGCATTGAAGAATTCTGCCTAAAAGGAGGGAGCTCAAAAGAAATATATCCATCATAGGACAAGCAATTCATCAATAGATACTATTTGATGCACACTTTCAAAGGTAACATGTAGACTGCTCCCTCTAGGCTAAACACAAATAAGATAAAAAACAATCGAGCAATGCAAAGAGGATGACTGATCCACCACGTTACCTTTCTTCACAGTTTCCTCTTTCAAAGGTAACATGTAGACTGCTCCCTCTAGGCTGAACACAAATAAGATAAAAAACACTTGAGCAATGCAAAGATGATGACTGATCCACCACTTTACCTTTCTTTACAGTTTCCTCTTCATCAAGCACTACCAAGTTGATAATATGTAACCTAACCTTATAAAATGCTTGAACATCTGCGTCCAACACATATCCCTCGGCCCATCAACAAGAGTTTGAGCTTAAATCTTAATACTTTCTGCATCTAAAGTTATTGGATGCAGAGTGAACCTCTTGCTAGAGAGCGCAAAGTGTTCTTGTATTTCTGACAAAGATATCTCATTATTTCTTTGGCTTAATAACAAGCTTTGTTCCCACCTATGGAAGGACCATAGATGGTCACACAACCAGCCATTGCAAGATGTCAAAAGAGCACGGGAAAAACCAAGAACAAGAAAGAAAATGGCTAGATGATGTGTATACCTAAGCAAGAAGATGATGTGTACACCAATAGACAGTGTGTATACCTGAGCTCATCACAGGATACACTATTTTAGTGTAATCAATTCTTGATTTTCAAGGCATAACCATTGTTAATTACAAGGGCTAGAAAGAATTTATTATGACAATTGTCAATAAAGATAATATTGTACATTAGATAACTACCTCTATTAGATATTTAAAAAATATAATATCAATGTATTATTTATTTATATATTTAATTAATAGGTATTATGTTTGTTCAATATATATAAACCTTATTAATATGTATTTACATAATTACATTAAATTGATATACTCAATATATATGTCTAATTATATTTATACATTTATGCTTTCACATTATTTATGTATAATTAAATTATAATAACACAATGGAAAAATATTCAAATCTAAAATATAATCATGTTCAAATCTAAAATATTTAAATAACTTTATCAAGCTAGCGATTTTTTGAAGTATCTCGAGAATGATAGATGTTCAAATGAAAAAGTGTGATCAGAAAAATTAAAGAAATTAGATTAAAATAGAATATGAAATTGATCTAATTACTATAAAGAGAACGTGGCCCCAATATATAGAGTCTGAATCCTGAAAATGATGGGCAAGCAATAACGCTCTAAAACTCCCAAGAATGAGTGTGACGGCTTTGTACCCGGCTGTCCAAGAGTTATCATGACACTACCAACCAAGAGTTATGATGACACTACCCGGCTACCCACCAAGAGTTATGATGACCCTAGATTTCCTATCTCTTTCTCACTTCCTCCTCCTCTTAGTGTTGTTGTGTTCCCTTCTCAAGCAACTCTCTCCTCCAAAGAACACATTCGATGGCTCCAAAAAGGTATTTCTTGCATATTGTTTTCTCTTTGAATCATTTCTTGCTTCCCCTTGGCCGCCCACGACGTCATGTTGTTTGTCCACATGCCTTACTTCTTTGCCATGGCTGAATCACCTTACTAGCAAGAAGTACTCCATGGCCTTCATTTTCCTTGGTCTTCAATTCTTTAAAAAAAGGGGGTTGGAAGCAGCCCACGCCGGCGTGGGCCTCTTCCAGCTCCCTTTTATTTTTTGTATGCTAATCCAAATATTGTGCTTACCTAGCTCACCATAGATGCAAGCTATGGCTTGGCACTCTTGGCCATGGCCATGACGCAGCTACACCATCATAACATCAAAAAAAGGGAGCTTCCAATGCTTAGCTCGGCTTGCATGATGTGATTATGGCAGTAATATCATTATGGCCCCCATGATGTGATTATGTCATTAATATTATCTTGGCCTACATAATATAAATGAAAAGGGGACTAGAAGTGGCCCGCGTCGCGCGGGCTGCTTCCAGCCCCCGTTTTATTTATATTATGCAGGCCATGATAATATTAATGCCATAATCACATCATGGACATGGTGCCTGGCTAGCTCACCATAGATCTATGGGTAGTTTGGCTTGCAATTCCTGGCCATGGCCATCTTGCAAATACACAAGCATAACATACAATAAAAGTGAGCTTACCATGGCTACTTTGGCATGCAATTCTTGGCCATGCCCATGATGCACAACAACACAACCATTACAAAAAAAAGGGGATTGGAAGCCACCCGCGCCGCTTCCAGTCCCCTTTTTGTATATGTTATGGTTGTGTGGCCATGGCCATGGTTCTTTAAAAAAAGGGGGCAAAAAGAAGGTATTTTAAATTTTATGTCTTGGCAAGATGCCTGCATCATGGTGGCCATGGTTCTTTAAAAAAAAGGGGGCTGGAATCGTCTCGCGCCGGCGTGGGCCGCTTCCAGTCCCGTTTTTGCGTTGCTTGCTGCTTGCCAAATAATTTAGAGATGATGTTGATTATTATTATGCTTATGTTGATTTTGAATATGATAATGATTATGTTGATTATGATGCTCAGAATGCCGTGGATGATTTTGTTGATTATTCATCATGGCCCCTTTTTTTATTGCTCAGAAATGGCCGTGGGTATTGTAATGGTGGTTTTGTTGTGTTGGTTGTGTTTTGTATGGTTGTGGTGGTTGTGTTGTGTTGGTTGTGATGGCCATGATTTCTTGAGAAAAAAGGGGCTGGAAGCGGCCCATGTCGATGTGGGTTGCTTCCAGCCTCCTTTTTTTTATGTTATGGTTGTGTTGTTGCATCATAGCCATGCCCATGGTTCTTTAAAAAAAGGGGGCAAGAAGGCATCATGGCCATGGGTTTTTTTTATTTTATGTTTTTGGCAATTTTCCTGCATCATGGTGGCCATGGTTCATTAAAAAAAAGGGGGCTGGAAATGTCCCGCGCCGGCGTAGGCCGCTTCCAGCCCCCCTTTTTTTAAGATTCTTGTTGCCAAAGAATTCAAAGATGATGTTGATTATTATTATGTTTATGTTGATTATGAATATGATAATGATTATGTTGATTATGATGCTCGAAATGCCATGGGTGATTGTGTTGATTATTCATCATGCTTGTGTATCATGGTCCCTTTTTTTGTTGCTCAGCAATGGCCGTGGGTATTGCAATGGTGGTTGTGTTGTGTTATGTTGTGTTGCTCATCATGGCCATGGCAATGAGAACATTGTCTGAGGAAATGTTAACCATGAGTGTAACAAATGCTTTGGATGTCTTTGCAGGGAAATGGTATTCCAAGAGAAGAAGTCCAATTGGTACTCCACCTAAGTCCAATAAAAGAGGAAGGGGAGGGAGATCAAATAGGGTTGAAAAGGAGATTGGAGAAGATACACAAGAAGATAAGGGGTTTGAAATACATGATGGGGTTGTTGATGTTCTTGTTGACAAGGGCTATGATAGGGAGAAGGAAGATGACTTAGTTTAGGAGGAAGCATGAGATGCAGATAGTTCCATTGTGAGGCCAGAGAATTCGAAGGAAGAGGATCCCAAGGATGAGAACAGTTTGTTGATACAGCAGTAGGGGGAAGATATATTGCAAAAGACTAGACTATTCTCATGTTCTGTGTGTCCACCCGTTCCTTTACGTAGATCGATTCTATATGCAAAAGTGAGAGGTCTTCGTGATGACATTTTTGGGTTGAAAGTTGCTTTTGGGCATGAGGGGGGATATGTTCCAGAGAAGGGGGTGTTTATTGTGTCAATGTGGACTTTGGATAGAGAGGAATAGCTAGTTGATGATGATATTCATCAAGGGTGGGATGTGATTTGGAGGGAGGTGAACCAAGCCTTCCAGGATGACATACTTGCCCATCCTGAGCTCACTAGTCTAGCTGGCTATATGTTTTTTGTCTGGGAGGAAAACCATCATACCGTGACTTGGACTGAAGCAATAAGGAAGAAATTCTTGACTGTCATGGAGAAGCATGTTCGTGTACTCTCTACAGTGATCGATCCGAGTGTGGTTAGCAAGATTGCACTTTTGTCATGTCTCCAAAGAATGAATTTGTACGTGATTTATCTCATAAGTTTCATTTATTACTTGTTTTTATTTGGTTCTTTCAACAATCGCTCTAAATATACCATTATATGTGTAGCTTGAACACCCATTCTCTTGTTGTGACCTCATTGAGAGATGAGTTGGTCAACACACCAAGCATATGTAAGGCTGATCACAACAAGCCTACTTGCAAGAGTTGCCAAAGGAGGATGTTAAGCTTATTTCTCAGATTCGTAAGAGGTCAACAAAAGGTGAAGAACCTTGGTTTCCTCTAACAATAATGTACTTGGGATCTTTGGTGTACACTGTGAGTTGCAATCTACTTCTTTCTTGATTTCTAGCTATGTAGAATTGCCCTTCGTTGTTATGTTTTACAAGAATTGTTGTGCATCGTTAATACTTGTGACGATAATAGGTGAAATTAACATAAGATTTGCATAAGAAGCTTGACATCTTACGGGCCACTCTCTCGAAGGAGGACCTGAAAAAAGTTGTAGCATCCACAAAGATAGAACTCATGAGAAAATACAGTGATAGGATGGGGAAGGTATGGATTACTATTGTTACAAATGATGATATTCTAGTATATTGCTATGTGTGGGGATCTTGTTTGATTTCTTTATCATTTTTTTAGTTCCTTAATATATCTAAGCCTGCCCTTGGGGACGAGTGGTGGAAGAAGGTCTTGGCTCTTAAGTGGAATAATGTCTCAACAACCCTGAGACACGGTACTCATGCATGAGAAGAACAAAAACACAAACAAGAAAGTGAACATCCACAAGTGGACTCAAGAAAATAGAACCTCAAACCTGCGTCCTCATCATATCAGATACAATCTTCATTGAACCTGCAGCCTCATCTGCAGAGCCAAACAAGTCCTCTTTGTTCAAAGCTCCAAAGTTCAATGATGTAATCTGCAGCAACAACATCTACAGGCCTTCCTCTTTAGATAGCAAGGAACAGTTGAACAAAATATTGGATGAAATCAAGTATCTAATAAAGATGCTTTCACAGAGATCCTAGGGCATTCTCACATCCTAGATGATCATCTGCCTCCTCACCACACCCTCTCCTCTGATTTGACCCAAAATCTCACACACTACTGGATTGCTCTTCTCTACAACCATCAAACAATACAGGACCTCAAAACCTACAAACCACTTACCTCATAAAACACTGCAGCAGCTGTTCACAAAGCTGCAAACCTCTAAAGCCTCAGCCAAACTGCAGGTAACCTTACTTTTGCAGATCCCTTCACTACTTCCAAGCCCAAAACTTCAAAACTTCAACAAGCATTGCATATCTCAACTCTGCAGACACCTTCCCTACAAGCCGGAAACCTGTAAACTCCCATAAAACTCAGCAAACTGGTGCTCTGCAAAACCCGCCGATTCCTTCTCTGCAATTTGCCTTCATGCATCTCTCCAAGAGTTCCTCTCCATAGCTTCTGTAACCTACTGCTATAGGCACACCTGCTCATTCAGCTCCTCTGTTCCAAGTTCCCCTTTGGGAATAAAAAATTCCTCGGCATTTTTCCTTCTTCCTCCTGCTTCTTCATGATTCCCTTCAGGCTCTCTTTTTATGTGCATGTTGCGCCGCCAGTGGACACAAGCTGATGTTAGCGTTCAAAGCCACAAGCAAGCCGGCCACCCCACCGCCAACGAGGCGCACTCTTCTCCAACACAAGCAATCCCTCTTAAACTTGCAGGCTGCACATAGTATTCACCTCTACACCGGCCTTGTTTACACACCCCTCCTCCTCCACTGAAGCTACTCCCCTGGTCTTCTGCTCTCTCCTCCATGCCCACACCACAATCAAGCAAGCATGCATCAACCAATACAAGCCTACCACCATAGCCACAAGAGAGGGAACTGTGCATCCCATGCATCCAAATTAGCAACATCATCCACTTTCTATTGTCAATTCCCCCTTTCCTTGCTCTTCCCTGATTGGTGGTGCCTTCCCATATGGGATGCATATACTAATACACCATCTCCATGGCATCTTATCATACATAGTGATGAAATAGACACTATAACAAGGAAGGATGAAACAATGAAAAAGAGCAACTATTCCTGATGGGACCACCATCAAAATGAAGCTCTTCCTCTAGATCTCTCAGCTCCAACTCATATCCTTCCTTCTCAAACTCACCCTCATCTCCTTAACTCTCAAAAAATTAGGAAACAAACCATCCCTATTCACATGATTAGCCATGAGCCATCTTTAACATCAACATATATACTCTCACCTATCTCATCATCCCTACATCATAAACATGTTATGACTATGTACAACCATCCCTTCTCAGATTTAAACTCCCAACCAGCCTATGCCATCATATGGATAGACTCCATGTGGATGTCAGATGCAGAGGACTATGCACCATCAACATGCACATGACCAACCACAGCTTATTTTCACCATCCTCTACATGTAACTCAGTCATCTACTATCAAGCACCAAACCATAGAAATCTAAGGGTTGCTTGAGCTACTCCTTTCCATATTTACACCTACCATGGGCTTCTAGTTGGGGCTCTGATCCCTCTTTAACATCAACATATATACTCTCACCTATCTCATCATCCCTACATCATAAACATGCTATGACTATGTACAGCCATCCCTTCTCAGATTTAAACTCCCAGCCAGCCTATGCCATCATATGGATAGACTCCATGTGGATGTCAGATGCAGAGGACTATGCACCATCAACATGCACATGACCAACCACAGCTTATTTTCACCATCCTCTACATGTAACTCAGTCATCTACTATCAAGCACCAAACCATAGAAATCTAAGGGTTGCTTGAGCTACTCCTTCCCATATTTACACCTACCATGGGCTTCTAGTTGGGGCTCTGATCCCTCTTTAACATCAACATATATACTCTCACCTATCTCATCATCCCTACATCATAAACATGCTATGACTATGTACAGCCATCCCTTCTCAGATTTAAACTCCCAGCCAGCCTATGCCATCATATGGGCAGACTCCTTGTGGATGTCACATGCAAATGGCTATGCACCATCAACATGCACATGACCAACCACAACTTATTTTCACCATCCTCTACATGTAACTCAGTCATCTACTATCAAGCACCAAACCATAGAAATCTAAGGGTTGCTTGAGCTACTCTTTCCCATATTTACACCTACCATGGGCTTCTAGCTAGGGCTCTGGTCCCTCACCAAATTTCTCTTCATATATAGCCCAACCCCCCTCATGGAAAACTTTTAAGTGTTTCAAAACACTTTTGTACTTTGAACAACTATCCCTTCCACCTAGATCAAAAGGGCATGAGGCCACTCCAAACTTGATGGCCAAGGGCATTTGTAGCCCTCCCCTGGATCAAAAACCCCAAAGACTATACTTGCATGATTCCAAAAATCCTTTATACCTACACACACTTCTCCATCCTCCACAACATCAAACCGAACTCCAGCAACAACATGAACACTGTCATCCAAACAGCCCAAATCAACCACCTGCTGCACCCCCAGGTCACCATCCTTAGCTTTTTGAAAAACTTCAGTATTTAGCTCTTGCATATCAGCAGCTCTCTACTTCAAAACTGCTAGCCTGACATGGACCTTTTCCATATTCACATGCATGTACAAATATTCACATCACTATCCATATATTTATCCACATATAAGTGCTCATACATGCTAGCATCATCATTACATGTATAAACATACAAAGGCAACTTTGACATACTCTCTACTTCACACTCTTGACACATCACAAGACAAACCTATAGACTTCACATTGGCATCCTCTGATAAAGCAACCCCCAACTTAGGTACCTTTGATATCTCTAACACACTAGGGACATTTGCCCCTCCATAGTAGACTCACCAACCTCTAAGTAATCTTCCATCACTTTGCCAGCATCTACTACCTCCAATTGTGGGTCCACAGCCATACAACCTGCACTTTCTATAACTTCACAAACACACTGATCCATAACCATACAACCTGCACTTCCTGTAACTTCACAAACACACTGATCGAATGCCTTTGCATCCATTGACACATCACTCACACAGTGATCCACAACATGCACACTACTACTATCATGGCACACATCAGGCAAAATAAATGTATCAACTCTATGTAGCATAGTGGGTGGGTGGGTGGCATACACAAACGGGCTCTCCATCTCACCTTCCTCTCTTGTTGGTACATGGCAATCTTCACAACATCTGCAAATGTACTTGGATCTTTCAGTTCCACCTTCTCCTTGATCCTTTCATGTAACACTTCAATAAACTTGTCCTTCTTCAGAAAGTCAGGAGGAACCTGGTTCTGTCCCAAAGTTTTGAGTATCTTCCTCCATACAGCTTCAAACCTACTAACAAAGGCTGTCATCTCTTCATCCTCTCCTTGGTTCAATCTACTAAGATCCCTCCATAGGTCTTTAGGACTATCTGACTTCCCATACCTTCCTCTTAGGACTTCTCCCAACCCATCTGAGCTTCCTCTTTCAACATTTGTGGTTTCATCCTCAAACCACTCCCTGGCTGCGTCTTTTAACAACAAACCCACCATCTTCAACTTGTAAGCATCAGCATCCCTATTGTTGTTCAGAGCTACTAGCTCAATCTTCCTCAGGAACTGAGTGACATCTTCAACCTTCTCTCCTCTTAATACTCCATGGGTCCTAAGTTGATCAGGAAGCTTTCCAATCCTCGGTGCGGGCACCAAAACATGTGAGGGCTCTGGGTGATGGCCTCTATAACACCACTAGACACCACACAAGTGTGAGATATGCATATACAAGGACTAGAGGAGCTCCAAAACCACCAGCTTCAAGGCACCTTACAATCCAACTAATGTGTTGTGTAACCCTCATACCTTAAACCTTCATCCCAAGAAATGTCCCAACAGCCTTAAATCAAGACAACATGCTCATCCACAACTGATACCATGTAACATAGATTCATCCAAAACAACAACACCCAAACATCATAGAAATATCATCGTGTACCACCATCATCCCATTTACCATATGTTCAAACCAAACCCTCAGTCATCTTTATACTTGCAAAAAAGCACACCTTCCCCTCTGATTTGACTCAAAATCTCACATCGCTGGCTTGCTCTTCTCTACAACCATCAAACAATGTAGGACCTCAAAACCTATAAACCACTTGCCTCATAAAACTCTGCAGCAGCAGCAGCTGTTCACAAAGCTGCAAACCTCTAAAGCCTCAACCAAACTGCAGGTAACCTCACTTCCTTCTGCCCACCTGGAGACTTAGCTATCTCCTCTTGTATCCCATGCATCCAAATTAGCAACATCATCCACTTTCTATTCTTGATTCCCCCTTTCCTTGCTCTTCCCCAACTGGTGGTGCCTCCCCATATTGCCAAGTGGACCACCCCATGTATACATATGGGATGCATATTACAATGCACCATCCCCATGGCATCTTATCATACATAATGATGAAATAAACACTATAACAAGGATGGCTGAAATAGTGAGAAAAAGTGACTATCCCTGATGGACCCACCATCAAAATGAAGCTCTTCCTCTAGATCTCTCAGCTCATCATCCCTACATCATAAACATGTTGTGACTATGTATAGCCATCCCTTCTTAGACTTAAACTCCCAACCAGCCTATGCTAATATGAACAGACTCCATGTGGATGTCAAATGCAGATGGCTATGCACCATCAACATGCACATGACCAACCACAACTTATTTTCACCATCCTCTACATGTAACTTAATCATCTACTATCAAGCACCAAACCATAAAAATCTATACACCCACCATGGGCTTCTAGCTGGGGCTCTGGTCCCTCTTGCTAGCATCACCAAATTTCTCCTCACACAACGGTGTAGGCAAGTTTTGTACCTTGGAAGGAGACATGGAGTGCCCAGTTGATTTGAATAACCTCTTTGTGTGAAGATCTCCATTTGGGTGCATGGACCCAAAGGCTCCATAGACCAAGATTTTGATGCCCATTTGATTGGGACAAGATGGATTCTCCTATGGACATCTTCACGAAGTCTATAAAGGCTAGTAGCCCTTGTGAGTGTACAAATGCCAAAAATGCAATTTATGGTGGGATTGATATCAGAGTGACCAAATCAAGGTGTTGGTGAGACTATTTGGTGTGATCACTAGGAGGCATGGATGCATGCGGATGGACCACATGGTCGTCCGAACCGTGCAAATCTATGGATATAAGTGCTGGATATAATATGTGTATATAATATGTGTAGAGAGTTGAATGCAAACCAAAAACTTGCTTGGGTTTGTTTGTAAGTGGAGGTTCATTTGGATTTGGACTTAGCAAGATTGCCTTTGGACTTTCAAGTGTTTAGCATTTAGACTACTTTATTAGTTTTCACACTAGGCCGACCAAAACTTTAAAATGGTTCTTGTATTGCTCAGTATCAAAACTGACTTATACTAGTTTTCGCCCTAGCCAACCAAACCTTACAAATGGTCTGGCCGTCGCTATTACTAGTCTTAAGCAAGTTTGCACATGAAATCCTTAGACTTTACCTATTTGACATTAAGCTCATGATGATAAGGCTACTTCATATGATCTAGTGCTGTCTTTATAAATAAAAGATAAGTGCCTGCTTGAGCAAGTAAGGTGAAAAAGTACCTTATGGTCGGTAGGATTTTAGAAGCATGTTAACCTACAAAGTAGTTAACCGTACATAAAATAGATTGAAGATTTCATAACAAAATAAAATTAGATGCATGTCATATTTGTATGGATTTTCTATTTGATGCTCATTTGGGACTTCTAATTTTTGATAGTTAGGGTTTTATGATGGCTATGAGATTTCGATTAGGAACTAATTAAGATAAAATTTGATGTTGCAATTATGAAATTTATAATTAAAATCTTTTATTTAGGAGTTACACACCATATTGGGTAGGGTAAAATTCAATGTTTCCTTTTTTGTACATAATTTTTAATAGTTAGGGTTCTATGAAGTGCACTAAACCACTAGCCTGCTTTGCCTTCAAGATAATGTCCAAATGAGCATATCTTGGTTCGATCTTCAATCCTTCCAATGGCTTTGTAAATTTGATTAGACTTCTCTAGATATTAAATGCAATCTCTAGTTTCATTAAATTTTATCATCCTCCTTGAGATGTGGATTTGCCTTGTTTTTTCCATTCTTGAGGTGCCATTTTTGTGGCAACCCTCCTTCCCATTTCAAACACCATCCTTAGTATGTCTCCTACATATTCACGATGTGTTTAAGGGAGAATGGATCCGCAAAACCCTCTTTCTCATGGTTTGAAGTTTCTTGCCCCATGGGGTTGGGCTATGCGGTTTTTTTCGGCACTTATCCTAGTTGCCTAGCATTAAGGCTACAAGATTTTGGTGGTTAAGGACACATTATGTGATTTCTTTTATGTAACACCTCGTCTAAGGTGGTCTCTCTCATAGATTTTTACCCTTCCTCATGTTCCATATTCCTTGTGTGAATGGAGAGGAAGTGGAACTTGGTTCCATGGGAAAAAAGCCACCATAATGGGATACTTATAAAGGTGGGAGTTATACAATCTTACACTATGTGTGTTTGTAGTGTTTTGTGGAATGCTTGTCCCTAATAGTATTATGAAAAGGACATGTCCATATTGTGGTAATTGTGGTTTTTGGGCTGCTTTTAGCCATGTCCTAGTATGGACAACCCCAACCCAAGATTTAAATCAAATGTTTAAAACATTGTGGTTGGAAATTAGGACTCACAAATGTTTAAAACATTGTGGTTGGAAATTAGGACTCACAAATGTTTTTATAAAATAGGCTCACACATGAAATAGGCATGTTTGGGGGAATAGATTCTAAGTAGTGCATAGGAGGGCACAAATTCCAAGTAGTGCATGGAATTCTGAGCCTAAGATAGGGTTGGTGGGGTAATAATTATACTTAATGCTCTAATAATTATAAAGGGAAAAAAATAGATTTCTATTATTATAGATTTGTATGATAGGAAAATCTTTTACAAATCTTCAAGGTATGTAATATTAGGTTTATCAATATCTCTAAACTCATGACTATAGAGATTCATGCCTCCAGAGTCACGACTCACACCTCACATCTCTAACCTCATGTCTATTTTTCATGAGACTTCAAGCTCACGGCTCACAGCTTATGTCTATTTTTCAAGACTCTATGATCACGTCTACTAGACTCACGCCTATTTTTCACGACTCCATGCTCACATCTATTTTTCACGAGACTATGGACTCACATCCTCCTAATTTGAGAGACGGTTAGGCCTTATTTTTAGAGTTTTTTAAAGATTTTTTGAACTTGATGATGGTGATTAAGGTTTCTAATCCTAGTTAATGGTGCATGTGACAACAATGTATAAAAATTTATGAAATACATGCAAAAAATTTAACTTTTTCACTCTAATCCAAATGGAGCTCAAAGCTTATGTTTTGGAGTGGAGTACACTCCTAATCATAATTGTGCTAGATCTCTCTTAACTTAATGCAACAAATTTAAAGCCTTATGGACTTCAAAATCATGCAAATTATCAAAGAAGTAGAATGCAAACAAGCTTGAAAATAAAATAAAAAATAGCAAAACTAACATATCCAAAGCTCCACAAAATTGTATATTTTTTGGAAATGTGGCCTCCTAATTAATACTAGAAATATTAGGTGATCCCAATACCTTAGAATGTGCCAAAAAATGGAGTAAGTCCTAGGCTAGTTCCCATCAGCAGCAGTAGCAGTGCTACCAAATATGTTTAAGACAAGAGCTTACCTTGGCCCATTATTTTTGCAAAACAAGACTTGTTCTATATTTAACAATATTCAATCCAAGTAATAGACCTAGCCTCCCTCATCAATTTATAATCGAGAGGAATGCACTTTTAAACTAGTTTCCCCCATCTTCTTTATCCCTACTTTTAAGTAGTGAAGTTTCTCTCCTCCTTGGGCTCTCTATCTAATCCATTCAATCTTATTTAGCATTCCCTTTCAGTACTACACAAATTTTGGATATTTTTTAACCTTTAACTTTGCACTGATTATTTGATTTTACTCAAATGACCAATTACCTTGTTATCACAAAAGATAATTCAAATGAAGCACTATTTAATTTGAGTAGTTAATTTGGGTAGTTTTAAAGAAATTACCATTCTACTTCATATTAAAATAACAAGTATTTTTCATATTTTCTTAATAAGGAGAAGGGGCTAAACTTCTATACAATGAGGTTAAGACATCACATTGGGGGTTAGGATGATGAAGTAGTTTATATTTAAGACCAAAACCACCTTCTGTCAAGGAATTTAAAGGGCTAACTGACCCCCTAGGTAACCACTTCAAGTTAAGGTCTTAAAAAAATAGTTGAGAAATTTCTTCTTTTGTGAGTTGAAGACTTATATTAAATTTCGTAAAAGAAACAAAATATGTATAGAATCATAAAATTGTATAAACAGAATCATAAACTTTTATAAGCAGGAGTACTTTAATCAAATATATGTGATCCTTCATTAGCCTCTTCTTTTGTGAATGCATTCCTAGTAAACTTATTTTAAGAAGGCTCTTCTTTTTGAACACACGCACCCACACAGACACACACACACCAGAACCACCCGGTTGTGGCTCTGGCGGCACTCCTAACCCTTCTTCCCTAAACTCCCTAAATAATAATAATAGATTAGAATATAAAAACTATATCCACTAAAAAAAGGCTCTTCTTTTGTGAATTCATTATTATTAAATTTATTTTGAATATCTTTCTAAATTTGTCATTATCTTTTCAAATGTTTGATTTTATTGAAATGATAATCTCTCCTTCATGTCTCAAGTGGAATTAAATTAAACAATGTTTGATTTGGGTGTTGAACATTGTCTCCCTTGTGTTATGAGGTTTTGTATTTTATTTTAGTGCTATGAGGAAACCTAAAAAAGATAAAGGTATACATTTTATAGAGTGTGTAAAGTTAAGATGCATCATGTTAATTGTTGTTGGAACTTCTCATATAATAATATATATGTTTCAATGCAATGTCAAGCACAGTGATTTAAGCTCAAGCCTCCTAAAAGAATAGACAAAAGTACATTCTTCAAAGGGTGGCCATTGATGAGATTTGAGAATGGGGTGATTATTATATACCTTGGTACATTGAGACATGTTATAAAACAACTAGTCCATAACACTCTTCTTCCAAGTTGATACCAAATGGGGACCACTAGGATCCCTACTTGATATAAGATATTCCATGTAAAGTGATGGTACGCTTGCATAGTAAGAAATGACAAAAAAATAAATGTTATTTAGTATTTTTTTAATTAATGTCTTTTATAATATTATATTTTTCAAAGTCTAGCCATAACAATTGGTACATAAGTAAGTGTTGTTAGGAGGTCCAAGATGGAGGTACATTAGGAGAGTGCAATATTGAGATTAATGTTGATATTATTAGAGGATATTATTGTGCAATAAAAGCTACTGTAGCTTGTACATTCCCCTTCATGTGAGGAGTAGCTAGTCACATGCTCGGCATCTTACTTTGAACACCAAACATAGTCATGTTAATAACCAAGATGGTAAATAGGTTTGGTTAAGAAACCATACAGTTTGGGTATCATAAATTAATAGTCCACTATAACACATGTTAAGAAGCCATATAGTTTGGGTATGTTGGACCCCTCTGCCCCCTCCGCACACCGGATTCTCAGTTGCAGCGAAAGTAGCTGCCTCTTGCGCGGGGCAGGGTTTCCCACTTGGGGCCTCGCCCTCAAATGTCCGAGCACAAGACTAATTTGGTGGTCATTCTGAAACCGAAACCGAGAAAAATTCCCTTGCCCGAAAAACGGGGACGATTCCACCTTTGTCAAGAGAACTAAACTATCCTTCATCTGATTAAACTAGATAGAAGGAAAACTATTATAGACTTAACTTGAAGAAATCAACGCTTTTTTCCTAACCGAAATCAGGCACAGTCGTTTATCTAATCATTCGAGAAGTCTTCAGGTTTTTATTTAACTACCTAAGTTCTAAGCGTATTCCTATTATTCAATTTCATTATTAAAACTCCACTAATTCTAGCCTAACCCCATCCGGCCCATGGGTTAGCCACCACCCAACCATTGGAATCGGTAGAACTAGACAATTACTCACCCACCCATAATTGAATGCCTTTCTTAACTTTTGCTTTCGAATACAGATACGCACACACTCCTCTTTAAAACTTAACTTATAAAACAATCCATTGACAAACAATTATTGGATACAGATGTCATAACTCAAAATTTCCATCCAATCCTTGTTTCTAAAAAAAAACAGTATCACTCTGGACTCTCCATTGAGACCAGCTGGTCAGCACAATGAGATCCAGAACAGATTACAATAATCATTGGTCCATCACACAATCTTCCACGACATACACATGGGTGTCCTAGGCACCGCGAGCCCATGCATCGCTTGGTCAGAACCCTCCAGGATCCTCCTTAGGTGTCCTGGAACTTCACTCAAGGACCGCTTCGTCGGCCCTCGTCCATCGTACATAAGCGCACCATTTTAACCGTACCGATGCTGGGCAGGCTTTGCCACATGTGAGCTGTCCTTTAAACACTCCCCGCCAGTTGTTGCAATCGAACTTCCCTTAGAAAAACACATACCAAATGCTCCCTCCAGAATTCTGGCATAAGACAGTCCTTTAAGAAAATAGGGTTTCTATGCAAGTTTTTAGTTTGATTTTTCTTTTGAATACAATGAGCATATCTTAAATCAGTATCCCCAAAACTTCATGATCGAATTACTGAATTTCATAACAAAATTTCTCGAATTCTGTAACCTTGATCCACATATCAATTCGAAGGGTCTCAAACTTAGTTTAAAATTTGGTGGGAGATTTGAGTGTATTTTTCGGAACTCGTCACATCTTCTTTCCTCGAAACTGATGAAAGAGTTTGGTCTTGGTCATAGTCTGATTCAGGGTTCGAGTCTAATAAGGTTTTTCCTGAACTATCTTTCTCGAAAAGGAGGTGATATTTCAGTTTTTTTTTAACTGAATTTCATTCATTGAATATTCACTTAACTGATTTCTAAATTAATCATAAATTTTGATGAGGAATAAATTAATCATTTATCTGAATATTTTGACTTCGATAGATTTTTTAAATTTTCTCTTTACAATCCGAGTGAATATAAAAGGATAGAAATTTCTTTCTCAGAGTATTTACTTATTCATTTATCAAATACTCATAGAAATTAATCATAGAATTAAAGAGAAGTCTAATTTTGATATAAAAAAATTCTTTATGCATCTATTTATGCATAAAATCAACATCAATGAGAATTACCATAGATTTGAAATTAAAAAGTAGAAATTTTAGCTTACATGGAGTTTTGTGAGCTTTCCTTTGGCTTGAGGGATTGAGGGTTCTACTCTTGTTTGGATCAAGAGTGGCCACCAATTTCTTTGGAGAGGATTTAGTCAAAAACAATTGAATTATCAAGAGAATTCAATGTAATTGGCTCTGGGTAAGAGTAGAGTAACAGTGCATAAACACTATTAAGCTTTTACAAAGGGGGAGGATTCTATTTATAGGAAAAGTGAGCCTCAAACCAAGCAAACTGATTCTAGAATTTTTCAGATCAGTGTGGTCAATTTTTGACCATTTTTGGGTCAGTTCAGCTTACTTTTTGGAACTAGACTTGAAATAGGAGAGATGAGAGATGAAATATCTCACTTAATTGATTTAAAATTGGGGAGAAATGATGAGAAAAAAGGCGCCTCCTTCATGAGGGGGAATCCCCACTCTGAGGTGTCAAAAATTCATTCTTTTAAAGTTTCCTTTGGTCCTTAGTCCACTCTTCATCTTATGTGAGTATTTACTCAATTTTTGGGGGGTTTTTCTTTATTTCTTCAATTTATCTTCTCCCTACATTTGGATTGATCTTATTGGTCCCTCAGAACCTTAATCCAAAATTTTTAGAAAATCTGGACCCTTAGGCTACGATCTTTTGAGCAGATTATAATTTATTTCTAATGCACCTTAGGAGTTTCTTTTTAAACTTCTGTTTCGGGGGAATTTATTTTAATAAGAAAGGATATTTTTCCATCCAAAAATATCTAAAAACTGAATTACCTTTCTCTAGAATATTTTCTCTCTCTAGGCCAAAATAGGTAGAAACAAGATCTTTTATTATTCTGAAAAGGGGATTGATTTACAGGGGAAGAAACTGGCCATCTTGAGGGGCTGGGGAGGAATCTTACAAGGTAGCATGTTAATAACCAAGATGGTAATGAAGGCTTTCAATAGGTTTGATTACGAAACCATATAGTTTGTGTAGCATGTTAATAACCAAGATGGTAATGAAGGCTTTCAATAGGTTTGATTAAGAAACCATAAAGTTTGTGTAGCATGTTAATAACCAAGATGGTAATGAAGGCTTTAAATAGGTTTGGTTAAGAAACCATATAGTTTGGGTAGCATGAATTAATAGTCCACTAGGGGCATGTTTAGGACTAGAGTGGTGCAACCACGAGCATCTTGCCAAGGCTTATTTGGGAGCCCATACAATCATGGAATGGAATCAAGAGCCTTGCCAATGCACTGGGTTATGTATGAGGAATATAGGTGGTCATGTTAGGTCATATGGTATGCCTCCTTGTCCTAGAGGTTAAAAAATATAGCAACTAAACCAACCAAGGATCTATATAAAGGAAATTACTTACAATTACCACTTATCTAAAGGTCTTTGATTACTTGAACTTGCACTCAAAATTCATCTTGAGCTAACCACAATGAAGGATCCCAACAATGACCAAGATATCTTACCTAGTCATATATGCCGCCCTAGAAACAGATAAATGTAGATACACCATATACCATCACGGATAACCCTAAAAAATAAAATTTAAGACTTAACTTGATACACTAAGTTTTATGTAGATGTGTGGTAGATACAAATGATTTAAAAATGACATCCCTAACAACATAACAAGAATCATACTCAAATCCATGTGAATGAGGGTTTGAATGGGGAATTTTAATAAGGAAAAGATCCTTAGTGTATGGGCTTTCTGAGACCAAGGATTATGGGATTTTCAGGCTTGAGGGTCTTTACAAGGTGTAGCATATAAATTTTGTCTCTATGTACACATATTTACTTTAAGATATTAACACCATCATTACCCTCATTATCTCATCAAATCATGATCCATTAACCCATCATGAACTCCCCCACTCCCAGTATTCAAGTCTTACATTCTCTACACATCAATGCCTCCCACTAGAGCACCATAACTTCATACTCCCAAAAGCACATGACCCTTAGCCCAAATCTTAAATCTCACAAACCCCCAACTCGCTAGACTTGCATGCATCTAGCTCACCAGACATGAACCTATAATCATGAGTCTATAGGTGTGAGACTAGTAAAAAAAGGGTTTTAAAATGCCAAAAAATATCCAACTATTTTTTTCTTTATTCTTATATTTTGGGTATAACATATGAGTTTTATTCCATTTAGATCTGCTTCATTTGAGATTGTTTCACTAGAGTGAAACCCTGATGCAAACTCAATCTAGACTAATTTTTAGAAATGAACCCTTTGATGCAAACTCAATCTAGATTAACTATTAGAAATCAAAATCCAGTCAAATGTAGTGTATTAAGCCACAGCTTGTGAAACCCTCCCTGCCCCTTTGGTCCTAGCAAATTACTAGCACACTTAACATAGTTCTCCTCTATTAAGAAGGCAAGACTCTTCTAGATCTAACTTAAGTGAGGATCTTTGGGGATGAGATGAGCTAATTAAATGCAAATGTGAGTAGACAATGGAACCTTTTCCCATGGTCATCTAAGCCCCATATTCACCAACTGGCTTTGTAAACAATGCAATCAACTTTGTGAAAAGGGCATTAAAATACCATATCTTTACGTAAAGCTCCAATGAAGGAACATGTTTAGGACCAAGAGCCTCAAGGTTCACTCTCTCAGGTAGTGCTTAAACTATGTCAGATGCTATAATGTTTCAAACCTTTAGCACAGATCCTGACTTAGGCTTAGGTTTACCCCAAATAATTGGCCATGTTCAAGAAACCCAACACAAGCATCCCAACAACCATAATTATGAAAATTGGGCATGCTTATTTTGCTCTAAAATTAAGGACAAGCATTCCTCTTTAAAAAACTCAATAGCACAATGCAAGTATGAGTGCAAATAAGAGTTCCACCATCTACAGGAGCCAATTACAAAAGCTTCTTCACCACAAAACCAAGTTTTAGTTTCTCTCTATTTGGAAAAGGATCATGAACAAGGGGAAGGGTAAAGAGCTAATGACGACAGAGACTACTGGAAACCCAAGGGATCCACAACAGTAGAGCGTAGGCCTACAACCTTAAAGCCATTCCAAGTGCCCTTGGAAAAAAATAGCACAACTTAACCGTATGGGACAAGAAATTACAAACCCTGAAATCAAATGAATGGTGTAACCTTTCTCTTACATTCTACCACCACATGAATATAAAGAAGACATGCATTCTTACAATGGAATTTGAAGTGGGAAGGGGTTGCCATGAACATAGCACCTAGAGGCTCATAATTGCACAAGAGAAAGCCAAACGATATCTCAAGGATGAGGACCAAATTTGATGGAGCTAGAGATCCCATTCAATACCTAGAGAAGAAATTCGATCAAGTTTATGGAGCTATGTGAAAGCTTGGCAAGATCTATTCATTCAAACTTTACATTAAAGGCACAACATGTTTATGGTTTAGGGCTCTAAATCCACTTAAAAAAGGGCAATTAATAGGTCTTGCGACACACCTTTATTAAAATCTGGCCGGCAAGGTACATTTTGCCAAAATGTGCTCATAAAAGCGCTTTATGATGCCTTTGGTAAAGAACCTCCACCCTATGCCTCGCCCAACCTTATCCCATCTTATGAAATAGCATAACCCCATTCCCCCAAAGAGATAAAAACATCCCAAAACCCCTTAGTCTCCTCACCATGACACCCATGGAGGAGGATCCTTTAACCATCCACAATCCTCTTCCCCAAGAGAAATCATGACATTTACCTCCAAAAGCCACAATCCTTATTCCCCAATCCACTCAGAAAGAAGATCTTATCAGCTCTGGAAGTGATATGTTTGAGCCACATGATTTCTTTGCACAAGAACCACACCCAAGGGAGGTGCTTGGACAACCCAAGCCAAAGATGCCCACCAAGAAAGTAAGCAAGTGACCCATGAGAACAATTCCCCCACCCTCCACAAATCCATCACCCATTCTCATCATACCAACCTTTACAATATTTTCTTTGGTTGGCCTCTGACAACCTGGCCCATCCCATGACCACAAACTCTCAAGGATGCCATTAATTGGTCTTGCATGGGTCATCTTATCCCATAGGATGTGGTCACCATAACCTTCTGGCACCCTCAAAAACTTCAAAAATCGATACTCACTAGTGGGCTAAGCCGAGATATCCCCACTGAGAGACACATCCTTTGGTAACAACAATGTGAACTTAAGTGTTGAGATGAGTTTATCCAATAGAAGAATTGGAAGCTTAGCCACTCCCAAAAACTTCTTTAAGGTCATAAATGAGAAGAGTACATGGTAAAAGTTGAGCTCAAGAAAGAAAAAAGAGAACTCCATATGCTTCACAATGAGCTCATTGTTGCTATTGAGGCCACACAAGCCAATACTCACAAGTAGGACATGGATGCCCTCTGGCTACAATACCAAGAACTGGTAGTAGCAGCCAAGAATATAGGGCAGCCCAACAAGCACATGAAGTCCATAGGAACTAACTCCTAGAAGAGATCAAGAAAGACTAAATCATCTTTGAATCTAACCAATTTTGAAAAGAGTGTGAAGGCACACTCATAGCAAATGGAGAGGCAACCAAAGCCCTCACCAAATTTCATGAGGAGTACAACCCAACCATGTCCAAGTGGTCCAAGTGTATAAAAAGGAAACAACATACCAAGAGCTCCTCCAACACAAAGAAACATCATCATTTAGGCACACACCAAAATCCATCAGTAAAAGAAACCTTGCCTCGGATGATACCCTCTTGGAAGGGAACGACCAAAAGAAACTATATATGTTTCTCTCATGGGGAACTTACATCAACACCTTACCATCCAATAATCATCCCCCCATGTATACCCTTACCCTCATTCAGCCGCCACACCCTTTCACTTTACCTACTTCAATTTAATATCTTCTATTCTTAACCCCCACCTTCCACACCATCTTAGCCTGCATCAACACCATGTGATAACCACAACCCTGGCCACCCTCTTCTATGAACAAGCCATCTTCTTCTTGGACACCACACTTCCATACTCTATTGAATCCCATCCGGTTGTGTCCCATCTTCTTCTTGGACCTTCTTCTTAGACACCACACTTCCATACTCTATTGAATCCCATCCGGTTGTGTCCAACCTTGCCATGTGGTGCCACTCGTTTATTATCATCAATTCTAGAGGAAGACTACTTCCTCAAACTCATAGCAACACATGAACTCAAGGTGAAAGCAAGAATTGGTGTTAAAAAAATCATTGTTCATGTGATAATGATGGTTTAGGGCACATAAAGCATTGATAGTGGACACCACACTTCCATCCTCTATTGAATCCGGTTGGACATCTGGTTGTGTCCCATCCGGTTGGACATTTGGTTGTGTCCCATGTGTCCAAGCCATCTCCTTCTTGGACATCCAGTTGGACATCCAGTTGTGTCTAAGACATCTCCTTCTTGGACACCACACTTCCATACTCTATTAAATCGCATCCGGTTGTGTCAAACCTTGCCATGTGGTGCCACTTTATTATCATCAATTCTAGAAGAAGACTACTTCCTCAAACTCATAGCAACACATGAACTCAAGGTGAAAGCGAGAATTGGTGTCAAAAAAAATCAGTGTGTTCGTGGTTGATTAAGTGCACATAAAGCATTGGTAGTTTTAGAGCCTTAGAGCCAAAAGTGATTTTTAAATGAAAGATAAAGCTTCAATTTTAAATAAACCTTTGGGGATGTGGGTTGTTACAATCCCCCTCCTCTCTTTGCTGTAACCATCGTGAACCCCTTCTCTTTCTCTCTTTATCTCTCTCTCTCACACACACAAAGAAGCACATAGACATGCTAGTATTATAAGAGGAAGATGCAGCACATAGACATGCTAGTATTATAAAAGGAAGATGTTGATGGAGTTTATCTCTCCATGGGTTCAAGGATACAAAAAATATAGGAGCTTAAAGTTGGAGTGAGCATCAACACCTTACATTCAACTTTGCAAGGTTTGGAAGGGGTACATATTGATCCTAATAGTGATTAGGTTAGGTGTAGCATGCATACGACGATGAGGGCTAGCATTGTTGCCTCACTCTTACCATTTAGCTCACCTCAAAGGGAGGTCATAAGGGCATGTGAATGTTGAGAAATACAATGTGTGAGGGTGCAACATGAAGAGCAAGGGGACGAGCATGCACATTAGAAAAGGAATAGACTAAGGGTAAATTGGTAAAGGTTGATTTGTTTGGTCATTTGTAAAAGGTGAAGTCAAAGGTCAAAACGGTAGCACATGGAAAGTGCAAGGGGGAACATGTAGTGTGAGAATTTATGGACACATGGTTTGCACTAGGGTGCACATATCTTATGAGTTGGGACCTCCATGAGATATATATAAGCATGTACTTGGATCAAGCTAATGTAATGATATTATGTGGGTTTGTGATTAATCACTTGTCATTGTTTTGATATTAGCTTAATCACTCTTTGTATTATCACTTGTTGTCATTGTTTTAATATTAGCTTAATCACTCTCTATATTATCTTAATCAATATGCTTAATCATGTCCCTCATATGATTTGATCTACCTTGAGCCTAATCAAACTTGGTTTCTTAACATGGTATCAGAGCCATGCCTCTTCACTCATCTCATCTCATCTCAAGCCAGTAGCTAAAATAGGGTTCATTAATCTTGATTAAAGATCACTAATCTCACATTATCCTTTTCTCCCCTAGATCACTAGATCTTGGAGTGGCTAATGCTCCTTACACACTTAATCATTTGACACAATATCTTGTGGGCATCTTGGTCACATTAGGCTAAGCTATTCATCGAAGGGATGAATCAATTTCACTGGCAGCCCGATTTTTGCAAATTTCAACAGTCCGCCTCTTTGAATCGTTCTCCAACACTCCGAATTGGGCCAAGCCCTTTTGTGGGCACTTAGTGCATACCCTAAGGACACCACAAGCCGAATGTCGTTGAATTTCACCAAGAAATCACTCCACAACAAGAGGAAGAACAGTTGCAATTTGCAGCCATCTAGCATGGATTTTACCTTAAATCAAGGTGAAATGTTTTCATCTACCTATTCTACTCATCAAGCTCCTTTAATATATGCAAAAAAAAACCCATGAAGAAGTGTCTTTACATGCTCAAGTAAAGGCTCTAAGTTCACAAGCTTGCTAATCATAGTTTTGGACACTAATCTTATCATTAAGTTATAATTAGTAATTGGGGATAATTGAAGGTAAAATTGGAAAATTGAAATGAATTCTTGCATCAAGAAGTGGGTACTTGCATTCAAATCTCTCTTGTATTGAGATTAGACACTGAACTTGAGTAGTAAGTGTTAAGACCCTCTCAACCTTAAAATGACTACTTCATTTGTGATGATTGATAAGTTCAAAGGAGAGTCCTTCCACACATGGCAAGTCAAAATCAAATTCATGTTAATGAAGGATGGGCTATGGGGCATTGTAAATAGAAGGGAAAAATGTTTGGACGATGAAAGGGATGAAAAGAACAAATGGCTAAGCCAAGATGAAAAGGGAATAGCTATCGTTGCATTAGGATTGGGAGATGGATTTATCCATCATATTGCATCACAAGATACATCTAAGGGTGCTTGGGATGAGCTAGAGAAATTATTTTGGAAAAAGTAAAAGAATTAAAAAATAAGCTTAAAAATATAATTCTTTGGCTTGGACATTAAGGATAGTGAATCACTTTCAACACACCTTAACAAATGAAGATTATAACTCAATAATTGGCTGGTTATTAGGGCATCAATAGAAGAAGAGGATGCCATAGCCATATTGTAAAAATCATGACACTTAAGGATTATGGGCTCTTTTAGTGGCTACCTTGAAGAACTTCCCAGATCCAACCATTGCAGGAGTGGAAGCAACACTCATAGAAGAAGAGAAGAAAATTTGAGGGAAGACAGTTCAAGCTACATCGAGTGAAGAGAAAGCACTATTCTCAACAAGAGGACAAGGACCAAGGACAAAGATAACCTATCATCATTGTGGCAAGATTGTCACATAGCAAAGGATTACTGGCACAAAAAGAGAGCCAAAGCAGCCAATGTAATGTCAAAGAAAGAAGACACTGATGTGGCCTCACATGATGGAGGCAACACCGACCATCTCTTTTAGATGATATGAGGAGCATGGATCCTAACCCCTAGTTGCAACCCCACTCTCCCAGTGTGTAAAGTGTCAAGACAAAGCCAGTAGTGTAGCTCATAGAGAAACCTCGACAGACCGCTCTCCAACCATTTGAGTATGGAGTGTAGGTCAGGTCAATACATGTAAGTTGTTAGACCCTCATTACATTTAGGGGAGGTGTTGAGAAATGCAATGTGTGAGGGTGTAACATGAATAGAGAAAGGGGAGGAGCATGCACATTAGAAAAGGAATAGACTAAGGGTAAATTGGCAAAGGTTGATTTGTTTGGTAATTTTTAAAAGGTGAAGTCAAAGGTCAGAAAGGTAGCACATGGAAAGTGAAAGGGGGCACATGTAGTGTGAGCATTTATGGACACATGGTTGGCACTAGGGTGCACACATCTTGTGAGTTGGGAGCTCCATCAGAGCTATATAAGCATGTACTTGGATCATGCTAATGCAATGAGATTATGTGGGTTTGTGATTAATCACTTGTCATTGTTTTGATATTAGCTTAATCACTCTTTGTATTATCCTAATCAATATGCTTAATCATGTCCCTCATATGCTTTGATCCACCTTAAGCCTAATCAAGCTTGGCTTCTTAAAAAAGAAGCAGGTAGGAGAAGGGAACAAAGGGAGAAGAGGAAAAGAAAACTTCAATTGGAGCCCGAATTCAATGAGAGTACTAAGAAGGTAAAACTTGTTTGCTGACAAGATTATTTGTAGCTTAGTAAGAGACTTGAAGAGATTTGGGAAGAAGATAGGGTCTAAGATTATGCAAGTGTTGTGTTACCCATGTATTTCAAGATTTGTGTAGGAGGCAGCATGCAAAGGAAAAATTGCCTATGGCACTTAAGGAATCAATACAATCGCTATAGAATCCAAAATTTGGCGAGATAAATTATTTGTCAAGAGAAGCGCACTAACTTATTTAGTTAGTGCATTGTCATCAAGGGATGATCTTACCATCACTCACGTGTCTAGATTATTAGCCTCAAACCCTTTACAAAGTCCAAAATAGACTATTATGTGATGGTGTAAGTGACTTGTAGTTGTGCAAACGACATCCAAATTCAAGCAAGCTAGATGCTGTAAAGGATTTGGTGGTTGGCTGTTGGATAGAGCAAACTCGTGTGTCACCAAATAAGAAAGACATTTTTCGCTAACAAATTAGAAGAAGGGCATATGTTGGAGCACCCTATCCATTTTATTGATGACTCATAGGTAAGATTTAAGGTAATCAACATAATTACTAACATATGTTCTACTATATGAGTGGCTTCTTACTACACTTTCATTGCATGTACTTATGCACCAAGTATGTATTTAATGTGCTTTACTATTCTCTTTAGTAAAGAATATATGCTCTTTACCACATAAAACATGCTTTATAACAAATAACGAATGAGCTATAGAGTCTACAAAACATGGAAGAAGCACATCTAGGTACAACCTCTCAACACTTGTATTACATCCTTTGTGCTTCAAATCATTGACAGTTTGAAAGCATAAATATACCACATGAGCCCTTCCCTATTTCTTGAAATTATGTATAACATAATGAATGTACACAGGGAGCCTTCTTTATGCTTGAAAGATCACCTGTTTTCCTTTTAAGAATAACCCAAACACAATATAAACTGTTAGTGTACTTGAAAGCACATTTAAGAAGCTTTAAACCATAATCTATGCTTTGAAAGCATAGATATAACCTACAAAGCACAAATCAAACACATGATGCTCACTTTTTGCATTTATATGCTAGAAATCACAATCTATATGCTTATAATCACATATCATGTGATTGAAATCACCTGTTTTGTAAGTTGCATGTGACACTGTACATGTTTTCAAGCATTAGATAGTCTTAGTTTATGCTTAAAATCACCACATGGTGTGCTACAAAGCATACTATCATGTAGTTGAACCATATTGTCATGTGGTTTCCACCATACCTAGATGGTGGATGTATTTTTGTGGTGTTCTTGGCATGCAAGCTATGCTCTTTCATGACACATGTATTATTAGGTGTTTTAAGAAGTACATTATGTGGTGCTAATGTTTTCTTTGTGAGATAAAAAACTGTAATTTGTTAATAATTGCTTGTTTTAACACACTACCTTTGGCTTTGAATCTACAGATATATTTTTTCTTGAGGTTCAAAAAGGTAAATCCTAATTTAGATATTGGACAATGGACTTTTGAGAAGCTAAAACCATTCTTTATTTGTAAGTTGAAAGATACAAACACTTGTTGCATACAACACATGTAGACGATCCACTCTACAAGGATCCCTTGAATCGGGTACGATCTTCTATAGTTGGACTTCATGGATCATCATACACCTATACATTTAGCTTAAGTATATTTAATGTGGAGATAGAAAATTGTGGGGCTTGTGAGCATGTCTTCACAAGTGTGACAACATTGTGGGAATCTTGTGTTTGTCCCAAAGAAGAGAATTCAAAGTATCATCGATTGAAATTCCTTATGGGTGAATGCACGGCATGCGGGCCATACAAGAAACATTTTATGTGCCCTCTTGAAAGCAACAAGCATATAAAGAGTCATCCATGTTGAAGTGTTTGAGGATATTGTTATGACTATTAAAAAGAAGGGAACATCAATTCTAAAAGATAAGAATGTGGTAAAAAATGGGACTAGCAAAGAAGGTAATGGTGATGTTGTTAGTAGCAGCAAGAAGGGAAAGGATGGTAGCAAAAAGGGAAGTAATTGAAGAAAAAAGAGCAAGGTTGGTAGCAGCAAGAAAGGAAAGGACAATAGTAGCCCCAAGGGAAAGGAAAGCACGAGCAAACAGGGAAAGGATGGCTACAACAAAGAAGGACATGACAACATCAACAAGCAGGTAAAGGAGGTTTGCAATGAACAAGAGAAGGACTTGAAGAGGAAGGTTTTATCTCGCAAAGAAGTATTAATGATGAGCTTTTGAAGATTCTAAAGAACCATACTGCACATTTCATCAAGCACAATCTTATATATAAATGGTAAGCATATCAATTCAAAGAATGCTTGAAGAATTCCCTGGAAGATGTAATCTCGTGTCTGTATTGGATTTTGCTGAAAACTACACATTTAATTAGTAGAACAAGCTCCAATTGATGCATTGGTATAACGACCACTATACCATCTTGGCACACATCACTTACCACCACCGTGTAACCGAAGCCACCATTGAAGGCAAGAGTGGAGATGGGGATGTTGAGATACCGAGCTCGTCTAGTGAGGCAGTGGACACTGATGACCGGCCTGGGGGATAGGCCCCACACTTACACCACTGGCATGGTTGGTGAGATCATGGGTGATATGCGGCCAGTGGGATGATAGGCTGTGTGACAGCCATTCTAGAGACTGGCATAGTTATAGCGTCAGCTCATTTAGTTGGGTTCACACTATAGAGAACCCTCGTATGTATTGGTTGAGTACTCTTATCATGGTATATGGTGTGTTGAGTGTTGAGTGAAGAAGAAGAAGATTTTCAGCCTCTCACCTTGTGTGTTCTCTATTAGGGTTTTGTGAGTGTGTGTGTGCTTGCAAGAGCTCAAGCTCTCTTCCCCCCTGCATCTTTTCATGGTATCAGAGCCTGGTTCATGCTAAGGGCTGAGCTGCAAGCAAAAGAACCACAGGAAGCGGTACAAGGGTAAGAGCTTCAACTACTCTTCCCTATTTGTGTTGGTGACTACACCCTTGTCGGGAGCTCTACGGGAGGCACCGACAAACGATCTCTGATTGAGGAGCTTTCTTCGCAGGAGTAAAGCTATAGGGCAACTATACTGTCCTATTGGACTAAGTTTTTTGGGCCAAAAATGCGTTTCGGGCGCGTCTTGACCTCCGTTTTTCAAAAAGCAGGTGATTTCGAGCACTGCGGCGGGTAAGTCATCGATTCTCTACAGAAATCTGTTTTAAGAACTGCAGGAAGACAGATTGGCTGTGCAGACACTGTGGGTGCTGCAAAGAGGTCAATAGTTGCCATTGAGTGTATGTATGCATATTGAAGTCACTGGTTGTGACATTTGAGAGTACTATAGTACCGCTGCAGAAATATAGCAGTTCGTGCAGGACAAACCAGAGTGCTATCTCTGGTAAAATTGTGTGTCTGGCAAGATGTCAAATGATGGCATAACACAAATTGTGGCTGAGGAGCTTGATAAGAATAACTTCCATGCTTGGAGGTTCAGGTTGACGAATTTCTTGATGGGAAAGGGCTATTGGGACTACATAGAAGGTGAGCATGAAGAGGCACCAGAGATACCGGACATAAATCCGACTACTGTAGATGTGAAAGAGTTTAAATACTGGAACCAAGGAGCCAAGAAAGTTATGTATTGGCTCTCCATTAGTATACAAGACACCATGATTGGGCACATTCAGGATGCCAAGTCTCCCAAGGAGGCGTGGGACACCTTGGTAAAACTCTATGAAACAAATACCAAGGCACGTAAGATACAGTTAAAGAATGAACTTCATAATGTGGAGAAAAAGAGCATGTCTGTGAATGACTATACATTGAAGATAAAGGGTATTGTGGAATCCCTTGCATCTATTGGTGTGTTAGTAAATGATGATGATGATAAGGTGGAAGTCTGTCTACGTGGTCTCGGGTCACAACACAAGGCATTCAAGACGTTTATTCAAACTCGGAAAAACATTCCCAACTTTACAGATTTGGTGTCTATGCTAATTATAGAAGAGAAGAGCTTGGGTGAAGACCAACAATCTTCACAAAACAAAAACAGTTCAAAGCAACAGGCCTTCTACACAAGTTCAGGTAGAGGACGAGGTAGAGGAGACCGTGGACGTGGTCAAGGAGGTGGCCGAACAGGTAATCAGAATTATGGCCAGCAGCAGAGCAAGCAGCAAGCAGCAGCAGTCCCAGAATACACAACAACAACATCAATAACACACAGGTGAAAGAGGCAAATTCAGAGGCAGGGGGAGTCAAAGAGGACGTGGAAATTGGCAAAGGTAATATAATGATGCACGTGAATGCTTTTATTGTGGTAAGCCTGGACATGTGCAGGCAGAATGTTATAAGAAGCAGGCTGACATGCAAAATGGGAAAGTGCAGCATAACAACTATGCATCCTCAAGCAAAAACAATGAGGATAATGAAAGGTTGTTTGTTATGCAGCATGTCGTGAATGCCATGTCTAAAAATGTTGAAGCAGCACAAAAAGATGATGTATGGTATGTGGATTCAGGTGCTTTGAACCACATGACAAGTCATAGGGAGTGGTTCAAGGAGATGAAAAACCTTGAAAGACTAGGTTTTGTGGAAACAGGGGATGACACTGCTCATCCAATTGCCCATGTTGGAGATGTGCCATTGTCTATGCAGGATGGCAAAGTGAAGTACCTTGCAGATATACTTCACGTTCCAAACATAACAAAGAATTTGGTTTCAGTTGGCCAGATGATTGAGCAGGGTTTGCAGGTTCGGTTTAACCCTGATGGTTGTTATGTTGAAGACTTTAAAGACAAGTGCAGGTTGGTTGCAAAAGGCAACAGAGTGGGCAGAATGTTTACGTTGAATGTAGACATGCCTGAAATGAGTGCTGCGATGTTTGCAAATGGTTTAGGAATTGTTGCAGACACAGACATTTGTTGGCATAAAAGAATTGGACATGTGAATGTGCAGAGAATGAAGTCTATGTGCAGACTAAAGGAATTGTGACAGGGCTGCCAAAGTTTAAAGTGGAAGGTATGCAGAGAATATGTGAAGCATGCCAATTTGAAAAGCAAACAAAGCATGTATTTCCACATAACAGATATGTGAGCAGAAATGCACTAGATGTTGTGCATTCAGATGTATGGGATCCTACAAAGACCATGTCTATGGGAGGCTACAGGTATTATGTGACATTCATTGATGACCACACGAGGAAAGTGTGGGTATATTTCATGAAGGAGAAGAGTGAGGTGCTTTCTTACTTGCAGAATTTCAGAGTTTTGGTTGAAAAGCAAACAGGGAAGTATGTAAAATGCCTAAGGTCATGATGGAGGGGGAGAGTACTTCTCCAATGAGTTCTCTGAATTTTTGAAGAAGAATGGTATTCGGAGACAGTTTACATGCTGCATCAAAGCAATGGTCTTTACATCAGATGGATGTAAAGAATGCATTCTTGCATGGGGATTTGTAAGAAGAGGTGTATATGTTGCAGCCACCTGGTTATGAGGATGTGGGTCACCCCGAGCATGTTTGCAAGTTGAAGAAAGCCTTGTATGGCGTAAAACAAGCACCAAGAGCATGGACAAGATTTCTGAATATCTTGTCACTATTGGCTTTCATGTAGCCAATGCAGATTTCTCGCTGTATGTGAGATGGTGATAGAGTAGTTGTGCTTGTTGTCATCTATGTAGATGACTTGATCATTACGGGGGACCATGATGCAGAGATATTTGATGTAAAGATCTTGCTTAGACAGAAGTTTGAGATGAAGGATCTGGGAGAGCTCAGATATTTCTTGGGCATTGAGGTGATTAGGTCACCACATGGTATTGGATTACTGCAGAGATAGTATGGCTTGGACATGTTGTCCAAGTATGGTACGATAGGCTGTAAGCCTATTTTCGTGCCACCGGATCAGAATGGCAAGTTGAGTGCAGATTCAGGAGAGATTTTGGAGGATCCTACTATGTATAGGCGTATAGTAGGAAGCTTGATCTATATGACGATCACCAGACCAGATTTGAGCTATGCTGTTGGGTTGGTGAGTCAGTTTATGCAGGTTCCACGAAACCCACATTTGGATGCATTGAGACGCATACTGAGATATGTGAGGTCTACTTTGCATTATGGACTATTCTATGAGACTGGGACAGAGACATGTGTACATGGGTACACAGATGCTGATTGGGCTGGTAGTATCTCAGATAGAAGATCTACCAGTGGCTACATGTTATCTTTGGGGAGTGCTGCTGTGACTTGGAGCAGCAAGAAGCAGCCTATGGTTGCTCTATCTAGTACAGAGGCCGAGTATAGAGGAGCTGCTATGGCAGCATGTGAGGTAGCTTGGTTGAGAAAGCTACTTGCAGATTTGGGTCTATCAGTGGATAAACAAGTTGTCATTTTTTGTGACAACATTAGCAGTATACAGTTGGCCAGGAACCCAGTTTTTCATGCTCGCACGAAGCATATAGAGGTCCACTACCATTTTGTTAGAGAGAAGGTCTTGGCAGGAGACCTTGACCTTGTTTATGTTAGCACACAGGATCAGGTAGCTGACATCTTCACCAAAGCATTGGGTACAGAGAAGCTCCGCAGATTCAGGGCTTCACTTGTTGGTGTACATGAGATGGAGTTGAGCTCGAGGGGGAGTGTTGAGATATCGAGCTCGTCTAGTGAGGCGGTGGACACACTGATGACCCGCTTGGGGGATAGGCCCCACACTTACACCACCGGCATGGTTGGTGAGATCATGGGTGATATGCGGCTAGTGGGATGACAGGCTGTGTGACAGCCATTCTAGAGACTGGCATAGTTATGGTGCTAGCTCATCCTTGTGTGTTCTCTATTAGGGTTTTGTGAGTGTGTGTGTGCTTGCAAGAGCTCAAGCTCTCTTCCCCCCTGCATCTTTTCAGGGGATGTAGAGGAAACCTTGATGAAAGAGATGCACTATTACAAATGATAAAAATCATGACACGCTCTTCGTGCAACATTGTTTTTTGTTGCATGCAAAGTGGTACAAGAACAAGGCTTGACATTCAATAAGCATTGGGTGTGGTCAGATGGGTGTGCAACACAGTTCAAGACAAAGAGACCATCTTATTTTGTTGCAAGGTAAAATGGTCTCACTAATGTAGATCTTGGAATTACTTTGGCTCTAGTCATGGAACATGATGGGGCAAGGTGGGGTGAGGTTGAAAAATGCAGCTGATGTAGTGGCTTTCTTGAAGGATACGCTTAGTGGCATAGCACTCACAATTAGCCTTAGAAAGAAGGAAGTTTTGTGATTCTTTTGGGAGATAAAATTGGGTGATCTTGACTGGTCTAGAAGCTAGGACTGTGTGAGCAATTCAAGGCTCTAGATCATTGAATAGTATAATGAAGTTGGTAGTACTCAATTAAGAACAAGGTCACTATCTTGATTTTGTGATGCTTGTGTGAAAGGTGCTTTTAGGATTTGTGTGAACAAGATGTATGGGAAGAACTGGAGAGACATAGTTTTGAATCCAATTGAGTGTGCAGGACAGAGCACATCTCAAATTGCTACAAATGAACCCATTTTTTAAGGTTCTGAAACAGTGAATATGGTAAAAGTGGCCCATGGGCAAGAAAACAACAAGAAAATCCACTAGTGGTGATGGCTGTGACAAGATTGCAAGGACTTGTCATCAGGACGGTGACAGGTAAGAATTCCGAGTTGGAACAGAAGCAAAATCCAGAACAGTAGGCAAGGCAACATAGGGTTCAAGAGAAAATCACCAAGTTGGTGCAAAGTGCACAAGGGATGGTGAGGATAATGTAGGAAAGCCTTCTCTTGAGTGAGCATGCTGACGTGGATCCAGAAAGGACAAGCCTGGTTAAGAAGAGGGAAGAAATTGTAGCAGGCAAGAAGCTAATAATAAAACGACTGAAGAAACGATGCTGAAGTGCCAACTAGATCCCATTATAGTCCAGAGCAGTGGAAGTGTCCCAAAAAAGGAAATGGAAAGAAATCTGGAGCAAGCTCGGATAGGAAAACTGACAAGGGAAGGACAGGCAAAAGAAAGTGAAGCAAAGGAGGAAGAAGGAAGAGTATACAAAGGCCAGGGTGTGCCCAGGCAGGAGCAATCCTGTCTGTGGTGGGAGGATCTCCATAAGATGAAGCTAAATATCACATTGGATCAAATGCTAAATCAGGTTCCCAATTATAGGTAAAAGCTGCTCTAGGCCATAGTGCCAAGTTGGCATAGATGCCCATATAGGAAACATAAAATTCAGCCCGCAGAGTGTAGGAATGTGAAAACAGTCCAGGAGGTGACCATAAAGATTAGAGGGGAGACATCGTCAAGGGTCATTCTAAATGGAGGATCATGAATAAATATAATACCAGATAGCCTTGCCAAAAAACTAGGAATCACATATATGTAGCTTGCTCCGTCCCAAATCCGGATGGCTGATCAAAGAAGAGTCCGACCAGTTGGAATCATCAGGTAGGATGCATGTTCACTGTCGTGTTCATAGTCCTAAAGATGATTGAGATAGCGGGTGCATATCCCATGCTATTGGGATGACCATGGCCTAGAAGTGGAAGAATCACGCACAACTGGGATATAGACATGATTACAATCTGGAGGGGGAAAAGAAGGTATGCATCTTAGTTATAGGGAAAGACAAGTTAAATCTGGCTAGCTGACTGTTGCATGTAGAAGGCCTAAAATACTTAGAAGGGGTAGAATATGATGAAGAAGAGCAGATCCTGAAAGAAAATCCAGATTTGTTGTCACTCTTTGAGGTGGACATTGAGCAGATTGTACTACAGAGATACAATCCAGAAGTCTTGGTGTGTTAACCACTCCGATTAACATTATTTTTTAAGCATGGCCACACTTCTTATAACTTATCTTTTTGTAACTGCAAAAAAATGCTAATTGATAAAAGAATATGGTATAATCGATGTAATGTTGGTCATAGGAAAGGGATGTACATATAACTAGTAAACTAGTTTTGGGCCCCCGCATTGTAAATGCTAATTGATAAAAGAATATGGTATAATCGAGCTTACGGCTTATGTAATGTTGGTCATAGAAAGGGATGTACATATAACTAGTAAACTAGTTATAATCGAGCTTACGGCTTATGTAATGTTGGTCATAGAAAGGGATGTACATATAACTAGTAAACTAGTTTTGGGCCCCCGCATTGTAAATGGACAGCTGACCATTGTAAAATGAGGGCTCTTGTATATAAGACATTTTATGGAATATGAAAAGGGACAATACCATTAGTCTCAATTGAGTTTCTCTCTCTCTCTCTCTCTCTCTCTCTCTCTCTCTCTCTCTCTCACACACACACACACACACACACACACACACACACTCTTGAGCTTGTGGATGCTTGCTTGCGTTGTAGATGAGTTCATGCTTGATTGTTGTTGTGTGTGCATGCTAGGGATGGTGATGATCTAGCTTCTCTTATCCTCTCCCCTCTCTTGTCTCTCTATCAACATGCCTCTTGCATGCATGTTGGCATGGAGTGAAGGTTGAGATTTCTATAGCTCCCTCCTTCTTTGCTCTTCACCTAGCTTGTGAATCTCCACTTGGGTGACACAAGTGGTGGTGGAGTGATCCCCTAGCGGCCTCACAAAGGGGAGTTAACCCTCATTAGAGTTGGCTAAGTGCACATCTCTGACTCTCATTAGAGTTAACCCTCATTAGAGTTGGCTAAGTGCACATCTCTGACTTGACCCTTGCATGGTTGTTTCTCTTCTTCTTTCTCTCTCTTGTGTGCAAGGTTTTATGCTTAGCTTAACACTTGGTCGCTCATCTTGAGGTGCTCATGAATGAAGAAAGTACAAAGGAAGATGAGGAAGAAAGAAGATGAGCTTGAGGAAGTAAACCTGGGAGATGATCAAGAGCCCATAACAGTCAGAGTCAGTGCAAAACTAAATCAAGAATTCAAAGGAAGACCCCTCGAGCTGTTGAGATCCTACAAGGATCTGTTTGCATGGAACTACTATGACATGAAAGGAATTGATCCTAGATTTTACAAGCACAAGATCAACCTAAAGGAGGATACAATTCCTATCATGTAGAGCAAGTATAGAATGAACCCTAACTGCACCAAGCAGGTCAAAGAGGAGATTGATATAATGTGTAAATGTGAAAGAACCTGTGAAAAGGTGAGAGGAATCTACTAGGAGAGAATAAAGGATAGCATGAGAAGATTTAGGAAGTGTGGAGATATTCTGGGAGATATTCTGGGAAAAGTGAAGAGGTGGAGAGAATCAAGCAAAAGAGGTGGAGATATTCTGGGAGAGGTGGAGTTAATCAAGGAGGTGGAGTGAATCAAGGAGAGGTGGAGTGAATCAAGGAGAAATCAGTGGGATTAGATGATTGGATGTAAACTCTATAAATCAAGGAGAAATCAGTGGGATTGGATGCTTGGATGTAAACTCTAGATGCTTAGATATTCTGGGAGAGGTGGAGTGAATCAAAGAGGTGGAGATATTCTAGGAGAGGTGGAGTGAATCAAGGAGAAATCAGTGGGATTAGATGCTTGGATGTAAACTCTATAAATTGAGGCATTGGCCTAATGAGAATTTGCTGGTTTTTGATTATCCATGCCTACATTAAGCTATTTGCTAATTACTCACTATTACGTCTTAATTATTTGCTAATCACTTTATTAATGATGTTGATTCTAGTGTTTGATCCACCATAGCTCATCACATTACTCTAATTTCAACATGGTATCAGAGCCATGCCTAGAATCCATCATTTTGTGAGCCCATTATCTTGCTAATCATTTTACTAATTAGGATTAGGAGCTAATTATAATTTTCCCTCTTTTTTCCAACTCATCTCTGTATCCCCAGCTAGTGGAGGAGTTCATTCTCCTTGCACACTTAAAATTAGGCCAAGACCTTTTAGGTACTTAAACTAGACTCAAGGGGCTACAAGCACCTCAAAGCAATTGAAGCGAATCGATGTAAATCGCTGACGCGGCAGCATGTTTTACAGGCACCGTTTTTCAGAAGGGGATTTGAGATTTCTTCCAACTCAGTTGCAATGGCTCTAATTCCTCTTAGCCCAAGGTGTTTTCAAGCATGCTCTACAAGCTGGTGAAGTTAGAATTCAATTTGATCAAGTCTACAGTGAGATCCAAGCTCTTCATCAAATCTGTAGGTGACTTTGGTAAAACAGAGATTAAGCTTTCAATATTTGGTCAAATCTTATGTTTCTTGGCTTAATCCTCTACTAGAATTCAATTTGATCAAGTCTACAGTGAGATCCAAGCTCTTCATCAAATCTGTAGGTGACTTTGGTAAAACAGAGATTAAGCTTTCAATATTTGGTCAAATCTTGTGTTTCTTGGCTTAATCCTCTACTAGACTCGTTGCTATTGATGGCTTTAAAAAGTTTTGAGCTCATTTGAAGTCTAAGGCACCAGATCTGGACTCCCCGCATACTCTGTTTTTTACACACAAAATAGTGGATTAATTTACTAATCAATGATTAATCAATGATTAATCATTGATTAATCAATGATTAATCAATGCTAATCACTGTATTTTGGTACAATTGAGGGTTCAAATTAACCATTAGGTATCTGATATACAGATCCCTACAACTTCAGATTGCAATTCGGAGTTGGTTTGATACTCCAACCATTCCGTACAAATTGGTTACCCTTGATTTAATGTAATTTTTGGTGATTTTATGCTGATAAATTTGTTGTAATCATCGATTAAACACTAGATTGAGTTGTAAAAGGGTAGACACTACCCTTGAATCTTGAAATTGGATCAAGAGATAAGACCCCCTTCACATCATTTCATGAGTACAGCACAAGAAATAGCCAAATTTAATGGGGAGCAATTTTACACATGGCAGACAAAAACCATGTATTTTGCTCATGAGGAAAAATCTATGGGGGCTAGTTGAGGGAAGAGATGAATGTCCAGAGAGAGGGGGAAATGAGTGGAAGAGCAGGAATGAAAAAGCATTGGGACTTATTGCACTCAGTTTAAATGATGAAATCATTCATCACATCACAGGGATACAATGGGCAAAAGATGCATGGGATGAACTCAATAAATTATTTGGCACACAAGTAAAAAATTCAAAGATAAATCTGTTAATGCAATTCTACAAATTGGACATGAAGGAAAGTGAACCTTTAATCACACACTTGAACAGATATAAAAGCATTAAGCAGCAGCAGAGCTGGCAGCTATTGGCAAAAAGGTAGAAGATGATGAGGCACTAGCAGTGCTTCTGAAGAGTGTGGACAAAGGTGAATATGAAAATATTGTAGCAACACTAAAGAATGTACCTGAATTGAAGCTACACGAGATAGAAGCAGCTCTACCAGAACAAGAGAGCAGAGGCAAAGAGAAGAAATGGCTCGACTCAACAGCAGGAGAAGAAAAGCATTCTTCACCCGGGGAGGATTCTCTCGAGGACGAGGACGAGGAAGAGGCAGAGTAGGAGGAAGGACCTTCACTTGCCACCCACAAATGTGGAAAGCCAGGACACATGGCAAGAGACTGCTATAGCAAACCCAGTGGAGAAGGAACGACATCGACAAACTTCATGATGGAGGCTCCAAAGGAAGTGGAGTCGGACCATCTTTTCTGAGAGAGAGAGAGAGAGAGAGAGAGAGAGAGAGAGAGAGAGAGAGAGAGAGAGAGACCCCACAACCCAATGTAACCTGCCCCAACAAAGTAAAACCACCTCTGAGCCACCAATGATGTAGGCCACGTGGTAGATGTATGTGTGAGCACTTTAGTCAAGGTCGTGGGCACTTATAGAAGCCTTGGACACATAGAGAGAGAGAGAGTGTCAAAGACTATGGAGTTTAGGGACTTGAGGCACTGGTCGCGGGCTATCAATAAGAGGGAAACTTGGTATAGGGTCCAGGTGTGCTAGAGATTATTCACTTGAGGGGAGGTGTTGAAAATATAAGTGAATATGGTGTGTGCGGGAACAAGCCCTTGGTTAGAGGCTATAAAAGAGGATGTGTAGATGTGAAAGAACCTGTGAAAAGGTGAGAGGAATCTACTGGGAGAGAATAAAGGGTAGCATGAGAAGATTTAGGAAGTGTGGAGATATTCTGGGAAAAGTGAAGAGGTGGAGAGAATCAAGCAAAAGAGGTGGAGATATTCTGGGAGAGGTGGAGTGAATCAAGGAGAAATCAGTGGGATTAGATGCTTGGATGTAAACTCTATAAATTGAGACATTGACCTGATGAGAATTTGCTAGTTTTTGATTATCCATGCCTACATTAAGCTATTTGCTAATTACTCACTAATTATGTCTTAATTATTTACTAATCACTTTGTTAATGATGTTGATTCTAGTGTTTGATCCACCATAGCTCATCACATTACTGTAATTTCAACAATCACCCATAGTCATTGTCTTGAAGAAGAATGGGAAGCTCAAATTCTATATAGACTACCACAAACTGAATTCCTCCACCATATCGGATCCATTCTTGGTACCATTCATAGATTCTCTACTAGATGTGGTGGTAGGACATGAGATATACTCATTTTTGAATGGGTTCAGTAGGTGCAACTAGGTGCAGATGGCTCCAACGGATAAGGAAAAAATGGCCTTTATATTAGAATGGGGGGATTTTGCCTCCAATTTGATGACTTTTGGGCTGAAGAATGCTCCAGCCATGTTCCAAAGGATGGTTCAAGAAATATTCTATGAATATTTAATCACTTTCATGAGGGTCTTCATGGATGATTTTAGTGTGTTTGAAAAAACAAAGACCACATAAAGCACCTTATGATGTGTCTGGAGAAGTGCTAAATAGCCATATTGAGCCTTAATCTAGCCAAGTATGCCTTTGATGTCACAAGTGGACCTCTATTGGGGCACATAATGTCTACAGAAGGACTGGCAGTAGATCCTGCTAAGGTCGAGATTATTGTAAAACTGCAGTCGCCCAAGAACGCCAAGGAACTTACCAGATTCCTGGGAGGATTGATCAAATGGCATAGTAGATTCATGAGTTTCCTAGAGAACGTGGCAATACCCCTATATAGTCTGATCATGAAAGATGTAGAATATGTTTGTTTAGGATCTTCTTAGGAGGCATTTAAGAATCTAAAGCAGATATTGTCCAGCGGCATCAATTCTTCAACAACCAAATTTTGATCTAGTGTTCCACGTATTCGTGGATGCTTCTGATTTTGCCATTGGAAGTCCTTTGATGCAGGAGTCACACGAGGATTGGTTTTGACCAGTCTACTATACAAGCAAAAGGCTATCATCACTATCAAAGCACACCCCAAGAAACAAGCATGGAGTGGCATATTTCTTGTCCAAACTAGAGTTATGAGAAAATCTAGATGGGGTGGAAGATGATGTCCCAAATGCTCAATTCTTTATCATAGATGGAGAGAGACCCAATTGGTATGATGAGATGCTACAGTTCCTCTCCAACTTGTCCTTTTTTCAGAGTATATGTCCAAAGTCAGAGGAAAAAGATGACTCTCTGGAGAAAGTTGTTTATGGTGGTGGCAGGTCAACTTTACAAGATGGGCATTGACCAGATCCTAAGAAGATGCATTCTCGAGCATGAGCAATAGGTTGTGGTAGTAGAAGCACATCAAGGGATAAGTGGATGGCACTTTTCCGGAGAAGTCACGGGATGAAAAGTGTTCCAAGCAGGATTATAATGGCCAACAACATTGAAAGATGCACACAAGTTTGCAAAGGAGTGCGACATGTGCCAAAGGCTAGGGCAACCAAGTGATATGGAAAGAATGCCTCACACCTCAATAATGCCACTTGAGCCATTTGAAAAATGAGGTCTGGACTTTGTAGGCCCATTCAAGCTAGTAGCTTAAGGAATAAGAAATAGATACATACTAGTGTCTACAGATACATACTGCACAAAATGGGTAGAAGCTAATAGCTCAAAGAATAGGGAACATATACATATTGGTGGTGGCTATAGATTATTGCATGAAATGGGTAGAAGTTAAGGCTCTGAAGGATTGCAAGGCATCGTCAGTTGGCAAAGTTTATGTACACAACTATCATGACAAGATTCACATGCCCAATAGAGATAGTCAGTGATCAAGGAAGCCACTTACTCAATGAAGTGATTAAGAAGCTGACCGAGCAACATATGATCATACATAAGAAATCAATAGTCTACTACTCGCAGGTAAATGGTAAGGCAGAATCCACAACCAAATCCTGAAAAGAATTCTGGTCAAGAGATGATAAATGAAAACAGGACCGACTAGGACACGAAGCCGCATTCAACATTAAGGACATTTAGAGTAGCTTACAAGAATGCAATGGGACTTAGGCCATTCAGCATGGTGTATGGACTGGAAGTAGTAGTGCCCATGGAGTTCCTCACACAAAGCCTCACGATAGCCGTGGAAAAAAGACTCTCTCCAGATGAGTCAGAAGTGTACAAAATTGAGCAACTCGTTTGACTGGATGAAAGGAGACTACATAGCGCGTGGATGGACAAGATTGTACAAAAGAGGAGAAAGCTCCAGGTGGATGGAAACACAAAGTTCAAGATCTTTAAATAAGGAGAAACAATTCTGCTATTTTCATCAAGAATGGGACCTCACCCAGGAAATCTGAAGATGGTATGGATAGGTCCATTCAGAATTGTCCAGGAAAATGGAAACAAGAACCTTTGAACTAGCAAGTTTGGTGAAAGGCTAAAGAAACTAGTAAACCGATATAGACCGAAGCCTTATCATGGACGGATGCTAGAATAAGAAGGAACCCTAGAAGGAAAAGCGTGTCCAAATCTGAAGAATGTCTAATAAGTAGAATTTGAGTCCATTCAGGATCAAGAATCAGAAGTGGGACAAGGTTTTAGAGAGAATGAAAATGGAACAGAAAAAAATATAAAAATAAGAACTGTCTATGTACATATGATCTCAGTGTGCACAGAGAACGAGGAGACAATTGGCAATAGCATGAGGTGGCGGGAAAATTAATGTTGCCGCCCTGAAAAAGGATACATGGTTGGAAAGGGAGAGGCATCACATCACTTTCTCCCACCTCAATCCGGCCATTAATGACCTTGCGACGCTCATGCAGTAGGCACTTATCGACATAATTTTAAAAGAATTAGGGAGAATCATGGAGATATTAGGTAGTTATGGCTGTACCAAGGGGAGATGTGCGCCACGACAACATCTTGAAATCATAGCACTATCTCTATCACAGCGGCGAATGCCTAATTTGCATGTCTCTATTGTGGAAAAACTCTTTATTGCGTTGTGCTTCCAAAACTCTCTTTGCTAAACTATGTTGTTGTTGTCACCCTTACCTTCTGTCTCTCAACCCTAGCTATCTCTTGTCTTATAGGATGGTGTAATTTAAGTATCTCTCGTCCACCCTCCTGTATAAGGAGATAGATAAGCATGCGGAATGGCTGGAGAGGATGGGACTGACGCAATTCGTGGAGCTGTCCTAGGAGGAGCTCCAACACAATTTTAGATTTGGGGAGCACTTGGAGTAGCTCTAGAAATCAAACATTATCATGCTACCCTCAGGAGAGAAGAGGAATTTAGTCCTCTATATGTGGCTAAGGTGTTCAACTTGCCAGATGAGGGAGAAGTGAAGATCAGGTTGGTAGAGGATGACGACTCAATCAAGGAATTCAACCTGTTTGGAGGGAATAGCCAAGGAATATAAAATAATGGGCACAGTAGATGAAGATAGGTAGAAGCATATTATGCGCTTTATGGTGGAGATGATAAATCTCACCCACAAACCATATTGCATGTCCAAAAAAACCTTTGTGGCTAAGGTGTTCAACTTGCCAGATGAGGGAGAAGTGAAGATCAGGTTGGTAGAGGATGACGACTCAATCAAGGAATTCAACCCGTTTGGAGGGAATAGCCAAGGAATATAAAATAATGGTCACAATAGATGAAGATAGGTAGAAGCATATGCGCTTTATGGTGGAGATGATAAATCTCACCCACAAACCATATTGCATGTCCAGAAAAACCTTTGGGACGGTGAAGGCCATTGAAGCTGGAATGAGCGTGGCCTGGGCTGAAGTTCTATATCACAACCTGAAAGAATAGATAGGAAAGCTCTAGGCCCAATACAAAGACAAAGATTGGCCCATACGTGGATGCTCTATTTAAAGGGAAGGCACAACTAAGAGATGAGAAAGATAAGAAGCAGGGCCCCAAGGAAAATGCACCAGAGGAAATCCAGAAAGTACAAAGCCCTCTAGAAAGCCTCAGGACCATGCCACTTTGGGACGGGGGGGAAAAAATGGCTAGTAGAAAAAAGGGGAATATTGCCAAGGATGGGCCTAGTGGGGCAATGGAAGCGACAAGCAGTCGACAACTGAAAGAGGACTTGGCCGACATAGGCATGTCAGTATTGTCCTAGAGGCTGGAGAAGCAGTAGTAGCAGGAGGCTACCTCCACCACCAACCTACATCTCGATACGCAACCTCCATAGGCAGTACTCTCTACACCCATGTCTGCCTAAACATTGAAAGCGTAGGCAAGTTTGCTAGACACCATTGAGATGGAATGGGTGCAGGGAGCCCTACATTACCTTCAACGATGCATGAATGATGGGCTAAAGTAAGTGACAAAGTTACAATCCTCAAAGAGAATGATAATGAGCCAGAGGGAACCCCTGCCGTCGTAGGAGCTACAGGGGGAGAAGGAACCCCCTCAAGAGGATGGTGATGATGAGCCAAAAGGAACCCCTACAGGAAAAGTTGCATAGGAGAAGGGCAGAAGCAAGCTGACCGGATGAAATGCAAAAGAACATCAAGGATCTCTAGTAGGCCAATAAAGAAATGAAGAAGGAGATGGAGGAAATGAAGGAGAAGATGGCGAAGAAAGACTAGGAGATTGTGCAGATGCAAGATGAGTTATATAGGGCCATTGAAACCAAGCCAGAATGGAAGGACAAGTCTCCTTGATCCGTGAAGAGCACATCAAAATCATAAGAGACATATAGAATAGGGCTAACAATAAAGATAAAAAGTAGCCAATGAAGGTAGAAGCTAGATTGGCAGTTTTGGACACAAAAGAATTCCTAGAATTGTACAAACTAGATGTAGAAAGAATGGAGTAGTGGGAAGGTCATGCAGTGGATGATCTTAAGGAGGTGTGGGGAGCTTATCTGGAAAAGCTAAGAGCAAAAATGCATGCACCCACACCTTCCTGCAAATTGTTAGCTCCCCACCAATCAAGAGGTGGAAATCCAAATGGAGGGTCTGGAAATCTAGATCTGGCCTCAACAACAGGCCAAGAACCAGCAGAGGCCTTGGAAGCACCATCCACTAGTGGAGTGAGCAAAGAAGCTGACATTAGCGGAGGAGGCACCAATAGAGAAGAGGAGATGTACAAGGAAAATGAGTAGCTGGCAAGAAATTAAAACCTGGAAAAAGAGATTTGCCATTTTGAAAGGAGAAGGGAAAAAGCTAGCCACGCAACCAGAAACGTAACCAGAAGGGAAGGGGAAAGTGATCATTTTATAGACTGAATCAACAATGGATCTCATCCTCAAAAATGAATTAAAGGAGCATGCATGGGTAGCCACGAAGAAACTAGAAAGAGAAAGTGAATGATGAGGCTGCTCTTAGAGTCCAGATAGAAGACTAATCGAAGAATTTAAAGAATAGCAAAAACAAGGTGGCAAGACCATCAAGGCTTTTGAAAAAGGAAATGGAGGCAGCTACACCCACAAGGGTGACCAGAGGCAAAAGCACGAAGATTAGCTTAAACGAGCTGAATGTTTCTTTGACAACAGCTAATGCTGACATTAGGAAAAAAGTAGATCAGATGGAGGCTATGAAGAAAGCCCATGCTGAGGAAGTGCAGTACAAGGAAAAAATTCTTCAAGACTTCCAAAGTTGGCCAAAAAGAGAAAAGAGGGCAAGGGAGGACATGTAACGAAACTATAAGAAGAAATGGGCCAGAAAAGCCAAAGTGTTTGGAAAGAGACAACCCTTAGATGTATGCAAAATCTTGTCTAGACAGCACAATAGGCAAATGCCATGAGGCCTTCGAACTGGGATGCCATGAGGCCATGAGGCCTTCGAACTGGGATGACATTGCTAAATTCATGAGCCAGTTGGGAGAGCCTAAGGTGGCAAGTCAGGGCTAGAGGAGCTCCTAGGCCATAGTAGGCGACTAGACAAGGCCAAAGCCCCTCCCTCGGATCCAAAGCCATGCAAGAAAGCAATGGGCTTTTATGACTCGTGGATCCAGGTGAGGAGGTAATGGCTCACTTAAAGAGCAACACTGCTAGTGACCCTCACCAATGGAGTCACCTAGCAGGCATAGAAAAGGGGGTGCCAAAGTTAGAATAATTAGGCATACCACGAGTTAGAGGCAGGAGAAGAGGGCCAAGAGAGCCCGAACAAACCGTCTTTGAAGAGGACGCCACCATTCCAGAGAACCACCATTCCAGAACAGACAGAGCCCCATGCCTTTGCATCGGCATGGCCATAGACACACTGAAAAGGACTAAGGCAAAGTACTAGAAGGCTCATCCCATAGACGTGTTTAGACGGGCAGATGAAAGGACAAGGTTGGAGCATACTTGGGTGAGTAGCCAGAAGAGGGCCTATGAGCCGAGGGATACCCAAGACCGCCCAATCAAGTTCATATTAGGGGGAATCCCAATAGAGGCAGAACCAAAGGAAATCCGGATGTAAAAATTTTAAAGCAACAATAATGATGGTCTTTACTACTACTAGTGCAGCATCCATCGTGATCGCTAGGTGTTGGTGGTGGGCCAACCAGCCTATTTGGCCACCACCTAGGTCACTGCCAAGACTATCTCGTTGTGTTGTGACACAAAGTTGGGGTTTTGACTTCCGTCACTTCTTAGAATCAAAACACACTTGTATGAAACCTCACAGCCTCCTCACCTCCCTTTCTCTCCCTAGGTTAAGATAAAGATAAACACATCAAAGGTGAGATCATAATTCATGGAAGGAAAGATGAAAGGCTCAGGAGAAGCAAGAATCTCTACTAGTCTTGCAGCTCCAAACGAGAGGGCAATCCTTTGTTGAAAGAAAATCCTTCGATTCAGGATTATGTGAACGGAAACATACGGGAAATGTTGGTAAGGTTCATCCGTTCGAATTGGACAATTTGGACAGAACATCTTAAAGTAAAAGAATATAGCAATCACTTACAAGAGGATAAGATACATGGGATTTGCTTTTTTATAAGAGATTAAGAGGAATTAATCATTATTAATTAAGAAGAAATAATGGCCAAAAGTCTATAAAAATAGAGATACACAGAGAATTGCAATTTTAAATCCATATAGATTGTACAAAAGATGATTATATAGGTACGTAGAGCTTGAAGAGAGCCTCGTGTCTATATAAAAACTTTCAAAAACGGACAACCGAGTGAAAAGTTATGAGCATTTTTACTAGAAGACTATAAAACTGCTAAAATTCACCTAAAAGTTAGCAAGTTTGGGAGAAATTCTGATCATCAATGAAGTAAAGGTTAAGAAATTAGTTACATGAATGGAAAGAGAATATAAAGGGCTTCCTAGCCATATGATCAATTTTAGAAACCAATACCCGAGTGATGAGTAATTATCGGTTGAAATTTGGGTATTAGACCACAAAACTGCACTTCCCTCTCTTTGCATGAAACCTCAATTTTCACATAGCTTCTTGCCTTTCATCTCCTTGATGATTCAAGCTAGAGGGTAAGGGTTAACATTGCTCAGCAAACAATCATAAAGATTTACCTATGGTCCCCAAAGTCTTTCCACATGCTCATTACCACTAAAACCATTGGTACCTCCAAAGGAGGGTGACAATAAGGCAAGGGCTACCGTGAAAAGTCACAGGCCCACCAAGATAATAACTCCTTATCCCACTTATTATGAATCATCAAAGAGGTCCAAAATTGGGTTAAGCATGAGGAGCTAATGCTAAATGAGACATTCACATGTAAAGAGAGTGTTTGAATAAGGGTTTGAAGATAAGAGAATGGTAATGACACAAAATGCTCAATTGAGGAGGCTTCATTCCCTTGATTTGAAAGGGAGAGGAGGGCTCCTTTTATAGGTGGAGAATCACCCTCTCTTCCATTATTACAAATTACAACATAAAAATCTTCAACCCTTCAGTGACATAAGGGTAGATGTCACCATCAATTGTCCTCTTAGGCTAAGTCTTCTATTGATTATTAAATTGAAGTCTTTTTTACTTTGAAAGTGTGATGAGATAATAGCCAAGTCTAAGTGGCATGTAGGTGGAGATCCCACTTACACATGTATGGCAGAATTCTCCTCTTCCATGTAGGCATTCTAGAAGAATCTTTCCCAATTATGCACCTACACACACTCCTCCACATGCCTTCCACACTCCCCAAAACTTGTAGCCTTATGGTGAATACTATATTAATAATACAATTAAAATCCATGTGAGCATGAAGGCCCACTTTTATTTTCCACATCACTAGCCTATCTACCATACCAAAGTATTTATCAAGCATACTTGTGGCATTTACAATGTGTGCACCCTAAATCAAGTAAAACCATTATATTTGAAGATAGAATGCTGTTATTAGGGTAGCCGCCAAGCCACCGCATCACCACGCCGTTACTTCGTTGTGGGCGCCGCAATCTTCTTGGACAAGCTTCCACCTTATTACCATTGAGAAACCATCAAAATATGTACAAAATTGAAAATGAAAGATATCAATTTTTCATGTCACATCTTCCCCCCCTACTAGCAGATCCTCCATGTGGGGGTCTGCTGGCCATAGTGCTCGAGGGTAAAATATCTTTAGCCGCGGTACTCATTGACATGTCTAGGAACCTCCTTGCCACTTGCATCCTCTAGAAGATAGGTGTTATTTTTAAACTTTTGCTTTATCCTGAAGGGGCCTTCCCAGCGTCGAAGAAGCTTCTTATCTAGTCGTTTCTCCACACGGCCATCATACCTCATGACTAAGCTTCCTTGCTTGAGTTCTGGCTTCTTCTTCTTCTTCTTCTTCTTCTTCGTGAGAGTGTCATGCCTTGCCTTGCGCCGTTGTTGTGCAGCCTCCAAATTTTGAAGTGCTTGAAGTCGCCTCTCATCCAAGGTCTCTAGTTGTACTAGGCGTTGGGCATGTGTTTCTTCTTCATTATTCAAGCATGCAAAAGATGTGCGAAGGCTTGTGATTTCCAATTCTATTGGCAAAATAGTCTCCATTCCATAAACTAACTGAAAAGGTGTGAAACCAAGAGAGAGTTTGTGAGTTGTCCTATAGGCCCATAGGACCTCTGGCAAATGCACATCCCACTTTCTCTTCATAGTATCCACTAGCTTAGACAAGATCCACAAAGCAATCCATTAGTTTTTTCTACTAAATCATTACATTGGGGATAATAGGGAGTTGACATAGCATGCTTTATTTTTAATTTCTACACCAAAGCTTCAATCAAGTCATTCCTGAAATACCTCCCCCCATCCGTAAGGATTTCTAATGGACACCCAAATCGGGCCCTGAGAAAGGATGCCACAGCCACTGCTTTATTATTGACCATGGCCTTTGCTTCTTCCCACCTTGTTGCATAATCTGTGGCCACCAATATGTAATACTTCCCATGTAAGAAGGATCCTCCGAGTTGTGTTGGCTGAGGCAAAGTGACCTGAACATTCATGACATAATTCCATAATCCTTTTAGATTCTTCCAGGCTCACTACGCTCCTAAGAATCTTATCCTTACCTTGCTTGTAAAGAACATCCCCTAGAATTGTGTAAGGATGAGCTTTCCTTGTAGCCTTTGCTGTATCCATTAATGTAAGAATAGCTACTTTGAAAGAAGCCAAAGTTTTAGTAGCCAATTCATCAACCTTTTGATTATCCTTCCTGTTAACATGCACAAATTTACAAAACTCAAAAGCGTCTTTTAACTCCATTGCCCTTTTATACAATTCTTGGAGATTAGGACTCCTTGTCTTATATTCTCCTTTCATTTATCGGATGACCACTTGCGAATCCTCATTAACCTCTACCTCTTTAATTCCATCTTTTATGCAATCTTCTAATCCCCAAATTAATGCATTGTACTCAGCCACATTATTTGATATAGCCTTTGGAAATTCCCTACCCTTGGCCCATACCTCTTTTCCTTCTGGATCAAATAAAACTATCCCCCTAGCCCCACATTGCCTGGAAGGGCTAAAGTCTCCATCAAAATGCATAGTGAAAGCAGTTGGTGGTGTCTCCAAATCTTCATATACTTCTTCCTTTGTTCCTGTTCCTTCTTCCTCTTCCTTCCTTGTAAGCAAATCTGCAAGAGAGGCCCTAGTGGTGTTTTCTGTAATAAAAGTGAGAGAATTCTTAAAGCTCACAAATCCACTTTGCAAACTTCCCTCCTGTAGGATTGGGTTTGCGGACCAAGAATTGTAAAGAAGGTTGAGATGTGAGGAAGAAAAAAGGGTGAGGTAACAAGTATGACCTAAACTTCTTTACTGCAAAAACAAGAGACAAACCACCTTTCTCCATTTCACCATACCTCTCCTCGGCATCAGTGAGTTGTCGGCTTGCATAATACACTGGTTGCATACGCCCTTGCTCTCCCTTTTGCAAGAGTATAGCACCCACTGAATGTGATGAGACACTTGGATTCACATAAAAGTCCTCTCCCCCCACCTAGGAGGCTGCACAATTAGACTTTGACTCATGCATTCCTTGAGCAAACAAAAAGATTGAATTTGATCGGGCTGCCATTGTAAAGAAACATTCTTCTTTGTCAATAGATTTATAGGATACATCTTCTCAGAGAATATGTCAACAAAGCGTTGGTAATACTTTGTTTTACCCAAAATTTTCATTACCTCCCTTACATTGGTAGGTGGTGGGAGGGCCACAATTGCCTGCACCTTCTTAGGATCCATCTCTATGCCTTCTTCTGAGATAACACGTCCCAAGAGAACCACCTTCCTTCGTGCCAAGCAACATTCTCCAGGATTAAGACACTCTTTTGCATCATCAATACTTTGCAAGGCTAACCTCAACTTTTCCAAGTGATCCATGCGGCTTGAATAAATGCAAAAATTATCCAAAAAGACTCTTATAAACTTTCCCAAGTAAGGTGCAAATACCTGACTCATAAAGCGTTGAAAAGTTGCTGGTGCATTGGTTAAGCCAAATGGCATCACCCTATAGGCATACACTCCCCAAGGGGTGATAAATGAGGTTTTCCTTTCCGGATTTGAAAGTATCTAGAGTATCCATGAATACAACTCATGACCTGCAACTTGATCCAAAATCTCATCCTGAAAGGGTAGAGGATAATAATCCCTCTTTGTGCATGCATTCAGAGGGCGAAAGTCCACACACACACACACACACCATTTTCCACCCTTTTTGGGAGTGACTACAACTGAGGAAATCCACTCTGAATTCTCTACTGAAAAAATAAATCTAGCATTAGGAAATTAGTTACCTTATTCTTAAGCACCTCCGCTTGCACTACTCCCAAACACCTTAGTCGCTGTACCACTGGCTTACTTTGGGGCTTGAGATCAATCTTGTGCTCTACTAGGGTAACTTGGCGTACTTGCAAAAAGGTTAGGAAATCCATCCAACATTTTTAAGTAATTCTCCCTTTCAGTACACCTGCTGCTATGGACTCATCAAGAAGAAGTTCATTCTATTGGTAAAGACTAGTGAGGTTCACATCTCCTTTCTTGAACATGGTTGAAGAAGCTTCCCCTTCCAAGGCTCCATTGTCTTCAGCATCCCCTCGCAAGGAAAGACCAAATGCAACTCCCTCCACCTCCCCTTTTGAGATGGAATCCTCGGAGCTACCACTTGTCTCCTCTTCATCGGATGACTCTAACTCTGAACTTTTGGAAGTTGAAGGTTCACCTCTTACCACTTTCTTGCGAGACGACTCTTGATATTGTAGTGGACCTTCTTATTCTCACCTTGTAGAATAAGATCACCTATCTCCCACTTTTGAATTGCCTTCACTTGGCAAAGCCATGGCCTACCCAATATCAATGGGTAAGCCCTAGCATCAAGCTTTGTAGGAATGACTTGGAAAGTTGTAGGCACAGAAATACCACATACATCCACTCCCAAATTCCTAACAATTCCTAAGGTTTTTACCCTAGTATTATCAGCAAGTTTGATGCGATAGGGAGAGTTAGTAGAAGACAATTTTAAGGTAGAAACTGACTCTCCTTCCTTTTGGAAAATCTAATCCAATTGCAATAGTAAAGCATTTGGTACTCCACTGTCCCAAATCTCTCCTTCATTACTTTGGTCAACCTTCCTAATCGTTCTTGGACTCCTCTGGCAAGAAATCTGAAAGTATTTATGCCCTCTCCTTTATAGACCAACCCGTCAAGCGGCATGCTTGGTTAAACTCTCGGAGATAACTCCTTGGGTCTTCTCTTTCCGATCCTTGGAACATCAGGATGTTGAACATCTTGCACCAAAAGATGAGTAGCAACAAGGGAAAATTTACTTATTTCAAAAGATGAGTAGCAACAAGGGAAAATTTACTTATTTCAAAATAAATTTTCTTTAATCATGCGAGACCTTGAGGTTAAAATAATTCTAAGTAAAACCTGCCCGTCAACTCCACCAAAAAGATGTGACACAAAGTTGGCGTTTTGACTTCGGTCACTTCTTAGAATCAAAACACACTTGTATGAAACCTCACAGTCTCCTCACCTCCCTTTCTCTCCCTAGGTTAAGATAAAGATAAACACATCAAAGGTGAGATCATAATTCATGGAAGGAAAGATGAAAGGCTCAGGAGAAGAAAGAATCTCTGCCAGTCTTGCAGCTCCAAACAAGAGGGCAATCCTTTTGTTGGAAGAAAATCTTCCGATTCAGGATTATGTGAATGGAAACATACGGGGAATGTTGGTAAGGTTCATCCGTTCGAATTGGGAGATTCGGACGAAATATCTTAAAGTAAAAGAATATAGCAATCACTTACAAAAGGAGAAGATACATGGAATTTGCTTTTTTATAAGAGATTAAGAGGAATTAATCATTATTTAAGAAGAAATAATGGCCAAAAGTCTATAAAAATAGAGGTACACAAAGAATTGCAATTTTAAATCCATATAGATTGTATAAAAGAGGATTATATAGGTACGTAGAGCTTGAAGAGAGCTTCGCGTCTATATAAAAACTTTCAAAAACGGACAATCGAGCGAAAAGTTATGCGCATTTTACTACAAGACTATAAAACTGTCAAAATTCGCCTAAAAGTTAGCAACTTTGGGAGAAATTCTGATCATCAATGAAGTAAAGGATTAAGAAATTAGTTACATGAGTGGAAAGATCATATAAAGAGATTCCTAGCCATGTGATCAATTTTAGAAACTAGTACCTGAGTTGAAATTTGGGTATTAGACCACAAAACTGCACTTCCCTCTCTTTGCATAAAACCTCAATTTTCACATAGTCTCTTGCCTTTCATCTCCTTGATAATTCAAGCTAGAGGGTAAGGGTTAACATTGCTCAGCGGACAATTATAAAGATTTACCTATGGTCCCCAAAGTCTTTCCACATTCTCATTACTGCTAAAACCATTGGTACCTCCAAAGGAGGGCGGCAATAAGGCAAGGTCTACCTTGAGAAGTCACAGGCCCACCAAGATAATAACTCCTTATCCCACTTATCATGAATCATCAAAGAGGTCCAAAATTGGGTTAAGCATAAGGAGCTAATGCTAAATGAGACATTTACATGTAAAGAGAGTGTTTGAATAAGGGTTTGAAGATAAGAGAATGGCAATGACACAAAATGCTCAATTGAGGAGGCTTCATTCCCTTGATTTGAAAGAAGGGAGAGAAGGGCTCCTTTTATAGGTGGAGAATCACCCTCTCTTCCATTGTTACAAATTACAACATAAAAATATTCAACCCTTCAGTGACATAAGGGTAGATGTCACCGTCAATTGTCCTCTTAAGCTAAGTCTTCTATTGATTATTAAATTGAAGACTTCTTGACTTTGAAAGTGTGATGAGATAATAGCCAAGTCTAAGTGGCATGTAGGTGGAGATCCCACTTACACATGGCAAAAATCTCCTCTTCCATGTAGGCATTCTAGAAGAATCTTTCCCAATTATGCACCTATACACACTCCTCCACATGCCTTTCACACTCCCCAACTTGTAGCCTTATGGTGTGTGAGATCCCTGTCCCCACCGCACAACAAATTCAGGGGTGCTAGCAGTGGAAGTAGCACTTCTTGCGTGGAGCAGGGTCCCACACTCGGGGCCTCGCCCACCACGGATATCCGGATAAGAGACTAATCCATCGGTTTTTCCAAAACCAAACCCGAAAAAACTTCCTTTGCCCAAAAAGCATGGGCGATTCCACCAGGATAACTTTTCCCTAATGTAGTCAAAAGCCTTAAAACTAACTGAGCTCATCTGACCAAACCCATAAGTCCCATAGTCAGAGCAAGGAAAAAGACTGTACTTGGATTATAGAGACCAACGCTTTTTTCCTCATTGAGAGGAGGCACAGCCATTGATTCTTTTCCATAGAACAATTTTTGTCCGGAATTTACTTCATCTATCGAACTAAACAGAATTTGAGTCTCGATTTATGGATCCATCAGTCCAGCCTAACCCCATCCAGTCCCATGGGTTAGCCAACCGCCCAACCACTATAGTGATGGGATCCAATTTAGAATTTGGTTAGGTTTTGTCCCGGGTACCAGGGAAAAGAGTTCCTAGGCCCCCTAGCCGGATATCCGTTCATGCAAACATAAAACTAGTCACACCACCACCTACACACCCAATAAGAAATTGCCTTTTTCTCAGCATCAGCTATCTTTACAACAATCCTTTAATGAAACCATTGTGTCACTGATCACAATCCTCAAAATCTCTGGTTGAATCTTAATTTCCAATCATTCCTTCAAAATTGCCTTTTTCTCAGCATCAGCTATCTTTACAACAATCCTTTAATGAAACCATTGTGTCACTGATCACAATCCTCAAAATCTCTGGTTGAATCTTAATTTCCAATCATTCCTTCATCGGAGTATCTATGGCATCATTGGCAATCAGAACGCTCACCACCTGTCCACTCAGGGGCCTTTTTCAATAGTTCCTAGCTCATAGTACCCGGCAATATAATCACTTATAAAAATCAAGATGGAATCTCCGTTGAAGATCAACAAGATCAACCAACAGATCCATATAAAAGAGTTATGGACTCATCAGTTGAGGACCAACAAGGTCAATCAACCAGATCCATACTCGGTTTCAGAAAACAACTCTTATTCCTTGTTCCAATATCTTCCACGACGCACGTGTGGGTATCTTCGGCGACCCAGAGCCCGAGCACCGTATGGTCAGCACTCTCTAGGATCCTTCGCAAGTCACCTAGCGCTTCACTCATAGGCCGCTTCCTTGGTCCCTTATCCACCGTACCAGAAGCTCACCATTTAAATCGAACCGAGGCTGGTCAAGACCTCGGCCGACCATGCTACGCGAGACGTCCTCCGTTGACTCTCCGCTAGCTGTTGCAACTTTATCAGTTAGGTCTCCACAATCTTAATCGCAAGACGGTCAAAATGCTTCCCCAGCATTCTTGACATAAAACAGTCATTTACAAACAGGTCACAAATACAGTTTCTATAATGAACTCTCGTCTTTCCACATTATCCTTCATCAGTCCACATTACTTATTCCACATTCCATTCATATGTGTACTGATTCTCATCCAATCACATCATTTTCCATCTCATCACATCAGATTCATTCACATCACATATCATTTATTCACATCCCAATTCACATGTCATCGCATCTCATCCATTCACTCATATCGATGTCACATCATTTCACTACACATTCGCATTCATTATTCCACATACACATCCACATTCGTACATCCACATCTATACATCCACTTCCACATCCGCATTCATACATACACATCCATACATCCACATCCACATCCATACATCCACATCCACATCCACATCCACATCCACATCCACATCCACATCCACATCCACATCCATACATCTATTTTCACATCCATATCCACATCCACATCCCCATTCATATTCATACATCCACATCCACATTCACATTCATATATCCACATCCACATCTACATTCATACATCCACACATCCATTTCCACATCCACATTCATACGTCCATATCCACATCCACATCCGCATTCGTACATACACATCCATATCCACATCCACATTCATTCACACATCAAACCACATCATCCATACATCAATCTACATTGATCTACATCATTCACACATCAAACCACATCATCCATTCATCCATCTACATCAATCCACATCATTCACACATCAAACCACATCATCCATATATCCATCCACATTAATCTACATCATTCACACATCAACCCACATTAATCTACATCATCCACATTAATCTACATCATTCACACATCAACCCACATCATCCATTCACATCCGATTCACATGCCATCATTCATTCACATCCCTTATCATTCATTCATATCACGACTCACATGCCATCACATTCCTTCACATCCTAATTCACAGGACATCACATCCATTTATCCATTTTCATTTATCTGATTTCATATCACTTCCATCCATCCATTTACATCTATCTGATTCCTATCACATCTATTTATAGAATATAGGAGAATTCTAATTTTTTGATATAAAGATTCTTTATGCATCTAATTAGGCATAAAGAAAACTTTAGTAGGAATAACACTTTTATAAAAATCCTTTTATGCATCTATTTAGGCATAAATTTAATTTTAAAGAAAATAACACTTTCGAAAAAATAAACCTTTTATGCATTTTACTATGCATAAATTCCATTTTAATGAGAATAACACTTTCAAAATAAAAATAAATCTTTTATGCATCTATACATGCATAAATTCCATTTTAATGAGAAAACACTTTTAAAATAAAAATAAATCTTTTATGCATCTATACATGCATAATTTCAATTTCAATGAAAATAATACTTTCAAAATAAAAATAATTCTTTTATGCATCTTTCTATGCATAAAATCAAAATTGATAAGAATAACTCTTTTGGATTAAAAGTAAAATTCTTTATGCATCTATTTATGCATAAAATCAAAATTGATAAGAATAACTCTTTTGGATTAAAAGTAAAATTCTTTATGCATCTATTTATGCATAAAATCAAAATTGATGAAAATAACTCTTTTGAATTAAAAATAAAATTCTTTATACATCTTTCTATGCATAAAATCAAAATTGATAAGAATAACTCTTTTGGAATAAAAATAAAATTCTTTATGCATCTATTTATGCATAATATCAAAATTGATGAAAATAACTCCTTTGAAATAAAAATAGATTTCTTTATGCATAAAATCAAAATTGATGAGAATAACACTTTTGGATTAAAAATAAATTTCTTTATGCATAAAATCAAAATTGATGAAAATAACTCTTTTGAAATAAAAATAGATTTCTTTATGCATAAAATCAAAATTGATGAGAATAACACTTTTGGATTAAAAATAAATTCTTTATACATCTTTCCATGCATAAATCCAATTTAGTAGGAATTACACTTTTAGAATAAAACATTTAGTAGGAATTTCTCTTATGCATCTTCCCATGCATAAAAACTAAATCCAATGAAAAATAACTCTTTTAAAATAAAAACTTTCTTTTATGCATCTATTTATGCATAAATTCAATTCTGATGAAAGTCGCACTTTTATAATAAAACAATTTCTTTTATGCATCTAATTTATGCATAAAATCCATTTATGATGAAAATCACACTTTTAATATAAAAAAATCTTTTATGCATATGTTTATGTATACAAATCATTTATGATGAAAATCACTCTTTTAATATAAAAGAATTTCTTTTATGCATCCATTTTTGCATAAAAATCATTTATGATGAAAATCACACTTTTAATATAAAAAAAATCTTTTATGCATATGTTTATGTATACAAATCATTTATGATGAAAATCACTCTTTTAATATAAAAAAATTTCTTTTGTGCATCCATTTTTACATAAAAATCATTTATGATGAAAATCACACTTTTAATATTTAAAAAAAATCTTGTATGCATATGTTTATGCATACAAATCATTTATGATGAAAATCACTCTTTTAATATAAAAGCATTTTTTTAATACATCCATTTATGCATAAAAATTATTTATGATGAAAATAACACTTTTATAATCAAAATAACAATTTCAATATGCTTCCTTCTATGCATAGAATTTAATTCTAAAGAAAGTAACACTTTTATAATAAAAAATAATTTATTATGAAAATCACTCTTTTAATATAAAAGAATTTCTTTTATGCATCCATTTATGCATAAAAATCATTTATGATGAAAATAACACTTTTATAATCAAAATAACAATTTCAATATGCTTCCTTCTATATGCATAGAATTTAATTCTAAAGAAAGTAACACTTTTTTAATAAAATATTTTTAGTATGCATTTTTCTATACCTAGGATGAAAAATAACACTTTAAGAATACATATACGATGGGAATTAATCTTTTTGAATTAAAAAAAAGTAAAACTTATTTTACACAAATTTTAAAAATTTTGCCATAACCTCCTTTGTATGGCTGACCATTTTTTAATTTTTAACTCTCTAAAATTAATTAGAATTTCATCAAGAGTATTAAAATTATTCTTATGTAAACATTTTCTACTCATTTAAGAGAAACATTATAAAAAACTTGATTTTATCCATTAATCATTCATCTAGGATAAAGAATGGTTGGATTTACTAAAGAAGAGAGGGGAATGCCTTTTTTCAATGAGGCATAACATCATATTCATATTAGAGAAGACAAAAATCATAAAAACCATTAAAATTAAGCATAAATAGAAATTTATGTATTTCCTTTCTCCCATTCATCAATTAACTTCAATAGTATTAAAAAGCCATTCCAATTAAGCTTCTCAAGCTTGAGAGGGGTTGAGAAGAGAGAAACATTGAGAAATTATAGAAAAAGATCAAAATTTACCCTTTACCTTGCAAATTGCTTGATTCTTTGATCACGGTAGAGGCCCCCAACCAATCAATTGGTTTGGTGTGTTGATGGAGCCACCAATGGAGATTGAAGAAGGAGGGAAGCTCCAATTTCTTCAATTTGGAGAGAATTTTAGAGAATAGTAAAAATTATCATTATTTCAGCATAATTTTGGCATAGTATAATTCTCTTGTTTTTTTACAAAGGACTCGGGTTCTATTTATAGGAGAGGGAGGCTCTAACCAAGACCAATTGATTTTCTAGAATTTTCCAGATTCAGTTTGGTTGAATTTGGACCAGATTTGGACCTAGTTTGGTTCCTTTTTGATTCGGTTTGATCTAAGAGAGAGGAGAGATAAAAATATCACATTATTTTTTAGTTTAAAACTCATTCAAGCATGTGAAGTAGGCGCCTCCTTGAAGGGACTCCCCTTCCTTACACATGTGTCAAAATGGAATCATTATACCCAAAATATCTCATTTTTTAGTAATACTCATAGTTTTTTACTAATAACCTTTGTACATGGTCAACTCTTCATCTTATATGAGTATTTACTCATTTATGGGGGGGATTTCCTTTATTTCTTCCATTTATCTCCTCCACACATTTGGATGAATCTGATTGGCCCCTCAAAACCTTAATTTAAAATTTTCAGAAAATCCGGACTCCCAGGATAAGGCCTTTTGAACAGATTATAATTTATTTCGAATGCACCTTCTGAAACTTTTTGAACTTTTGTTTCGGAGAAACTTATTTAAATATGAAGAGATATTTTTTCATCCAAAAATATCCAAAATCTGAATAACCTCTCTCTAGAATATTTTCTCTTTCTAGGCCAAAACAGGTAGAAACAAGATCTTTTATATTTCTGAAGAGGGATTTGACTACAGGGGAAGATACTAGACATCCTGAGAGGCCGGGGAGGAATCTTACATGGTGAATACTATATTAATAATACAATTAAAATCCATGTGAGCATGAAGGCCCACTTTTATTTTCCACATCACTAGCCTATCTACCATACCAAAGTATTTATCAAGAATACTTGTGGCATTTACAATGTGTGCACCCTAAATCAAGTAAAACCATTATATTTGAAGATAGAATGCTGTTATTTAGGGTAGCCGCCAAGCCGTCGCATCACCACGCCGTTATTCCGTTGTAGGTGCCGCAATCTTCTTGGACAAGCTTCCACCTTATTACCATTGAGAAACCATCAAAATATGTACAAAATTGAAAATGAAAGATATCAATTTTTCATGTCACAGTGTAACAAACTATCATGGTTTGAACCTTCTTGCTTTGTAACAACCTTGTAAACGGTTTCTTGGAAACAGGTAGTACCTAGATGGATGTAAAGTAGAAAACAAGGGATTATTTCGATATGAGTGGATTAGAGGATAAGGAACTGAGGGGATAGTTGAATGAAGGGTTGATGAACTGAGATTTTGCCAATGTATTGTATTATGCTATTGGGAGTTCTAGCTAATACTGAAGAATGTTATAGGGGTTGGTCTCTAACTTGTCTCTATTCTGCTTTACGCTCTGCATAGTTCAGTCTATTATGCATCCATTCCAGGTTAAGTGCATTCCTATTTGAACATGAACTCCTATCCGAAATCATGATGGGCATAGGAACTAACCTTCTTGCAATCACGATTAACTCCCCTAGATTAGGCAATCGGGTAGCTCACAATGTATTGGCATTGTCTTATCGCATTGGGAATAGTTGCATTAGTTGCTACTCTTTAGGAACCATCTAGGTGGTTTGAAACCATGTAAGTGTCGGGTCTTGACCAAACCCTGACATGGGGCTACCAAACGGGCTTTGTAAACCCATTGTTGCTTTGTATGCATGTACGTATGTTGACACCTTATCATGGGGGTTGTAAATCAAGTTATGTCTAGCATACTCCATCGAGTTAGCATTGTTCTAACCACTCCATTAGGGTCCTTGTCAAGTACCATGGATCCTGCCTCTCATTAGTGGGATCAAAGTCCTCAGGGCATATGCAAGAATCTTAATCATTCCTCAAGGATTTATATTGGCTGTCATCAAGGGGGATTTTTTTGGCAAGCAATTATGGGTAAGCATAAACCCAAATATGGTGAGCAAGGGGTGTATAATGGGGGGCTCTTGGTCTATTCTCTCTCTTTCTTTGTGTCTCTCTCTCTATCTCTATTGCACACTTGTCTCCTTCTCTCATTGTGTCACCAAGGCTGGTCGTTTCACTAAGGATTGATCCATGGAAAGATGTATGATTTTTAAGACAAATTATACACCAAACCATATTTCTTTGCGAGAATAGATGTGGGTGTCTAGCTTGAGGTATTGGCAAGGGGTTGCCTTAAGGTTACCCATGGGGCTATCCCTATCTCACTCCTGGCCTAGACGGTTTAACGGATTCTTTGCTAACTCGTTCATGCTTAACTAGGACTCTAGTTGTGTGCCTCTCTCTCTCTCTCTCTCTCTCTCTCTCTCTCTCTCTCTCTCTCTCTCTCTCTTTCTCTCCCTTTTTTCTCTCTTTGTCTTTGTCTATCTCTCTCTCTTTCTCTTTATCTCCCTTTTTTCTCTCTTTGTCTATCTCTATCTCTTTCTCTTTATCTCCCTTTTTTCTCTTTGTCTTTGTCTTTGTCTTTGTGTTTCTCTTTCTCTCTCAGTCTCTCTTTCTCTTTTTGCCTCTCACTCTCTATTTTTGTGAATAGCAAAATAAATTTACTCCAATAAAATGATACATCCTTTATAAAATGAGAGAAACTCAAATAAACATTACTCCATTGAAATTGTTCCAATAAAATGAAACCCCAAAACATTTTTGCACATCCCATACATCTCTAAAGTTAAATTAGGAACATGAGTTGTCCACTAAACCAATTCAGGGTAGGTGCGTTCTCTACACATAGACATTCAGATACCTACCTTTCTGTCAAAATTGGTTGGTGAATAAACATATTTTAATTTTGGGTCAATCCCATGACTCTCATATGTACACAAAGTACAAGTGCTTGCATGCCAAGTACGGTTTTTGTTGGTTGACCCCTCCCAAAAATTCTGGACATGAGCATGATGGATGCATTTTGATATGCACATCATACTTCCCACATGAGACCCTTCTCCAAAAGTCTCAATGGTGAAAGCCTCATGTTTGGAAGATTGAAACATCTGCACTTGTGTAACTTGTGCATTTATGTCTAGTGCTTTCTTGATCCTTTTTGCAGCTTCTTTTGAAATGTATGTTCTGTATCTTGTGCGACGACCATCTCGTGACATATCATTTTTTAATATGTTTGTCTCTCCTTTAGGAATTTTTGGTTGACTTGAGCTCAATGGAGTTTGTTGCTCCCTTCCCAATGGCTTCCTCTGTAAGTTATACCCTGTAAGCACCAATGCATTTACCTCCTCAACTGTAAGATTTGTGCCTTTAGCCATTGGCCATATAGTAGGCACATTAAGTGGGGGACGGTCAATGTTCTTGTCCACAACCCATGTATGCATGATGTCATTATTGCAAAACCACGTCATTTGATTAGTTTTCCCAGCAGCATGGGACCTTGTTGAAAAAAAAGATGGTGCAGGTTCTCCTTTTGCACATCCTACAATCATGCAACCACACTTACTATTACCTATATAATCCAAACACTTTACTCTGCTGCCCTTTGGAGTTCTCTTGATTTCCCAAAAAAAAGATGGTGCAGATTCTCCTTTTGCACATCCTACAATCATGCAACCACACTTACTATTACCTATATAACCCAAACACTTTACTCTGCTGCCCCTTTGGAGTTCTCCTAATTTCCCAAAATGTCTTGTGTATGGGTGCTTCCTTTATGATTTTGTCACTCGATTCATTTCTTATGTCCACATCTTCATCCATGAAAGCTATTTTTCTGTGACGTCCTACAAACTTCCTATCTCTCACGTGCACATTGTACTCTATGACGAGCATTATCATCCACATCAATTACAGTACATTGTTGTCTCTTGTGTGTCGGGTTGATTCCTGATCACCTGCCAAAGGTGTTGGGGCCTTGTATATAGGTGTGCCTACAATGTTACTCTTTAATATCCTTACAACTTATGCTGGGCTTAGAGTATGCGCATTTGCCCTCTCATTGAGCTTTTTAAGACTTGGACCTGCTCCGATATGCTTGCCCATCATGTATGAATTTTGCTTTGCACTCTGTAAGCATTAGCCATGTCTGATACACATGCATTGTAGAGTGTTATTTTTTGTTTGAAACCCTCCCCAACTAACCAGCTTCCATGTTTAGACTCTGGCAAGTTTGTTCATGGTGTACATGACTGATCACCGCTCTTCTCCCTATGCAATAGTTAGAAACATTAATAGTTAGAGACATATCAGAAACTTCAATAAAGACACTGGTTTTAAAGACCATGGTTCTACATACCGAAATCATTACATTGCCCCAACGTGCAATGCGCACTTCCCACCAACTTAGCCAAAGATCCATGGCAGGTATATCTGAATCTCTTACATTTCCACTATGCCACCATTGTCTCGGATAAGTTACCCTTGAGCTAGTGCAGCCTTTTTTGTTGACTCGGTCCGCCACTTTTCGCACATGCTCTTATGCACGCCTTAGAAGGCCTTTATAACATACTTTGTGGTATGTATGTTTAGGCTTTGTGCCCAATGAGATAAACATGAGTGTTCCCAACCTTCCATTTCTTGTCCTTCATTGTAGACTTCTCTAATGGCATTCCAATTTGCTTGGGCTTCATTTGCTCCATGAAACCAAAGAAGTCTGCCTTTTCAAATCCATGTGCCACCATGACATTATTTATGCACTCCCAAAACAATACTTGGGAAGTCTTGTCCTTCTCTTTCAAGTTGCAATAATTATTAGAAGCTCCTGTAGGTTGCAACTAAAAGTCAATATGTTAAAAGAGGTAATAACAAAAAACTATTTTTTAAAATAGCGACAAGCCATTGTTTACTACCTTGGATCATAAACATGACAAGCCATTGTTACCTAATCCATCATGCATCTAGTGTGGTCAAATTGGATCCAAGCTCTTCTTAGATCACCATTCCCTGATCGCCTCATTCTATCAACGATGAGTTTGACACTTGGGGCTAGCCCCTTAGTAGACATCTTGAAAACAAAACAATGTTCAATTTCATTCCCTTGACCTAGAAATCGGCTCCCATGGAAGAAGTCATAATTGCAATCCCTCTTCAAACGTAGCAAGTCATCACAGTCAAAATGATGACTTAGGTGGTTCTTGGTGTGTGTGAGCTATTGACCTTTAAAACCTAAAAGAAAGCAAATTTTAATTATTTTGTATGTATGGCCTTAACAAATGCTTCTCTAATTTAACTCACCACTTGTTCTCAACTAGCAGGTCGAGTTCTTCTAGCACATTATTGAATTCCTTATCTCACCAAGCTCATGTCCTTGATCTCCTTCTCAGACTAATGAAGTTAACACCAACTCCTTGGCAACACACATTTGCACCTTCCTTGGACCAGCACCTGCATCTATTGTAATTTCTCTTTGAACCATTGCTTTAGTCTTATCAAGCAATGCCTTTGATGTTCCAGCTTGGACACCATGTGAATGAGTTCTAGTGTGTATTAGAAGCCATGTTAGGCTATCATCATCACTAGGCATGACATAATACACATAGCATGCACAAGATTCCTTGCAAGTTTCTAGCTTTTTGCAAACGTGACAATTGAGCTTTCCATCATTAATGGCTAGGACACCAACTGCACAAGTTTTCTTTATGCACCCTTTGAAAGTAATGTCATTAGGGAAGCCATTGTTTAAATACCAAGGGAATGTGGTGTGCAAATAATGCATTTCACCAATACAATGGCTTATCCTACACACCCCTGGAAAGTTGACATTCGATGTAGCTGCCTTTGTCCACATGTGGTCATTGTACTTATGATCCATACCATCCATGCCTGCTCTGCAAAACCCATGGTGGCAAAAAACTCAAATATTACATCCCCATCAGTAAACCTAGGAAGCTCATTCACCTTAAACACCCATGGTATACACCTCACCAACTTTGTCAAAGTGTTCTCCTTCCTCATGTTCAATAAGATCTCTACATTGCTTTTCAATTTCAAGGGTTAAAGTACTTCATGGTTGGGTAACTAGTGGGTGTATAGAGGCACTACATCTAATACGACTGTCTTCTGTAGTAGCACACTATCATCGAAATTTGTTGAACTTTCAATATTCACATAATTAGAGGTACCAATTGATGTATTGGGTTTTGAGCTTACACATACCTCATATGTAAGAGATATCAGGTCATCAAGGAGGTAGAGCTCCTTGCCTTCTATATCTTGAAGTGGAACAAGGGCAAGACGTGTCTCTTTATCTTCTGTGATTGTGATCACCTCTAAACCCTTGAACTGTGAAGGTAAACATTTTCGAATAAGAAATTATTTGTTCACAAAGCCTTTACCATTGCTCAAAGGCACCCTCATCTCAGGTGTACCATTGTTGGGGAAAATAAGCAGAGCCTCCATAATAGAGATAGAGAGAGAGATATGTGTGTGAGAGAGAGATAGTGGGGAAAATAAGCAGAGCCTCCATAATAGAGATAGAGAGAGAGATAGTGAGGGGTGTGTGCATGTGTGAGAGAGAGAGAGACGCACTAGTTAGGAGGTCCTAAATAAATAATTACCAAATATCATACCAAAAAAGTAGAGCCTCCATAATAGAGATAGAGAGAGAGATGTGTGTGAGAGAGAGAGATAGTGAGGGGTGTGTGCATGTGAGAGAGAGAGAGAGAGAGAGAGAGAGAGAGAGAGAGAGAGAGAGAGAAGCACTAGTTAGGAGGTCCTAAATAAATAATTACCAAATATCATATACATTATCATTTTTTATTAGGATTAGGATTAGGGTTAGGATTAGTGTTAATGTTAACCATTTTAACTTCAGTGTAAAAAAAAGTAAAATTTAAATTTTCACCAAGTAATATTGCTTCCATTTTTTATAACACGACTCCTTGTAGTTTTACAAAATTTAAATTGAAGTTTTTAAACCCTCCTCCCCTCCCCTCCCCTCCCCATCCCCCTTTCCTTCCCTAAATCCCCTTCCCTACTTGTGATACACTCACCTTAGCATAAAGGGTGCAACCCATTCCCTACTTGTGATACACTCACCTTAGCATAAAGGGTGCAACTCATTCCCATCATGTTAGCTAGACAGATGGAAGTGTTTGTAATTGAGACCAAGGAAAGTACTAGGTGACTATGGGAAAGAATCCATCATGCACATGTTTGGACTTTTAAATTAGGGTTTGAGGTAGGTAAATCATCTTGTGCATGCAAGCACCTATATTTTATATATTTGTATATTTTTGGATTAGATGTGAACTATACCATGTTTATACATCAATCCACTCCAAAAAAGGAGTACCTAATCAGAATGTTTAGTACTAGGCGAACAATCTAAAAAGGAGCTTGTTTTAGATGTGAACCATATCATGTTTATAATCCACTCTTAAAAATAAGGACCTAATTGTAATGTTCAAACAATTTGAAAAGGAGCTCTTTTAATTGGTATCTAAGTTGAATGATAGTATTAATAAGAAGACTGTTTTTTAGAATGACACCTATTTATCCCTCTACTTGAGTCTCACTTATGTAGACAAAAAATATATATTTATGTTTGATCTTATCTCCCTCACATTTAAATGTGAATGTTTACTTTGGAAAATTTGCATGAGAATGTGAACGTAGTGTTGAACTTATATATATATATATATATATATATATATATATATATATATATATATATATATATAATGATATGATATTACCAATATATAATGTCTTTGATGTCATGCACTATTAACTTCCTATATGAAGGTTTATATACTTTTTTCTTTTTTATATATTTTTAGGATAATAGGCATATTATTATGAGACCCCTGCCCCCTCTGCGATGCTTGGCGGCGGAGGCGGCATCAGCCTCTCGTGCGGGGTAGGGATCCACACTCGCAGCCTCGCCCATGGATGTCCAGACAAGAGACTAGCCCGGCGGTTCCTCTAAAACCAAACTTGGAAAAACTTTCCTCGCCCGGAAGGCACGGGCCATTCCACCAGGGAAATCATCTAACGAGAGAATTGATCTAAGGAGTCAAAGTCTTAACTATCGAAACTGATCTGAACCGAGGCACAGCCTGCTGATTCCCTCCCATAGAACAAGGGTCTTCCTAGGACTTAATCTAACTAATGTAACTTAATTGTAACTATTTGTATCACACGAATCCCCCGATCTAGCCTGCGGCCCATGGGTTAGCCAACCGCCCCCAACCACTGTATTGGTGGGATTCCTTTATTAAAATTTGGTTATGTTTTTCTCAGGTACCGAGGAAAAGAGTTCCTAGGCCCCTTAGGCAGCGTTTCAAGCAAAATTCAAGGTAGTCATACCACTTACACACCTGATATGAAATTACCATTTTAACAGATTTGGTTGTCTTTAAAACAATCTTTCAATGAAATCATAGTATTAGTGATCATAATCTTCCAAAATATTGAGTCCATTGTTTTACAAAATATATCATCCGGACTCTCCGTTGAAGACCAACTGGTCAACCACCACCAACGAGATCCAATATCAGAATTCCATCCACAAAAGTCATTCTTTCGGCTCATCCGTATCTTCCTCGATGTACACATGGGTGTCCTAGTAACCGCAAGCCCATGCATCACCTGGTTAGGACCCTCTAGGATCCTACTTAGGTGTCCTAGCACTTCACTCAAGGACCGCTTTGTCAGTCCTCGCCCATCGTACCACCGGAAGCACACCATTTTAACCATACCGAGGCTGGTCAAGACCTCGGCAAGTTTTGCCGCGAGTGACGTCCCTCGATGACTCCCGCCAGCATGAGAGTGGTTGAGTGACTTGCGTAGTGTTTCTTAGGCCTCCATTCTTGTCAAGCTTTAGGTAAATCTATTGGGATTAAAGTCAACAGCAAGGCTATCTTTACTTTGTTAGATTTTGGCAACCATATGATGGGATTACCATCAGAGTATCCTTGTTGTTGAAGTACGTACATAACACCCATCTTTGATGAACATTATAAATTGGTGGCTAATGCCTTTGGTGTTGATATGCTTGGGAATCCAAGCTTTGTATTACTTTGGTAGTACCCTTGTGCTTGCAGTAAATGTTTTTGATACCCACACTTGTTGACTTGGTAGACTTCTTTTAGGAACTCGCATAGGCTTTTGTGGACGATGTTGTGGTGTAATTTTACCTTTCCTTGGCCTTTGAGTGTTGCGTTGAGGAAGAGACTTTTATTGTTGAGGCACCCCAATTTGATTGTAGCCTTGAGCTACAAGTAGCTGCTTCTCCAACCACATTTTGACACCATTATAATACCAAATTTTGGTTGTCTTGGTTGATTTTTCTTTTTAATTGAAGTGTAACATTTGGGACCCTTTGTCACATTGGTTTTACGCTGAGGTTATGGGTTTGAGACTCATGGGTGTTATTGTTGATGATAAAGCTAGAGTCTCTTATACGGAGTGGCTTTCATGATAATTCTTAAAATCCCTCTTTTTGCATTTAAATGATTGAATTCCAAATGTCATGGGAATTCCACTTTTATCATTTAAAAATTTCTTATGCATAAAATAAATTTATCTAAAATTCTTCTTTTTTAAATTAAATAAAAATATCCATCATTTTAAATATGCTAAAAATTCCTCTTTACTATTTAATTACTTGGATCTCGATTATCATGGGAATTCCTCTTTTTGCATAAAAATAAATTTACCAAAAATTTCTCTTTTCTTTTAATTAAATATTTATGCATAAATACTAAAATTTTATTTCACATGAATATAATGAAAATCATTCTTTTTGCATAGGATGTCCAATCCTAGAATATGGTAGTAAGTCCTCTTTTAGAATTATGCATAAAAATAAGATATGTATTATTTTTAAAAAATTTTACCATAGCTTCGCTGCTATTTTACTGATAATTTTTAATTTTCCTAAAAGAATAAAACATTGTAATGAAAATATGATAGAAGATCTATTCTTAAACTTAAATCTAAACTATGAATTTGAATCATAATTTTAACCTTAATCATAAACTTAATTATTATTATTCTACTAGATTAAGATATTTCCATTATTCTTCTTTTCCCAAATTGATAGGATTATCTCTTTCCCATTTAGAATCAATTAAAGTAGTTTTTAACTACTTATAAATAATTTCAAAGAATTAACCATTATTTTGTTAACATAAAAGCATAAAAATACCATTTTCTTATTCTCCAGCTTAACAAGCTTAGAGTTTGATTTTGAATTAAGAATTTATCAATGAGAAGCATTCTTTTGCTAAAGGATTAGCCATAGGAATGACTATTCTTTTTGGAGAGAGAGATATACATAAGAAAGCATTCTAAATAAGCATAAAGATTAACTTTTTCTTGATTACACATTAAAATTCTTAGGGAAAGCTTGATTTGAATTTTAAACAATCAATTAAAAACTTCTCAAGCTTGAGAGGGGTTGAGAAGAGAAGTCATTTGAGAATATTAACAAAAAACCATAAAATTCATTCTTACCTCAAGGATTGGCTTGCTTCTTTTTCTAGAAGTGAAGCCCCCAACCAATCAATTGGTTTAGCAAGTGGAGAAGAGAGCTCCAAGAGTTGTTGGAGAGAGAGAGAGAGAGAAGCTCCAAGTTCCCCAAAAGTAGAGGATTTTTAAGGGATAATAGAAAATATGATTATTTTAATGTAATACTGGCATGGTATAGCTCAAAGATGAGAATACAAAAGAATGAGGGTCTATTTATAGGTGAGGGAGGCCTCTAACCAAGTCCAACTAGGTTCTAAAGCTTTCCAGCTTCAGTTGGACTCAATTTGGATAAGATTTGGACCAATTTGGCTCCCTTTTTATCCAGTTTGATCCAAGAGAGAGGAGAGATAAAAATATCATAATTTTTTTGAATAAAAAAACCCTTCCACACATGCAAAGGAGGCGCCCACCTCAAAGGTCCCCCCTCCTTACCAAGGTGTCAAAAATTCATCATTTCTCTAAAATATCTCATTTTTTTAGTACTATCTTTTAATTTTTAACTAATAAACCTTGTACTTAGTCAACTCTTCATCTTATGTGAGCATTTACTCATTTTTGGGTATTTTCTTTTATTCTTTGGATTTATCTCATCCCAACACTTGGATTAATCCTATTGGCCCATAGGAACCTTAATTGGACCATAATCTAAATTTTTTTGAAAATCTAGACCCTTAGGCTAAGGTCCCTTATATCATTTTTAATTGATTCCTAATGCACATTGGAGAATTTATTTTGAATTTTTGTTTCAAGGAAATATATTTTAGATATTAGGAGAATTTTTATATCTAAAAATATCTCAATATTGAATTACCTTTCTCTAGAATTTTTCTTCTCTCTAGGCAAAAACAAGGAAAAATAATATTTTCTTGTATTCAAAAATAGGGAATGATTACAGGGGATTAAGGTAAGAGCTTTTTCATTATTCAGGGCTGAGGAGGAATCTTACAATTATAATGATATGCTTCAATGAAAATAACGAAATACATTTTTACTGATATCAACATTATTATTTTATATACATTTGATGTCATATGAAAGTTTATATGCTTTTCTATTGATGTCAATGGTTGGAATGCATGATTCCAAGGTCTGTCATTTTAAACTCTTGGCTCAACAAGTCTTTATTTTGTGAGATCTTCTTTTCATGTGGTTCCATGTCAAGATGAGGTTTTTCACATAAAGGACAATGATTGTGTACCTATCCCACTTAAGAAAAACATATAAGTGTGCATCATCAACCATTAATTTGCTAGTACCATGCTCAAGAGGCTTGTTTTATTTTTAACCCATAGAAAGTCTTTTAAAGCATGGATCATAAAACCTAGTGGATGTATTATCACTAGTGGTTCCACATTGACAAGTATTCAATGTTATTAAATTTGATTATTTGCTTATATTAACATCATCAATGTGGAAATTTTGATCTACAACAATAGAATAATATTTAGATGGACTAGGAAGGTCCGCCTCAAGGTATAATGACTTACTAAGGTATAATACATTAGATTTGACGTGGCCCTGTGTGCCACATCATATTGCCGAGCCTCGGCAATATGATGTGGCACAGAGGGCCACGTCAACCTATGCAAAAGATGAATATGCGAGGGCCACGCCATCATTTGCATGCTTTGCACTCCATTTTATTTAAATTTTCCCTAAGTGTACATGCAAAATATGAATATGGGAGGACGTACATGTGAGCGCCAAATTATAGTGTTAACATATATGGGAGCACTAAATTGGTGTTGCACCAAATTGCATCTCGGGAGCGCCAAATTACAGAGCTGATGTGGCATGTGAGTGCCATGTCGTATTGCCGACCATCGGCAATATGACATGGCAAATGATGTGGCAAAAAATGCCACATCATCTACCATGTTATATTGTCGAAGGTTGACAATATGATGTGGCACTAACATGCCACATCAGCTCTACAACGGCTATTTACGGCATTATAAGCGAGCCCATTTCTTGTATGCAATGATAAAATAATGCATGCTCGTTTTTCTGCTTGATTCAAGGGTTGCAATTGCACATAGTGTTCCTTTCCAAGTTCAGCCTTCATTTCTAGGTTCGCAAATCAATCGTATGAATTGTGCCAAAAGGTCACACACCTTGTATCACTTCATTGTGCCAAAATAATCATAATAATTACTTCTAAGGTCACACACCTTGTGTCACTTGTTGTAAGGTACTTTTCCCTCTTCTCTATCAGATATCTTGAAAGCATTAGCCTAGGCTATCTCATGCTTCACCCACACCCTAACTCTCCCATGAGAGAGATAGAGCTCTCTCTCTCAATAAATCATGCCATAAATGATTTATTGAGAGCTTTCTCTCTCAATTAATCATGTCATGCTCGTATGACCCTAATTTGGGCTCATGGACTTTAGCCTCTTGTGAGCACTATCCGCATAAACTCAACTCCTAGGAGAAGGCTCACTCCTCCTAGGAGAAGGCTCGTATGACCCTAATTTGGGCTCATGGACTTTAGCCTCTTGTGAGCACTATCCGCATAAACTCAACTCCTAGGAGTGTCATGCTCGTATGACCCTAATTTGGGCTCATGGACTTTAGCCTCTTGTGAGCACTATCCGCATAAACTCAACTCCTAGGAGAAGGCTCACTCCTCCTAGTTTTGATACTAGTGGGAGGTATAAGGAAACCTTAGAAGTAATTACTATAAGGCCCATGACATAAACTCAACTCCTAGGAGAAGGCTCACTCCTCCTAGTTTTGATAATTACCACTAGTGGGAGGTATAAGGAAACCTTAGAAGTAATTACTATAAGGCCCATGGCATACCCATCAAGATCTATGACTTAAGGACATGTGATACTTTTGGTGAGTACATCAAGTAAGGAGGCTTGAGCATTATAAAAACTTCTCATTTAAGTGGGTCATTAGCTCTCTCTATAACATCTAGCTAATGTATCTTAATACCCACTACTCTACTTTATCGATCTTTATTAAGATTGTTTGGATGGGTTGTAGGAGATCACTTATCAGTGGTACTCGCATTAGCCTAGGCATCACTTGTTGTTAAGTACTTTTCACCCACACCCTAACTTGCCCATGAGAGAGAGAGAGAGCATCATGCCATAAATGATTTATCGAGGCTCTCTCTCTCAATTAATCATGTCATGCTCGTATGACCCTAATTTGGGCTCGTGGACCTTAGCCTCTTGTGAGCACTATCCACATAAGCTCAACTCCTAGGAGAAGGCTCACTCCTCCTAGTTTTGATAATTACCACAACTAGTGGGAGGTACAAGGAAACCTTAGAAGTAATTACTATGAGGCCCATGGCATACCCATCAAGAGCTTTGACTTAAGGGCATGTGATACTTTTGGTGAGTACATCAAGTAACGAGGCTCGAGCATTATGAAAACTTCTCATTTAAGTGGGTCATTAGCTCTCTTCATTATAACATCTAGCTAATGTCTCTTGATACTCACTACTCTACTCTATCAGTCTCTATTAAGATCGTGTTTGGATGGGTTGTAAGAGATCACTTATCGATGGTACTCTATGTTCAGATTGTTGGTGGATGGGTGGCACAAGATCACTTATCAAGCAATTTTTTATTTGAGTGGGAGGTGTGTGTTCTCCTAGTTAATCAATGAGGGGAGGTAAGGGTTTTTCCAAATCCTTGAACTAATGAATGGTTGATTTGCTCTAATATTTTTTTGATACAAAGCGGATGTAAAGAGGACAAAGTTTATGCCTTGTTGTGAGAAGACACATGGGCTAGTTAAGAGATTCATGATTAGTAATTTAGAGATTCTGGCTTTGATTAAGATATTTTAGGTATAAGCTCTTTCAATAGAAAGTAATTTGGGTCCATGAGTGCTATGTAACACCCGCCAATTATCTTAGCCAACTATGGTGTAGATGAATAACTGGAGTGGTTAGGTTAGGTTTCAGGTTGTTGGGTTAGTTTTAACCATGGTAAGTATATGTTTTTGTACAAAAGGGCTTGGTGATGTCTTTTTTTGTATTGCCCACCATAAGGAGCAAGGAGGTGATGTTCTCTCTCTATGCATCTCTCTCTCTCTCTCTCTCTCTCTCTCTCTCTCTCTCTCTCTCTCTCCATACACTTTGGCATATGCACACATACTAAAACATAGTCATATACGTATACACTCACTTTGCAATGTTGTATGTTGCACAATGGCTTTATCAACCCGATCTCGAAAAGCTTGTCAAACCAAACATCATTAACATTTCTCAACCAACATTGTCCAAGAGAAGTGAAAATGTAGGGCCAAGTGAAATTGTGTCAAATGTGGTCCAAGGAACAAATGTAGCAAGCTCCTCTACCCCATAGAGCTCTCAAAAAAGGGTTGTCATGCAATTGGTGGAAGAGGAGGATGAGAACTTGCCCTCTCTATAGGAAAATTTTGGGAGGCTGGTGTAGACTGAGATGTTGTAGGACTGGTTGTCTTCACACTTTGTCGGGATGATGTGAGACTACCACCTGTACCATTGAATAGGCTTTGTGTGAATCCAGCCATTCAAACTATAGATGAACATCTGTTGGAGCTTGAATAGAGCTTCAATAGGCACGGTTATGTGCCATCAATGGGAGAGTTCATTGTTTCTGAGTCTTTTCTCGGGGAAGCCCCCACAGAACATAACCCTAAGGACCTAAGATGGAGGAATGAGTCTTGGTGGCAACAATCAAATTCCTTTGATGAAAATCTCAAAGAAACACAAAAGTGGGCTCACCTTACCAATAAAAATTTAGTTGTTTGGGACGGAAACCATAGACTTGTGTCATGGCTTCATACCATTGAGACAAGTAAGTTAAATTCACACTCCATTCTTTGGAATGTTTTCTATCTTTCTTGAAAGATCTAATGTAATTTTCTTCATTGTCTTGGATACATAGAATGGTTACATTTGAAGGATATGTATCCCCAAGCTTGGTGTCACATCATTTCCTTCACAAAGGAAGAAGAGGTAGAGTTACTGATAATGAACTTTGCAAACCTCAATAGGTATATAAATATTCTGCAATATGGATGTTCAATGTCTTGTATGCAAGTATTCTCTTTGACTGAAGCTATTAATTGTTGTTTTGCTCATCAGGGTGGTTCGTGTGTATGTACCACACACACCGGGCCATGATATTTTTTTGATGCAATGTTTTGGGGCCAGCAAACGTGAATACTCTACTACAGAAGCTATCAGACGATGAACAGAAGTGGGCAACCATAATAGTTGCTCGCAATAATAAAAAAGTGGGAAAACCAAGTTGGTATAGTGTCCCAATGGCACTGTTGTCCCAATTTGTTTTTTAGGTAATATTTGTGCATGCCTTTAACATTTAATTCAAAGACGTAACTTTTTAGGTTTTCTTAAATTTTTCCATCTTGATTTGTAAGAACAGGATGACTTCAAGAAAATGATTCAAACAAAATAGAGAGGATTGCCTAAGGAAGGGGAATGCACAGAAGAAGATGAGGAGGTGTTGTACTATAATTACTTGAGGAAAACAGAGATGATTTTCATGAAAAGGGGTACACATTCGCAGCCATTGCAAATCCTGCAAATGGAAAGAATTTCTTTGATGTGGTATTTAAGTACCAGGATTTGCATGAGAAGCAGTAACAACTCACAATGGAGAAACTGCAAATCATTGCCTGCTCCAGCTTGCCTCCAAATAAGTAAAATTCATTCGCAGTGCAAAAAGTGCAAGTTGGTTTTAGTAAAGTTTTAGAGTGTAATGCATGGCTACTCTGTTTTTGTAGAAAGGGCAAGTTGGTTCAAACCATTGCTAAAGGAGAGAATGCTATGAAGGCTTCATGGGTACCATGCAGAGAACTTGCATTCCTCACGTTCTTCAACAAGTACATGTATTGGTATCACTTAATAACCACATCACTTGATATGAAGTGCAAAATAGAGAAAGAGAAGCCAATCTTGCAGGATGTTCATGATATGCGAAAGGAGAATCAAAGGGAATAATGTCCCTGAAAGATTATTTGGCCGATTGCAATGCAAAACATTTCGACGCCACATTTGTATCGTGGCAAAAAGCAATGCGGTCTTCGGTCATAGCATCGGCTCAGCCACATCTCATATGTACAGCAAGATGTGCCATATACAGGTATGCTTAGAATAGAATATTTCATTCCAGCCCTACGGGCGTTTTTATATAACTACAACGCAGAACCTCTGGGTTTACACACTACATTGACCTCCTGATGATGAGTGAGTCACTCCACCTAAAAGGAAGGCATGCCACATCAACCACTACGGGGTGCAGTTAAGCGACCCATTGAGACTGCAAGGTATAGAATAAACATTACTTGTTTTTTATTTGGGGTAATGATTTCATACCATGTAAGACATTGATCTTAAGTTTTTCTTCATTTTTGCATGTGGCTCCTTTTGGTACTTTCACAATGGAAGGGGAGTTAGTACTGGATTTCTTTGCAGGGACTGGTGTCATGGGCTAAGGTATGCAAGGAGCTTCACCAACATTGTATAAGCATAGAAAATGATTCGCTGTACTATAATAAGGAGAGCTGGCTCCTTTGCAAGATGTGCCCATAAACTTGGGTTCCTCTTGGTTTCAAGGTAAATAATCCAAGAAAATTATTCAAGCAGGCATGCAACCTCAAATTTCATTGGAGGAACCTTGGCATAGACAACCCCAATGGTTGCCAAGGCATGCTTCATATGTACCACGTGGTGCTGCTTCTACATCTCGGCAACTTTCTTACTATCCACCACCACCAGGAGTACAAATGATGCCATACATTTATGGTATACCACATCCTAACATAACCAACCCATATCAGTATCCGCATTGGGGGGGCCTCCATGACCCAACATAAACCAGCAAGATCATACAACTTCAAGTAGTGCTAGTGCCTCACATGGAATATGAGTCATAGAGATGACCATGTCATTGGTTTCCAAAAATATTTACTGTTGTTTTCCATGGATTTTGTATTCACGTCTCATGTATCAAAGTGACATTTATCAATATCTTGCAAAATTTTAAAATGTGTCAATATCGAGTGTGTGTGTGTGTGTGTGTGTGTGTGTGTGTGTGTGAGAGAGAGAGAGAGAGAGAGAGAGAGAGAGAGAGAGAGAGAGAGAGAGAGAGAGAGAAATGTCATATATGTTACATGTGAAATATCTGGCAAATGTGTGAAATGTGTTGGTGTGTAAATGCATCAATATAGAGAGAGAGAGAGAGAGGGGGAGAGAGAGAGAAGAAAGAGAGAAAAATGTCCTATATGTTACATGTGAAATATCTTGCAAATGTGTGAAATGTGTTGGTGTGTAAATATGTCAATATCGAGAGAGAGAGAGAGAGAGAGAGAGAGAGAGAGAGAGAGAGAGAGAGAGAGAGAGAGAGAGAGAGAGAGAGAGAGAGAGAGAGTGACAGAGAGTGAAATGTGTGAAATGTGTTGGTATGTAATGTGTTGGTGTGAAATGTGTTGGTGTGTAAATGTGTCAATATCGAGAGAGAGAGAGAGAGAGAGAGAGAGAGAGAGAGAGAGAGAGAGAGAGAGAGAGAGAGAGAGAGAGTGACAGAGAGTGAAAGAGAGTAGGGAACAAGATATGGCTCTAGAAGATAGTGCCCATGTGTTACGATTTCAACCGCTCACTAGTTTTGCAAGATTGCTCGCCCATAATTGCTCTCGCCCCCAAAAAAAGCACTCTATCATCAATGAGAAAGGTGTTGTTGTAGTTGTATTCTTGATGCTTCTGCCATACAACAATTAGATTCTTCAAGAACATCGGCTTGATCCACCAAGAACTAGGCACTCCGGGGACCTCCTTGAAGCTAGGTAGCCACATTTCATAGTCATCCTATGACAACACATCTGCAAGATGCAAAAGATCATGCATTACATGGCCTGTGAGTGTTGTAGCACCATAGACTTGTATAAATCATGTACATAATGAGATAACATGCATACCTTTAAAGAAACCTCGATGTTCCCATATCTGTAGAAAGCATGCCTTCATGGCTACCTCCTTGTTTGTCTTTATAGATGAACTCCATAATATGATGTCAAATTGTGCCTCCTCCATATTCAAGAAAGTCTCAACATCTGGCCGCACCATACAAACAAGGTGACAGGTGACTCTACACACTCTAAAGGTGTGAGTAGGTATTACTCTCGCCTCTTCTATGTCTTCATTCTCTTCATTAACAACCCATTCATATCTAGAATTAGCATGTCCAATATGCGGATGTAGGGATACTTGCAGGGGGAAATGAAGTACCTTCTTCTACAATTTCCTCGATGACGACTTTACTCGTTTGCCCTTTTGGGTTAACTACTTCTGGAGACTCCTTCCCCACATTTGCCTCATCTAGAGAGAATTTTGTTTACCGCATCAATGACTATCTAAATTGAACCAGTGGTTGGTCACTGTTGTTGGCCTTATGTCCTCTATGTGCACATCATTTAACACATTGCCAAGATGTATGTGAGGCTCTTCTTCAAGCTAATTCACATTGACATCTATGTGTGGCACAAAGTTCAAGAAACTAGCACCTATGACCATTAACCCATCCATGTCTACATCATTTAATATGCCATCCTCTTGCACCCTAATTTTATACCTAATTTTCTTGGCATCAACATTCTCTTTCTCAGCATCAGCATCAGCATGGTTGACAACACCATTATCTTTCTTAGCATCAATCAGCATGCTCTTTCTTGACATTGGCATCACCATGCTCTTTCTCGGCATCAGCATGCCTATGTACATCATTTTGGTGGATTGCAACATCGTGTGACCAAAAACCTCTTCTCCATTATGATACTGAAGTACAACCCAGTCCTCTTGCACACCACCTTGAGTTTTTTTCACAGAAACATGTCCTCTTTTTAACTTGCAGCCAAATAGAGTAATTGCATTCAACAAAACCTAAAATGCTATTCATTATTGCAATTACAAAAAGTGAAAGAAGATAGAGAGAAAAATTCCTCGACTCAAGTGAGACAAAATTGCATGAATGCTCATGCTTGAAATGGGCATTTGAATAAGAATTTTAATACAAAAAAGGAGAGGACTCTTGAATTTCATCATATGGCAGATATGCCAACTCACACACACATAATTGCTGAATGGCTATGGGGCATTGGTTTTCTTGTCTTTCTTTCTTCTTTTGTGTAGTCGACTGACCATGTTTATGTGAGGAAAGAAGATAGAGCAATTACATTTTGGGAAATGAGAGGACAAGGGATCATCAAACGCATTGAGTTATACCAAGATATGAGGAGCTCCATAGAATAGGACTATGAGGATTCGCAAGTTTCCAAACAAACCTTATTTAGAATTGATAGAGGACCAAGTGTGACAGTGTACATATTGGGTACTCTTGAAAAAGCTGAGAGCCAAAAAGAGGACGAAATTGAATGGGAGTATGAAATTGAAACGAGATATGAGACTGAAATAAAAATTGAAACATCCATGTTTCCTCTTGAAGATTCTATCATGATATGGTTAGATTTCCCTACACCAGGCCATGATGTTAACTGCAAACACGCATTGAGTCCCCGCGCGTCATAACATCATGAACAATAGAAACTTGGGTGTCATTTTGGGACAACCAAAACTTATCCCTACAGATAATGGTCTTGCAAGAGGAGCCAATGGAAAAAGCATTGAAGTTCCAGGTTACTTTAGCTATACTACTCAAACAATCGGTGGAGATGTGGAACTTATATTCCATGTTACCCTAGATTCCCTTGAGTATGATGTCGTCCTTGGTGGAACTTGGATACATGAATCGTTGTATTCAATAGATGCATCCATGCAAACAGTCACCTTAAACACTCATGCAGGCATTGTACAATTGCAATTATGGGAGAAAGAGACCTTGGAGGAGCTGGAACTTCTAACATATCTTATTAAAAAGATCCCTAGGATTATGATTGGATTGGAAATTTCAAATAAAATCACCACAGCTCAAGCATAGCTTTATCCAACACGAGAACACAATCTCATGACCCTCGAGTTATTGGATTTGTTAGGTCAACCAACACTCACAAGATTTGAACATGCCATGTTTGGGGTACTTTGAACATACAATGTATATTGAAACTAACCCTCTTACTTGCAAGTTTTTTGTGGTTAAGTGTGTGTTGGACGAAGATTTGATCTTGGGGCATAAATGGACTATTGCTGCCCAAGCACCACTGTGCTTTGCTAGCGATAGAGTCATCATGATGGTCAACGATAAAAAGTTGACTATACCATACTTTAATGGATTTCTATGATGCTGAATGCAAAAGGTTACAAGCCTTTGCCACAAAAGCCTCTCTACACAATGACCTACCATCTATGTCAATGACCGACTCTGATAAAGCATCTAATCCTTCAACCCCATCCTCACTAAAACGAAGCTAGATGCCAATACCTCGCAAAAATCAATAGCTATTCCTGAAGAAGTTCCCACAGTGCAACCATCTATCTCTATAACAAGGAACTCAAAGGAAAAGCCCTGGAGCCTATGCCTCTTCATCGACAAACCCCACCAACAGAGATAACCGCATGCTCGAAAGCCTCATCATCGACGACAGCCACTCCATAAGAGACTCTAGCCTCATCATCGTCAACAATGCCCATGAGTCTCAAACCTATAGCCTCAACGCCAAACAACCAAAGTCAAGGAGGGCCCCAAACCTTCCATATCAACCCAAAAGAAAACTCCACCAAGACAACCATAATCAAGGTATCTTAACAGTATCAAGATGTGGGTGAAAAAGTATCTAATTGTTGCTCAAGGCTACTATGAAGGTGCCAATCAAATTTGGGTGCCTCAACAATCAGCCTCTTGCTCAACGCAACACTCAGAGGCCAAAGAAAAAGATAAATACTCCACAACACCGTCCACAAAGCCTATGCGAGTTCCTCAAAGAACTCCACCAAGTCAACAAGTGTGGGTACCAAAAACATTACTGTAAGCACAAGGGTACTACCAAAGTAATACCAAAGCTTGGATTCCCAAGCGCATCACAAAGCTCCCTAAGCTTGCACAAAGAACTCCACCAAGTCAATAAGTGTGGGTACCAAAAGCATTACTGTAAGCACAAGGGTACTACCAAAGTAATACTAAAGCTTGGATTCCCAAGCGCATCACAAAGTCCAGTAAGCTTACTCAAAGAAGGAAGCCTCAGCACCAAGCACATCAGCCACCACCAGTTTATAATGTTCATCAAAGATGGGTGCCTGTACTTGTGCTTCAACAACAAGGATACTATGATGGTAATCCCATCATATGGTTGCCAAAATCAAACAACGTGAAGAAAACCTCACCCACCAATAGCTTCACCTAAAGTTTGACAAGAATGGAGGCCCAAGCAACACTAAGCAACTCACTCAACCACTCTCGTTCATTCAGCACACTTACAAAAGAGCTTGTATGTTCAAGCAACCAACCAGCAATCTACCTACTGCCTTGACAACGTTTGAGCAAAAAATTCAAGAATCAATACCCCCACATCTGCAAACGGATACTTTGAGCGCATCAAAGACAAACTCACAATGCTGTTGTCACCCCTCTAGATGTGAAGCATAAGTGCTGCACAAGAACCAGTTACTCCTCTGGCAAGCATGCCCTAGCTGACCCATAAAATCATTTAAAATAAAAAAGCATCGAGGTCAAAACCTGCAACTTCACGAGGTCAAAACCTGCAATTTCACGGCTTGCACTTTCACGGCCTAAGACCATTTCACGGAATTACCCTTCACGGAATTCCATTTCATGGGATTCCCTTTCAACAACAGCCTAAAAACCTGCACTTTCTCATGGAATTCCATTTCATAGTCTTATCCCATTTTGAGGAATTACCCTTCACAAAATTCCATTTCATGGCCTGCACTTTCACGGGATTCCCTTTCACAGCCTAAAAATTGCACTTTCACGGGATTCCCTTTCACAGCCTAAAAATTGCACTTTCACAGACACCATTTCACGGGATTACCTTTTACGGGTTTCAGCCATTTCATGGAATAATCCTTCACTGCCAAAAAAACTATAATCTCACGAGTTCGGGTATCTCATGAATTAACAGTCTCACGGCTTAAGAGCCTGCACTTTCACGATTTAAGCCATATCACGGATTAGTCATCTCACGCATTAACACTTTCCCAACGATCTTCAATAGCCATTATATAATCGTTAAACTTATAGCTTACTATTCTTTTGGCTAAATTAATGTAGTAGCTGCTCCATGAGTACATATCCATACTCATACACTGGAGAACATTTGCACCAAAGTCCTACCATCGACAACTTCCAGCTACATCTCTGGATGGGGGGGCATGGTGGGCGAAAGCTTGGTCAATGGTACAACCCATCGCCTGGAAATTTCCTTCAAATTCCAAACCTCTCCAAACAACGCTACCATCTTCACAAATCAATGATCTTCAATCCTTAGTGAAGATATCTATATTAGCCCCGCAAGTCAATGTACTTCTTTCAATCCTCACCAACAAGTGGCTATTTCAACACAAAGCAGTTCAATAAGAGTCTATATGACTCAATTCTTGTATTTCATGTATATCTGCTTCATAAGAGCACTTAAATATACATAAAAAACATAAAAATCACATGGACAGAGGAAGCATGCAGGAATAGGTCCTACTCAACAACATTTGACAAGAATCCTGCCACACAAAGGGACATCATTGAAGGTCAAATTCTTCAGATGATGAATATCACTTCAATGAATCAAATGAGGAATTGAGAATCACCATCTCATTCTGATGATTATGTCTACGTTCCTCCAGATCCTTTCCTCTCTTCTCTCCCATTATTAACATCTCTTAGCATCCCCACTAACACAAATCACATGTAACCATGCTTATGATTGCCAAAAACAATGTGAGCAACAAACCCTTTTCTTTTAAATGCTCACACAAATATAAAAATGCAATCATTGGCAAAAAACCCCACCCCGTTAGGAATTCCCAATACACCACTAAACTTTTCATTCACTAACTAACCTTTCTCATTCCTTCCGGAGAGGGACAAAGACCATTGAACGTCACTCAACATCAAAGCCACCGACAAAGCTTGTCCATTCTCCCCACACAAAGGTCTTCAACATGATCATGAGGACACAATCGCCATCAGGAAGGGGGGATGTCAATCCATTCCTAGGGTTAACAAGATCTACCACCATTACCTTGCATCAAGGAGCCACGATAGATACACCAAAGGGTCATACATTCAAGATATGAAGCAATGGTGTCCAAGCTACAACTTGGACGGGCGCCTATAATGGTGTGATGAAGTATTTATGGGCAATTCCTACTTCAACGGCCTGTAGCGAGTTAGGATGAAGTCCTAAGTGATGTACATCATGGATGTATTATGAGAGTAGTCATTGTAATAGCATTAAGCCTCTTATGAGCCTAAGTGCCCGGCCGACCACAGTTTTAGTGAGTGTGAACACTCATGGCCATGTATATAAGTGAACATCTCTCATAATATAATATACTCTCCCATTGTGCAATTGAGTCTTGCTCTTGTTAATCCTCTTGCTAATCTCTCTCCCTAATGTGTGCTAGTGAGTATGTGTGAGTGAACTGAGGTGAGAGGAGGGATGAGTACCCATAGTGCAATGCGGCGGTGTGACAATGCTCGCGCGATGGGAGGCACGGTGGAATCGCTTCTGAAGGAGTTGTAGAGCTTGGAGACCTCAAGGGTTATGAGCTCGGCCATTGGAAAGATCCTCACAACGACAGTTGCGGTTCACCAGGCAATCTCTTGTTGGATGTGTTTCAAGGGGGGATTAGGGTGAGCCTTAACAAAGATTATATGACCACATCAACTACAACTCCATCATCAGTTTGATCCCTCCTCTCCACAGACTCATGCTTCATCTTTTGATATTGCATCTTTCTTTGTAGCGATAGATGCTGGCATGCTCTAGTCTCATGTTGTGAAAGGTGACATTCCAGCTCTATAGGGTGATATAGATATGATGGTTACTCAACCATCTACTTCCTCCTGTCTGATGATGATGAATATACCCAAAAAATGTGTATCATACAATTCACATGGTTTGTGTTCACCTAATAAATGGAGACTTGTTTGGGAATATGTACATAAGATGCATGTACCCATATGATGATGAATGTACCCATAAAATGTGTATCATACAATGCACAGGGTTTGTGTTCCCCTTATAAATGGAGACTTGTTTGGGAATATGTACATAAGATGCATCTTGATATCATGTTTTTTCAAGAGTATAACTAGCATGAATTTGCTAGCAATACATGTTTCTTTGATGGTTACTATAGATGATATGCTGGCTTGAGTTCTTTTTCTAGTGTTTGTGTGTTGATGAAGCAAATTTTACAACCTGTAGAGTGGCTTATAATGATCTAGATGGCAAACTGATTATTTTGCAGTGCATGCTCAATGGGGAGCTCTATGAATTTGGTTGTCTATATGCCCCTATAATTTCAACCCGTGGAACTCTTTTGTGGCATTTTATGAGTCGTTATGGCAATTTTAATGAATCCCTTCTCCTCAAGATAATACTCGGGGTCATTCTCATATGCTTGCTTCTAAGAAAGTGACCTAGAGAAATTTCATGGTTGATCTTGGAATGAGAGATTTATGGATAGCCCCATTTCTCCTTATAAGAGAGGTTTTACTTTTCACCATAATGCGCATTTGGATTATCATAAAAGATTGGATCATTGTTGGTACCTCTTGCATGCACATTATGTTGACACTTTTCCATGTCATATGTAGATTGATTACTCTTTGCACCTTTCTGATCATGCACTGGCGGTTTGGTTGGCTTTGTACTTTGATATGCCTCTTGATGAGGCTTATAGTGAAAATTTCTTCTCTCTCGCATGCATTATTTCAGGATATGATTGTTGGTCATTGACGTTTTACATGTGGAAATATATGATAACATAGACATTGCATGGTATCATTTTGCTGCCCATATGCAAACCATTTATCATTGAATATGCCAAATGGTACTTGGGGGAAGAAAGACAACACATATATATGATGCACTTTCTAGAGGAGACCAATCATCCTCACATGCCATCCCAACAAGAGGAGGAACATATTGTCTATGCAAAGCATACATTGGCTGACCATGGCAAATTGCAGAAATGGTAAGTTAGATCACACCAAAAAAACCTTTTGGATAAGGGTTTCTCATCTAAAGCTTGTTTCAAAAGCTTGCATCTTTTGAGTCAAAAATAATGTATATCTAGAGTGATGAAAGAGGATGGCAATTGGACACAAGACATAACCAGCTAGAGCATGAATGTGCTATGCATTTTCAGCATGTTTTTGCAACACCTCCCTAGATGATTACTAATATTCATAGGGCTCGCCACCAGGAGCTTCTGCCTCATGTTTCCAACACTCTAGATATTGATGAAGTGGTTGATTTGGAGCCCATGTTTTCAGCTCTATGGAACTGAACAGGGCAATAAAGGCACTTGGTAAATGGAAAACTCTAGGATGGGATGGATTGACTATGGAGTTCTTTTTTGCAATTTTAGCCTATTCTTGAGAAGAGACACTTTTTCTTATGATCAATGAGGCTTGGAATTTAGGCACCATGCCTTCTGTTTGGCGAATTGGTGCCCTATTACACCTTGATGCCATTGATTTATAAATTGATCACTAAGATAATCACAAATTACCTCAAAAAGATCTTAAATAGGAGTCTCCATCCAGCATAATATGGTTTTGTGCCTTGTAGACAAATAATAAATAACATTGCTAATGTCTATGATGGCATAGAGTATGCAAAATATACCAAGCACGATGTGATCTTATTTGGCATGTTGATAATGCTAAGGCTTTTGATACAATCCAATGGGATTACATTGCATAAGTCATGGAAAAGTTAGGTTTTGGTCCAAAGATATAGAATATAATTTATTGGCTGTATCAAGATAGCACTCTAGATGCATTTTGGGAAAAGGCTTATTGAATTTTGGGTAAATCTGTTCGACAAGGCTACCTTCTCAGTGCCTTTCTCTATGCTATTTCTACTCATCCCTTCTTGACATATATGGATAAGCTTACTGAAGCTGGCAGATTACATGGGCTTTGTCTTCCTAATGGTCACCATTTGGTTGCTCAAACTTATGTTGATGACTCTTTCTTCTTTCCTGAGAATACGCAATCCCTGGGGGATTCACTCTTAGAAAAATTATGATATCACGTGAGTGTACAAGAGAGGGGTTTTTTGAAATGATGCATAAGCTTATAAGGTAGGGGTGAGGCCATGTATTTGGGTGAATACTAAATCTTAAATTTAAGTTAGGGGGAGGGGGCCTTGGGGGGGGGGGATGGGGAGGGGTATAGCAACATTAAGGATATGTCATATGTTTGCTCAATAAGGCTCAAATTAACATACTTTAATCTAAGGAGAGGAGGTTTGCAAATGCTAGAGAAAAAACATAGATAAAAGGAAGGGGAGTGACATAGTTATTTTTAAAGGTATCCTTATAAGCTTAAATAGGGGGGTATTATCATCTTATGAGCATCGTATATAGGGGGTTTTCTTGAGGTTCATACATGCAGGTGACGTCCCCCTTTGTGAGTGAATCCCCTAGGATGTAATCAGATCTATATTGTCTCATGAACACCTTGGACATGTTTAGAATGGTAGCAGTAGGTCTTTTTATCAATACAAAAAAATCAAACCTTTTGCCTCTTAGCGAGCTCAATGGCACTGCATTTTCATATCACCTACATAACATGTCAGACATTTAGGATATCCTATTGGATTCCAATCTTTCACTTCATGATGCTACAGATTGGGTCCTGAGAAACTTATGATTAAATGGTATAAACCAATCTATGACAAAAATCATTAATATCTTTTGGAAAAATCCTCATTATAAGAAGGCCTTGCATCTCCTTAAGTATGAGTTCATATGCACGCTGAAAATGCATGGAGGGATTAACATTTTGAATATCAATTATCATGTTCTGGCATGCAAAGCCACTCTGCTTCTAACTTTTCTCGTGCAACAACAACAGCTTTGGGATGCTTATAATTGCAGCTCTCTTCTTTAATGTGAACACAAATGCATTTGGCAAATGGCAGCTAACTCACTAGCGACTTTTATTTGGCTATGTGGAGGATAAGATTTCCGGATGCCCTTATATCTCTCGTCTCCTTGCACACTAGAAGCTTGTTCTAAAATATATTCATTGTTCATGTAGACCTCCTGAGACTGGCAATACTTTGAGACAAGAAAGTTTCTTTTGGAGCCGTGCATTCCCTGCTCCTTTGTCTCTTCATTCCCCACAATGAGCTTCCTTTCTTTCTACAAAAGGCATTCAGGTTTGCCAAGATGTGTTTGAAGGAAGGAAATGTTATGTCCTTTCCTCGAGCTCAAAGTCATGGGTAGTTGGTGTTGAAATTTGAGCTAAATGATGAGCTATGGTGGATCATACACTAGAATCAACATGATTAACAAAGTGATTAAGAAATGATTAAGACGTAATTAGTGAGCAGATAGATTAATGTAGGCATGGATACTCAAAAACCAGCAAATTCTCATTAGGGCTATGCCTCAATTTATAGAGTTTACATCAAGCATCAAATCCCATTGATTTCTCCATGATTCACTCCCAGAATATCTCCACCTTTTGCCTGATTCTCTCCACCTCTTCTCTTTTCCCTGAATATCTCCCAGAATATCTCCACACTCCTAAATTCCCTCATGCTACCCATTATTCTCTCCCAGTAGATTCTTCTAACCTTTTCACAGGTTCTTTCACAATTACATCTCCTCTTTTACAGCCTCTATCCAAGAGCTTGTTCCCACACACACCCTATTCACTTGTATATTTCAACACCTCCCCTCAAGTGAATAATCCTAGAACACCTAGACCCTTACCAAGTTTGCCTCCCTTTACTTGGTAGTCCGCGACCAGTGTCTACTCCTCCCCTCAAGTTATCTCAGCACACCTGGACCCTATATCAAGTTTCTCTCTTACTTGATAGCATGCGACCAGTGCCTCAGATCCCTAAACTCATAGTCCTTGACACTCTCTCTCTCTATGTGTCCAAGGCTTACTATAGTTGCCCGCGACCTTGACTAAAGTGCTCACACATACATCTCTCTACCACGTGGCCTACATCATCGGTGGCTCAGAGGTGGTTTTACTTTATTGGGGCAGGTTACATTGGGTTGTGGGGTCTCTCTCTCTCTCTCTCTCTCTCTCTCTCTCTCTCAGAGATTTTCACATGGCTCCTCACTCTTTGGAGCCTCACATCTTCTCTTGTCTTCAGTCTTCTTCTCGTGGCAGCATCTCTCCACGCGTCCGTCTCTTCTTTCAGTCTTCTCGGGGCAGCTTCTCTTCTTGTGGCAGCTTCTCTTCTCGTGTCCATGTCTTCCTTCAGCTTTTCTTCTTGGTGTGGATCCTCTTCTTGGGAAGAGATATTCTTCTTCTTTCATGGCTGGGGCCATGAGCTCGTCCGTCAGGTCATTTTGCTCCATGTGAGCAACATGTTTCAATGTTTTGCTGACAGTTCCTTTGGGCTTTTTATGTTTATCTTGTATTATTATGCAATGCAAACCCAAATTTATGCGGGAGGTCTTACCTCTTGCCTTATTCTGGACAAGGGCAGTGTCTGTTCCCATTTTTACACTGATGCAATGTGCCCAATACATAATGCGTATAGCATCCATTCTCATGCACATTCCAAATGCAACTCTGGCTATGAATAATCTTGAATTTGAGTGAGATTTACAGGCATTAACCAAGGGTTGAATGCAAAATGATGATTTTCACAATTTTATCAGCACAGTTTTCCCAGAAATTACACTAAATTAAGGGTAACCAATTTGTACGGGATGGTTGGAGTATCAAACCAACTCCGATTTGAAATCTGAAGTTATAGGGATCTGTATCAGATACCTAATGGTTAATTTGAACCCTCAATTGTACCAAAGTACAGTGATTAGCACTGATTAATCACTGATTAGCAAATTAATGCTCTGGTTTGTGTGCAGAAAACAGAGTATGCGGGGAGCCCAGATCTGGTGCCTTCCACTTCAAATGAGCTCAAATGCTTTCAAAGGCATCAATAGCAATGAGTCTAGTAGAGGATTAAGCCAAGAAACACAAGATTTGACCAAATAATGAAAGCTTAATCTCTGTTTTACCAAAGTCACCTGCAGATTTGATGAAGAGCTTTGATCTCTCTGTAGACTTGATGAAATTAATTTCTGTCTTCACCAGCTTGTAGAGCATGCTTGATTACCCCTTGGGCTAAGAGGAATTAGAAGGATTTGATTTGAGCAAGGAGTAATCTTCAATTTGCTTCAGAAAAAACGCGCCGGCCAAAAACGTAAAATCTGCTTCGTCCGTTGGCGGTTTGCTACGCCGTCTTGCTGAGCCTAGCCAAGGATGTTGGCTAGCTTGAGTTAGAAGATTGTGACCTAATTTGATGTGTGCTAAGTGCTAGAGACCCTCCACTGGCTGGGGGTGAAGGGGAAGAGTGAAAGCTTACTAAAAAATTGATTTTTTGCTAATTATTTTACTAATCCTAATTAATTCACTAATGGGCTCATAAATCTGGTTGATTCTAGGCATGGCTCTGATACCATGTTGAAATTTGAGCTAAATGATGAGCTATGGTGGATCATACACTAGAATCAACATGATTAACAAAGTGATTAAGAAATGATTAAGACGTAATTAGTGAATAATTAGCAGATAGATTAATGTAGGCATGGATACTCAAAAACCAGCAAATTCTCATTAGGGCTATGCCTCAATTTATAGAGTTTACATCAAGCATCAAATCCCATTGATTTCTCCATGATTCACTCCCAGAATATCTCCACCTTTTGCCTGATTCTCTCCACCTCTTCTCTTTTCCCTGAATATCTCCCAGAATATCTCCACACTCCTAAATTCCCTCATGCTACCCATTATTCTCTCCCAGTAGATTCTTCTAACCTTTTCACAGGTTCTTTCACAATTACATCTCCTCTTTTACAGCCTCTATCCAAGAGCTTGTTCCCACACACACCCTATTCACTTGTATATTTCAACAGTTGGTATGCTCTACAGACCATATTGTACATGTTATAGGAACAATTACCATCTTTTACTCCTCTTACAGTTGTCCAAATGGTGAAAGGACAAAGGATTGGATTTTCCATAGTAGGGGAAATCCTGGACCTTATCCTAGTTTCTCTTTCTATCAAGTTTGGGTTGCTTTGATCTACAGGTTGATTATTCATGCGCCTTGGTTTGTTGATTGAGTTAATAAGATTTGGCTCCTCTCACTAAGACAACTTGTTGGTGGAAACAAAATCTGGCATAGTAAATTGCCACTCAAATCTAGATTTTTTTTATGGTGATGCTTGTTGGGAGTGCTTCCAATTGAAGAATTTCTTGATAAAAGACACATAGCTATTGTGAAATACCCTTCTTGTCGTTTCATAAACGAAACCGTGATGCATCTTCTTGTGCAGAGACCAAAAGTTTCCTTCAGCAAATTTCACATTCTCTTAAACTCACATTCCCAAGGTATTCCTTCTCTACATTTTTTTGTCTTAAACTCACATTCTCTTAAACTCACATTCCCAGGGTATTCCTTCTCTACATTTTTTTGTCCTTTTGGTAGGTGGCCTTCTGGATTGGATCATGCACGGCCCTTTCTAATTTGGACTAGATATTGGGCTTTGTGATGGGAAATATGGCATGCAAGAAATTAGTTGGTTTTTCATTCCGTAAGGATTGCATGCCATCACTACTTTCATCAATCCTTGCGTCAATCTTTTTTGACAGCATCTATCTCCATTCAATCGATGAGCAGTTGGTTTTTTTTTCAGTATTTGTAACTTTTATGTGTGTGTTTGTGTCACTTTTGAGGGCTTCTTTCTTTGAACCGTGAAGCAATAGAACATAGCTTATTACAAAAAAAAAAAGAGTTTGTGTGTGTGTGGCTAGAGGCTACCTTGTACTTCCATGCACTCACCTTGTACTCATATGGTTACCTCGTACTTTCACATGTTCACCATTACATAGGTAGCTAGTTTTTCATTGCTCCTTTAGATGGAGTCATTGTAACATCTTTAAAGACTAGGGGCCACAATTGATAGTAACAAGACTCCACGATGTGGGAGACAAAAAAATCTTTCCATGGATCACCCACGAATTGGGGAGACCATGAATGACATGTTTGCCCAAAAGCTAGATCAATGATAACTAACCCACCCTTTGGAGAGCTTGATGATGTTGTTCAAGCCACCTGGCTCTAGCTTTGTGGTTTTTTCACTCTCCAACCAAAGGAATAGGGATTTATGGTTTGCATAGAAATGAGAACCCCCTCTACTCCCTCTTCATTGTCAACAACCAGTCCCAGTGCTCTAGGTTCTAGCAGAACTTCCTACCCATACATACATGATGGTATCTAACAACCTAGCCATCTTGTGACCTACCTTATCCAATTTACATAATGTCTCTACTTCAACCACCTCTACTGATGGTTCTCACTATGGCTGAAAGTCGTCAACACACACCTACATTCTCTAATTCATAGTGCTCTTGGTTCCAATTGCACTTCCTAGCCATACATACATGATGGTCTCTAATAGCCTTTCCATCTTGAGACCTACCTTCTCCAATTCACATGATGGTCTCTAATAGCCTTTCCATCTTGAGACCTACCTTCTCCAATTCACATAATGTCTCTGCTTCACCCACCTACTGATGGTTCTCACTTCAAAGGCTTTAGCACACACAACCCTTAGAGCTTCAACTTGCAGCGTCTTCATCTTACCTTACTACTATGAAGGATGAAACCCACGAGCCTGGCAATCCAACTCCAGTGCTTTGGCAGCAGTAGTTTCAACAGCAACTTCAAGAGTCCATGGCCATATTGGCTTCTTAGATCCAACAGCTATTTTGTAGATGGATTGCCATTCTCATACCAGTTTTGTACCAGTAGTTAACATTACAGCATCAGTACGAGACAATGAAGACAACATTACCCCTGATGTGGAAGGTGACAATCTTAAGACTCTTTATCGTCTTTTGCAAGGTAGTAAAACAAAGAAATTAGAAGTTGAACCCCCTAGGTCCTAGGACAATAAAATAATCGTACACTTGAACAAGCTTTACAAACTTTACATGTATTCTGACTCTATGGTTACCAATGCCAAGAAGATTATATTTTCTGCATCCTTACTTGAGAGTATTGCCTTACTTTGGTGGTAATGACGACATGTTGGAAAAATGGTTACGACATGGGAAAATTTGAGTGGGCATTCGTAAGCAGTTCATTCTTGCCGCCCGATGTGGATTTTCAAGCCCGAATTCATTTATGCCACTTAGACCAAACTGGTTCTTTGGCTTCTTATATCTCACAGTTCACTAATCTGATACTGGAGATTGATTCTTTGTCTCCAATGGGATGAGCTTCCCACACTTCGTACCGATGTGCAAAAGTACAACCTTTCTCTACTACCATTCATTATGCCGAGCATGTAGCAAATTTAAATCCAAATTCTCAAAAATCAGCCTCTCAAGGTTATTATTGGCAATGGTTCACGTATAGCTCATGAAGGTTATCAACAATCCTCATCGGATAACTTTCCATTCTCGACCCAGCTCTCCTTGGCAACATTCACAGGGGCAACCTCGCTGAGAAGAATGGTCATCTTTTAATTATTCTCAGTGTCAGAAGCTCCTTTAACCATGTGCATCTGATCATGGACAGGACTCTGGAGATGTGATTAGTCTCGCAATCCTCTTCTTGGCAGTAGCTTTGCCTTCTCCTAAACAGCCAAAGATAGGATTGTGCACAATTTGTCATGGCAACCATGGATGGTTTGAATGCCTTAAATGCCTTAAATGACCCAATGCCTTAAATGACCCAATGCCTTAAATGACCCAATGCCTTAAATGACCCAATGGTTTGAATGCCTTAAATGACCCAATGCTCCTCAAAACTGTAATGTGGAATCTTCAACTTCAAAAGAGTGTTCTGATAATTCAGAAGGAAAACATGCAATAGTTCATGCACTTCATGTTAGTCCTAACCTTGACACATCTATGGCAAACTTTATTGAGTCACTTGATGACAACATCGAGGATTCTTCTAGCATGACTTTAGAAGAACAACAAGATGATATTGAAAAGTCCTTGGATTCTTTATCTCAAGATGATGAATCACTAACTATGGACTTCTTTGAAGACATAGAGATTACAAAAGCGGATATAACACTTGTTTCAACCTTACCCACATGGGATGACAGAGTTGACATCAAAAGCAAGAGGATAAAGTTTTCAATACTGCACAGAATTTCACGCATTCTTCTAGCAACTTAGATGAATGCTTTACTACTATGACGTGGAACACTTCAACAAATACTAATCAAGCATCATCGAGAGAATTCATGGTTAAACCTTCAGATTCTTCTATGTCACAACATAGCCAAGTCAACTTCAAGCCCAACATTTGGAAGCAGACAAAGAAGAAGACATTAAGAATGATGATGCAACTTGGGATTTGGCATTCAAAGCACAACAATAAGACAATAGAGGAAACTTTTTCAATATTTCTCCATGCAAACATAAATGGCCTAATGGCAAAGATCTTTAGCAGAAGCATAAATGGCCCTAGTGATGAAGATCTTCAACAGAAGTCTCTTATTTAGCCGGACCCAAGCATAAATGGCCCGATGACAAAGATCTTTAGCAAAAGTCTCTTATTTAGCTAGAGTATTACTTTAAGTGGGAGGGAATGTCACAATTCTAACTTAATCTCTCTTAATTAAACTTAATCATTAAAATGACACCCTATCACATGGGCCATCACCAAAGGACACATCTCTATGTCAAAAGGACATAACTATTCATTCAAGAGACACCCTTTCATCAGGGATGTGACTCTTCGTTTGTACCTCCTCAAGCCCTATTTAACAAGGCCTTGTGTTTCAATGCAAACGACAAACTTTTCGCTCTTTACCTTATGTTTACTCAAGTATTTAAGCATTAAGATATTATAATCATGTTTAATTAAGCTAAAATCTTAACACTAGAGGTAAGGCAAATATCCTCAGTCAAGGCCACAAAGGACTAAAGATTCTCCTGTGTATCAGCAAGGTAGGCTGCCATATTATCTACAAACACAAAATCTTAACACTAGAGGTAAGGCAAATATCCTCAGTCAAGGCCACAAAGGACTAAAGATTCTCCTGTGTATCAGCAAGGTAGGCTGCCATATTATCTACAAACACAAAGTCCATGAGTTCTTCCATGCTACCAACAATAGGTAGTCTAAAGCCATACATATTTGTATCATGTGCCATATGTAATTATTTGCTACATATGATAAAAGGAAAGGAGTGAGAGGACAACCTTGGCAAACAAAGGGGGAGATGAAGAAGTGGGGAAAAGATCGTTATTAATACCAAGGAAAGGGTTGGGGGAGGAGAAAGGGGTCTGCCACTCTCTAGAAATGGCCAAGTCGATGTCATTAATGTACCCATAACCTGGTGAGGTGCTTGGTCTGTGTCAACAAGGAAAGTTGGCCAAAGAGAAGTTAGGATCTGAGAGATAAAGCCCATATGGGCCCCAAGAAACCCGAAGGAATGTTGGCCTGGGAGCCAAGCAAGTGTCCAATGGTGGGGAGATGGATTAATGTGCATTCCAAACCAAGGGTTGGTACTAATGACTTACGTTGAAGGGTTAGATGGACATAGGATTGTAGTTGGTTATTGTTAAAGCTATTGAATCTCCATAGGACTGTTGAGCAAAGTAGGTAGAGCATTTTGTGGATGGCTTAAAGACATCTTTGCACACAAATGTTTGTACACATGAGCCCCTTGAGGTCTCGATGCTTCATATATTGCTACAACACTTGACACATGAGAAAGATTCAAGTCTGGATGCAATAATTGGCTCTGGAGAAGAGCAAGGGTGAGAAAAGGAAATCCAAGGCCAAGGATGGTAAGGACAAGCCTAGTGAGGGGGAGCCTTGGTACCTCATCTCACTTTGAAGAGCATCAAACTCAATGAGCCATTGGACAATATTATTGTTGTGCTTCCACCGTTCACACTTTGGGAGAATTGTTCGAAGAACCCACAGAAGTGTGTTGCTATTGTACTCCTCGTGTCACTATGGGAACATTGTGTGAAGAACCCAAAGGAGTGTGTTACTATTGTGCTCCACCGCTCACTCTGGGAGCACTGTTCAAAGAACCCAAAGAAGTGGAATGGTAAGCTAACAATAGCTTCATTTTGAAGTGACTACAAGGACAAATTTCAAAAGAAAAAACAATACACATCTCATAAGACAAAACAATATACATCGCATAAGAAAAATTTCAAAAGATAAAATAATTTACATCTCATAAGATAAAAGTAAGTTTTATTAGGAAGTATTGTGTGTGTGTGTGTGTGTGTGTGTGTGTGTGTGTGTGTGTGTGTGTGTGTGTGTGAGAGAGAGAGAGAGAGAGAGAGAGAGAGAGAGAGATGCCATGTAAAAAAGTCGTGTGGCTTTTGGGTAGGCTCAACACCTGCCCCGACTTGGCGACCAGTTGAGGCTTTCCAGCAGATCTTGAGGGGCACTCTAGTCCGCTACCTCGGTTGCCAGGTTGGCGTTGATCTCTATCCCGAGCAGCAACTCACTCTGCTTCTTCTGAGTATTCGGAAGAAACTTTTATTCTGGAGCTCGGCGAGGCTGTCCCTAGCAGGCAGAGTGGTGGCGGCGAACCAGGTATTGCTTGCCACCATGTGGTACATCACTTCGTACTGGGCCTTTTCTCGGGCATGTATCGGCCAGGTACAACATGATGGGAGGCCAGCCAAGGCCAAGGTGGCATGGAGAGTGATCATTCAGTCACGTAGCAGAGGGGGACTTGGCCTCATCGATCCCGCTATACAGAGCCATGATATCCCATAAAGTGTCCCCACCAAGAAACTAATTCTCATTGCTTTATGCACATTTACACTCCCATAATCATGTGTTTGTGGTGTTTTTACACGGATTGTATGCTTATTTTTCACATGCACATGCATTAGTGTGCTCATTTGGTTGCTTTTCCAAAAGATTTTTAAAATATTTTTTTGATGATGAAAATCCATATGACTCTTGATCACTTTATTTGATGCCGTCAAGGCCCATGTTAGTACCGCTGTGATCACAATCCTTGTCGGTGCAAAAAGTGGTGATGCCCATGTTGATAATAAAGCCCATAGACACATTTCATAAGATACCATGTGAATGCACCCTTTTGTGGATCACTTTACACCAAGAGATAACTTCTCTCTCTCTCTCTCTCTCTCTCTCTCTCTCTCTCTCTCTCTCTCTCTCTCTCTCTCTCTCTCTCTCTCTCTTAAGTTATTATTATTTTTTTGTAGCCTTATCTTATCGACTTCACTGTAAGATTTCCTAGCATCGACTACTGTTGCCTGCTCTGCAAGATTGCCTAGCGAGCATTCTTCTACTGTGGGGCCACTGTTCTCACCTCGTCAATTCTGTTGTTGATGTTGTGCTCTACCTTCTTAAATTGGTATTTCTCCACAAGCAGCTGTCCATGAAGCTACTGCTTATTACTGCTATTGCTACTGCTCTCTCCCACGTGCTGATGACCCTTGTTATCCTTTGTTTCTCTACAATGTGCAGTGTTGATGTGTAGAGGAGGTTTGCATTGCTACCTACACTTCACACTCTTGACGTGCAATGGTGGTAGCCACAGTGGGAAGCTCTATGCTTTTGTATGATACTTAGGGATAGGGATAAAAAGGAGAAAGAGAAATATGTATTCCACTAAAGGACTAATGAAGGCTTAATACACCCTAATGAAAGATGCTAATATAAATTTTAAAAAACTAAAACACCTGCTTAAACTAAAACACATGCTTAATGAAATCTAGTTATTTCCTAAAAATTAGAGAGCTTTACCCTAGCTCTAATACCATGATAAGAATCATGGATCAAGCTCTCCTAACAACAAGACATCTACCTAATCATAAGCTAATCTTATACTAATGACAACACTAATCTAAGGTGGATAAAAATGGAAAAAAACTCATCATAAGTGTGTGCTAATTAATATGCACTCAAGTATAATTAGACACCAAGATGAATTAGCTTAAATACATAAAGAGACTTGAGATAGTGCAAGTGATATATTTCATTGCTTAAAATGGCCATGTTTTATATGACGAGGTACACCCTTAGAATTGTACATCAATGTGGGATAAATCCCTTTGCTTATGTGGCTAAATGCTAGGCTTTGTACTTTCTTGGCTACTCATTCTCACTCCCTACCTCTTTTGTGCTCTTTGGCACCGCATTTCTCAACATAAACAACCCTCAAACCTCATCATGCTAGTAGTCCCACTCAACTCTTAGCTTAAATAAAAAACTCATCAATAAAGGAAGAGAAAAGGAAACACACCATACCAACAAAGCCATTCTCCAGTTGTAGTCACAAGCATAGAAGTGGATACCCAAAAGTGTCTTGGAGACCCAAGGAGAATGTAATTTAGCACCTCAAAGTCATTGTCTCAAGCTCCATAACACCATTAAGGGATATCTCAAGGGAGATCCATAAAAGAAAATCCAACTGGCTACATTTAAATGGCAAGATCAACACTAGATTTGTAAGAGGCCTCTGAACAAGGTTTTATGAAGGAAACCCATGGATATGGGTTCCCAATTCACCCAATGGCTATTTTAGAGAAATTTTCAAAAACCATTAAGAAATTTTAGATGGAAAACATTTAGTTATTTTTTAAAAATAATCATCCAAATATACTAGTTTTGAGTGAGTCATAAAGATAGGTAAAATACTTTCCCAATGTTTATCTAGTTTCAAGTGTATATAGTACTTATATTTTCTAATCTATCAATATTTATGCCATGATATTGGCCTTTCTACACCATTGTACACCACCGCAAAAAAAAAAAACAATCCATCTAATCTAAAGTAATACTATCCAATAAGCAAAGGGAAGAATGGAGAGTAAATACATTTGCACACTCTAGGAGAATGACATGGCAATAGTAACCTCTAGTAAAGTTGGTTGAGCGTTATTACTAATGTTTCTCATTTTGTTGCTATATGAACATAACAATGATTAAAGAAGTGAAAATTATGGTGTTGTGAACTTTTTTCATTAATTAAACAAAGCATAAAAATAGGAATAGGTCCAAATACTATTAAAGAGAGTAGAAATCAAATTGTAAGATATTCTAGGAACCAAAAGCATGAGATGAGAGCTTCATGATATTTAGGAAGATATTATAGGGATCAAAAGTTTAAGATAAAAACTCCTTGATATTTTAAAAATAAACATGTTGCATAAATTCATGAACTTGATGCTAAGACCTTTCAAGGCGAGCTAAATCCTTCATCATCTCCATCTTACAATAAATCCATATATGATGTGGCATATCTATGCTAACTATTTTGGTAAGAAGATATATTCTAATATTCAATGTTGAGGTGGATACGTTGTCGTCCACAACATGGCTCATTGTTCTCATTTGATGAAACAAGAGCATGCCTTATATTAATGCCACTACGATTGTGGTTTTAAACCAGTTAATACAAGTATATGGTCATACTTCATTTTTGGGGGTTTATGTAACTCTAGGCTAAAATTTATAACAATGTATATAAATAGAAAGTTGTGCTTACATAAGGGCTTAAGTGCAATGATCTTCAATTTCTCATCCTGGTAAACTTAACTTACTATTAGCAGGAATGTCTAAAAAATGGTAAGTTTTGGCAAAGCAATCACTAAATGCTTAGTAGGCTTGTACACATGTCAAGTTTGGGAAATTTCTCAATTCAAATCAATGTGTTTTGGAAACTTGTGCACCATTTAGATCACAGTGTTTTGAGAACTTGGGTACCGTTACTCTAAGGGATGGGCACTTTAGAAGGCTTCACACTACATTTTCAACATAACTAACGTGGATTGAACATTGTTATGCTAAGGGATGGGAACTTTAGAAGGCTTCAATTCCATTTTCAACATTACTAAGGTGGATGGAGTATCTACACTAACCTAAGATGGATCCCCAAAGATAAATGAGCAAAAGCAAGATGCATGATGGAAAGCTTAATTAGATATTTCCATTAACATATAATGTGTAATAGTAAAGGTTCATGATGGAACTAGGGTATGCTCAATAGCTAGGCTTAATTATTTTGTAGGTGAATAACGGAATAGAAAGTATGGGCATTAGACAAGTGTGAAACACCCACTTGTCCATTATAAAATGATCCATCTTCTCTACTTTCCAATGGACCATTCATGTATTATCTCAAAATGTGTGTTGTATTCTTATTTATCTCTTACAAATACTTGACTCTATGTTCATTTGTGGTACAATACTTCTATAATTTAATGGATCAATTTCCATGATACAAGCCCTTCCTCTCTTTGCTAAAATCAAGTGCTTGTTTACTATAATAATTTTCCCTGCCCACCATAAGATAAGGTTTCTAGACCTAGTCCTATAAACATGTATTAGCCACTTTTTAAGCTAACATGGTTTTGCATGCCTGTCCTATCCATAAGGCACTTTTCGATCTTTCTCACTCGAATGGACAAATATATAAAGGGGCCTTACCATGAGTTTAATGCTAAATAGGGGAAGTCTAAGAACTTTATATGCATTCTTATTCAGTGTGAGTAGTAGTCTTTTATAAATAAGTCAATTTTCATAATAAGCAACTTTATATACGTACTTTCTTAAGACTAGTAATAGAGGTCATACTTTTTTAAGTTTTGGCTAACATAGTGTGAATAGTAGTCATTTGCAAATAAGTCAATTTTCATAATAAGCAACACACTTTTATTCCCTTAACAATAGAATACTTCTAAGCTCTTCTCTCCTCTACTCATACTATTGAATCTTTCTTACTTGATGGGTTCATGCTAGATAGGTTTGATTATAGACTAAGTCTCTTCCATTAGCTTCTTCTCTATTCGCATTTTGTAAGAGAGGACCACTATGTTATGTGAGTAACTTTCTTGAGAATTTAATTATATTTATTCAATTAAAATTATAGTTAGTGATGAGAGTATACGAATATCTCTAAATAATTAAAAATATATAAAGAAAATAAATTTGGGATAAAAATAGCATCTTTATGATAAAGATCCCAAAAAGTAGGTCAACTTTTGCATACGGTTGAATTTAGCAAAACTGCCCATGATAAGTTGTAGACCAGGCCTATTCCCGTAATTTTAAGTACCAACTCGACTATATTTTGACGAAAAACCAAAGAGCTATAGCGATTGCAAGTTGTAAGCCTGTACTTGTATACAGGGAGACAAGACAGCAGGCTGAGACAGGCAAACATCTATATAGGAAGTATTAGTTCTCTTATTGTTTTCCTTATATGGTTTAATTATTTCATGAGTGAGAGAGAGGGAGAGCGAGAGAGGGAGAGAGAGAGGGAGAGGAGAGAGAGAGAGAGAGAGAGAGAGAGAGAGAGAGAGAGAGAGAGAGAGAGAGATTAAACATGGTTTGTAAGAATTGTAGGTTCCTTGGATAAAGCTCTCTTTTCGTTCTATCTTCTCTTTTCTCCACGCGATGAGAAGATGTATGATTGTATTAAATTACTTCATACCTTAATAAATCATTGAAATACTCATATTTGAGACCGTGGGTCTTACATATGGGGGGGCAGATTGGACCCAATGTTTTTGTCTTGTGTTCATAAATATTTTTCATTTAATTTTTTTGTTTAATTCTTCTTCTAAGGTTGATGTACTAACTTGTAGTTAACTTATTTAAAGTAATTTGTAAAATTTATTAAAATCTTATACTTGGAGAAAAGGTCCTGTAATAGTGGAATCAGAGCTATAGGCCAAGTATAAGATCCTTTCACATGCTTAGGGAAAGAAAATCAAAGATGTGGGTTATGGACTAACCTATTAATAATTGGACTATAGTGCTTTTGCTATTTTGCGAACATCATTGCAATCGAATCTATGTAAGGTGTTACCTTCCTACTCTTAACTCAATCTTATGATTGCCAAGTTTCATATTTATTATTCAAGTTTATTTCAACTTTAAATAGGAATTAATCTTTTCATCATCATCTCCTTTGACATTAATGTAAGCACATATATTTAAACTTGTTGAATTGAGCCATTTTAAACCTCAGGAGGATTGCTTTCCTCAAATTTGAGAGATTCTTGCTATAAATATCTTATAAAGGTATTTATACAAACCTCAATGAAATTATAACTTACAATTTGTGCAAGTTTATTTTGTTCGGTTTAATTTGATCTATCTTTCTTTTGTGTGTTGAACTTTGTTATTTTTTATTCACATAAGAGTGGTTATTATTAAATAGTTATTTTTTATTCGCATAAGAGTGGTTATTATTAAATAGTTAAATTTAAGTTTTCATTTTATTAATCAAGATTGTTAGAATTATTGCTAGTCATTCATATTTATATTTGTATTTAAACTTTCAATGTATTGAAAAATCATTTCTATCTATTGTTTATTTATAATCTCACATCCTCTCAGATAACTTTTCAACACTCAAGGTTAGTATGTATTATCTTGTATCCATAATCAATTTATCTTTCATTGTTATGATGTTAAGTTTCTCACGAATTGTCTTCACAAGAACTTTATATTCCCTATCCAAAGCAAGCATAACGATTCACATCTCTTAGAGTGTTAAATTGTTTTGACAGGTAATTTCAATCACACCACAACAATGGAGGTATGTGTTGACTTTATTTAACCAACCATTCACATCATTTAAATATAAAATAAGAATTCTCTTCCAGAAAGTTACTCTTGTCAATTCTTAAATGGATACCTGAACAATTTTGTCCCACCTATCCCAACCTCACCCAATCTTACTTTTAAACACGGGCCAGTTGATATGATAGTAACTGAGTACAGTTGCTATCTCGAGCAGGATGGATGCCACAGTTTGTCCGTCCATCCTTTTAATTGGGGGTTGGATTTAATGCTTATATGTTGTGTAACTTTAGCATGTGTTGCTAATGTAAATGTGTTTGAATGGACAACCTTGTGTAGGTTGGTGAGATTGACAGGCTTTGTGCTCGTAAGCCGGAATGGCTGGGACGTGATGGTGGTGATATGGTGTGAGTAATTACCGAGAACGGTTTTCTCAACCACACACTGGATGACAGTTGTTTTCTTGGGAAAGAGGCACTGATCTGATGTGCTTGATCACCCTCTAGGGTCATTGGGGATGCCCATGGCTTAGAGAAAACTGGACTTGAGTACGGTTAGTACTCATGATTGCTGTGTCGGTGTTAGTAGTTTTGTGAGCTACTAACATTGTGTGATGGTGGACAACTAGTATAGTTGGAGAGAGTGTGAGAATGTGTTGCTCATTAGCCAGGGTGAATATGGCATGAATATAAGACAATGGATCGAGATGGTTGATATCTTAACAACAATATCGAGCTTTTGGTATGACGGGTATGCTTCTTATCAACTGTTATTATTTTTTGAAGAAAAAAAGAAATATATTTAACAACATGCATACTTTGTTGTTGATAGTTTTGATAGGACTTGCCAAACACACTGTATTGGTGATGTATGATCTAATGTACCATGTGCACAATCCTGCTGGTTTGTTAGACTTTTCTTTTGTCAAATTTCTAGTAGATGAGGTTTTGCAAGCTATGCAATTGAGGACAATTGCTTTCTTAACCGAGAGGACTGTTATGTGAATGAACTTTCTTGAGAATTAATTATATTTATTCAATAAAAATTATAGTTAGAGATGAGAGTATATGAATATCTCTAAACAATTAGAAAAACATAAAAAAATAAATTTGTGATAGAGATTCCAAAAAGTAGGTTGATTTTTGCATATGGTTGAATTCAGCAAAACAACTCATGTAGAGTTGTAGACCAGGCCTATTCCCATAATTTTAAGTACCAACTTGACTATATTCTGATGAAAAACGAGAGAGCTACATTAGCTGCAAGTTGCAAGCCTATACTTGTATACATGGAGCCAAGACAGGCTGAGACATGTAAACGTCTACAGGAAGTATTAGTTCTCTTATTTTTTTCCTTATATGGTTTAATTATTTCATGAGTGAGTGAGAGAGAGAGAGAGAGAGAGAGAGAGAGAGAGAGAGAGAGAGAGATTAAACATGGTTTGTAAGAATTACAGGTTCCTTGGATGAAGCTCTCTTTTCTTTCTATCTTCTCTTTTCTCCTCTAATGAGAAGATGTATGATTGTATCAAATTACTTCATACCTTAATAAATCATTGAAATACTCATATGTGAGACCGCGTCTTACATATGGGGCGGCAGATTGCACCCAATGCTTTTGTCTTGTGTTCATAAATATTTTTTCGTTTAAATTTTTGTTTAATTATTCTTCGAAGGTTGATGTACTAACTTGTAGTTAACTTATTTAAAGTAATTTGTAAAATTTGTTGAAATCTTGTACTTAGAGAAAAGGTCTTGTAATACACCATGAAGGTTATATCTCTATGCCTCCATATAGGCATAGAGAGCTCTTCCTAGATAGGTTTGATTATAAGCTTCTCTCTTCCATTAGCTTCTTCTCTATCTACCTTTTTTGTGAGAGATAACCACCTTGAAGGTTATTTCTTCTTACCTCCATATAGGCATAGAGAGCTCTTCCTTCACATCCAATAGCCATGGAGCATTTCGGTGTAACAATGGAGTGAGGACATAATAGATGAGCTAGTGCACCCATATCAATTATAGCTTGAGGGCAAGACCTAACAACACTTTATTTGGCAAGGCTAAGGTAAGTTCTTAACTTGAACATATTTGACACTATTGATGGGGGACTATTCTAAGTCTTAGCCTATAATCTTCCATCCATTCCAAGATATTGGGATCACCACACTATGAAAAACATAATATCTTGGAGCTTTGGATAAATTTAGTTTGTTGATTTTGATTTAAATCTTATTTGCATTAGGACATTCTATTTTCATATCTTGGAAGGGAAAAACCTTACTTTCTTGGTGATTTGCATGATTTTAAAGTCCATAAGGCTTAGATTTTATTTCATTGAATTAAGGACTAGCTTAGAAATTGTGATTTAAAGTGGAATCCAATTTAAAAACATAAGCTTTGAGCTCCATTAGGTGTGGATTAGAGTGGGAAAGTTTAAAATAGGCTATAAGATGACCAAAACTAACCTGATTTTGATCATCTTTAGCTTGTTGGGACTATCTTAGCAAGTAATATCATCTTTAGCTTGTTGTTGGGACTATCTTAGCAAGTAATATCATCCCCCTAAAAGGTTTGACCAAAGTCAAAGTTAAAGTCAACTTTTGTTTTAACTTTTGTCAAAAAGTCAACTATGTCCCTTTGACCTAGCAAATGAAACCGGAATCAAAGAGTTAAGGGCTTGATTGAAAGGTCTAATGAAGTAGTAAGAGAATATATAAAGACACTTGTGACACAGTCTAGAGTTTATGACTGAATTAGGGTTTTGTAATTTCTGGTAAACCCTAGTTTAACCCCTAATTGATGTCCGAATAAATCGGGATCTTTAAGTCTTGATGCGGAGTACTTATGGAGCACTACAAGAGGGTATAAATCCCTAGGCAAGACCTAAAAACCCCTATGATTGAATTTAGGATTTAGGTTGTTGTAGGTATGCAGGGAATTTTAGAAATTTTGATAGCATTTTATTTGCTTTTAGAGTTGAATCTCAATATAAGTAAACAAAATTATTGATTCCCATCAACTCCTCTTGTAATTTCTATCATAAGGCATTCACAATGAATCAATAGGCATCCAAGATCATCCAATTAGTGTCCCCAATTGTATCCAATGCATAACACTTTACCTTTGCAATGCATCCACTATCCAATGTGTTAACACTATGCCCCATTAGTGCTCCTAATTGCATCCAATACATAACACTTTGCCCTTTGTAATGCATCCACTATCCAATGTGTCAACACTATGCCCAATGAGAATATATCATTTGCCACAATTGGTAGTCAATGAAGCGAAGTCAAACAAGCACGTTGAAGCTTGCTAATCTCCCAGCCAAGCTCTTCCAACTCTTATACCCAAGTTTAAATTCCAAGGACACAAGTTTGGGCTGTTGAAATGAGTGATGCTAGAGTGCCAAGTCACCTAGCCAAGTTATCCCACATGAGCTATCATAGCTTTGTTATACTTTCCTCATATAAAAGGAGGACATTTGAAGCATTGGAATACAAGCACAATATCTCAAGTCTTTTTATGAGGAGTACAAGTTTCCATCTTGTAACCTAATTGAACTTGAGTCTAAACTTAATTAGCACACACTCATCACCATGAGTATTGTTCATTTTTATCCACCTTAGATTAGTGTTGTCATTAGATCAAGATTAGGATCTAAGATAGTTGATTGTCATTAGGAAGCTTGATCCATGAATTTCATCATGGTATCAGAGCTTGGTTTAAGCTCCCCTTTAGCTTAGCTCTAGCATTATTCTTCACTAATCACATTATTAGGAGACAATTAATCTCATCTTATCCCATTCTTCCTCTTTGTGGCCCAAACTTCAAGCGCTTGGCATTGCTTTTCCTCTCAATCATTAGCCAAGTCCTCTTAGGAGAGTGTTGCTCAACCCTAGGCTAATACACAGCTAAGAGGAATTAGACAATTTCTCCCTCTACAAGTAGAAATCGAACTGACTGGTTTTTTGGCTTGTTCTCCATCCATACACAAAATTGAGAAAAACCCCTTTAGCCATGGCTTGGCTATGCCCCAAGGTCTCTACATCTTAAATCTCATAGCTATTGGTGATGCATATTGACCGAGGGAAGCGAAAAACCAGTCACCTAAAATCAGCGATTTTCGTTATTTCATGAAGGTTTTGAGGTGAAATTTCAACATAAGGCTCTTGTCCTCATCAAGGACATCAAGTCAGTATAAAAAGACCCTTCAACAACCACTTTCACAAGCTCAATTGGAAGCTCCAAGATTCAGCTCACTTAATCACAATAATTAAGCACTAGTCACTATTATTAATGTTGTATTAGCAAAAATTGGGCCAACCAAAATTCAAAATTAGGAAATTAGAGTGATATTCCATTGTGGAAAACTCTCTGTTATATCAAAATCCATCTTAACCACTTACATTGCTCAACTTAAGTGATTTTTTCACCGCATTAAGTTTATCTCTTGCATATAATTTGCAATCACTTATAAAAGGGTTAGACACTGCCTGAGCACTAAAATCAAGGCTCAAGGTAAGACCCCCTTCCAATCATGGAGCATGTAGAAGTCATCTCAAGATTTAATGGTGATGGTTTTTTCACATGGCAAAGCAAGACCATGTACTTGCTTATGCGTAAGGAGCTTTGGTAACTTATTGAGGATGAAGAAGTAGAGGTTGAGCCACTTCAAAACAACAAAGCATTGGGCCTCATCGCTCAAAATCTTGGTTGATGATGTGATTAGTCACATTGTTGGCATCAAGGATGCCAAGTTGGCATGGCAGGAACTTAACAAGATTTTCGACATCGACAAAGATCAGCCTTCTCATGCAGTTCTACAAGCTGAAGGAGACAGAGACCATGGCACAACACATCAGTAAATTCAAAGGTATCAACAAACAACAACTTAGTGCATTAAAGAAAGTCATTGAGGAAGATGTTGTATTGCTAAAAAGTGTTGACAAAGAACGTTATGAATCAATTGTTGCTACACTAAACTTCAAGATGTAGAATCATCTCTACTTGAACAAGAATCCAAATTCAAAGATAAAGAATCATTAAAATCACATTCAAGTGAGTAAGCACTGTATACAAAAGGTGGGAGATTTCAAAGGACAAATCAATCAACATCTCAACTTCCAAGATGCTATCACTGTGGAAAACTTGGTCATACCAAGAATGAATATCGTAATAAAGATAAACCAAAGCTTGTTTGTGACTATTGTGGAAAAATTGGTCACCTAGAAGAAGATTGATATAAAAGAAAAAGAAGCAGGCAAACTACATCGAGGCCAAAGCTATCTCCCAGAGCTGAAGATGTGCTCTTCTAGAGAAAGAAACCATTGTACTTTTCACCCCTCTTGTCTCTACAAAAAGTGTGATGTAAGCCATATGATGCACTCAAGCTGAAATTCATAGCCAAAGTAGCTATAATGCCAAAGTAGCATAAAGGCCAAAGTAGCCTAGTACAAGGGGAGAGAGAGGAAGAGTGAAAGCCTAAAAATTATACCCAATCTAGCATCAAGGGGGGGTGTTGAAATGAGTGATGCTAGAGCGCCAAGTCACCCAGCCAAGTTATCCCACATGAGCTATCATAGCTTTATTGTACTTTCCTCATATAAAAGGAGAATATTTGAAGCATTGGAATACAAGCACATCTCAAGTCTTTTTATGAGTACAAGTTTCCATCTTGTAACCTAACTGAACTTGAATCTAAACTTAATTAGCACACACTCATCACCCCATGAGTATTGTTCATTTTTATCCACCTTAGATTAGTATTATCATTAGTGTAAGAGTAGATCAGGATTAGGATCTAATTAGATAGTTGATTGTCATTAGGGAGCTTGATCCATGAATTTCATCGTGGGCCATGTATTCACCACCAAGACCTAATCCCTTTCCGTACTGCTTTCCCATGACACTCATGGCATGGAAAGTTTAAGACACACTCTCCTTGGTCTCTTCTCCTTATTGCCAAGGTACCCTCACCACATATCTAGCTTTCTACTTATGCAAGAGTCAAATGAAATCTTAGAAATGGATGAGAGTGTAGATCACTTACAAATGGCACTTATAGATGCATGCCAAATCATTACAACTTGTAAGCATGAGCTTTTCAATGTATCCGGTTCCAAATCTTCAAGGAAACACATGAAAGCCATCCATATGTGTCATAGCATATCTCCCTTGGGAGATTCACCTAAAAATTTGTAAGTATACCACGTGAGTTCAAATGAAGGGGTTTTTCTATTCAAAATTTTAAAGTAATCTACAGAAATACATTTACAGAAGGGGTTTTTTTAATCGATTTTGAAAAAAAAACATAAGTTTAGAAAGAAAAACGGGTCATTTTATTCATGAAAAATTCATAGGTGAGGGGTTTTATAAATATCCCTTGAACGCATATGATACATAGGGTTTCTTAGTAGTGCACCCCCCAAGATATCTCCCATGCACCATTATGCATATAATGTGCCATAATCAATCTCCAAATTCACCACAATGCAATTAATCTAAAGCCATTATTGCCAAAAGAGTCACCAATTTGATGTAGACTCAAAAACCAAGGCATCATAAGCATGTATGGCTATGGCAAAAATCCCTTAATGCATCAAGAAACACCATGAAAGCTCCATACTGATGATTCTTTGATTAAAAAGGGATCAAGAATGTGTCCAATGATGTTAATATGGTGAAAGGTCAAGCTTATTGCCAATGAGAATACCAATTTCTTGATTTTTGGTTCAAAACAATGAGAAAACAAGAAATCTCGGCCCATAGGCAATTAAGCACTCACCAAGCCTTGAAGAAGGGAAGCAAACACTTGATTGAAACTTTTGGAGAGGCATTCCCATTATTGCTAAGAATCACATGCTTCCTTTTGCCTCCACTTTACAAAGAAATGAACATATTTAACCTTGGGCATTACAATTTAAAGATCTTGATGGAAATCCTTTGGAGTTACAAATGTGAATAATGGCAAATAAGGCAAGGCAAATCTCTTCCACAGCTGAAAGCTCTATTCCCTGTTACCCTGGCCTCCATAAATTGCTACCCAACCTTAGAGAGTTGCAATGATGAAGATAATGAAGCTCTATTCCCAGAGTTCTATGCCACATGTATTGTTGGTGGGGCATCCTCAGAGGTGTGGACCCCCACACATGGCCATGACTTCTCTTGATCTTGTCAAGTGTAACATGTAGATAGATCCAACTAAGTGTAAGATTCTTAGCAAAGTATAAGAGTATTGGCAGCAACAAATTTGGTTCTCTGCTGATAGAACAAGGGCCAAAGGGCTTTTTAGGGCATGGGTACCAATCCTCTTGGGTTACAGTGCACAAGGTGCCCGCAAGTTTTTTGCCTTGTGTCCATGCTTTGGAAATCCAGATCGGACGTGAACCTTAGCTGACTTATCCACGCCTAGAGCCTACACCATGAATATGCTACGTGCGGCTCATTGTGCACATGACATCTGAGATTTCTTGCTTCACAAAACCTTTGAATAAACTGATTTAATCCCTTTGAAACGATCAGCACCAAGGCGGTAGCAACCAAATGGTGCACAATAAGGCTCACCTACTCTTGTCACACAATGTATAGCTCTAATACACAGCTTCGAATGTTGCATGAGTAGATATGCAAAAGAAAAGCACTACCCCAGTCCCAGCTGGACCTCCATTATTCTTTATTGCAGCTTTAATGAACCTGAAAGTACCTTCAAAACTTACCTTCCACTCCTTGGATAAATCCCTCAATCATTTCTCAAGATCATCATGAAGCTAAGCCCAAGGATCCCTCAAATTTGCTGTGTAACTCTAGAAATCTTGGATTTAGGGTTTTGGTACCCTAGGGTTTTTAAAGATTTGGGAAAAACTGAAACAAAAATTTACCACCACATTATGATCAAGCTCTCTCTACTCCAAATAATACCCCAACAATTTAGAGAAAATGTAAAGGAGAAACCATGAAAATTAGGGTTTGAAATTTTCAAGCATAGATCGATGAAAACTTCAAGAAATTTGGAAAAAAGTAGACCAAAGCAAGGCTTTGATATACCAATGAAAAGAAAGTAGCTAACCTCATTAACCTAGATTAGCCTAGAAAATATGGATTAAGTAAAGATTAAGAGATTAGCCTATGATAGGAAAAATGAAAGGTGATTACCATTAAGAAAGTGATTATCAAGATTCATATCCAAAGTTCCTATAAGATTGGCCCATATTCACTTATATACTTGGACACCCTTTCACACTACAGTTATTAATGTCCATGGGCATGCCCAATCCTAGTCCTAACCGTTGGCCCCTTTCACATCCCCTTCACCCCTTGGCCTTGGGCCCAAATTGACTTGAGACCCTTTTTACGTTCATGCTTAGTATAGTATTCTTTTTAGGAGCAAACGACTTTGGACCAGGGGTAGCAAGTGATTCACTTAGTGAGGACTCCTCCACGAAAGGATCAACTTCCGCATTGCCCATAGAAAATATCATAAGTCTAAGAAGGAGAAAACCACGTAGAAATCTTAAGAAGTATCTTCTTCCTACTATATGGAGACAGATCTTCACTAGCTTCATTATGTTGAGGCCGTCGATTCACATGAGACCTACTCCATAATGTGGAAAGACAACCTAAATGATCATCCTTCAAGCTAGACAATGGCCAATAAAGGTAAAGGACTCTATGAGCTTTGAAGAATCCAAGGTCTACTGAGTTGCCAAGTGTAAGCTCAATAAAAGTCAAGGCCGAGAAGTCAAACTCAAAGAGCTTATCGAGCCTCAAGAGGAAAATTTGAGGCAAGTGCCCAAGTACTTTAAGTCCTACAACATTGGGGACACACTCATACATGGTAAGAAGGCTCAAAGAAGCTCGAGTGGCATGATGGCCTCACAGAGGTTAAACAAGTAAATCTTGTTGGCCTTGTCGTTGGCTTGATTGCATATAGCATGCAAGGATCTCCTTTGAAAGATCCTGGAGATGTTCATTGGTAACCTTTGCATGCACTCAAAGGTCGTCTTGATGACCTACACTTATTGCATCATGTCATTTGCCTTCCAATGCTTGAATCTGTATAGCCTTCAAGGATTTCCTTCTTCGGAAGATCCTAGGAGATATTCATTGATAACCTTTGCATGCACTCAAAGTGGAAAGAGAATATTACTCATGTTAGGTTTATTTTCAGCGATACTAACTCTACCACATCTCATTGAGCCCACTCAAATGTCAATTTTGGGTTAAACACGGTGTCATTCTTGGACAAATTATCTCCAACAATGGTATCTCCACTAATGAGAACAAGATCCACATGATCTTGGACCTACCAAATACAAAGGGGTGTAGATACTCATGGGGCATGTAAGGTAAAGATTCTCTTCTTGTATACTAGATATACCACACCATTATATAAGATGTTGATTATCTTCAAAATGCCAACAGGCATACAAAAATTAAAGAAGGCAATACGAGTGCACCCAACTTGAGATCCCCCAACTAGGATCTTAATTTGCATGTGCAAATTGATGCCTTTAGCATTGGCTATTAGATGTGTTTTAGCATAACATGCACTTACTTATAACCTTTGTTGAACATAATTATACCACCAGGGGTTGGTAATGATGTATATTATAAAGAAGTATAGATATTATCTCCTGATGGCTACCAAGTTTGCTTTCTTTGTCAATAATCAATTATAGGTTTATTTGGTGAACCACGGGATGCATCACCACATGGTTACTCATTCTTTTAGAGTTCGATTTCACTATCATCATGCAAAAGAGTTTAGTGCATGGCCATGATGATCACCTTTCCAAAATTCCAAATGGAGAGCCTCCTCTAGGAGTGAAAGATGATTGTATCGATGCTCCATTGTTCAACATTGAATATGTATCAAAATTGAGTGAAGACATCACCCACTTTTTGGCCAATGGATTCTAGATTTGACTATCCCATCAAGGGCAAAACAACCAAATATCTCATCAAGAAGGCAATCCCTCATCAATTAATAGCAAGAATGCTTTACAAGAAGGGTTAATACAACCTCATGAGGAAATGCATTTATGAAGATGAATTTGTCATCGTTCTTGAGTAAGCACATTTGGGTATAGGTAGAGAACACTTTTTTGGGCACACAATAGCTTGCAAGATCCTTCAGGCCGAACTATGACAGTGTGCACTCTTTGGAGATGCAACTACATTTGTCAAAAGCTTGCCATGGTCCAAGAGAAGGATTGTATGCTCCTAACCCCATTAATTTTAGAAAAAGCATTTGAAAAATGGGGCTTAGACTTCATGGGTCCCATTAGCTCATCTGCTAAGGAAACCTAGGCTTCATCATAGGCACCATCAAGGTTACTTCACGAAGTGGACTAAGGCCAAAGCTATGCAGAATGCTGACATAAGATCTACCACTTAGTTCCTCTTTGACAATGTGATTACTCGTTTCAGTTGCCCACTAGAAATAGTGAGCAAACATGGTATGCATTTTATAAACGAAGTGGTGGGGTTTTTGCTCGAAGAATTCATTGTGGTACACGAAAAGTCGACACCTAACTACTACCCACATGTGAACGACCAAGATAAGAGCACAAACAAGACATTCACTATTCTCACTAAGATGGTAGAGATATTAAGAAGCAATTGGGAGCATAAGTTTCACTCTGCTCTATGTGCATATAGCACACTTTTTCACCTTACATTTGGGCTTGACGTAATGGCAATAGAACACTTGGTTCCAAGCCTTCAAATTATAACAAGACATAATCTCAATGGAAACCCTCTCACAAAAAGGTTAGCTACCTTGAAGAAACTAAGCGAGCAAAGATTGCAATCTAGTTACAGACTGATGGTTAAAAAATTGCGATACAAATAGTGGTTCGACAATTAACTAAAGGATAAATGCATAAAGGTAGAAGACATGGTACTTATGCATAATGTCATAAAGGTAGAAGACATGGTACTTATGCATAAAGGTAGAAGACATGGTACTTATGCATAATGTCAAGAACACCAAATGAACGCTCAAGTACCAAGGCTAAGATCCCTACCAAGTCATATAATATGTGCCTCAACATGTAGTTAAGATAGAGACCATGGATGAAACTAGATGAAAGGCTATTTTAATGGTACCAAGCTAAAATGCTACTATGGACCCCTCACCCACCAAGATATGCCCTATCAAATTCACAAGAAAAATGAGGAGAACCAAGACACAAATAACCAAAATGGAGAGCACACCTCAAGGTAGACACTAACAAAAATAGAACCAATGAGGTTGTAAGTCCCCAAGTGTATAAATCTACATGCAACAATTGACCTTCGCAGTGTGGCTAAAATCAAGAAACGGTGGAGCCTACTTGCCTTGAGCTAGAGTTCCCTTAAAAATACCAGCTTATTATGTGGCCAACCTTGGTTGATATCAAGACTATATGTAATGTCTTATCTTGGGAGATGTGAACCCCATTAGGCCATCCACCTCTGACACCATCCACAAGTACCCTTACTATGTTAAATAATTCTCCATCCATGATTTATCAATCGTTTTTAAGCGATGTTTTTCATTAGATCTGAACCTACGTTTATGTGACCCTCACAAGAACAATGAAAGCATACATCACCCTTGCAAAGGGAAGGATTACAACCCCAATGATTACTTAGTCAATTGGTGAAGACTCCCTAAACCTTTTAGCTACCCTAAATTTTTTTCCCTTTTATTTAAATTTAAACAAAAAGAGCCCCCTACTTTTTTCCCAAAAATAATAATATTGTTGTTAATTAAAATAATTAAAAGCTAGAAACATGGCCGCATGGCCACACAAACCCATGATCGAGCCACTCGACTCGTGAGTAAAATCAATTGCAAAAGGTCCATGTCAAACCAAGGATCTATATTTCATTACATTACAAACATGATTTTGATGTAGTATGTTGTAAAGCCTTGTCCTATGGAACTCCTTTCTCCATGTTTTATTTGATTGAAGTCCTTAAACCTTTAAACTTTTAACTTGATCCCATAGATTTACCTTTCTCATAGAAATTGTGCATTGGACTCTAGCCTTGAGTTATTCCCATTGCTCAATTTTAATTTTCTAGTGATGCAGCCTATGAGATATTATGGCTCTTGCTTGCTCCACAAAAAATAAGCCTTGTATGTCACATTTTCTTTCAAAATCATGAAAATATCTAAGAAAACAAAGATTTCATTTTGCATATCAAAGTATAATAGCTTCCAAGAAAAAATCTGCATTAAGAGATATAGGAAAGTCCATAACATGTACTTGTAATGTTAAAGGTGGGTCTTAGATAATTGCCTGTTAATACTCCCTCTGCAACATATCTAGCAAAAGATTCTACTGGATGAATGCTATCCCAAATTAAATAAAGAGAAGGATCAACACATCGTGTTGCCTTGACATAAGTGCCATTCACATATCCTGCTGACCCACAATGGATACTAGGAACAAAATTGTATTCCCCTCCTGCACCGCAACAAGATTGAAATGGATGTTGTATACCTACATGACATATTTTGTGGTTAGTACCTCTATTTTCCCATGCAACACTTCCTTACACCCATTTTTTTTATTTTAAATCTCAAAACCTAAAATTATTTATTATAATATACAAAGGGGCAATGAGTCGGTCGTGGGTTCAAGCCTACCTAATGGCATCTCGTTTCAGTGGACAAATATAGCACTATAAATAATCGTGACATGCGATAGCAAAGTAGAAAGGAAACGCTTGTGACATGAATAAGTCCCCAAATATATGATATGAGGTTTTGATTTAAAAAAATAAAGAAAACACAACAACATTATTTTTTTAGAAGAGTTTCTTTTTTCGACATTTTTTTTTAGATGAGTTTCTTTTTCCAACAAATCTACTTACTATAGTAAAAGTTAAGTTTCTTTTTTTTAGATGAGTTTCTTTTTCCAACAAATCTACTTACTATAGTAAAAGTTAAATTTCTTTTTGAAAAATTGAGCGTGTAAGGTTCAATTGATGCAAGGAATAAAGGATTTGGAAATATGAAAAAATAAATAAATAAATAATTATATATATATATATATATATATATATCTCTCTCTCTCTTTTTTTGGGGGTGAGAAATTCAAAGCAAAAGGAAAGCTTTATACCATATTTTGAAGGGTTGTGGTAGCCGTCGAGGAAGATTGAATAAGCGTCAAAGAGTATCCAATTTGCATCCGAGAGCTCCACGGTCAAATTGGCAAGAAGGCTCTCCAAGTGCTGATTATGAAGCTCGCAAACATCATTGAAGAACGTCTTACACCCATATTCATCCGATTCAAATGAAGCGTAATCCACAATGTATGATGGCGTGCAGCCCAATGGTGTAAGCGTCATGACCAAGAAATTTCTAGCTCCAACTGTGTACAGCTCCTACGTTAAGGCGCATCCACCAATGATTCAATTAGGATTTGAAATTTCTTGCCCCACCCTCAAGTGTGTATAGTTGCTAGATTAAGGCACGTATATCAATGATTTTGAAGGGCTTAATATATATTATTCTTTTAAAAAAAATGAAACTTCACCCAACTTAGGGATGGGAGAGAAGGTGCGAGTTGAAGAGAGGGGGTGAGTTTATTAGAACTTGCACCCTTAAGCCCTTCAAGTAAGTTGATTAGAACTTGCACCCTTAAGCCCTTCAAGTAAGATGACCTGATAAGAACTTGCATCCTTGTGCCCTTCAAGTAAGAAACATCTTATCGTTGGGATATCTTCTCCTATCCTAATATACATAGTTTTTTATCACACCACTTTAGAGCTAATCTTCCCTCACCCTAATATAAATATATATATGAGGGTGGGGGAGGTATCCTAACGGTAGGAAGCATCTTATCGTTAGGTTATCTCACCCCACCCTAACATAATCATTGAGCTATTGGGCTATCTCACCCCACCCTAATATATATCATTGGGCTATCTCCCTCCCTTCAAGTAAGGAACATCTTATTGTTGGGCTATCTCCCACCAAACTTATATACATAATTCTTGATCACACCACTTTATTTGGAGGCTTGACATAGCATGATGCTTACCCTAAACGCTGTCTCCACCAAACTTATATACATAATTCTTGATCACACCACTTTATTTGGAGGCTTGACATAGCATGATGCTTACCCTAAACGCTGTCTCCATTGCATTCATGACATCCAACACAAGGGCTTCCTGATCAAAATTCGTTGTGTTATCGAATTGGTAGACATAGTCATTGTTGGCTGTCTCAAAGAAGTAGATTGCCTCTCTTATTTGCTGCTCCGAATAACCTACATGAGCAAGATTGGTATAATCAACATATATCTGACAAGATCACTAGTTTAAGTGATGGTTTAGGCACAAACATAACAATAAAAAAGGACCAATAACATCATAAAATTAGGCATGTTCTTGAGATTGCATCTTCCACCTCACCAAGATTCAACCCTTACCTTGATCAATCACACGGATGAAGGGCAAATGCATAGATAACAATAAGTGCGGCGTGATGCCACATGGTGCCTTCACCATTTCATAATGTATGTTAAGGAGACTAAAAACATGGGTTCTCTCTATCACCACACATGTGCACATGCAAGTGTGCATATGTGTATGCCCATGTGTGCATTTATACCAAGGAGTTGAACAATGCACACAAGTATATTTATATATTTGAATGCTTGTGCACACATATGCATGTCCCTTCTAGGAGTAGAATGTAATAGCCATGTTAGCAAGGGTTCAAAATAAATGAATATTTCAAATAAAAACTTACTTACAAAGAAGTATTTTCTTTTGCTATAAGTTTTTTAAATAAGCATACTAGATAGGTCTAGTATGCTTGTTTTCAATCAAAGAAATATTTCAAATACACTCACTTAAAAAGAGGGATATTTTTTGCATGGTATAAAAAAGGAAACTAGATAGGGCTAGTATGGTTAAATATTGATCTTCCTTCATTGTACATTTCTTATCTTTACTTATAGACAAGTAGTCCTTAGAACAAAAAATCGTTTCGCATCTACTTTATGGAAGAATTATGCCTAAACTTTACAAAATCCTATCTGTAACATCATGAATGCGTTGAATACATACTTGTTTTATTGACACTTGAATGTAATAGGTGTATTTAGTGTCAATTTCAAAAAACTCAAGCTTATAGTTTGCAAAGACATCTTGAAAGTAGCCTTCGAATGTACCTTGTGTTTCTGAAGAGGATTGGTTAGTTAGCAAATCAACTAGTAGCGCTCTGAATTGGTCGACTTGCACCCCTAATGGAAACATATAGGCATCATCAAGGGTCCTTGCAGTAGAGCCAGCAGATGCAAAATTGGCTCCAAATGTGAAGTTGGAGTGGACTGACCTCAAAAAGGGATTTAAGAAACCATATCCGAGTCCTTGGGCTTTTCAAGCCCAAAAAAAAAACACAAATAAATTATTAGTATTTGCATGTAGCATAAATATTCAACGTGCGAGTTGAGTCTAAAACAAATCACAACAACAAAACATAGCTTGCTCATAATAGAGTAAAAAAGTACTTCACATCACATCACATATCTAAAGGGTGGGAATCCATGTGACATCCACCTAGCAAGTTTTTTCTTCCTCTTCAACCACCCCATTGGAAGACATGCCATCTTAACTTCCCAAATCTCTCTCTCTCCCCCCCGGGTTAGTTGGTTGTTGGTAGTTTCTATTATGTTGTTGGGGTGTTAAAGTGGGGTTGGGAGAAGTGAGGGGCAACGCTCATGGGGAAGGCACGAGAAGATAATTGAGTAAAAGAAGTACTTGAGGGATGAGGGGATGGTTGAGATAAAGGAGGGCTTGAGGGACGAATCATGGGAGTGTTGGAGAGAGGAACAGAGTGCTCTTTGCCCTAAGGGGAGAAAGTGGATGTTGTGTGCATTTTGGTAGGTTAGGGTGCGTGTGTAGTGAGAGAGAGAGAGAGAGAGAGAGAGGAGTGGGACTAAGGCTTGGAGGGAAAGAAGGGTGTGTGTGTGTGTAGTGGTGGGGGATTGTTGTGGGGGTGTGTGTGTGTGTTTTGTACTAATGGGGCAGGGGCGAAAGGCACAAATTTGAGCTGGCGTTTGGTAAATAAATCAAAGTTATTACACAATTTATTGCACAATTATTAATCAGTAAAGCCAGTAGCTACTGACAGCAAATCGCTTGTGAAAAACCCCACACACACACTCTCTCTCTCTCTCTCTCACGCACGGCGCACGAACGCATAACTATCAAAAGCTTACTGATAAAATCAGTAATTGATCAAAGTTAATTTTAGCTGGCAAGAAGCGCAATAATCAGTAAAGCCACGCATAACTATCAAAAGCTTACTGATAAAATCAGTTATTAATCAAAGTTAATTTTAGCTGGCAAAAGCTTACTGATAAAATCAGTTATTAATCAAAGTTAATTTTAGCTGGCAAGAAGCGCAATAATCAGTAAAGCCACGCATAACTATCAAAAGCTTACTGATAAAATCAGTTATTAATCAAAGTTAATTTTAGCTGGCAAGAAGCGCATTAAACATGTATTGTTAAAAACCAGCGCGCTCTCTCTCTTACACACACACGCACGCGCGCACACTCGCACGCGCGCATAATCCCTATAATGATCAAAAGCTTGCTTACTGATGAAATCGGTGAGAACACGGCCATTGCTCCATCGCCCAGCTGGATGTGAGAAGTAGTCGAGGCCGTAGGGTGGGAAATCAGCACTGCTCAAGAAAGGCATGGCGCTCGCATACTCTCCCGTGTCAGCCATGGAAGCTCCAAAAACAAATATAAGAGGCTGGCAGGCCTCAGTAGCCCCTAATACTACCGCTTCAGCATGAACTTTGGAACCTCCGATGGACATGGCTGCATTGCCACCATCCCCTGCATGAGTCATCATAAAACAATGCAATGCTTGGAGCAGGAGCAGCAGCAGCAGCAGGAGGAGGAGAAGACACTTGAATTGGCCCATTCGACGCAAGAGGCAGAGCAAGACAGCAAAGGCCAACAAATGATGGAAATGAACGAGAGGCGAGGGTGGTTGTAAAAGAGACTGAGAGGATTGTTAGTTTACACCCCTAAGTTATGCCCATGGCTCACGAGTACCATAACCCCTTAGGGATGACATTTAATTGCTTGGCCCCCCATGCAACTTCGCCTACCGGCCTTAGGCTAAAGGGTGTCAGCAACGTGAGTCGCGTGGGCCTCTCCAATGGTGTGTAGTTAAACTAGCTGTGAATCCTGACCGTGGGATTTCTCCATTCACACACACACACTATATGTGTGTGGCCCACGGTTCGGGAGGTGAGCCTTACATCATTCCTTTTCATGTGGAAATTATAATTTTGAACAAGCTTTTTCTTTATACTGAAATATAAATATAACTAAATTTTGAATTTTTTTAGGAGGTGGAAATTATAATTTCGAACAGCATTCAATGTTTTTGTAAGTATAGTTATTGCTACAACAAATAATAAATCATCATCAAAGTCAACCGTCAACCGATCAATCATTTTTTAATTTGGTGTAGATAGCATTTTATTAGCATTCAATGTTTTTGTAAGTTTAGTTATTGCTACAACAAATAATAAATCATCATCAAAGTCAACCGATCCAAGGGTGGAAGCTTATTCACCAATTTTTGTTTTAAAATTTTTTAGATTTGTTGTAGATATGTTGTGTAAGTATAGTTATTGTTTACAATAAAATCACTACATATTTGTAAATTAGCATTTATAATTTGTTTCTAGCTACAATCATGAAATTTCTTCATTCATAAACAAATGGTCCTCATGGGGATAATAGGTGGGTAAGTCACCCCCCATGCCCAAAATGAGCTTTAAAGGCTACCATATAACATCTTTTAATGCAGACACACAAAAAAAGGACTAGTCATAATATATATAAACCTTGAAGTACAGTCTAACAAAACATGGCATGCGTTTGGTACCATGTGAGGAGTTTACTAAAGGCCTTCTCCTCCAAAGGACCACCATAGATCCCATACATGTTTCTAACTCATATACTCTTATCTTGTAAAGTATAAGTATTTCTTAATTAGCAAAGTATAAGTTCTTACATATCAAATGGAGATATTGCATATGAACAACTCAAAGGGTGTCGCTGCATCTACACAGTTTGGTGATGCTCTAACAAGTTTAAACTATACATGAAGAAGGAGATATATTAGGGCTACGTATAATTTAGGCAAGTCTATCATCAGGGATTGAGGGTGCAACATGGACTAAATATATTCCCTACCTTTGAGGCCTTCTTTAAGGGGAAAAGACACTTATACATACAAGTCAAAGGATGTTGCCACATTTGCACATTTTGGTGATGCTAACAAGTTTAGGCTATACATGAAGAAGGAGACATATTGGGGCTACATGTTTAATCAAGGCAAGTCTATCGTCAAGGGAGTGAGGGTGCACCCCTAGCTTTGAGGCCTTCTTTGAGGAGAAAATATACTTACATATGCATGATGCCTTCCCTGACCTTTGTGAAAGGATATGAAAAATGTGTAGACAAGCAACCGAACTAGAGCATTCCTCACAATGCCTATTCTTTAGGTAGATATGTGGAATATATTTTTTCTTTTCACTCTCGTTTATGAAGCTTGATAATTACATTTGAATCAAATTTTTATGTAGGGGGTTATGCTCCTTATGTGCCTCGTTACTTTCACCCTTGATTATGAATCTTGATAATTACATGTGTATCAAAATTCTAGGTAGGTGGTTGTGCTACTTGTGATCCTCATTTGTCTTGAATGTTATGCCACCTATTGTTGTTTAAGCATGGACTCATATATAGTGATTAGAGCATATATCTTACCTTTTTCAAGTATGATCTCATATAGACAATGATGAGAGCATGTACCATGCCTCTTTTAGTTCACGTTGGGAATTATATGTGTGTCCATAGTGGTTGGATTACCCACATGGAAAGGGGCATCCCACGGAGGAGAATATATATGAAGGTGGGTAATATGATTGTAAAACCCTAAACCCTTTCTACATTTACTTGTAATTCTTGAAGGATTCCTAGTTTTGTGCACAAGGTTTTTATGGACAGTGTTACTCATCATCACCAAATGGAGGAAGAGGAAGCTCCAATCTATGATGGGAGATTGGGAATCTCCATTAGAGGAGGGGTTGGTAGTAGTGAAGACAAGAGCATGTTAGTTTCCACAAACAATGACATCATTCACTTCTTTAAGATGATAGTCTTTGTTTTGCTAATGGCATAACCATTCATGTGTTCCAAGTTAAGAGCTTACCTTAGGCATTTTAAGTGATGTTAGAACTTATCTTTGAGCCACAATGTAACTCCTTGATGTGGGTATGCTAGCTCGTCCACCCGGCGCATCCTCACTTTGTTGTCACATCGAAATGCTCCAAGGTTATGGGGGGTAAAGGAAGAACTCTCTATGCTTAGATGGATGCAAGAAGAGGTTAGCGGTGGTCCTCTCTCACAAAAGGTGGATGGAGAAAAAGTAAAACAAAAGAGAGAGGCCTACAATCAAACCTATCTAGCATGAATCCAACAAGTAAGCAAGATTCAATAGCATACAAGGAAGAAAGAGTAGAGGAGAGAAGAGCTCACAAGAAGTATTAAAGGGAATGAATGTATGTTTACTATTGTCAAAATTGACTTATGTATAAATGACTAGTGTTCACACTAGGAAGTATACAAGGAAGCAAGAGTAGATGAGAGAAGACCTCACAAGTATTATAAGGGAATTAATGTATGCTTACAATTGTCAAAATTGACTTGACTAGTGTTCACACTATGCAGGCCAAAACTAAAAAATGGTCTGGTCACTATTACTATAGTGTCTTAGCAAGTATGTACCCGAAGTTCAAAGACTTTCCCTATTTGACATTACGCTCATGGTAAGTGCACTTTATATGTTCTAGTGTAGGTGCCTATTCGGGCAAGTAAGATGGCAAAGCACCTTACAATAGGATGGGTAAAGCAAAACCATACTAGCTAGCGAATATGCCCCTTCCTACTAGGTTGCATGACCTGATATCACCCAGATTAGTGGTGAAGATTATTACTAGGCCAGAGAGGTGTGCACCAAGCTACATGACATGAAATTAGTAATGTGAGGTTAAGTGGTAGATTTGGGATCGATCAACAGAACATGTTGGAGATAAACTTTGGGTAGCCCTGGTGGTACGTAGCTCATTGAGGTGGCATGAAAGGTATATAAGATGTAGAAGTTCTTCATATGGGGCCTCTTCGTGGCTAATGTGTCAACCATGGCAAGCTTATGCTTGTGTTAAATTGTAGTCAAAGTAGGGCATGTTAGATATAATCTTTGGGTAGCTATGGTGGTAGGTAGCTTATGGAGGTGGCATAAAAGGTATATAAGATGTAGAATTTCTTCATATGGGGCCTCTCAATGGCTAATATGTCAACGAGGACAAGGTTATACTTGTTTTGAATTGGAGTGAAAACAGGGCACGTTAAAGATAATCTTTGGGTAGCCCTGGTGTGGTAGGTAGCCAAGATGGCATAAAAGGTATATAAGATGTAGAAGTTCTTCATATGGGGCCTCTCCGTGGCTAATAGTAAGCTATGGCGAGGCTATACTTGTGTTGAATCGGAGTGAAAGCAGAGGTTATAATTTTTGAAGCTCTTTGGAGAGTACCTACAAGGTCGATGGTTATCCAAGGCATGCTGGGTCATACCATGGGCCAGGCTTGTGTCCATGGCCACCATGGTCTCTCCATCTAGAGATGTATGTGAAGGTTCATCATTGATAAGATTAGTTGTAGGTGCATGCATCCTATGTGCTATGAGGTGTAACATGGAAATATAATGTGATTTCTTTAGTGAAATATGCAGGTGAATTTTGAGGGTGTTCCAAAAGGAATTTTGAAAAACTATGTATGAGAGAGTTGTAGTACTTTTGGAGTACTATAACTTTGTTTCCCTGAGTTGTTCGTGATTTTGTTGTTTTGACCCTCGATAAGAAGCCCAAATATGGCTCGACGTCGTTTTTTGCGCTATTTTTTATGATTTTTTACGCTTTTCAGGTTGTTTTTTGTCTCGCTTTCTAGGTCGAATTTTAAGGTTGCTGGTCAAAGGCGAAAACGATCAATTTTAAGGTTGCTGGTCAGAGGCGAAAACGATCAATTTTGACTTCGGACGGCCAAGACCAAAGTTGAAGAGCTTGATGTTGACTTTAAAAAGATCCCTAGAGCGCCTTTATCGGATATACGGTTTAGGAGATACAAGCCTCTAAAATAGGGGTGTTTTCGAGAGTCGACGAACCCCCTTTCACGTCGTGAACTAGCAGGGTTCAGTTTACGGCGTGAAGCGGACTTCACGAATTTTATAAATTTTAATTTTTTTGTGGGGGTATGAACGAAGTGTTTCACCGTGAAGCAGACTTTACAGAAAAATTAAACTCTTTTTTTTTGTGAGGGCATGAATTAATTGTTTCATGCCGTAAAACCTTAGCATTTCACGCCGTGAAGCGGACTTCACAAAAAAATTAAATTTGATTTTTTTTTTTGCCGAGGCGTGAACGAAGGGTTTCACGCCATGCAACCTTAGTGTTTCATGCTATGAAGTAGACTTCACGAGAATTCAAAAAAAAATATTTTGTGGGGGCGTGAACAAATTATTTCACGGCGTGAAGTGGACTTCACGAAAAAATTAAATTTGGTTTTTTTTTTGCCAGGCATGAACGAAGGGTTTCACGCTGTGAAACCTTATCGTTTCGCGTCGTGAAGCGAACTTCATGGAAAATTTAAAATCGATTTTTTTTTCAGTGTGGACTCGTAGGTGAAACCTTAGGTCGTGAAAGTGCAAAAATGGTTCATGGTGTGAACCATTTTTTGATTTTTTTTTTGAGCCTAGTGGGAAATACAAATTTCCTTTTTTGGGGGGATATTTTTTAAATTTAAAATTAAGGAGATATGGAAATTTTTTCAAAAAGGTAAGTGGGAATAAAAAAAGTCAACCTTTTTATGACACCCCTTACACCCTTCATAAATGACCCCCAAAATGGACAATTTGACAACTCATGTGAGTATCTATGCTCATTAGATGCTCATTAGCCTTAGTAGATGCTCATGAGTTGTCAAATTGTGCATTTTGGGAGCCATTTACGAAGGGTGTAAGGGGTGTCATAAAAAGGTTGATTTTTTTTTAAAGATTTGTATATTTTCTCACAGCTCGTTTACAACCTCAAGAGGCTTGGCTTCTCTTCGCTGGCTCAAACAAGTGTCAGTTCGCCCTAATTAGCTTAGGCACTATACGCACGTGAACCTCTTAGAGATATTTTTTCGAAAACGGTACATGCTAGTAACTTCCTAGATAGAAGAGGAGGTCCTAAAACCTATTTACCATCACTGTTTCAAGACGAAAAAAAATTTCAAGGATTTTTTCCATGTTTTGCAGCACATTTTTGAGGGTAAAGGAATTTTAAAAACCTCTGTTCAGAGAGTTGTAGTATTTTTGGAGTACTAAAACTTTGTTTCCCTGAGTTGTTTGTGATTTTGTCGTTTAGACCCTCTAAAAGTAGCCCAAATATGGTTTGATGTCGTTTTCGGACTTTTTTTTAACAATTTTTTACGCTTTTCAGGTTGTTTTTTGTCTCGATTTTTGGGTTAAATTTTGAGATTGCTGGTCAGAGGCCAAAACGATCAATTTTGACTTCGGTCGGCCAAGACCAAAGTTGAAGTACTTGATGTCAGCTTTCCGATGAGCCACAGAGCGCCTTCATTAGATACACAGTTTAGGAGATACGGGCCTCCAAAACAGGGGTGTTTTCTAGAGTCGACGGTCCCCCTTGCACGTCGTGAACTAGCAGGGTTCATTTTATGGCGTGAAGCAGACTTCACGAATTTTATCATTTTTTTTAAAACGGAGGTGTGAACGAAGTGTTTCACGTTGTGAAACCTTAGTGTTTCACATCGTGAAGTGGACTTCACGAAAAAATTAAATTAATTTTTTTTGTGAGGGCGTGAACGAAGTGTTTCATGCCGTGAAACCTTAGCGTTTCATGCCGTGAAGTGGACTTCACGGAAAATTTAAATTTGTTTTTTTTACTGGGGCATGAACGAAGGGTTTCACGCTGTGAAACCTTAGCGTTTCACGCCGTGAAACCTTAGCGTTTCACGTTGTGAAGCAGACTTCACGGAAAAATTAAATTCGATTTTTTTTTTTGTGGAGACGTGAACGAAGTGTTTCATGCCATGAAGTGGACTTCACGGCAAAATTAAATTTATTTTTTTTATTTTTGCCGAGCGTGAACGAAGGGTTTCTTGTTGTAAAACCTTAGCGTTTCACGTCGTGAAGCGAACTTCACGGAAAAAGTAAATGTGCTTTTTTTTTTCGGCACGCGGACTCGTAGGGTGTGAAACCTTAGGCCGTGAAAGTGCAAAAATGGTTCCCATTTTTTGATTTTTTTTTGGGAGTCTAGTGGGAAATACGAATTTCCTTTTTGGGGGGGAAGATATATTTTTTATTTAAAATTAAGGAGATATAGACATTTTCCCAAAAAGTAATAGACATTTTCCCAAAAAGGTAAGTGGGAATAAAAAAAGTCAACCTTTTTATAACACCCCTTACACCCTTCATAAATGACCCCCAAAATGGACAATTTGACAACTCATGAGCATCTATTCATTGAACGCTCATTAGCCTTAATAAATGCTCATGCGTTGTCAAATTATCCATTTTGGGGGTCATTTTTCAAGGGTGTAAGGAGTGTCACAATTCTTAATCACTTTTTTTACAATGAGTTATGTAGATTAAGTATTAATCAAAGATTAATCTTTTCACTAATCTTTCTCTCTTTTACATTAATCAAGGACTCTAATTAACCACTAATCCCTATATAATTCACACAATGGAGCACATCATTGGATAGACCAAGGGAATGCTAATCTATGTGTATCAACAAATGTGTAAGTTAATCTAAAATAGGAGATTAATTAGACTCTTAATTTTGGTCTTCTCTTTTAAGGTAAAATTAAGCAAAAAGGGTCAAATTCCTCCAATTGATGAAGAAATTGATGTAATTAGGTGTTTTGATGCATCTAGATGCTCTCAAAACACTCAAAAACAATAATTTCAAATACTCATATGATCAATTTAAACCCCAATTAACATATTTTCTAATTTTTTTACCTCTTGAACAAGATTAATTACCCTTAATGACAAAAACCAGTCCATTAAGAGAAATTAGTCAAATTCAAGGATTTTTTGATGGTTTTAAGAAATTTTTTGAAGGATTAAGCTACTCCTAATGCTTGCTAACACTCTAATGCAAACAATTTCAACAACAAACACACAATCAAGCTAAAATTAATGATTTTAGTTCTATGTTTAACACTAAAGAGAGCTATGGATTAACACTAAAGAGAGCTATGGATTAACACTAAAGAGAGCTATCATTCACTAAAAAATACATTCTATTGCATTGTTTGATGCAATGGATGTAAGCTAAGCCTAATATGACCTATGTGCAAGCCCTAAGAACATGAAAAACCACAATAACAACAAATCAAGCTAAAAATTAAGCAAAAAGCATTCTTTACAAAAACAAAAAAGAGAGCTATTCTACACCAAATCATACACAAATCACCATCAAATCTACATCTTTTTCATGGGAAACCATTAATTAAGACAATGAACAATGGTTAATGTGTAGATTAGAGAAAAAACAATAGAAAAAGCCAAGGGATGGCTCCCCGATAGTGGCACCGAAAATGTTATGGTTCACCTTAAGCCCCCTCTTGAAACACGTCCAACAAGAGATTACCTGGTGAACTGCAAGTGAGGATCTTTCCAATGGCTGAGATCATAACCTTTGAGGTCTCCAATATCTACAACTCCTTCAGAAGAAATTCCACCATGCCTCCCACAAGCGTTGTCACAACCCCTTTGCATTGTTACTTGTTGTGCTTGTTGGGATGCCAGTTGGGATTGCACAACCCCTTTTCCTCTATTCTATATACCAATCATAGGTCTTGCTTGACCCATCTTAGATAGAGGGGCATTATCATTGACCAAAGTTGCTGGCCCCTGGTAGGGAATCAGTAGGCGGGCGTAATTTGAGGGTAGGACAGTCACCTACAAAGTGTCCAAATTTGTGACAGCGGAAACAAGCTCCTAAAAATGTACCCCATTTAAGTAAAATATTTTTCCCCCATAAGCACATTATCTACTTCCATAATAATTGATTCAGGGGTTGGTTTATCCATGTCCCACAAAACACAAAATTTATTTACGAGAGTGGCGGACCATTGGCTTGCACCATGACCCCTGGAAAACCCCTCCCATCACCCTCCCTTGCCGATGGATCGCTCCTAGCCACTCTCATCTCCCTCTTCTCCGCCTCCCCACCCCCACCCCCTCTGCCTCCTTCGCCCCCCTCCTTCTCCGCCATCTTCACCTCTCCGACTCTCCCCGATGTAGCAGTCCCCTTTGTCCCGCCCTCTTCCTTTGAGCCTACACTCCCCACTCTCTTAGCCTCTCTTGAGCATTCCTGTGGCCCTCCAAGTAGTGCCTGATCTAGAGCAGAGGCAGCTGTTGGCGAGCTCTGTCCGTTTGATTCATCGATTCTTGGAGCCAGTAGAGATGACCATCGTTGCTTCCCCAATGAAGGCTCTCCCACCAAAGTCCCTAGGTGCCAGGATCTTGGGGCTGCCTATGGATTATAGTTTCTTCTAATGTTTTTCGGCGGAAGGGACATATATTTTTGAGGAGACAGTAGCTATGCCAGAGAGTGGTGTTTCATCACTCCAAACCGCTATGCCAGAGATGGCATGATGATATTCTCCTTTCCCTTGAGTGCAGCCTCGAGGAAAAAGTGGGATTCGGAGTCAATGTGGCTGCTGCCATCTAGGGCAAGAAATAGAGCTCTCACACCATCTTCATGATTGGCGCATCATCCACATGTTCACCCACCTTTGGCCCTTGGCTAGGATGGAGCTTGGAGGCTCAAGCCATAGAGACCTGGATAGGGAGGTGGTGGCCTCTAACTTGGAGGTGTTGTTGCTTGTGTTCCTTCATATCTCAGTTGTAGTAACCCTCCCCCCTCTTACAGATACCTCCATTGTGATCAATGGAGTCTAGAGTATGCCTACTCTCGTGCTAGACAAGACACATGGAGGACAAGATCCGCATCCACATGGCACATCTTTGTCCCATGAATAATTGTGATTATTCCCTATCTACACCCATGCCCAAGGCTCTTTGAGTGCAGGGAACTTCCAATAGTTTTGCCTCCCACAGAGATTGATATGTGGATAGCCTCATGGAACATTCACGGTTTAGGGAGGCCTCAATGCTTTTAGAGGTGAGGCTTCCTCAGAGGAGAGCTTCACAGAGCTAAAGTTTTGGGAGACCCATCGACATTCTTTTCCTCCAAGGGGGAGATTTTACCAGGCAGGAGCTACACATTTTGCTCTCCCTCTTTTGGCCCCTCTCGGGGACACAAGGAGGAGTTTGTCTTGCCGGAAGATAGGCTTAGGTGTCAGTCTTTGGCCAAGAATAGTCGGTTACCATTATGATTGGAGAATACTACGTGGGCTTCCTCAATGTTTATGCCCCAAACACCACAGTAGGTAGAGCCATCTTCTCGAGCACAGTCCGTCAGGCCCTTCCTCAGGCTTACTTTTGGTGCATGGGTGGAGACTTTAACATGATGGAGGTAGTAGAGGACAGACTTGGAGGAGGCATGGCTACAGTCTCAGGCGTAGAGTACTCTGCATGGGAGGAGTTGATCCTGGCACTCATCAAGGGATAGGACCCTTGGCATCTCCCAGAGTTTGGGCGGCAGCCTGGGAACCTGTGATTCTCACAGTCTGATAGGATCACTGGCCCCAACCTCTCTTGACTTGATAGGTTTTAAGTGGATGAGTGGGCTTGTGGTCATGGGGGCATGAATGGCATCTTGGCGGGCACCACTTTTTTTGATCACGCTTTGGTTATTATGTCCTTGGAGCAGGACATGCATGCGAGCACTAGGATTCCTAATAGCCGCATACAGGACTTTGAGATCTGCAATAGGATAGAGCAGATATGGGTGAGACTAGATTTTATTTCAGGCTTTGTCGTGTGCACCTTAGATGTGGGACTAAGAGAGATCAACAAATTTTTGTAGGAGGCAGCACAAAGCAGATTGGAGGGATATCATGAGTAGGAGAGGAGCCTGGGGAGGGGTCTTGCTTCTCCCCAGAGGCTTTAGGAGAGTTCTCCCAATGGCCCATGGGATATAGGGGCAACTTGCTACCGCCCGTATGGAAATTAGATCCATCGAGGAGAGGAGGGTGGAGTATAGGTACCATGCTAGAGCGTACATTTGGACCCATGTCGGTGATAGTCACGGGGAACTTCTTTGATATGCCAGGCCCGCACATGCGACCGCATAGGCGGAGAGATGGTATTTGAAGGGTGCACGGCTAGGATGGAGCCATTGTTTTTTTACCTCCCCCATGTGAGAGCCATTGCACTGATTTTTTCTGATCTCTCCTCATAATACGGATGCCCTAATATCCCCACATGTGATGGATGCGCATGAGAGGTGCTGGTGGCACACGAGAGAGGTGGTTCCCCTCGCTCTACAATCCTTCTTATTGACTCCCTTCACTGCAGAGGAGCTGGCAGAGGCATTGACAGCTCTCCTAGGGGAAAATGCACGAGGCGAATGGGCTTCTAGTTTCTTTCTTTCTTTGCCACTAGGATCTCATGGAAGATGGCCTTCGAGCACCTTTCAATGAGATTGTGACCCACAAGAGCCATGCCAGAGAGGTTTTCACAAGGTTTGATACACTTGATTCCTAAGGAGGGTGGTGATAGATTGGACATCTAGCAGTGGAGACCCATCACCTTTCTTGGGACTACCTACAAGATCTTGGCCAAGACCATCAGCCAAATACTTCAACCTTTCCTCCCTGACTTGATCCATGATACTCAAATAGGTTTTTTCAGGATCACAGCATTGGAACAACATCTTCACCTTCTGGGAGGTGATAGCTTTGGCCAAGATGTGGCAACAAGACCTCATACTCCTACTTCTAGACTTTGAGAAAGCTTATGATAGGGTTGATTGGAGCTTTCTAGAGGGCACGATGTGCCGGATGGGGTTCCTTGTGGAGTGGGTTCATGGTGTTTCAGGACTTTAGTCAGCCTTTCACAGTCAAGCTCGCATTCAGGGAGCCTGAGGTGATAGATTCTCCCTTTCTTGCTTGGTCCGACACAAGGATGTCCTCTGGCACCTTATCTTTTCCTATTTATCATCGATGCCATGAGTAGTTTTCTCTTAACTTAGGAGACGGGGCTCTAGGGATAGCGTCTCCCCCTTCATACTTAGGAGGAGCTGCTGGACTTAGAGCTTGCAGATGACACAACAACATGCCTATCAAGAGATGTAGGGAATCTGCAGAGATTCGCTGAGGCGATTGAGATATTTTGTCGTGCATTAGAGTGCAGATCAACTAGCACAAGTCGTGGTTTTTGGGTAGGCTCTACACCCACCCCGACTTGGCGCCTAGTTGAGGCTTTCCAATGGATCCTAAGGGGCACTCCACTCCGCTATCTTGGATGCTAGATGGGCATCGATATCTCTCCGGAGAGCAGCAGCTCGCCCCTCTTCTTCTGAGCATTTGGAAGAAGCTTTTGTATTAGAGTTATGCGAGACTCTCCTTAGCCGGTCGAGTGGTGGTGGCGAACCAAGTCCTTCTTGCCACCGTGTGGTACATTACTTCTTGTTGGGCTACAATGGTTCATCCGGAACTTCATATGGGTTGGCAGCAGTAGTGAACTAGAGGCTTGCTCGGGTCAAGCTGGCATGGATAGTGATCATTTAGCCACCACAACGCAGAGGGGGCCTAGGCATCATTGACCCCGCTATTGAGAGCCACACCTTGCTGGGGAAGCTGATTGTTAGAGGATTCCTTCCCGATGGTGAGCCTCGGAAGGACTTCCTCCTGGCCCAGAATTCAGCCTGTACCCCAAGCCTAGGGGACCCCTGGCCACGGCCCCTGGCCACAAAGTACTATATGGATCTTTATAGAGATGTGGGCCCGAGGATTTAGCCCAACTTTTGAGGACAGATTTGTAGCCAACTTACCCCAAGCTTGGGAGCACCTCAGGTTGGCCCTTAGGCTGGCCCTTAGGCAGTTAGCTCTGGCAGCCTAAAAGGAGCGTCTTCAGTAGCCACACTGATTTGGAACCCCATGGTTCGTTTACCCAGTGGCCTTATGTTGTGTGCCCGCCGATCGCATATATCTTGGGGTGCGTTGAGCATAGGACTTGTGAGGTCCCTTGGAGATTGGCTTACACATAGGAAATTGCCCCCGAAGGTTCAAGAGAGAGGCCTTGCAACAAGGATCTAGGGTAGAGACGACAGACTCAGCCTTGACATCGATTCTGCCTCGATATCAATTCTGCTATTACAACTAAGGAGTGGTTGACACTATGCATAATATTCTATTAGTAGTCCATGGAGCGGATGAGGGTTGTGGTTTGTTCACTTTTTCTATTGGTCCCCATGGTAGATTAGAGAGATCAAAGCCCCCCTTGGAGGACTTCAGTGGTTGGTAGTAGCAGCAGTACATTGGCAGTCATAGGGCCACAGCGTAACTAGGCCGTAGGATTCAGATGCTAGAGGTTGATGACACCCCGGTAGTAGCAGCAGTACATTGGCAGTACAGCGTAACTAGGCCGCAGGATTCAGATGCTAGAGGTTGATGACACCCCGGTAGTAGCAGCAGTACATTGGCAGTACAACGTAACTAGGCCGCAGGATTCAGATGCTAGAGGTTGATGACACCCCGGTAGTAGCAGCAGTACATTGGCAGTCATAGGGCCTCTCCAAGCGTTTTCTCTCAGATTTTTGGAAGGGGCTCTAGGATAGTTTTTGGCCTCGAAAGATCACCCTCTTTCTTTGGCTGATGGCACAAAGGAGCTTGGTAGTTGGCACGTGATTGGCCATTTGGTGGTAGTTGACCAGTAGCTTGTTCAAGGTGCGGCCACATGATTGACCAGTAGCTTGTTCGAGGTGCGGCCACATGATTGACCATTGGTGGTGGTTGACTAGTAGCTTGTTCGAGGGCGGCCACATGATTGACCATTGGTGGTGGTTGACTAGTAGCTTGTTCGAGGTGCGCGGCCACATGATTGACCATTGGTGGTGGTTGACCAACAGCTTTTCTGAGGTGCGACCACCCTCAGGAGTCGCAGTGACACTGTCTTTGGGATTGCCTAAAGGCTGAGTAGGATTGCTAAACGAGGTAGCCGTTGCATGCGAGCTCTCTGTTCTGCTTGTTTTCCAGGTGTCGTCCATGCCATAGCCCGGTTGCGAGCTATCTCCTGCGCTTCTACCCGGTTTCCTTCTCCAATCACTCTGCTGAACTTCCGTGCGATACTCCTCCTCCCCCCGAGAGGGGGGAACTCTGTTCAGAATGTCACTGCAAGATGTCGTCCTTGCTGGGTCTGCGTCCTCCTCGTACTCTAATCGTGAAGCTCCTACTCCTTCGTCTCTTGTCCTGCATCAGGCTCCTTCGAGGCCTGTGGCGGGATCGTTCGCTTCACGAAAGACATCGTCTCCTTTTTCTCGTCAACACAAAGGGCCTGAAGGTCTGGTCGGTTCTGAAGTCTCCCGGGGGTCCCTTCTCGACGGCCCCCTGCAGAGCCATGCTGGTCAGACACGTTCGTCTCCTCCGATATCATTCGCAGAGGCTGTACGCCTTCCTCTACCAGGTCATATCGTTCCACCTTATCCCCCTAAAGTTGCTGTTGATAATTCAATGTTAAATCTGTCACAGAACCCTACCTTTGAGGAAAAAACCAGTGATGTAGATGTTGACAATGATGGTGCGGTTATATGTGACGATGACGAATTGGCAGCGTGGCAGGACCATCTGTCCTCCCACGCTCTGATTGGGCTATGCCATGGTGCGAGACCGCCTGTAGACACCCTGAAGTTCTGGATCAGAACTAATTGGGAACAAAAGGGAATCAAAGTTGCCTCTGTACAGCATCTGCCCAACGCGTATTATATGTTCATTTTTGAAGATCAGGTGAGCGCCTCTGCTGTTATAAATAGTGGACAGTGGATTATCAGAAATACCCCCATTTCCTTTTTCAGATGGTATGAATCGTTTGACCCCAAAGGACCAAAACCAACTAAAATTCCGGTGTGGGTAGAATTTACAGATATGCCCACCAAATTTTCCATTTGGGCTAAGAGGATAGGAGGTGCCGTAGGCAAGGTCCTAGGACAAAAACCTTTTCAAGTTGTTAATCCTCAATGGGCTCATCAAATGCTCATTGAGGTTGACACCTCTAAGCCACTCAAAGAAAAAGTTCCCCTAAAAAACCGAGAAGGTCAGATTATCTTTGAGCAAATTTTGACCTACAAGAACCTCCCGAACGCATGCTTTAATTGCAATAAACAAGGACATCTCATTAGAGATTGCCCTGATCTCGTTCATCCGGCTTCCAATGATAAGACCCCAGCCAAAGATGAGGCCTTTGTCTTGCCTCAGAGGAAACATGTGTCCAAGGCTAAAAACAACAAATCTAATTAGCATATCCCAGCCAACAGGTATGCTCCCCTCTTAGCTGAGGTTCAAGACGGCCTAGAAGTTCAACTGCAGGCCAAAGAGGCTGGCTGCTCAGCCCATATAGGGGCTGACCAACCATCCCCGGGAAGAGTCCCTAACAAGGACCGCGGTTTAGTTAGCCAAGATCTCGATTCCCCGATGGAATCGGATGAGGACTTCATTGACAAAACCCAGCGCGTTGATGAAGTTTTCAAAACCCAACTGGACGAAGAAGATGCTTCTTTGATGAGGAGGATGTCCCTCTCACCAATGAAACAACATGATGAGGAGGACTTCTCTCCCCTTATTATGGGGTCGAAAATGAAAAGGAAAAAGGAAAAAAGCCAAGATGTTCTAAGAACCTCCGTATCTGCGGGGAAACCTTCAAAAACAAGTAAGAAATGAACTCTCTGAACCTTCTCTCGTTCAATTGTAAAGGCCTCACCAATCCGGAGAGGGCTATAGCTATAAATAGGTGGTTAAGGGACTCTACTTTTGATTATGACCTTATCAGTCTTCAAGAGCTCAAAATCGGGGGGCAGCAGCTTCTTATGAACCTTCAAAAAATCTCTAGGAACGCTAGGTGGTTTTTTACCAATCACCACTCTGGGAAAGGTGGGACGGCGATTGGCATCCACATGAAGTGGGTTCATGCCATTTTAGATGCTTGGTCGGATGTGAACCACTCTTGGACCGCTGTTAGGTTGGGCATCCCCTTCAACTTCACTTTGGTGTCGGTGTATGCCCCTTGCTTGGCTAGCTTGAGAGCCAATACCTGGCAGGCTATCACTCAGATTGTGGGTCCCATCTTTCTCATTGGGGACTTCAACATGGTCGAAGCCCAGGTTGACAGAAGCAGACTTCTTGGCAGTACCATTAGTGGTTTTGAAAAGATTAAATGGGATGAGTTAAAGGGGGAGAAAGATCTCTCTGATCTTTCCTCTAAAACTGGTTTCTCTTGGTCTAACAATCAAAAAGGCTCCTGTCACAGAGCTGCCAGATTGGACAGATTGTATGCCTCGGGGAGTTTGATTGATATGTTTTTAAAAACCAAAGTCACTACGGACCCCTCTCTAACCATCTCAGATCACATCCCTTTGATATGCAACCTTTCCCTAGGCCAGGCCAAGGGAAGGGCTGGTTGGCCCCACCTTGACCCCTCCCTCTTCCATCTCCCCTGCATCCAACAGATGATTAGAGCCTCCATTGTTGATTCTTTCAATCAGTTTATTTCCCCATCCAAGGGATGGGAAAGTTTGGTGAATAAGGTTCATTCTATCTGCAAGGAGTATAAGAGGCAGGTTTCTACGATCCGCCTGAATCGTAGAATTCAAATCAGGAACCAGATTCAAGACATTTATCGGTCTAAGCATGGTGAGGTCAATCACTCTTTGATTGAGCTTAAGAACCAGCTCAGACTCGAAGAATTGTTAGCGGCTAAGGCCACTAGATTGTGGTTCAGGGAGGTTTGGGCGGGGAAAATTGATACTCCTCACCCTAAGATGTTTGCTCTCCTTAAAAGGAAAAAAGTCAGGGATCTCATCCCTATGGTCAAGAAGCCCAATGGCCACCTTGCTACCGATGATGTGGACAACTTGCAGGTTATTAAGGAGCACTTTTCTAACTTGTTTTCCACAGCCCTCCCTCCCTCTCAAGAAGTTTCTGCTGCTAGGGCCAAAATTGCCAGCATTAGAAAGAAGGTTGTTAACCCCGCTTTGGCCTGTAAGCTTGACTCCCCCTTCTTTGAAAAGGAGGTCAAGGAGGCTATCTCTCATCTCAAAAAAGGCAAATCTCCGGGGGAAGATGGTATTCCCAACGAATTCTTTCTTGTTTTCAGAGATGATCTGTCACCTCACATCATTGATATCTGGAGGGAAGCCATGAGAAAAGGAGGATTAGCTGAAAGGACAAATATGGGAGTTATCAAGCTGATTCACAAAAAGGATGAGAAAGAAGATCTTGGAAATTGGAGACCCATAACATGTCTCTCGTCCCTCTACAAAGTCTTTGCTCATATTCTGACTAGCAGAATCAGCCCCTATATGGACGAGTGGATCCTCAAGGAGCAAAAGGGTTTTATAAAGGGAAGGTATATTCTTGATGCTATCATTAGTCTTTGGGAGGGTATGGAGCATGCTGAGAACTCCGGTCAGAACTACATCTTCCTCAAAATAGACTTTGATAAAGCCTATGATAGAATAGACTGGTCTTTCCTCTTCCAATCCCTGCAAGATATTGGGCTCAATAGGAAATTTATAAAGTATGTCCAAACCTTGCTTGGAAATGCTTCTTCCAAGGTGGCAGTCAATGGAGCCCTCACTGGTGCTTTTCCGCTGAGGAAATCTATAAGACAAGGCTGTCCCCTGTCCCCCCTTCTTTTTGCTATTGTCGCGGATGCTTTGGGATGGCTTGTTAACAAGGATATTACTGATAAGAATATCAAGGGTATTGAGATCCCCAACAGGACCGATCCTTTATGTCTTCAGCTTTTTGCTGATGACACGAATGTGCTGCTCCGGAACGATGTGCAGACTGCTGCCCACTTCATGTCTTGCCTCGAGACCTTCTGCCTGGCCAGTGGCTCGCAGGTTAACCACTCCAAGACCAGCTTCAGAGTCTTTGAAGGGGTTCCCCCCCCCTCGATTCTATCCGCTGGTTGTAAGAATATCCAAGATGGTGTTGTGTTCAGGCTTCTTGGAATCCCCATGGGCTTTAACATCTCTTCCAAACAAAGGTGGGACTATGTCCTTGAAAAACTCAAGAATCAAGTCAAGAAATGGAGTCACATCAACACAGGGGTTGCTTCAAGAGCATTTGTCCTCAATCACTTCATTATCCCCTCGGTTGTTTACTTCCTGGCCTGTTGGAGACCCTCTGAGACCCAACTCCAATCCCTTAACTCTATCATGGGGAGCTGTCTGTGGGGGGGATCTTTGGGGAGTAAGAGGATCAGCAAAGTAGCTTTTCAGACATGCTGCTTGGAAAAAGATCAAGGGGGTCTAGGCATCATTAACATTGGTTTGCTTGCTGAAAAGCTTGCTGCAAAATGGGTTCATAGAGCCATCTTTTCTAACGATGTCTGGGCTGACTTACTCAAAAGGGATATTGACAAATTTTGGCTCAAAGGTAAAAGATCTTGGAAGGGTTTCTCTCTCAATGAAGTTTTGTTCTCAAAGGCCGATCTCTCCCCTATAGGCAGTAAACTGTGCTGTAGGATGTGGGAGTCTTGGATGAATTACAAAAGGCTCTTCTGTTTTCAAACCTTTACCAAGAGAGGTAGATATGCTTATGCAGCTGACTCAGTGTGGTTTGGTCATCTCGTGTCCCCGATCTCCAAGGAGCAGGTCCAGACCAGTCTTTCATGTTTCAAAGCTGGTATTAAGGTTTGGGGTGACTTATGTGATTCAACTGGAATTTTAAACAGAGACCAAATCTGCAATAAATTCATCTTGTCCCGTGGCGGAGTCGAGTTGGTCATTCAGAGGTGTAATGCTCTTAAGGTTCCGATTCCCACGGGGCTGATTTGTGACTGTATAAACTTTTCTAAAGCCATCCGGTGGGGCGACTCCAGTAATCTGGGCAAGTTACCAAGCACTCTTCAAGCTAGAAATCTGATTCTCAAGCTCAATAAGAGATGGTCTTTGGCCTGGAACAAACATCAATGGGCCTTCCGATTTAAGCTCATTTGGGCCTTCGCCCATGAAAGGAAACACGCCATTTTGGCCTGGCTTGTCATTCATAAGGCGACATGGACCCTTGAAAAGGCCCTTAAGTTCGGGCATGGTAACGGCCTTTGTCCCCGCTGTAATTCCAAGCTGGAAACTGTCCCCCATCTCTTCTTCTCTTGCCCAGACACCAAACAATTCCTGGATGTTTTGAACAAGGCTTTTAAAAAGATTAGGAAAATCCCTTTGAGCTGGAAAGAAGTCCTCCTAGGAGAATGTCACTCACTTGATCCTTTTACGTGGCAGTCCGTCAGAATTCTGTTTCTTTGGCATGTATGGAATCAACGTAATGAAGCTTTATATGAAAGTAAAACTGATCGCCACTTTTATCTTTTTCTTGACAGTGTGCTCAAGCTAATCCAGCAGCTACAGCCGAGTGGTGTTCCCATGGAGGTGGACCGGTGGCAAGACTTACCTTGGAGGAAATGGAAGAGATTCCATGCCTCCTCGCATGGCCAGACAAAGGAAACTATGTTACAAGAGCTTCATCGGGAATGTCAAAGAAGGCTTCAGAATTCCCAGTACTTTGTCCAGGATTCATGAAGATTATGTGGGGTTCCTTAAGCCCCCATGGTCTTAAGCTGCTGCTCATGTTTTTCTCAGTCTCACGCCTGAATAGAAGTCAGGCTAGCTCCGAATGGGGCTGGTTGGCCACTCCTCAGTCTATGCGGCAGTTCTTTTATGTCAAACTTGGGCAGCAGAGTTATTATGCTGCAGTTTTGACCTCAAGCTCCTGCACTCTTTGTTTATATATCCTCCCTCCCGGAATGGAAGAGGGGCTGGTCATCAGGAGTTGTCTTTGATCTGTTGTACTCCTTTTTACACTTACTGCTGCTGGCCGAACTGGTTAGGTTATGATGTAGCACAGTTTCTGTTCTGTTTCATAGTTTTACCCTTTCTTTCTGAAGGGTGCATTTGGATTTAGTGTCTCCCCATGGACCTTCCACATGGGCTCTTGTAACCTCATTTTTCTTTAATATATTTCGCTGTTATAACAAAAATAAAAAATAAAAAAAAATAAAGGGTGTCAGCAACGTGAGTCGCGTGGGCCTCTCCAATGGTGTGTAGTTAAACTAGCTGTGAATCCTGACCGTGGGATTTCTCCATTCACACACACACACTATATGTGTGTGGCCCACGGTTCGGGAGGTGAGCCTTACATCATTCCTTTTCATGTGGAAATTATAATTTTGAACAAGCTTTTTCTTTATACTGAAATATAAATATAACTAAATTTTGAATTTTTTTAGGAGGTGGAAATTATAATTTCGAACAGCATTCAATGTTTTTGTAAGTATAGTTATTGCTACAACAAATAATAAATCATCATCAAAGTCAACCGTCAACCGATCAATCATTTTTTAATTTGGTGTAGATAGCATTTTATTAGCATTCAATGTTTTTGTAAGTTTAGTTATTGCTACAACAAATAATAAATCATCATCAAAGTCAACCGATCCAAGGGTGGAAGCTTATTCACCAATTTTTGTTTTAAAATTTTTTAGATTTGTTGTAGATATGTTGTGTAAGTATAGTTATTGTTTACAATAAAATCACTACATATTTGTAAATTAGCATTTATAATTTGTTTCTAGCTACAATCATGAAATTTCTTCATTCATAAACAAATGGTCCTCATGGGGATAATAGGTGGGTAAGTCACCCCCCATGCCCAAAATGAGCTTTAAAGGCTACCATATAACATCTTTTAATGCAGACACACAAAAAAAGGACTAGTCATAATATATATAAACCTTGAAGTACAGTCTAACAAAACATGGCATGCGTTTGGTACCATGTGAGGAGTTTACTAAAGGCCTTCTCCTCCAAAGGACCACCATAGATCCCATACATGTTTCTAACTCATATACTCTTATCTTGTAAAGTATAAGTATTTCTTAATTAGCAAAGTATAAGTTCTTACATATCAAATGGAGATATTGCATATGAACAACTCAAAGGGTGTCGCTGCATCTACACAGTTTGGTGATGCTCTAACAAGTTTAAACTATACATGAAGAAGGAGATATATTAGGGCTACGTATAATTTAGGCAAGTCTATCATCAGGGATTGAGGGTGCAACATGGACTAAATATATTCCCTACCTTTGAGGCCTTCTTTAAGGGGAAAAGACACTTATACATACAAGTCAAAGGATGTTGCCACATTTGCACATTTTGGTGATGCTAACAAGTTTAGGCTATACATGAAGAAGGAGACATATTGGGGCTACATGTTTAATCAAGGCAAGTCTATCGTCAAGGGAGTGAGGGTGCACCCCTAGCTTTGAGGCCTTCTTTGAGGAGAAAATATACTTACATATGCATGATGCCTTCCCTGACCTTTGTGAAAGGATATGAAAAATGTGTAGACAAGCAACCGAACTAGAGCATTCCTCACAATGCCTATTCTTTAGGTAGATATGTGGAATATATTTTTTCTTTTCACTCTCGTTTATGAAGCTTGATAATTACATTTGAATCAAATTTTTATGTAGGGGGTTATGCTCCTTATGTGCCTCGTTACTTTCACCCTTGATTATGAATCTTGATAATTACATGTGTATCAAAATTCTAGGTAGGTGGTTGTGCTACTTGTGATCCTCATTTGTCTTGAATGTTATGCCACCTATTGTTGTTTAAGCATGGACTCATATATAGTGATTAGAGCATATATCTTACCTTTTTCAAGTATGATCTCATATAGACAATGATGAGAGCATGTACCATGCCTCTTTTAGTTCACGTTGGGAATTATATGTGTGTCCATAGTGGTTGGATTACCCACATGGAAAGGGGCATCCCACGGAGGAGAATATATATGAAGGTGGGTAATATGATTGTAAAACCCTAAACCCTTTCTACATTTACTTGTAATTCTTGAAGGATTCCTAGTTTTGTGCACAAGGTTTTTATGGACAGTGTTACTCATCATCACCAAATGGAGGAAGAGGAAGCTCCAATCTATGATGGGAGATTGGGAATCTCCATTAGAGGAGGGGTTGGTAGTAGTGAAGACAAGAGCATGTTAGTTTCCACAAACAATGACATCATTCACTTCTTTAAGATGATAGTCTTTGTTTTGCTAATGGCATAACCATTCATGTGTTCCAAGTTAAGAGCTTACCTTAGGCATTTTAAGTGATGTTAGAACTTATCTTTGAGCCACAATGTAACTCCTTGATGTGGGTATGCTAGCTCGTCCACCCGGCGCATCCTCACTTTGTTGTCACATCGAAATGCTCCAAGGTTATGGGGGGTAAAGGAAGAACTCTCTATGCTTAGATGGATGCAAGAAGAGGTTAGCGGTGGTCCTCTCTCACAAAAGGTGGATGGAGAAAAAGTAAAACAAAAGAGAGAGGCCTACAATCAAACCTATCTAGCATGAATCCAACAAGTAAGCAAGATTCAATAGCATACAAGGAAGAAAGAGTAGAGGAGAGAAGAGCTCACAAGAAGTATTAAAGGGAATGAATGTATGTTTACTATTGTCAAAATTGACTTATGTATAAATGACTAGTGTTCACACTAGGAAGTATACAAGGAAGCAAGAGTAGATGAGAGAAGACCTCACAAGTATTATAAGGGAATTAATGTATGCTTACAATTGTCAAAATTGACTTGACTAGTGTTCACACTATGCAGGCCAAAACTAAAAAATGGTCTGGTCACTATTACTATAGTGTCTTAGCAAGTATGTACCCGAAGTTCAAAGACTTTCCCTATTTGACATTACGCTCATGGTAAGTGCACTTTATATGTTCTAGTGTAGGTGCCTATTCGGGCAAGTAAGATGGCAAAGCACCTTACAATAGGATGGGTAAAGCAAAACCATACTAGCTAGCGAATATGCCCCTTCCTACTAGGTTGCATGACCTGATATCACCCAGATTAGTGGTGAAGATTATTACTAGGCCAGAGAGGTGTGCACCAAGCTACATGACATGAAATTAGTAATGTGAGGTTAAGTGGTAGATTTGGGATCGATCAACAGAACATGTTGGAGATAAACTTTGGGTAGCCCTGGTGGTACGTAGCTCATTGAGGTGGCATGAAAGGTATATAAGATGTAGAAGTTCTTCATATGGGGCCTCTTCGTGGCTAATGTGTCAACCATGGCAAGCTTATGCTTGTGTTAAATTGTAGTCAAAGTAGGGCATGTTAGATATAATCTTTGGGTAGCTATGGTGGTAGGTAGCTTATGGAGGTGGCATAAAAGGTATATAAGATGTAGAATTTCTTCATATGGGGCCTCTCAATGGCTAATATGTCAACGAGGACAAGGTTATACTTGTTTTGAATTGGAGTGAAAACAGGGCACGTTAAAGATAATCTTTGGGTAGCCCTGGTGTGGTAGGTAGCCAAGATGGCATAAAAGGTATATAAGATGTAGAAGTTCTTCATATGGGGCCTCTCCGTGGCTAATAGTAAGCTATGGCGAGGCTATACTTGTGTTGAATCGGAGTGAAAGCAGAGGTTATAATTTTTGAAGCTCTTTGGAGAGTACCTACAAGGTCGATGGTTATCCAAGGCATGCTGGGTCATACCATGGGCCAGGCTTGTGTCCATGGCCACCATGGTCTCTCCATCTAGAGATGTATGTGAAGGTTCATCATTGATAAGATTAGTTGTAGGTGCATGCATCCTATGTGCTATGAGGTGTAACATGGAAATATAATGTGATTTCTTTAGTGAAATATGCAGGTGAATTTTGAGGGTGTTCCAAAAGGAATTTTGAAAAACTATGTATGAGAGAGTTGTAGTACTTTTGGAGTACTATAACTTTGTTTCCCTGAGTTGTTCGTGATTTTGTTGTTTTGACCCTCGATAAGAAGCCCAAATATGGCTCGACGTCGTTTTTTGCGCTATTTTTTATGATTTTTTACGCTTTTCAGGTTGTTTTTTGTCTCGCTTTCTAGGTCGAATTTTAAGGTTGCTGGTCAAAGGCGAAAACGATCAATTTTAAGGTTGCTGGTCAGAGGCGAAAACGATCAATTTTGACTTCGGACGGCCAAGACCAAAGTTGAAGAGCTTGATGTTGACTTTAAAAAGATCCCTAGAGCGCCTTTATCGGATATACGGTTTAGGAGATACAAGCCTCTAAAATAGGGGTGTTTTCGAGAGTCGACGAACCCCCTTTCACGTCGTGAACTAGCAGGGTTCAGTTTACGGCGTGAAGCGGACTTCACGAATTTTATAAATTTTAATTTTTTTGTGGGGGTATGAACGAAGTGTTTCACCGTGAAGCAGACTTTACAGAAAAATTAAACTCTTTTTTTTTGTGAGGGCGTGAATTAATTGTTTCATGCCGTAAAACCTTAGCATTTCACGCCGTGAAGCGGACTTCACAAAAAAATTAAATTTGATTTTTTTTTTTGCCGAGGCGTGAACGAAGGGTTTCACGCCATGCAACCTTAGTGTTTCATGCTATGAAGTAGACTTCACGAGAATTCAAAAAAAAATATTTTGTGGGGGCGTGAACAAATTATTTCACGGCGTGAAGTGGACTTCACGAAAAAATTAAATTTGGTTTTTTTTTTGCCAGGCATGAACGAAGGGTTTCACGCTGTGAAACCTTATCGTTTCGCGTCGTGAAGCGAACTTCATGGAAAATTTAAAATCGATTTTTTTTTCAGTGTGGACTCGTAGGTGAAACCTTAGGTCGTGAAAGTGCAAAAATGGTTCATGGTGTGAACCATTTTTTGATTTTTTTTTTGAGCCTAGTGGGAAATACAAATTTCCTTTTTTGGGGGGATATTTTTTAAATTTAAAATTAAGGAGATATGGAAATTTTTTCAAAAAGGTAAGTGGGAATAAAAAAAGTCAACCTTTTTATGACACCCCTTACACCCTTCATAAATGACCCCCAAAATGGACAATTTGACAACTCATGTGAGTATCTATGCTCATTAGATGCTCATTAGCCTTAGTAGATGCTCATGAGTTGTCAAATTGTGCATTTTGGGAGCCATTTACGAAGGGTGTAAGGGGTGTCATAAAAAGGTTGATTTTTTTTTAAAGATTTGTATATTTTCTCACAGCTCGTTTACAACCTCAAGAGGCTTGGCTTCTCTTCGCTGGCTCAAACAAGTGTCAGTTCGCCCTAATTAGCTTAGGCACTATACGCACGTGAACCTCTTAGAGATATTTTTTCGAAAACGGTACATGCTAGTAACTTCCTAGATAGAAGAGGAGGTCCTAAAACCTATTTACCATCACTGTTTCAAGACGAAAAAAAATTTCAAGGATTTTTTCCATGTTTTGCAGCACATTTTTGAGGGTAAAGGAATTTTAAAAACCTCTGTTCAGAGAGTTGTAGTATTTTTGGAGTACTAAAACTTTGTTTCCCTGAGTTGTTTGTGATTTTGTCGTTTAGACCCTCTAAAAGTAGCCCAAATATGGTTTGATGTCGTTTTCGGACTTTTTTTTAACAATTTTTTACGCTTTTCAGGTTGTTTTTTGTCTCGATTTTTGGGTTAAATTTTGAGATTGCTGGTCAGAGGCCAAAACGATCAATTTTGACTTCGGTCGGCCAAGACCAAAGTTGAAGTACTTGATGTCAGCTTTCCGATGAGCCACAGAGCGCCTTCATTAGATACACAGTTTAGGAGATACGGGCCTCCAAAACAGGGGTGTTTTCTAGAGTCGACGGTCCCCCTTGCACGTCGTGAACTAGCAGGGTTCATTTTATGGCGTGAAGCAGACTTCACGAATTTTATCATTTTTTTTAAAACGGAGGTGTGAACGAAGTGTTTCACGTTGTGAAACCTTAGTGTTTCACATCGTGAAGTGGACTTCACAAAAAAATTAAATTAATTTTTTTTGTGAGGGCGTGAACGAAGTGTTTCATGCCGTGAAACCTTAGCGTTTCATGCCGTGAAGTGGACTTCACGGAAAATTTAAATTTGTTTTTTTTACTGGGGCATGAACGAAGGGTTTCACGCTGTGAAACCTTAGCGTTTCACGCCGTGAAACCTTAGCGTTTCACGTTGTGAAGCAGACTTCACGGAAAAATTAAATTCGATTTTTTTTTTTGTGGAGACGTGAACGAAGTGTTTCATGCCATGAAGTGGACTTCACGGCAAAATTAAATTTATTTTTTTTATTTTTGCCGAGCGTGAACGAAGGGTTTCTTGTTGTAAAACCTTAGCGTTTCACGTCGTGAAGCGAACTTCACGGAAAAAGTAAATGTGCTTTTTTTTTTCGGCACGCGGACTCGTAGGGTGTGAAACCTTAGGCCGTGAAAGTGCAAAAATGGTTCCCATTTTTTGATTTTTTTTTGGGAGTCTAGTGGGAAATACGAATTTCCTTTTTGGGGGGGAAGATATATTTTTTATTTAAAATTAAGGAGATATAGACATTTTCCCAAAAAGTAATAGACATTTTCCCAAAAAGGTAAGTGGGAATAAAAAAAGTCAACCTTTTTATAACACCCCTTACACCCTTCATAAATGACCCCCAAAATGGACAATTTGACAACTCATGAGCATCTATTCATTGAACGCTCATTAGCCTTAATAAATGCTCATGCGTTGTCAAATTATCCATTTTGGGGGTCATTTTTCAAGGGTGTAAGGAGTGTCACAATTCTTAATCACTTTTTTTACAATGAGTTATGTAGATTAAGTATTAATCAAAGATTAATCTTTTCACTAATCTTTCTCTCTTTTACATTAATCAAGGACTCTAATTAACCACTAATCCCTATATAATTCACACAATGGAGCACATCATTGGATAGACCAAGGGAATGCTAATCTATGTGTATCAACAAATGTGTAAGTTAATCTAAAATAGGAGATTAATTAGACTCTTAATTTTGGTCTTCTCTTTTAAGGTAAAATTAAGCAAAAAGGGTCAAATTCCTCCAATTGATGAAGAAATTGATGTAATTAGGTGTTTTGATGCATCTAGATGCTCTCAAAACACTCAAAAACAATAATTTCAAATACTCATATGATCAATTTAAACCCCAATTAACATATTTTCTAATTTTTTTACCTCTTGAACAAGATTAATTACCCTTAATGACAAAAACCAGTCCATTAAGAGAAATTAGTCAAATTCAAGGATTTTTTGATGGTTTTAAGAAATTTTTTGAAGGATTAAGCTACTCCTAATGCTTGCTAACACTCTAATGCAAACAATTTCAACAACAAACACACAATCAAGCTAAAATTAATGATTTTAGTTCTATGTTTAACACTAAAGAGAGCTATGGATTAACACTAAAGAGAGCTATGGATTAACACTAAAGAGAGCTATCATTCACTAAAAAATACATTCTATTGCATTGTTTGATGCAATGGATGTAAGCTAAGCCTAATATGACCTATGTGCAAGCCCTAAGAACATGAAAAACCACAATAACAACAAATCAAGCTAAAAATTAAGCAAAAAGCATTCTTTACAAAAGCAAAAAAGAGAGCTATTCTACACCAAATCATACACAAATCACCATCAAATCTACATCTTTTTCATGGGAAACCATTAATTAAGACAATGAACAATGGTTAATGTGTAGATTAGAGAAAAAACAATAGAAAAAGCCAAGGGATGGCTCCCCGATAGTGGCACCGAAAATGTTATGGTTCACCTTAAGCCCCCTCTTGAAACACGTCCAACAAGAGATTACCTGGTGAACTGCAAGTGAGGATCTTTCCAATGGCTGAGATCATAACCTTTGAGGTCTCCAATATCTACAACTCCTTCAGAAGAAATTCCACCATGCCTCCCACAAGCGTTGTCACAACCCCTTTGCATTGTTACTTGTTGTGCTTGTTGGGATGCCAGTTGGGATTGCACAACCCCTTTTCCTCTATTCTATATACCAATCATAGGTCTTGCTTGACCCATCTTAGATAGAGGGGCATTATCATTGACCAAAGTTGCTGGCCCCTGGTAGGGAATCAGTAGGCGGGCGTAATTTGAGGGTAGGACAGTCACCTACAAAGTGTCCAAATTTGTGACAGCGGAAACAAGCTCCTAAAAATGTACCCCATTTAAGTAAAATATTTTTCCCCCATAAGCACATTATCTACTTCCATAATAATTGATTCAGGGGTTGGTTTATCCATGTCCCACAAAACACAAAATTTATTTACGAGAGTGGCGGACCATTGGCTTGCACCATGACCCCTGGAAAACCCCTCCCATCACCCTCCCTTGCCGATGGATCGCTCCTAGCCACTCTCATCTCCCTCTTCTCCGCCTCCCCACCCCCACCCCCTCTGCCTCCTTCGCCCCCCTCCTTCTCCGCCATCTTCACCTCTCCGACTCTCCCCGATGTAGCAGTCCCCTTTGTCCCGCCCTCTTCCTTTGAGCCTACACTCCCCACTCTCTTAGCCTCTCTTGAGCATTCCTGTGGCCCTCCAAGTAGTGCCTGATCTAGAGCAGAGGCAGCTGTTGGCGAGCTCTGTCCGTTTGATTCATCGATTCTTGGAGCCAGTAGAGATGACCATCGTTGCTTCCCCAATGAAGGCTCTCCCACCAAAGTCCCTAGGTGCCAGGATCTTGGGGCTGCCTATGGATTATAGTTTCTTCTAATGTTTTTCGGCGGAAGGGACATATATTTTTGAGGAGACAGTAGCTATGCCAGAGAGTGGTGTTTCATCACTCCAAACCGCTATGCCAGAGATGGCATGATGATATTCTCCTTTCCCTTGAGTGCAGCCTCGAGGAAAAAGTGGGATTCGGAGTCAATGTGGCTGCTGCCATCTAGGGCAAGAAATAGAGCTCTCACACCATCTTCATGATTGGCGCATCATCCACATGTTCACCCACCTTTGGCCCTTGGCTAGGATGGAGCTTGGAGGCTCAAGCCATAGAGACCTGGATAGGGAGGTGGTGGCCTCTAACTTGGAGGTGTTGTTGCTTGTGTTCCTTCATATCTCAGTTGTAGTAACCCTCCCCCCTCTTACAGATACCTCCATTGTGATCAATGGAGTCTAGAGTATGCCTACTCTCGTGCTAGACAAGACACATGGAGGACAAGATCCGCATCCACATGGCACATCTTTGTCCCATGAATAATTGTGATTATTCCCTATCTACACCCATGCCCAAGGCTCTTTGAGTGCAGGGAACTTCCAATAGTTTTGCCTCCCACAGAGATTGATATGTGGATAGCCTCATGGAACATTCACGGTTTAGGGGGGCCTCAATGCTTTTAGAGGTGAGGCTTCCTCAGAGGAGAGCTTCACAGAGCTAAAGTTTTGGGAGACCCATCGACATTCTTTTCCTCCAAGGGGGAGATTTTACCAGGCAGGAGCTACACATTTTGCTCTCCCTCTTTTGGCCCCTCTCGGGGACACAAGGAGGAGTTTGTCTTGCCGGAAGATAGGCTTAGGTGTCAGTCTTTGGCCAAGAATAGTCGGTTACCATTATGATTGGAGAATACTACGTGGGCTTCCTCAATGTTTATGCCCCAAACACCACAGTAGGTAGAGCCATCTTCTCGAGCACAGTCCGTCAGGCCCTTCCTCAGGCTTACTTTTGGTGCATGGGTGGAGACTTTAACATGATGGAGGTAGTAGAGGACAGACTTGGAGGAGGCATGGCTACAGTCTCAGGCGTAGAGTACTCTGCATGGGAGGAGTTGATCCTGGCACTCATCAAGGGATAGGACCCTTGGCATCTCCCAGAGTTTGGGCGGCAGCCTGGGAACCTGTGATTCTCACAGTCTGATAGGATCACTGGCCCCAACCTCTCTTGACTTGATAGGTTTTAAGTGGATGAGTGGGCTTGTGGTCATGGGGGCATGAATGGCATCTTGGCGGGCACCACTTTTTTTGATCACGCTTTGGTTATTATGTCCTTGGAGCAGGACATGCATGCGAGCACTAGGATTCCTAATAGCCGCATACAGGACTTTGAGATCTGCAATAGGATAGAGCAGATATGGGTGAGACTAGATTTTATTTCAGGCTTTGTCGTGTGCACCTTAGATGTGGGACTAAGAGAGATCAACAAATTTTTGTAGGAGGCAGCACAAAGCAGATTGGAGGGATATCATGAGTAGGAGAGGAGCCTGGGGAGGGGTCTTGCTTCTCCCCAGAGGCTTTAGGAGAGTTCTCCCAATGGCCCATGGGATATAGGGGCAACTTGCTACCGCCCGTATGGAAATTAGATCCATCGAGGAGAGGAGGGTGGAGTATAGGTACCATGCTAGAGCGTACATTTGGACCCATGTCGGTGATAGTCACGGGGAACTTCTTTGATATGCCAGGCCCGCACATGCGACCGCATAGGCGGAGAGATGGTATTTGAAGGGTGCACGGCTAGGATGGAGCCATTGTTTTTTTACCTCCCCCATGTGAGAGCCATTGCACTGATTTTTTCTGATCTCTCCTCATAATACGGATGCCCTAATATCCCCACATGTGATGGATGCGCATGAGAGGTGCTGGTGGCACACGAGAGAGGTGGTTCCCCTCGCTCTACAATCCTTCTTATTGACTCCCTTCACTGCAGAGGAGCTGGCAGAGGCATTGACAGCTCTCCTAGGGGAAAATGCACGAGGCGAATGGGCTTCTAGTTTCTTTCTTTCTTTGCCACTAGGATCTCATGGAAGATGGCCTTCGAGCACCTTTCAATGAGATTGTGACCCACAAGAGCCATGCCAGAGAGGTTTTCACAAGGTTTGATACACTTGATTCCTAAGGAGGGTGGTGATAGATTGGACATCTAGCAGTGGAGACCCATCACCTTTCTTGGGACTACCTACAAGATCTTGGCCAAGACCATCAGCCAAATACTTCAACCTTTCCTCCCTGACTTGATCCATGATACTCAAATAGGTTTTTTCAGGATCACAGCATTGGAACAACATCTTCACCTTCTGGGAGGTGATAGCTTTGGCCAAGATGTGGCAACAAGACCTCATACTCCTACTTCTAGACTTTGAGAAAGCTTATGATAGGGTTGATTGGAGCTTTCTAGAGGGCACGATGTGCCGGATGGGGTTCCTTGTGGAGTGGGTTCATGGTGTTTCAGGACTTTAGTCAGCCTTTCACAGTCAAGCTCTCATTCAGGGAGCCTGAGGTGATAGATTCTCCCTTTCTTGCTTGGTCCGACACAAGGATGTCCTCTGGCACCTTATCTTTTCCTATTTATCATCGATGCCATGAGTAGTTTTCTCTTAACTTAGGAGACGGGGCTCTAGGGATAGCGTCTCCCCCTTCATACTTAGGAGGAGCTGCTGGACTTAGAGCTTGCAGATGACACAACAACATGCCTATCAAGAGATGTAGGGAATCTGCAGAGATTCGCTGAGGCGATTGAGATATTTTGTCGTGCATTAGAGTGCAGATCAACTAGCACAAGTCGTGGTTTTTGGGTAGGCTCTACACCCACCCCGACTTGGCGCCTAGTTGAGGCTTTCCAATGGATCCTAAGGGGCACTCCACTCCGCTATCTTGGATGCTAGATGGGCATCGATATCTCTCCGGAGAGCAGCAGCTCGCCCCTCTTCTTCTGAGCATTTGGAAGAAGCTTTTGTATTAGAGTTATGCGAGACTCTCCTTAGCCGGTCGAGTGGTGGTGGCGAACCAAGTCCTTCTTGCCACCGTGTGGTACATTACTTCTTGTTGGGCTACAATGGTTCATCCGGAACTTCATATGGGTTGGCAGCAGTAGTGAACTAGAGGCTTGCTCGGGTCAAGCTGGCATGGATAGTGATCATTTAGCCACCACAACGCAGAGGGGGCCTAGGCATCATTGACCCCGCTATTGAGAGCCACACCTTGCTGGGGAAGCTGATTGTTAGAGGATTCCTTCCCGATGGTGAGCCTCGGAAGGACTTCCTCCTGGCCCAGAATTCAGCCTGTACCCCAAGCCTAGGGGACCCCTGGCCACGGCCCCTGGCCACAAAGTACTATATGGATCTTTATAGAGATGTGGGCCCGAGGATTTAGCCCAACTTTTGAGGACAGATTTGTAGCCAACTTACCCCAAGCTTGGGAGCACCTCAGGTTGGCCCTTAGGCTGGCCCTTAGGCAGTTAGCTCTGGCAGCCTAAAAGGAGCGTCTTCAGTAGCCACACTGATTTGGAACCCCATGGTTCGTTTACCCAGTGGCCTTATGTTGTGTGCCCGCCGATCGCATATATCTTGGGGTGCGTTGAGCATAGGACTTGTGAGGTCCCTTGGAGATTGGCTTACACATAGGAAATTGCCCCCGAAGGTTCAAGAGAGAGGCCTTGCAACAAGGATCTAGGGTAGAGACGACAGACTCAGCCTTGACATCGATTCTGCCTCGATATCAATTCTGCTATTACAACTAAGGAGTGGTTGACACTATGCATAATATTCTATTAGTAGTCCATGGAGCGGATGAGGGTTGTGGTTTGTTCACTTTTTCTATTGGTCCCCATGGTAGATTAGAGAGATCAAAGCCCCCCTTGGAGGACTTCAGTGGTTGGTAGTAGCAGCAGTACATTGGCAGTCATAGGGCCACAGCGTAACTAGGCCGTAGGATTCAGATGCTAGAGGTTGATGACACCCCGGTAGTAGCAGCAGTACATTGGCAGTACAGCGTAACTAGGCCGCAGGATTCAGATGCTAGAGGTTGATGACACCCCGGTAGTAGCAGCAGTACATTGGCAGTACAACGTAACTAGGCCGCAGGATTCAGATGCTAGAGGTTGATGACACCCCGGTAGTAGCAGCAGTACATTGGCAGTCATAGGGCCTCTCCAAGCGTTTTCTCTCAGATTTTTGGAAGGGGCTCTAGGATAGTTTTTGGCCTCGAAAGATCACCCTCTTTCTTTGGCTGATGGCACAAAGGAGCTTGGTAGTTGGCACGTGATTGGCCATTTGGTGGTAGTTGACCAGTAGCTTGTTCAAGGTGCGGCCACATGATTGACCAGTAGCTTGTTCGAGGTGCGGCCACATGATTGACCATTGGTGGTGGTTGACTAGTAGCTTGTTCGAGGGCGGCCACATGATTGACCATTGGTGGTGGTTGACTAGTAGCTTGTTCGAGGTGCGCGGCCACATGATTGACCATTGGTGGTGGTTGACCAACAGCTTTTCTGAGGTGCGACCACCCTCAGGAGTCGCAGTGACACTGTCTTTGGGATTGCCTAAAGGCTGAGTAGGTTTGGCAGCAGATTCTTCGCATCTTCACGATGGACAGGACCTCGACTCGTATCATTACATGGGGCATTATTGCTTGGGCCACAGAGGCTGAGGTTGTCAGGGCTTATGAGGAGGAAGGTGGGAGGCCCTTCAGGTTTCTCACCTCCACATTTCCGTAGCACCAGTTTCAGCCCCACCTACTGACCACTGGTGGGGACCGGGCTCATGTTAGAGATGGGATATTTGTAGTAGCATTGCGTCCTGGTGCATATGGAGAGCTAGATGCAACGAAGCCATCAAGGGTACCCACACTCTGCTTGTGAAGTCCATCAGGAGCATTTGGCTCGACATCATCCATATCCCCCGTGGTCAGTGGGGGAAGTTGAAGGGTGGCTCTACATGCGAAAGCCGACGAGAGGATATCTTGAGGCTCTGGTGGCCTGGCCCTTTCCTCACTGATAGAAGTAGTGATCCCGCTTGGCATTACAGACCACATGTGTGGTTATCCTCCCCCCTCCCCCTCCCCTCGTCCCTCCCCGCCCGCCCCCCCTCCCGTCCCTCCCCCTATATGAGATAGCCTTCTCCTCCTAGAACGGCCAATCAGAGGAGAAGTGCATCTTTCTCCACCTCTCTTGATTATTTGATTCACGGTCTGTACATGGAGGCGAGTTTGTATATAGCCCTTCGTGGTTGCATTTATCCCTTTGCGGGGCTTTTTTTTAATTAACTAATAAAAAGATATTTTTCTCAGAAAAAAAAAGAATGCCTTGACTTCTTGGGATCGGTGCCATCAATAGGTTTCTCATGTCTTCTTTCGTAGTGAATTACCTGTTCCAATGTATCCATAATGCGAAAAAGCGTGCACACACACACACACACACACACATGAAGGGATGATCTCACAAACATGCGCGCACACACACTCTGAGATAGAACATTGACTGGAACACACACACACACCTGCTAGCTACACACAATCTCATTGACACATACACAAAAGCATAGAAGTTGAGAAGAAGCTGAGGCGGATGGCCGAAAGGAATCAGTTCAAAAGAACATCCAATAAGAGCAAGAAGAGGAAGTCTTTTGTTATAATTCAACTTCTTTGTAGAGGTGATATCAAAGTAATCACAAAGGGGGATTGAATTTGTGTGTCCACCAGATCCCCAAACTAAGCATAGAATTGCCCATCACTCTGCATCCACCATCCTAGGTCATCAAGCTCAAGACATCTTTCCACCTTCGACACAACATCTTACACATAGGGGAGCATGTCAAGTTAAGAGCAGCATAAGAGAACAATTTAACTTTCCATCCCAAATCTAGCCACCTGCCTTTGGCCTGCACCATTGTCAATTCTACTAATTCCCTTATCATTACAGTCCAAGGTTCATTCTGAAGCAAACATTTGGGAAGTAGCAAGGCAGCCCTTGCTACTAAAGAATGGGTGAGCATATGTAATATACCAATGCCCCCTTCCCCTTTTGGGACTAACAGTTTATCCCATGACAACCAAGCTAGAACCCTTCTAGAAGGTCTTCCATTCCTCCATAAAAAATCTCTGATGGAATCCTTTTCCAGTGACACTTTCCAAAATCCATCACTGGGCATAAGTACATTATATGAGCATTCAACACAGCATTACAAATATCAATCGTATTGTGAAAGGACACTCTGATTCCCTCCCATTTCCTCATCTAGAAACCTATTAATTGCCTAGTCATCTGTTTATTTGTAACATCAACCCCAAAGGGGACTCCCAAAAATCTAACAATTTGTCCCTTTTGAACCACCTCACACCCCCATCTCTGCATATCAAAATCATTGTCTTCTGTGAGGCTTATAATTCTAGATTTTTGGATATTACATAGATGCAACAGCAAATTCCTGTATAATGGCCAAAGCCAATCTTACATTGTTATTCTCAGCTTCCAAAAACAACAAGGAATCATTAGCAAAGCACTGTATAACCAATTTCTCACTGTATTTTAGCTTGAGCCCATTGATAATCCCACCTCTACAGGCATTCTCAAGTGACACCACCAAGGGATGTGAGGCAATAGCAAACAGGAGGGGAGCCAGGGGGCAACCTTGTCTAATAGATCTATTAACCTCAAATCCTCCAACTACCCTCCAATTTAGTAGAACATTAGAGTGCCCTCCCCAAGATAAGGTATATCCACATGTTTCCATTTTGGTCCCAAAACGAAACCTCTCCATAACTCTTGCTACAAAAGACCAATGGACCCTGTCTCATAAGCCTTTTCCAAGTCCAATTGTAGCATGGTACATTTTTGCTGAGTTTTGAGGGCAATATCTCTTCCTAGCATGGCAGCAAAAATATTATCATATATTGATCTACCCTTAATGAATCCATGATGTTCTTAGAAACAACTTCTTGTAACACAGGAGTGATTTTGAGGGAAATCACCTTGGCTAAAATCTTATAAATCATAGTTAAAAGGGTAATAGGCCTCCAATCTCCAAATCTTGCAGGAAATGTACTTTGGGATTAGCTTCACAAGGCCTTCTTTGAAGTCCTTATCCATGCTGCCAGAATTAAAGGCCTTTCTACATACTACTCCAAGAAAGTCTTTCAGGGATGGCCAGAAAGCAATGAAGAATTATACAGAAATACCATACCACCAAGGAGCCTTGTCCCTACCCAATTTCAAGAGAGCAACCCAGCACTCATCAACATCAACATCCCTTTCTAACCATCTAGCCTTATCTGGATCCACACAGTGATTGACTAATCCTAAGAGTCTATCTTCTGCTTTTGAAACCTCCTCTGAGAACAATCCTCTTTCAAACTTAGGGAAGAACCCAAGAAATCTACCCATTTTCTAGCCATTAGTTCCATGTTCTCCAGAGAATGTCCATCCTCATCTAAAATATTCCTCACCACGTCTCTGCTATTCCTCCCTTTAGCAAAGCTTAAACAGGAAACTCTCTGGTTTCCTTTTATTGTTGAAAGATTTCCATCTAGCCCATATTCCCTCCTCTCTAGCACATCTATCATCTTTATATTTTAATATAGACTGACACTTGAAGTACTAATTGATCTCCCCTGCAATGAGTTTTCCCGTCTATCTTTTGATTTGTAGTGTCTCTAGTTGTGTTGCCCACTTCTTTCTTTCACTCCTCCTTTCCTCAACTCTCAACTTGCCTACAACTCTAATTATCCCTTGCATATCATTGGTGAACTACCTCCATGACCCATCTAGCACACCTCTCCTTTTTAGCCTCCCAATAGCCTCCTCTGTATACGCAACAAATAGGGCATCCTTAAGAATAAGGCTATTGACTCTCAGCTTCCTTGTAGGGAACTGAGAAAGTTCTTGCTCCTCCCCTTCAGTGTGATAGACTAGCACCATTTCAAGGGTATATGATCAGACAATGCAGTGCTAGAATCAATGGATACGTTCAAAGTGTGAGGGACCCATGAGGCTTGTTGACTAAAAACAAGTATGTCAATTCTAGAAGAAGATGAGATATACTGCAAACTAAAGTATTTATGCCCATGGTTATCTCTCCAGTCACCTAGGTTCCAGCTATCAACCAGTCCCAAATTCCCTCTTAATTCCACCCATTTTCCTTTTTCCTTATCCATAAGAATAGAGCTTCCCCCACTCCTATCCACTAATCTTTCAACCATATTGAAGTTACCCAAAAGAATGCAGGGGATTTGAACATTCAGATTGGCAATCCAATTCCACATCTCACTCCTGATCTTATGGTTGTGTGCCCCATAAACATTAATGAGCCAGATTCTTTCCCCCTACCAAAATTTCTACTACAAGAATCCTACCATTGGGGTGGTTTGCTATGATGCTGGGCTTGAGGTCATTCTTTTCTAAGGTCATAACACCACTATACCCTAAGTTTACTCCCCTATACATTATCATCCAATCTTTGAACCTATCCCTCCTAAGGATGTTGCCAAAAAGATTATGCTCCTGAATGACCATAACCGAACACCCCCACCACTTAACTAACCCCCAAAAATAAGCGTTCTTTTTTTTATATTTTATCCCTTTTACATTCCATGTGCACCCTAAGAATTCTATAGCTTTATTCATGATAGATCCGTTTCTGGGACCATATCCACCTCCTCCCCTTCCCTTAGTACATCTTCTTTTTATATACCCTTCCAAGCCTCTTCCACTAGATGATCAAATCTTTGCTCTAAAGAAGGGCCACTATCACCCTCCCTCAAGGGACTATAGGGATTAGATTACATTAAGGGACTCAAGATTCCTTGGGATTTGTTGTCTTTTCCTTCTACCCCCGATTGGATTGACTTTTCCTAGCCTCCGCTTTAGCCTGTTTGACACTTGTTTTTCATTTTTCCTTGACCCATTCCCCTTCTGATTGTCCCTCATCTCCATCTTTTAACAATTCTTTTCCCTTAGCTTCCATTCCCTGACTAGCCAACCGATTCAATAATTTTTCCCCTATTTTGGTTTACCTCCTCTTCCCCTTCCCCTTTACCCAAAGACTATTTGATATAGTTTTTTGCTATATGCCCAAACCCTCCACATTTAAAGAATGCACCCAAGAAAGCTCCAAATTTAAGACCCAACTCTAAGATGCTAAAATCTCCTAAGTCCACTTCAACCGATTTCACAGTATCTTTGGTGGTATTCCATGAGATACAGACACTATTGGCCTATCTATTACCACCTATCTCATCATTTGGAAGATATAACACCGGCTCCAGAGAGTAGGCAATATCCCACAGAGCCGGCCTAAGCCAGGGAGGAAGGCCTACAATATCAACCCACACAGGGCATGCATTCTGAAGGCTCTTATTAACATCAAAAAGCGGGTCAAATGGGAATACAGCCATTGTCCTAAGAAGAGGGGACCTTTTGCAAACAGCTATGTCATAGACTGACCTTTAACAAACAACATATTAAAAAAACCTTTGCCAAAGTAGAACACTTTGGAAACTACCTTATCATACAAAATATCTTCTTGAAGCCATCTACCTATCGCCAGCTTAGTAGGCGGCCTTCCTGGTGGATAGAAAACAATAACACTAAACATGGAGAAAAGCCCCACTTGATTCTTGACCAGCTCTGGGTTAATCCTTAAACATACCTTCTTTCCTTTCATATACGCCTGTAATCTCTCATTCATCCAATCAAGCACATTTGTTTTCCTCATGCACTCGCCACAATATCCTTATCTTGTAGCTGCTTCTTCATCTCTCCTACGGTGTCGACCCCCAATCTCCCCATCCACTCAGCTGATCTACTATCCCTTAATGTGTTAAAATTATAGCAATGTGATGAGCTATGGTGGATCAAATGCTAGAATCAACATCATTAACAAAGTGATTAGATGATAATTAAGACATGATTAGTGAGTAATTAATAATTAGCTTAATGTAGGCATGGATAATAAAAAATCAGCAAATTCTCATTAGGCCAATGCCTCAATTTATAGAGTTTACATCCAAGCATCTAATCCCACTAATTTCTCCTTGATTCACTCCACCTCTTTTGCTTGATTCTCTCCACCTCTCCCAGAACATCTCCACACTTTCTAAATCTTCTCATGCTACCCTTTATTCTCTCCCAGTAGATTCTTCTCACCTTTTCACAGGTTCTCTCACATTTACACATTCTCTTTTACAGGCTCTAACCAAGGGCTTGTTCTCGCACACACCCTATTCACTTGTATATTTTAACACCTCCCCTCAAGTGAATACTCCTAGTACACCTGGACCCTATACCAAGTTTCCCTCTTACTTGATAGTCCGCGACCAGTGCCTAGCACACCTCCCCTCAAGTTAACTTAGCACACCTGGACCCTATACCAAGTTTCCCTCTTACTTGATAGTCCGCGACCAGTGCCTAGCACACCTCCCCTCAAGTTAACTTAGCACACCTGGACCCTATACCAAGTTTCTCTCTTACTTTTGATAGCCCACGACCAGTGCCTCAAGTCCCTAAACTCATAGTCCTTGACACTCTCTCTCTCTATGTGTCCAAGGCTACTACAAGTGCCCGCAACCTTGACTAAAGTGCTCACACATACATCTACCACGTGGCCTACATCATCGGTGCCTCAGAGGTGGTTTTACTTTGTTGGGGCAGGTTACATTGGGTTGTGGGGTTCTCTCTCTCTCTCTCTCTCTCTCTCAGAAAAGATGATCCGACTCCTCTTCCTTAGGAGCCTCCATGAAGCTTGCCGATGTCGTTCCTTCTCCGCTTGGTTTGCTATAGCAGTCTCTTGCCATGTGTCTTGGCTTTCCACAGTTGTGGCAAGTGAAGGTCCTTCCTCCTACTCTGCCTCTTCCTCATCCTCATCCTCGAGAGAATCCTCCTCGAGTGAAGAATGCTTTTTCTTCTCCTGCTATTGAGTCGAGCCATTTCTTCTCTTTGCCTCTGCTCTCTCTTGCTCTAGTAGAGCTCCTTCTATCTCGTGTAGCTTCAATTCAGGTACATTCTTTAGTGTTGCTACAATATTTTCACATTCACCTTTGTCCACACTCTTCAGAAGCACTGCTAGTGCCTCATCATCTTCTACCTTTTTGCCAATAGTAGCTGCCAGCTGTTGCTTAATGCTTTTATATCTGTTCAAGTGTGTGATTAAAGTTCACTTTCCTTCATATCCAATTTGTAGAACTACATTAACATATTTATCTTTGAATTTTTAGCTTATGTGCCAAACAATTTATTGAGGTCATCCCATGCATCTTTTGCCCATTGTATCCCTGTGATGTGATGAATGATTTCATCATTTAAACTGAGTGCAATAAGTCCCAATACTTTTTCATTCCTACTCTTCCACTCATTTTTTCCTCACCTCCGGGCATTCATCTCTTCCCTCAACTAGCCCCCACAGATTTTTCCTCATGAGCAAATACATGGTTTTTGTCTGCCATGTGTAAAACTGCTCCCCATTAAATTTGGCTATTTCTTGTGCAGAATGTTCAGATGGAAAAATTCAGTCTAATGGACCATTATTGTGTTAAAGATATGAATGAAATATTTTGAATGAATTATTAACTGATAATGCGTTCTATATGAGTATCTTTATCCCTTGATTTTGTGGAGAGTCGACCTATTTAGAGAACCCAGGAATTAGTTGAATCAAAAATCGGATTGAATCATAAATAAAGAGACTTAACAAGAATTTTCGTATTGATAGGAACATGGATCGAGGTCATCGTGGTAGAAATGTTAACCCCCAACTCGATGAAGAAGAGCTCGATCTGGATGTTCATAAAACTCTTCAAGCCTGGACCTTTCAAGGGAGAAGGGAAAAACTTGGGCGAGGCTGTGGTGGAGAAGTGGATTGAATACCCTTTTACAACTCAATCTGGTGTTTAAGAGATGATTACAATAAATTTATCAGCATAAAATCACCAGAAATTACATTAAATCAAGGGTAACCAATTTTTTGTATGGAATGGTTGGAGTATCAAACCAACTCCGAATTGAAATCTGAAGTTATACAGATCTATATCAGATACCTAATGGTTAATTTGAACCCTCAATTGCACCAAAATATAGTGATTAGCATTGATTAATCACTGATTAGCAAATTAATCCTCTATTTTGTGTACAAAAAACAGAGTATGCGGGGAGCCCAGATCTGGGGCCTTAGACTTCAAATGAGCCCAAATGCTTTCAAGGCCATCAATAGAAATTAGTCTAGTAGAAGATTAAGCCAAGAAATACAAGATTTGACCAAACATTGAATGCTTAATCTCTGTTTTACCAAAGTCACCTGTGCAGATTTGATGAAGAGCTTGGATCTCACTGTAGACTTGATCAAATCAAATTCTGACTTCACCAGCTTGTAGAGCATGCTTGAAAACACTTGGGGCTAAGAGGAATTAGACCCATTTGATTTGTGGAAGTAGAACTCTTTGATTTGCTCTGCAGAAAAATGGCACTAATCAGCGAAAATCGGGAGCTTCTGTCGGCGGTTTGACGTTTCGTCTTGATGGGCTGAATCGTGGGGATGATGGCTGTTTATGGCTAGAAGCAATGGGCCTAATGTTGAGCATGGAGGGAGATCAAGCCCCTCCACCAGTTGGGGGTGCAGAGAATAGTTGAAAAAAAGAAAAAATTTATAATTAGCTACTATTCCTAATTAGCAAAGTGATTAGCAAGATAATGTGCTCACAAATTGATGGATTCTAGGCTTGGCTTTGATACTATGTTAAAATTACAGCAATGTGATGAGCTATGGTGGATCAAATGCTAGAATCAACATCATTAACAAAGTGATTAGATGATAATTAAGATGTAATTAGTGAGTAATTAACAAATAGCTTAATGTAGGCATGGATAATCAAAAACCAACAAATTCTCATTAGGCCAATGCCTCAATTTATAGAGTTTACATCCAAGCATCTAATCCCACTGATTTCTCCTTGATTCACTCCACCTCTTTTGCTTGATTCTCTCCACCTCTCCCAGAATATCTCCACACTTCCTAAATCTTCTCATGCTACCCTTTATTCTCTCCCAGTAGATTCTTCTCACCTTTTCACGGGTTCTCTCACATTTACACATTCTCTTTTACAGCCTCTAACCAAGGGCTTGTTCCTGCACACACCCTATTCACTTATATATTTCAACATAATGCTAGGAACTGGACAACCTAGACATGTAGCCACCATCTTGTCGACCTCCCATCGAGGTATGGTTGCATGCGATCAGTACATGTGGAGTTATACTAGTATTGCCCCACCAACCCACTCGTTCTCACATGCGTCCTTGATCTTCTCCCCCATATAAATTAGGCATTTTGCATTTTGAAGTTATGTATGTGAGGTGAGAAGAGCATTTTCCCCCATGTGCATGCGAAAGAGGGATAGTGAAGAGTACACGAGCGTACTTTTCATGGTTGGGTGCTTCTAACCAAGGAAACAATTAGGGGTGAAACTTAGCCCAAAGGATAATTTTCAAGGGTCTTCCAAAACTCCTGGGCTATTTTAGACCCAAACAAATGGTTACTTTTTTAATATATTAGCCCATGGTAGCATTTTTGGGAGGAAAAATTACCAAGTTTACACTAAAAGTGAGCATATATCCTGAAAATTTTCAAACATTCACCAAAGTTTCCTATAGACTCTACCTTCTATCAAAGAAAGATTTGCCAACCCATCTATACTTTAACCATGTAAAATTTCTCCCTACAGCTTTTAAGGTGTACAGGTCCCCTTCTAATCTTATAATTATTCCCCTCTCTGAAATAAAAGAAAGATTCTTTGTACCCTATTTTGGCCTGGAGAGAGAAAATGTCTAGAGGGAGGTAATCCAAAATTGAGATATTTTTGGATATAAAAATCCTCCTAGTGTCTAAAATGGTTTTCCCTGAAATATAAATTCAAAAAGAACTTTCCAATGTGCAATTAGAATTAATTGAAAATAGGTATAAAGGACCTTAGCCTAAGGGTCAAGATTTTTAGAAATTTTTGGATTATGGTCCAATTAAGGTTCCTATATGGGCCAATAGGATCAATCCAAGTGTGGGGAGGAGATAAATCCAATTCATAAAAGAAAAATACCCAAAAATGAGTAAATGCCCACATAAGATGAAGAGTTGACTGAGTACAAGGTTTATTAGTAAAAAACTATGAATATTACCAAAAAATGAGATATTTTGGATGTAATGATACATTTTTGACACCTTGGTAATAAGGAGAAGGGGGCTCTTCAAGGAGGCACCTATTTCACGTGTGTGGAGGAGTTTTAAACTAAAAAATAATAAGATATTTTTATCTCTCCTCTCTCCTGGATCAAACCAAATCAAAAAGGGAGCCAAACTGGTCCAAATCTTGTCCAAATTCAGCCAAACTGAACCTGGAAAATTCTAGAAACTATTTGGACTTGGTTAGAGGCCTCCCTCGCCTATAAATAGACCCTTAGCCCTTTGTAAAAAAATATGAGAGCTATACCATGCCAGTATTATACTGAAATAATGATATTTTCTATTATCCTCTAAAAATCCTCTACAAATTGAAGAGATTGGAGCTTCTCTCTCTCTCTCTCTTCAACCTTCCTTGGAGTCTTCATCAACATACCAAACCAATTTATTGGTTGGGGGCCTCTTCACATTGACTAAAGAATCAAGAAAATTAAGAGGTAAAGTGTGGTTTATGGTCTTTTTTCTTAAATCTCAAAATGTTTCTCACTTCTCCACCCCTCTCAAGCTTGAGAAGCATTCAATTGAATGGCTCTTTAATGCAATTGGAACTCTCTAATGAATTCTAGTGATAAATTTTATAAATTTTATATTTATGCTTAAATTAGAATGTTTTTTAAGCATATCTCTCTCTCCCCCAAAGAATGGTCATTCCTATGACCTATTCTATATTCAAATGATGCTTCTCATGAAGCAATTCTCAAATCTAAAGTAAATTCTATTCTTGTCAAATTTGAGGCCAAAGAAGTGGCTTTTTAATGCTTTTATGCTATTTAATTTATGGAAAACTTGGGAATCAAGTCCATAATTGGATATTGATCCAAATAATAGTTATTCTATCATATGGTATTACTAAATTTTATGCTTTCAAAGTTATTAAAAATTATCAGTAATAACAGCGGAGCTATGGCAAAATATTTAAAAAATTAACACATAAATCATTTTCATTCATAATATGAAAAGAGGACTTCCTACCATATTCTAGGATTAATCATCCTAGGTTAATTGAAAAATTCTCATCATAACCATGCAAATTTTGATTTTAATGTTTATGCATAAATAGTTAATTAGAAAAAAGAGGAATTTTTAAAAAATTAACACATAAATCATTTTCATTCATAATATGAAAAGAGGACTTCCTACCATATTCTAGGATTAATCATCCTAGGTTAATTGAAAAATTCTCATCATAACCATGCAAATTTTGATTTTAATGTTTATGCATAAATAGTTAATTAGCAAAAAGAGAAATTTCTAGTAATTCATTTTTATGATGAAAGAGGAATTCCCACCATATTTGGAATTCCATCATTTAGATGGGAAAAGAGAAATTCCTAGCATATTGGAATTATTGGATATTTTATTTAAATTCAAAGATGAACTTTAGATAAATTTATTTTATCTATGAGAAATATTTAAATGGTAAAAGAGGAATTCCTATGACAATTGGAATTCAATCATTTAGATGGAAAAAGAGATATTCCTAGCATATTGAATTAATGGAAATTTTAGTTTAGATGAAATTATTTTATGAGAAATATTTGATGATAAAAGAGGAATTCCTATGACAATTGGAATTCAATCATTTAGATGGGAAAAGAGATATTCCTAGCATATTGAATTAATGGAAATCTTAGTTTAGATGAAATTATTTTATGAGAAATATTTGATGATAAAAGAGGAATTCTCATGACATTGGAATGTAAATAATTAAATGCAAAAAGAGGAATTCCCATGGTAATTGAGATCCAAGAAATTAAATGGGAAGAAGAGGAATTTTTAGTATAATTCAATTTATGATTATTTATCAAAAGTGAAAATATGAATAGAATTGATTTCTGTAAATCCCATGAATTCTTTTATTCAAAAGAGGAATATTGAATATAATTCAATTGAGGAATTGAGAAGGAATATGAAAATAGTCGTCGAGAAAAATAATCTTTATCTAAGCCAAGCAATTGGCAGAAATTTAGAAAAAGTCCCATTATCGGTATCAAAGTAGAAAAAGCTACTAAATGGGAATAGGATGTGCAATGGATGTGATAAGATGTAAATGAGATGATAAGATGTAAATGAGATGTGAGATAAGATGTAAATGGGATGTGATAAGATGTAAATGGGATGTGATAGGATGTGGTGTAATGAAAATGAATGTGAATGAGATGTGAAGTAAATGGATGTGGATGTGAATGATGAGATAAGAATGAGAAGAGAGGATATGTGAAAGGGTGAGATGGGAAGTAAATGGATGTGGACGTGTATGTGAAAGAATGGATGTGAATGTGTATGTGAAGAATGGATGTGGATGTGTATGTGAAGTATGGATGTGGAAGTGTATGTGAAGAATGGATGTGGAGATATATGTGAAAGAATGGATGTGGATGTATGTGAAAGAATGGATGTGGATGTGTATGTGAAATATGGATGTGGATGTATGTGAAATATGGATGTGTATGTGAAATATGGATGTGGATGTGTATATGAAGAATGGATGTGGATGTATGTGAAAGAATGGATATGGATGTGTATGTGAAGAATGGATGTGGATGTATGTTAAAGAATGGATGTGGACGTGTATGTGAAAGAATGGATGTGAATGTGTATGTGAAGAATGGATGTGGATGTGTATGTGAAAGAATGTGATGTGATGTAAAGAGATGTGATGAGACATGAATATATGTGGATGTGAAGTGATAGATGAGAATGTATGGACAGATGTGGGTAGTCGTACATGTGAACGATTGGATGGATATGGATGAATGAGATGCGATGTGTATGAATGAGACATGATGTGGATGTGATGTAATGTGGATGGGATGAATGAGATATGATGTGGATAGATGTGATGTGATGTAATGTGGATAGAATGTATGTGATGGGATGGTGATGAGAATGAATGTGATGGATATGAATGAGATGTGATGTGAATAGATGTGATGTAATGTGATGTGAATCGGGATGTGAATGAATGAGATGTGATGTGATGTGAATCGAGATGTGATGTGAAATGGATGTGATGCAAATTGGGATAGATGTGAATGGATGTGATGTGATGTGATGTGATGTGAAACGGGATAGATGTGAATGAATGAGATGTGATGTGAATGGATGAGATGTGATGGGATATGAATTGGGATAGATGTGAATGAATGAGATGTGAGGTGAAATGGAGGTGATGTGATGTGATGTGGATGTGGATGGATGAGATGTGATGGGAATGGATGAGTTGTGATGGGATGTGAATTGGGATAGATGTGAATGAATGAGATGTGAGGTGAAATGGAGGTGATGTGATGTGATGTGGATCGGGGTAGATATGAATGGATGAGATGTGAATAAGTGTGAGGTGATGAGTGTGATGTGATGTGGATCGGGGTGGATATGAATGGATGAGATGTGAATAAGTGTGAGGTGATGAGATGTGGATATGGTTAGATACGAGTGGATGAGATCTAATGAGGATAAATGAGGAAAGATGTGATGAGATGGAAAATGATGTGATTGGATGAGAATGGGAATACATATGAAATGGATGTGGATTAAATAATGTGGATTGATGTGGAACAATGTGGAAAGATGAGAGTTCGTTATAGAATCTGTATTTATGACCTATTTTCAAATGATTGTTTTATGTCAAAAATGCTGGGGAAGCATTTTGACTGTCTTATGAATGAGGTCGTGGAGACCTAACTGATAAAGTTGCAATAGCTGATGGAGAGTCAACGGAGGACGTCTCGCGTAGCAAGGTCGGCAGAGGTCTTGACCAGCCTCGGTTCGATTTAAATGGTGAGTTTCCGGTACGGTGGATGAGGGACCAAGGAAGAAGCAGCCTATGAGTGAAGCGCTAGGTGACCTGCGAAGGATCCTAGAGGGTGCTGACCATATGGTGCTCGGGCTCTGGGTCGCCGAAGATACCCACACGTGCGTCGGGGAAGATATTGGAACAAGGAGTAAGAGTTGTTTTCTGAAACCGGGCATGGATCTGGTCGATAGACCTTGCTGGTCCTCAACGGATGAGTCCATGGCTCTTTTATATGGATCTGTTGGTTGATCTTGCTAATCTTCAACGGAGATTCCATCTTGATTTTTATAAGTGAATATATTGCTGGGTACTACGAGCTAGGAACTATCGAAAAGGCCCCTGAGTGGACAGGTGGTGAGCGTTCTGGTTACCAATGATGCCATAGGTACACCGATGAAGGAATGAGTGGAAATTAGGATTCAACCGGATATTTTGGAGAATTATGATCAGTGACACTATGATTTCATTAAATGATTATTTTAAAGATAGCTGAATCTGTGAAAAAGGCAATGTCATATTGGGTGTGTAAGTGGTGTGACTAGCTTTAAATTTGCATGAATATCTAGCTAGGGGGCCTGGGAACTCTTTTCCCTGGTACCCGTGTGACAAAACCTAACCAAATTCCTAATTGGATCCCATCACTATAGTGGCTGGCTAACCCATTGGACTGGATGGGGTAGGCTGGACTGATGGATCCCTAAAATAAGACTCAATTCTGTCATGGTATGATAAATGAAGTAAATCCCAGATAAAAATTGTTCTATGGAAAAGAATCAACGGCTGTGTCTCTCAATGAGAAAAAAAGCGTTGGTCTCTATGATCCAAGTGCAAGTTTCTTCCTTGATCTGACCGAGTGTCTTTACAGGTTCCGTCGGATCAGTTTGGTTAGTGATGACCTTGACTACGTTAGAGTAAAAATATCTTGGAGGAATCGCCCGTGCTTTCCGGGCGAGGGAAGTTTTTCCGGGTTCGGTTTTGGAAGAACCGACGGATTAGTCTCTTATGGATGAGCATATTAGTCTTTATGAGCTCATTCGTGAATTGTGGGATAATTAGTTGTGTCAACACCCTTATTCCTAACGTTGTGTGATACGTAGTTGTTGTAAAGAGTGTCTTGGAGGTGCAACAGGAGCCTGGGTGAAGGCTAGGTCATACATGTGGCCACCTTACACTACACTTAAGGTATGACATCAAGGAGGGTTGAGCATGTACAATCAAGAATCTCTGATAATATTTTGGAATGAAAAATTTGACTGCTCATATGAGTAAACATAAGATGCACCTAAAAGCTATTTCTTGCATCTAAAAGTGAAAATGGTTGTGCTGTTTCATGGGTGCAAAACATTGAAAATTTTGTAAATGACACCCCTAAATTTAAGCTTCTATTCGTCTCTACCTCTTCCTCCCTCCATTATTCTTCTTCTTATTATCTCTCTCTCTCTCTCTCTCTCTCTCTCTCTCTCTCTCTCACGTGGACATTTGCCTGTGTAAGGCTTATGGCCTTTGTACTTAACACACTCAGTTTAATATCAAGGTTGGATTTGTAACCAATGTAGGCCCTTTTATCTTGTTCTTTGAATTTACATCTTACCAAGTGCTGAGACATGGTGTTTTCCCAATAATAGTTATCTAAGATGAAATACTCAATTTAGTAGACTCTAAATGACATTGAGACATGGTGCTCTTGCTTGAAATAAGGGCCTACGTATCCATCTCTCTCAAAACAAAATCCACCAAGTGTCCCACACACAATGTTTGGGAAACTATTTTTAATTGGACCTTACATCAATCCTTTACAAGTCTTTCTACATTCTCATTCTCTCTCACACATTGTCATTATGTTATCATTAACCCTACTATCATGTGATTAGTATTAACCTCCCTTACTTAGCTAATGTTTCCTTCACTATGAGTTTAATCATCACGTTTGATCCACCATAAATGCCAATAGACTACACTTATTCCCATGAACTCCATCTACCCCCACAACCCAATGACTTCCCCCATACAGTTACACACCAGCCCAACACTCTGCCCTATCCCTATAGTTGCTCCGCCAACCTCATAACACTTAATGCGACTTTTTGAACAAGCATTTTCTTAGTGGTTTCCATCAATCATTACTAAAACTTAGAAATTTTTAGGTGTTCTTTTCTTGCACCTTTTTTTTGCATAAAAGAAACTTCTATTAAGTACAAACAGACCAAACAAAATCATGCCTAGAAGCAAAAATAAAAAATCCTCATCCCAAATTTTATGGTGATCTCAACCAATTTGGGGCATAATGGTGCCAAGAGTCTTGTATGAGAAAAAGATCCCATGAGCCTACTCCCTCATTAAAATGGTATGCTTTGCTTGCACAGATTTGGATGGTCATTGGTGAACGAGCCTGTTATGGCTCACCCAAACCCCCCTTGAAACACATCCAACAAGAAGATTACCTAGTGGACCGCAGTTGCCATGAGGATCTTTCACACCGTCGTATTATTCTCTCTCTTTCTCTCTTTGAAATAAGTATCTGTGGTGGCGAGCCCTGATTGATTATTTGTTCAAAAGGGACAAAAAGCAAAGTGGGTTACAGACTTCATTATTTTGGACTTCCCTTTTGGGGACAGGTTGATTGGTGTTGATGGTATGCCTCCTCGGAATGACTTGAGAGATGAACATATCCGCTATGGGACATGTGTAGCAAGAGCAACACTTGTAGACTATGTGTGGCTATTAATAATTTTACCTATTTACTAGGGCAAGACTCTTTGTATTAGCTATTTACTGGGGTAAGACTCCGGTTGGCTATTAATAATTTTACCTATTTACTAGGGTAAGCTCTTGTCTTGTTATTATTTCAAAGAGAAGTATTTTATTTGAAGATGGTAATGCTTGTGAACTGTAGGGCTAGGTATGACATGGGCTGAGACATACATTTGTGTTGAGGGATTGGAGGTGGCTAGGCGAGTGCATGTTTTTGGACTAGATGCCTTATGGATACTATGATTTCTCTAGTCATCATCGCATCGAGGTATGAATTGCACTAGTAACTATTTAAGAAATTGAGTATAATGTCTAATTACATGTTATTTGACTATGTGAAAATTGTCTTGCAAGAGGCTAATGTTATTGTATTGTCTTACTTCTTTCATGTTAAAGCTTGATAGCTTTTTTATGTACTTCGTCCCATGAAGGGGTTACAATCCTACTCTATTCTATAAAAGTTATATATGAGACTGGTAACGCTTGTAAATATTATGTAACAAACTACTATGTATATATCCCATGCTATGTAGTCCACACAAGCTTGCTTAGGTCCTTTCTCACTTTGAAGATATGCACAATTGACTTTTCTAAAAGTCACACTATTACAGTTTAGAAAACTGGGAACACCACTATAATCCATAACATTAGTACTGGTAGTTATGATAATCCTATCTTAAAATGACCAGCCTTATGTTACTAGTATATGTCACATAGAATCAATAACTTTCCAGGATTGTGTTGCATCTAGTAACTCTTCTACTCCTTTCTAGAAATGCATTGTAATTTTACCATTTATGCCTATGAGGGAATCGTCACATAAGCACATACATCTAAGTAAGGTAACTTATTATTATGAAAAGAGAAAATTCAGCATGGTGTCATGATAATACACATCACTAGCAATCAATAAGGCATGTTGTTGAAGAAAGACTATAGTTATGTTATTTTTTCAACTATTTCAAAAGGTCAAATGGCATCTTGGAAAGCTAATAGGATGTTCAACATCCGATTTGCAAGGCTGGCCATGTGAATGTTCAACATCCAGATAGATGGCATTGCAAATCGAATGTTGAACATTTGATTGGCTGGGCAGAGGTGGGAAGATGCTGTCGGCCAATAGTGTGCTTACTATGTCTGCAAATGAAACTACTTACATTTTGCAGATTGTCCGTCAAACTGCTTTCCATGGTGCCATATTTATCTTTATTGCAGATAAATCCTTTCCCCCCACATTTTTTTTTGTTTTTTTTTTTGGCTTGCAAGCCGATTTAAATATCATGGAGGCACCTTCAAGTAAAAGAAAGTGTGGCTCTAACAATGGGTCCATAAACCAGCAACATAAGAGAAGACACAGTCAGTTTGGAGGAGGGGATTAGGATAAATCATTAGCATCTCCACATGATACAACATACCAGATTTTATGTTTGGGGGTAAAGATTGGAAGTGTTATTGGGAAAGGAGGAAGCATTATCAAATCCTTGAGGCATGAAACCAATGCGAGGATTAAAGTATTAAACACTATCCCAGAAGTAGAGGAGAGATTTATCCTCATTTGGAGCACACAACAGGATGACGAGAGAAAGAAACAGAAAGGTAGTGATGGCAAAGAAGATGGGTAGGATAATTGAGAAAATGAGAAATGAGACAGGTGCTCAAATTCGGATTTCTAGCAAAGACACACTTCTAGGGTGTGCTCTATCTTCTGACGACCTTGTGCAAGTAAGGCTTTTTGCAATCTATCAACATTGTGTTACTCGAACTCTTTATAGATGGAGTAAGCTCTCTCCACTTATCTTTAACGTTTGTGTTTTGTCAACATTTTCTTGGTTTATTTTTTGTATTGGAGCTGCTTTAACGTTTGTGTTTGTCAACATTATCTTGGGTTATTTTTTTGTACTCTTATCGTGTGTGTCAGAATAGTTGAAAAATTAAATGGTTTTTTTTGACTGGCATTGACATGCAAGGATGGAGGTGTACAAAGTGAAAAAATCAAGGTCACACACTAAGGAGGAGTTCCAACTTCCTTGCTCAACTATGCACCATCATAATAAGATCAACAACACCACTAACAAACTATTACTATAATACTAGGAATAACAATCCTATCATGATGCAACGGCAACAACATCATCAACAAAACAACTACCACTAAACATCAATTAGGTAGCCACATTGCACCTCAAAACAACTACTCTCATGGAAGAGGAGTTGGAGATGGAAGGTTTGGCACAGAGGAGCAAAATTAACCTGATATTATTGTAGCATTCTCGGTCACATACAGGTAGACTATCCTATCCGGATCATACATTATCAGGAGTTATAACAAGATGCAAGAGAACATAGAAATGCAGTTCTAGGAGGACATGATCCAAATGTGAAAATGGTTAAAGTGGGTGCTACACCTAAGAAAGTGCATGAAAATCCCTCAAGAGTGGTAGCAAAATGACAGGGTCACAAGGATTAGGAAAGGACATAACAGAGAAAAGAGCTAACTTGGAAACACATCCAAAGCTAGTCACACCAAGTTGGTGTGCAGAATGCACAAGGAGGAGTGATCTGGACAATGTAGGAAAACCCCACCTCTATAAGGAAACGTTGGAGAAAATATGGACAAGACCACTCGTGACTCTTGCCAAGAAGAAAGAAGAAATTGTTGTAGGCAAGATGCCACAAGGTAGCAAGAATGCCACAAGGTAGCAAGAATGCATTAGAAAGGATGCAAGATAGCCAAAAAGAGCCTAGAGTAACCCGGATTGTTGAATCCTCCTTGCAAGGGAATCTGAGTGGTTAATATCAAAGGCAAGAAGAAAATGGAGTCTATATCACAAAGGGGAATATAAGTGGTGAATACCAAAGCTAGAAGTACTCTTTCCCAGAGGACTACTGTCTACACTCAGGCTTGTCTAGATTAACTTCCAGAAGGTCGCCTAGTGAATACAGTCAATGCTAGGCACTTTCTTCCCTCTTATGGCATCAGGGGCACAGTTGGATAGCTTGGCTAGGCGATGTTGGCTATGTGGTCTAAAACCACTAAAGTGTTGAGTCTTGACTGGGATGACAATAGAGGAACTAGGCTGAGGCCTTGATGTTTCCCTTGGGGCTGCCACTATTGTGGTATAATCAGTTGACCAAAGATTTTACCAACAAATAATCCATGCTCATGTCCTTGACTAGGACTGTGGCTGGTACTAGTTGGGCATGCTCAACTACTAAGGATTTAGAAGATGTGTCCCCTATCTCTTGGTTTAGGTGGATGACTTCTACATCACTATCTTGTAGATTATTTACTAAGCCTATTGGGGGTGCTACCTCATGGGGTAACACTCATCAAAGATGTAGTGTCTAAACCTACAGAGATGGTCATGAAGCCTTTTTCTCTTGAGACTGATCAATAGTGTGCTAAGTCATCTCATTGAGTCTATTTCTTAGGGACTGCATCTCGTATAGAGATAACAACATAGTCCCACATTGATCATAAATTGATCAATAGTGATAAGTTATCATCGAGTCTCTTTCTTGGGGATTGTATCTCATATAGATGTAGTAATGTAGTCTCACACAGTTACTCCTTCATCTTTCTTGAGGTTATAGATGTAGTAATGTAGTCTCACACAGTTACTCCTTCATCTTTCTTGAGGTTATAGATTTGTGCAATGGGTCTCTATCTAGCTCCATTGGGTGAAAATACCACACTAAAGGTGTGTCTTAAGACCTCATAACTAGGGCCTTTTCAACAAGGTTTAGTGGCCTAAACCACTAGCCTACTTTGCCTTCCAGATAATGCCCAAATGAGCATATCGTGGTTGGATCAGCAATCCTTCTAATGGCTTTGTAAACTTGATCAAAATTCTCTAAATATTGAATGCAACCTCAGTTTCATTAAATTTTATCATCATTCTTGAGATATGGATTTGCTTTGCTTTTTCCATTTTTGAGGTGCCATGTTTGTGGCAACCATCCTTCGCAAACTCCATCCTTAGTATGTCTCTTGCATATTCACGATGTGTCATAAGGGAGAATGGTTGCACAAAACCCTCTTTCTGAGGGTTTGAAGTTTCTTGCCCCATGGGGTTGGGCAATGTGATCTTTTTTGGCACTTATCCTAGTTGCGTGGCTTTAAGGCTACAAGATTTTGGAGGTTAAGGACACATTATGTGATTTCTTTTATGGAAAACCTTGTCTAAGGTAGTCCCTCTCATAGCTATTTACCCTTCCTCATGTTCCATATTCCTTATGCGAATGGAGAGGAACTAGAACCTGGTTGGTGAAAAAGCCTCCATAATGGGACCCTTGTGAAGGTGGGAGTTAGACAATCTTACACTACGTGTGTTTTCAATGGAATAATTGTCCCTAATAGTACTACGAAAGGGACATGTCCATATTGTGGTAATTGTGGTTATTGGGCTGCTTTCGGCCATGTCCCAACATGGACAACCCCAACTCAAGATTGACACCAAATGTTTAAAACATTGTAGTTGTTGGGAATTGAGACTCACATGTTTTTATGAAATAGGTTCACACATGAAGTAGGCATGTTTGGGGGCATAGATTCTAAGTAGTGCATAGGATGACTTGGTGGGCACAGATTCCAAGTAGTACATAGGACTTATGTGCCTATGATAGGGTTTTTGGGTATTAATTATACCTAATTCTCTAATAATTAAAAAGGATATATTTTTTTAGATTTGTATGATTGGAAAATCTTTATAGGACATTGGTATAAGTGTGTCCTTTTTTTACAAATCTTCAAGGTATGTAATATTAGGTCTACCAATATCTCTAAACTCATGTCTATATAGACTCATCCCTCTAGAGTCACGACTCACACCTTGCATCTCCAACCTCATGTCTATAAACTCATGCAATATTAGGTCTACCTATATCTCTAAACTCATGTCTATAGAGACTCATGCCTCTAGAGTCACGACTCACACCTCACATCTTCAACCTCACGTCTATTTTTCATGAGACTTCAAGCTCATAGCTCACAACTCACATCTATTTTTCAGGACTCTATGCTCATGTCTACTAGACTCACGTCTATTTTTCACAAGACTATGGGCCCACATCCTCCTAATTTGAGAGATGGTTTGGCCTCGTTTTGAGATTTTTAAAAAGCTTTTTTGGACTTGATGAGGGTGATTAAGGTTTCTAATCCTAGTTTCTAAGCACTATTTAATTTGAGCGGTTAATTTGGGTAGTTTCAAAGAAATTACCATTCCACTTCATATTAAAATAACAAGTATTTTTCATATTTTCTTGATAAGGAGAAGGGGCTAAACTTCTATGTGATGAGGTTAAGACCTCACATTGGGGGCTAGGATGAAGTAGTTTATCTTTAAGACCAAAACCCCCTTCTATCAAGGAATGTAAAGGGCTAACCGACCCCCTAGGTAACCACTTCAAGTTAAGATCTTTTAAAAAATAGTTGAGAAATTTACTTCTTTTGTGAGTTGAAGACTTATATAAAGTTTGGTAAAAGAAACAAAATATGTATATAGAATCATAAAATTTTATAAATAGGAGTTCTTTTATCAAATATAGAAACAAAATATGTATATAAAATCATAAACTTTTATAAACAGGAGTACTTTTATCAAATATATGTGATCCTTCATTAGCCTCTTGTTCTGTGAATGCATTCTTAGTAAATTTATTTTAAGAAGGCTCTTCTTTTGTGAATTCATAAAATCATAAACTTTTATAAACAGGAGTACTTTTATCAAATATATGTGATCCTTCATTAGCCTCTTCTTCTGTGAATGCATTATTAGTAAATTTATTTTGAATATCTTTCTAAATTTGTCATTATCTTTCCAAATGTTTGATTTTATTGAAATGATAATCTGTCCTTCATGTCTCAAGTGAAGTTAAATTAAACAATGTTTGATTTGGGTATTGAACATAGTCTCCCTTGTGTTATGATGTTTTGTATTTGATTTTAGTGCTATGAGGAAACCTGTACAAGAGAAAGGTATACATTTTATAGAGTGTGTAAAGTTAAGATGCATCATGTTTATTATTGTTGGCACTTCTCATATAATAATATATATGTTTCAGTGCAATGTCAAGCAAGGTGATTGAAGCTCAAGCCTCCTAAAAGAAGAGACAAAAGTACATTCCTCAAAGGGTGGCCATTGATGAGATTCAAAAATGAGGTGATTATTATATACCTTGGTACATTGAGACATGTTCAAAAACAACTAGTCTGTAACACTCTTCTTCAAAGTTCATACCAAAAAGGGGGACCACTAGGATCCCTACTTGATATGAGATATTCCATGTAAAGTGATGGTATTCTTGCATAGTAAGAAATGACAGTTGCGGTTCACCAGGTAATCTCTTATTGGATGTGTTTCAAGGAGGGTTAGGGTGAGCCATAACAATTGCCTGTTACTCTATCTCCTCCTTCCTAGACTATGAAACCCAAATTGTCCTTCCAACATTTGCATAGCATTTTGCAAAGATCGAGCATGTGATCTTAAGAGGGGCACATGAGAAGAGTTTATCCTTCCAGTTTAGGTTTTCCCATTTGCCTTTAGCCATAACATCAACAAGCTCCACCAATTCTCTCATCATTAGAGCTCAAGTGATATTTTGAGGTAAGAATGTAGGAAGCATCAGAGTCTTTCTTGCAATACAATGAGTGGGCATGTGAATAATGCTAATGCCCCCTTCCTTTTTAGGAACTCAAAGTTTATCCCATGCAAGCCAAGCAGAGACATTTTTTTTCCATTACCATTTCTCCACAGAAAATCTCTAATAGGGCCAATGATTTTCTTCCAGTGGCACTTCCCAATGTTTAACACAAGGCATAAAATCATAACATAGGCATTTAGTATTGTATTGCAAATATCGACCCTGTTATGAAAGGGGACTCTGATGCCTTCCCACTTTTTCAATTTGTCCAAAAACCTATTAATAGCCCACATTACCAATTGTTTATTAGTAACCCCAACACCAAAAGGTATACCAAGTAGTCTGACAATATGGCCCTTCTCTGCACCACCTCACAATCCCACCTTTGAAGATCAAAATCATTATCCTTAGTCAAGCTTACAATTGTGGATTTCAGAATGTTGCATTTAGAACTAGAGGCATTGGCAAACTCCTGCAATATCTCTAAGGCCAATCTCACATTATTGTTCTCAACCCTTAGAAACAATAAGGAGTCATCAGCAAAGCATTGTATAACTAATTGTTCACTATACATGAGTTTTAACCCAGTAATCTTCCCTTCAATGCATGCTGATTCTAGAGACATTATTAAAGGGTGGGAGGCAATAGCAAACAACAAGGGGGCTAATGTATTTCAAAGCCAGTATGTTAGTATCATTCACGTGGGGCTACCATCCTCATCCAAAATGCTTCCCACAATCTCATTATCACACTTTTTCTTTGGGAGTTTAAATAGCCTATTGTTTGATTTTCTTTTGTTACTGAATTGATTCCATTTAGCCCAATTCTCATGTTCTTATAACATCTATCCTCCTCTTCTTGGCACCTAAAGTACAAAGTTTTGTCAGCAGCATCCAACCCTATGGTTTGCCTCTTTACAAAAGATCCTCTAACAATGCAGTCCACTTCCTTCTCTCTCCTCTCCTTTCATCAGCCCTCAATTTACCCACAGCTCTAATGATCCCTTGCATTTCATTAGCAAACTGCCTCCAAGAGCCATCAGCCCCCTTTTTCATTTTAAGTTTTTTAATTTCTTCTTCTGTGTACTCCACAAAGAGAGGATCCTTCAGGAGCAAATTATTCACTCTTAATTTCCTTGTTGGGAAATGAGAAAGATCTATGTCAGCCCCATCATTACTGGACCAGCTCCACTTCAAAGGAAGGTGATCAGAGAGTGTAGAACAACAATCAACTAAAACTCTCAAGGTATGGGGCACCCACGAGGCCTGTTGGCTAAAAAAGATTCTATAAATTCTTGAAGAAGAAGACAGATATTGAAGGCTAAAATAAGTATGCCCTGGTTTGTCTCTCCAGTCGTCCAAATACCAACTATCCTTGAGCCCTAGCCCCCTTCTAAGCTCTTCCCATTTCGCTTTTTCCTTTCCTATAAGAACAGAGCTACCACCACATCTATCAACCACTTTTTCCACCATGTTGAAATCCCCAAAAACAATACAAGGAACTTGTGCATTTAAAATGGCAATCCAATTGCACATATTGCTCCTAACCTTATGATTGTGTGCATATATTTCTCCTAACCTTATGATTGTGTTCCCCATATACATTGATAATCCATATTCTCTCCCCATCTACTAAGATCTCAACCACCAAGATTCTTCCCTCAGGGTGATTAGCTATAACACTGGGACTAAGGTCTCTCCTAACTAGAGTCATAACTCCACTATACCCAAAGTTGACAGCACCATAAAAAATTTCCCAATCACTGAAACTATTTAGTCTAGAAATTTTCCCAAAGAGATTGTGCTCCTATACAGCAAAAACCGACAAGCCCCAAGATTTAACTAATCCCCAAAACATAGCATTTTTCTTTTTGTCCTTAATACCCTTAACGTTCCATGTGCACCCTGTAAATTCTATAGCATTCTTCATGATAAGGCAGTTTCCGGGACCATCTTAACTTCCTCCTCGTCCCTCTGACTATTTTGAACAAAATGAGATCCTTTCCTAGTTTCACTCGTTAATAGCTCAAGATTTTGCTCTGCCAACCGGGCAGTTATCTCTTTCAATCACTGGGTTGAATGGGTTCGAATAAAGAATAGAGCTCAGATTCTCACCATTCCCAGGACTTCTACTCTCGGTTCCACGATTAAGTTGACCCTTCCTGGCCTCAGCCTTAGCCTGTCTAACACTAGGTTTACCTTTAACTTTAGCCCACAACCCCCTTCCACCATATTTTTCCCGGCTTCCATCACTACTTCCTTCCCTTTTTCATCCTTCTTCTGATTTTCAGGGAGGGTTTTCTCTTTGTCACTTCCTCCCAGATTTTCCTCTTTTGCCTCTTCCCTAGTAGAAACCAATTCAAGATAGTCTTTGGCAATATGCCCAAATGCACCACACCGGAAACATGCACTAGAGAAAGCTCCAAACTTAGGGCCTAATTCTAGAGTGCCCAGTTGCCACTTCTATTGATTTTGGGGTTTCAATGGATGAATTCCAAGTGATGCACACACTGTTACCCTGCCTCCCTGCGACCTCATCACCAGGGACATATAGCATAGAACCTCGGGATTGGGCTATGTTGTTGAGATATTGAGCTCTAGTGAGGCGGTGGACACTGATGACCCGCCTGGGGGATAGGCCCCACACTTACACCACTGGCATGGTTGGTGAGATCATGGGAGATATGCGGCCAGTGGGATGACAGGCTGTGTGACAGCCATTCTAGAGACTGGCATAGTTATAGCACCAGCTCATTTAGTCGGGTTCACACTATAGAGAACCCGTGTATGTATTGGTTGAGTACCTTTCATATTGTGAGTACTCTTATTCTTGTATATGGTGTGTTGAGTGTTGAGTGAAGAAGAAGAAGATTTTCAGCCTCTCACCTTGTGTGTTCTCTATTAGGGTTTTGTGAGTGTGTGTGTGTGTGCTTGCAAGAGCTCAAGCTCTCTTCCCCCCTGCATCTTTTCATGGTATCAGAGCCTGGTTTGTGCTAAGGGCTGAGCTGCAAGCAAGAGAACCACAGGAAGCGGTACGAGGGTAAGAGCTTCAACTACTCTTCCCTATTGTGTTGGTGACTACACCCTTGTCGGGAGCTCTACGGGAGGCACCGACAAACGGTCTCTGATTGAGGAGCTTTCTTCAGAGTGAAGATATAGGGCAACTATACAGTACTAGCGGACATCGGACTGAGATTTTTGGGCCGAAAACGCGTTTCGGGCGCGTCTGGACCTCCGTTTTTCAGAAAGCAGGCGATTTCGAGCACTGCGGGTAAGTCATCGATTCTCTGCAGAACTCTGTTTTAAGAACTGCAAGAAGACAGATTGACTGTGCAGACACTGTGGGTGCTGCAAAGAGGTCTACAGTTGCCATTGGGTGTATGTATGCACATTGAAGTCACTGGTTGTGACATTTGAGAGTACTACAGTACCGCTGTGCAGAAAATACAGCAGTTTGTGCAGAAAAACCAGAGTGCAGTTTCTGGTGAAATTGTGTGTTTGGCAGGATGTCTAATGATGGCATAACACAGATTGTGGCTGAGAAGCTGGATAAGAATAACTTCCATGCTTGGAGGTTCAGGTTGACAAATTTCCTGATGGGAAAAGGCTATTGGGACTACATAGAAGGTGAGCATGAAGAGGCACCGGAGATACCGGATATAAATCCGACTGCTCTGCAGATGTGAAAGAGTTTAAAGACTGGAACCAAGGAGCCAGGAAGGTTATGTATTGGCTCTCCATTAGTATACAGGACACCATGATTGGGCACATTCAGGATGCCAAGTCCCCCAAGGAGGCGTGGGACACCTTGGTAAAGCTCTATGAAACAAATACCAAGGCACGTAAGATACAGTTGAAGAATGAACTTCATACTGTGGAAAAAAAGAGCATGTCTGTGAATGACTATGTGCTAAAGATAAAGGGTATTGTGGAATCCCTTGCATCTATTGGTGTGTCAGTAGATGATGATGACAAGGTGGAAGTCTGTCTACGTGGTCTTGGGCCACAATACAAGGCGTTCAAGACGTCTATTCAGACTCGGGAAAACATTCCCAACTTTACAGATTTGGTGTCTATGCTGATTATCGAAGAGAAGAGCTTGGGTGAAGACCAATAGTCTTCACAAAGCAAAAACAGTTCAGAGCAACAAGCCTTCTACACGAGTTCAGGAAGAGGACGAGGTAGAGGAGGCCGTGGATGCAGTCAAGGAGGTGGCCGAACAAGTAATCAGAATTATGGCCAGCAGCAGCAGCAACAACAACAGTCCCAGAATCAACAACAACAACAACAACACGCAGGTGGAAGAGGCAAATTCAGAGGCAGGGGGAGTCAAAGAGGCCGTGGAAATTGGCAAAGGCAATATAATGATGCACGTGAATGCTATTATTGTGGTAAGCCTGGACATGTGCAGGCAGAATGTTATAAGAAGCAGGCTGACATGAAAAATGGGAAAGTGCAGCAAAACAACTATGCATCCTCAAGCAGAAATAATGAGGATAATGAAAGGTTGTTTGTTATGCAGCATGTCGTGAATGCCATGTCTGAAAATGTTGATGCAGCACAAAAAGATAATGTATGGTATGTGGATTCAGGCGCTTCGAACCACATGATGAGTCATGGGGAGTGGTTCAAGGAGATGAAAAACCCAGAAAGACCAGGTTTTGTGGAAACAGGGGATGACACTGCTCATCCAATTGCCCACGTTGGAGATGTGCCATTGTCTATGCAGGATGGCAAAGTGAAGTACCTTGCAGATGTACTTCATGTACCGAACATAACAAAGAATCTGGTTTCAGTTGGCCAGATGATTGAGCAGGGTTTGCAGGTTCGGTTTAACCCTGATGGGTGTTATGTTGAAGGTTTCAAAGACAAGTGCAAGTTGGTTGCAAAAGGCAACAGAGTGGGTAGAATGTTTACGTTGAATGTAGACATGCCTGAAATGAGTGCTGCGATGTTTGCAAATGGTTCAGGAATTGTTGCAGACACAGACATTTGGCATAAAAGGATTGGACATGTAAATGTGCAGAGATTGAAGTCTATGCAGACAAAAGGAATTGTGACAAGGCTGCCAAAATTTAAAGTGGAAGGTATGCAGAAAATATGTGAAGCATGCCAATTTGGGAAGCAAACAAAGCATGTGTTTCCACGTAACAGATATGTGAGCAGAAATGCACTAGATGTTGTGCATTCAGATGTATGGGGTCCTACGAAGACCATATCTATGGGAGGCTGCAGGTACTATGTGACTTTCATTGATGACCACACAAGGAAAGTGTGGGTATATTTCATGAAGGAGAAGAGTGAGGTGCTCACTCACTTTCAGAATTTCAGAGTTTTGGTTGAAAAGCAAACAGGAAAATATGTAAAGTGCCTAAGGTCAGATGGAGTGGGAGAGTACTTCTCCAATGAGTTCTCTGAATTTTTGAAGAAGAATGGTATTCGGAGACAGTTTACATGCAGATACACTCCGCAGCAAAATGGAGTTGCTGAGCGAAAAAACAGGCACATTGCTGAGATTGCGCGAGCATTGATGGAAGAGAAGAATATGCCGCATTGCTATTGGGCTGAGGCTGTTTCTACAGCAGTATACATTATGAGCAGGACTCCAACTGCAGCCATACATGATGTAACTCCAGAGGAGAGGTTTACTGGCAGAAAACCAGATTTGTCTCATCTGAAAGTCTTTGGATGCATTGCATATGTGCATGTGCCAGATGAGCTGAGAACTAAGCTGGATCCGAAAGCTGAAAAATGTGTGTTTATTGGATATTCCCTTGAGCAAAAGGGATACAGGTGTTATAACCCTGCTACACGTGAGTTGAGGGTAAGCAGGGATGTTGTCTTTGATGAGATGAGCAGCTGGTATGCTGCTGAAATAGAAGCTGTCGGGGCTGATGTGAGTGGAAGTGTGGTTGCACAGAATGCAGGTCAGCAATCACAGTCTTTGAGTGGACCAGGAGAGTCCTCATCTAGTGGGTCTATTGATAGACCATGGAGTGGCAGGCTGCGTCATAATACCAGCCCTACAAACGTGATTACTACATCACGTAAAGGAAAAGAGAAAGTGGTTGAGCCCCTTGGTATGCCTGACATTTCTGCAGGGCATTCTCATGTTGATGGAGAGTCTAGTGGCTCAGATATGAGCCTTGATGAGGAGCTTGGGATCCCAGCTATGAGAACACCTGGTGTAAAGAAGGCTATGGAAGCCATGAATGAAAAGCTGCGAAGATCAGGGAGAGTGAAGAACCCTGTGCAGAGATTTACATATGATGGTTATGTGGCACATCACTATGCATATATGGCAAAGGTTGTGCAGGTTGTTGAGCCCACATGCATTGATGAGGCTGTTGGAAATGTGTGTTGGGAGAAAGCTATGGATGAGGAGATGGATGCACTATATGGAAATGAAACCTGGGATTTAGTGCAATTGCCTGAAGGCAAGAAAGCCATTGGGTGATGCAAGTGGATGTACAAAGTTAAACATAACAGTGATGGAAGCATAAACAGGTACAAGGCTAGATTGGTAGCCAAAGGATATGCGCAGACATATGGGATTGATTATGAGGAAACTTTCAGCCTAGTTGCCAAGATGGCAACGGTGAGAGTTGTGATAGCAGTGGCTGCGTCAAAGCAATGGTCTTTACATCAGATGGATGTAAAGAATGCATTCTTGCATGGGGATTTGCAAGAAGAGGTGTATATGTTGCAGCCACCTGGATATGAGGATGTGGGTCACCCCGAGCATGTTTGCAGGTTGAAGAAAGCCTTGTATGGCTTAAAGCAAGCACCAAGAGCATGGTCTGACAAGATTTCTAAATATCTTGTCACTATTGGCTTTCATGTAGCCAATGCAGATTTCTCATTGTACGTGAGACATGGTGATAGAGGAGTCAAGTGCTTGTTGTCATCTATGTAGATGACTTGATCATTACGGGGGACCATGATGCAGAGATCTTTGATGTAAAGATCTTGCTAAGACAGAAGTTTGAGATGAAGGATCTGGGAGAGCTCAGATATTTCTTAGGCATTGAGGTGATTAGGTCACCACATGGTATTGGATTACTGCAGAGACAGTATGGCTTGGACATGTTGTCCAAGTATGGTATGACAGGCTGTAAGCCTATTTCTGTGCCATTGGATCAGAATGGCAAGTTGAGTGCAGATTCAGGAGAGATCTTGGAGGATCCTACTATGTACAGGAGCATAGTAGGAAGTTTGATATACATGACGATCACCAGACCAGATTTGAGCTATGCTGTTGGGTTGGTGAGTCAGTTTATGCAGGTTCCACGGAAACCGCATTTGGATGCAGTGAGACGCATACTGAGGTATGTGAAGTCTACTTTGCATTGTGGACTATTCTATGAGACTGGGACAGAGATATGTGTACATGGGATGCTGATTGGGCTGGTAGTATCTCAGATAGAAGATCTACCAGTGGATTCATGTTTTTTTTGGGGAGTGCTGCTGTGACTTGGAGTAGCAAGAAGCAGCCTACGGTTGCTCTATCGAGTACAGAGGCCGAGTATAGAGGAGCTGCTATGGCAGCATGTGAGGTAGCTTGGTTGAGGAAGCTACTTGCAGATTTGGGTCTATCAGTGGATAGACAAGTTGTCATTTTCTGTGACAACATTAGCAGTATACAGTTGGCCAGGAACCCAGTCTTTCATGCTCGTACGAAGCACATAGAAGTCCACTACCACTTCGTCAGAGAGAAGGTCTTAGCAGGAGACCTTGACCTTGTTTATGTCAGCACAGAGAATCAGGTAGCTGACATCTTCACCAAAGCATTGGGTACAGAGAAGCTCCGCAGATTCAGGGCTTCACTTGGTGTACATGAGATGGAGTTGAGCTCGAGGGGGAGTGTTGAGATATCGAGCTCTAGTGAGGCGGTGGACACTGATGACCCGCCTGGGGGATAGGCCCCACACTTACACCACTGGCATGGTTGGTGAGATCATGGGAGATATGCGGCTAGTGGGATGACAGGCTGTGTGACAGCCATTCTAGAGACTGGCATAGTTATAGCGCCAGCTCATTTAGTCGGGTTCACACTATAGAGAACCCGTGTATGTATTGGTTGAGTACCTTTCATATTGTGAGTACTCTTATTCTTGTATATGGTGTGTTGAGTGTTGAGTGAAGAAGAAAAAGATTTTCAGCCTCTCACCTTGTGTGTTCTCTATTAGGGTTTTGTGAGTGTGTGTGTGTGCTTGCAAGAGCTCAAGCTCTCTTCCCCCCTGCATCTTTTCATATGTCATGCAGCGTAGGCCTAAGCCAGGGGGGAAGCCCTACTACTTCTACCCAAACAGGGCAAGCTTTTATTGACATCGAATAACGGATCAAAAGGAAAGACATGCACCAAACGTTGCTCAAAGAACAAAGGCCCTTTAGCAAATAATTTAGAGACTGATTGGCCTTTAATAAACAACACATTGAAAAAGCATCTCCCCAAGTAAAAGATCTTAGAAACAGCACAGTCATGCAGAATGCTCTCCTAGAGCCATCTACCTAATAACCCTTCGAAGGAGGCTTACCTGGACACAGAAGAGAAATACGTTGCACATTGAAAACAAACCTATTTGGCTTCTGACAAAATCTTGGTTTAGCTTTAGACATACCTTATTTTTCACCTGATTACAGAGTCTCTCATTCAACCAGTCTGGCACGCATTTTCTCTTGGAACACTCCGCCTCAATGTCCTCCCCTTGGCGCTTCATCTCTTCCTCAGCCTCCTCTGGATCCCAGTCCCCCCATCCATTCGCTCCCTCTTCCTCACCTTGATGCCATCCACTACAAGGCTTCGCCATGCAAGGCCAGAGTAGTCGACCACCCGTCGACGTACTAGGGGCATGCACTCGCACAAGCAAATTAAGAACGCCACTAACCCACTACTCACCCGCATGCACGACACGTCACTCTCAGATCGAGCAATTTTCATCATTCCTCACAATGTCCAACACAAGGCAGGATGTGACTACACACCAACCAAGATAAATCTCAGAGGTGCCTAAGCGCATGTGGCAAAATTTGAAAAAAGAAAAAGAAAAAGTGCACCCTTTTGGTGGGTGGGTGGCAAAATCTGGAAATGTGTTTCCTTTTTAGGGAGTTGTCTTTTTGGCATGTCCACACGATCCGAAATATTTATCCGCCCAGCCAGGCCACACACAGCCAGCCACGCGACTCACGTTGCTGACACCCTTTAGCCTAAGGCCGGTAGGCGAAGTTGCATGGGGGGCCAAGCAATTAAATGTCATCCCTAAGGGGTTATGGTACTCGTGAGCCATGGGCATAACTTAGGGGTGTAAACTAACAATCCTCTCAGTCTCTTTTACAACCACCCTCGCCTCTCGTTCATTTCCATCATTTGTTGGCCTTTGCTGTCTTGCTCTGCCTCTTGCGTCGAATGGGCCAATTCAAGTGTCTTCTCCTCCTCCTGCTGCTGCTGCTGCTCCTGCTCCAAGCATTGCATTGTTTTATGATGACTCATGCAGGGGATGGTGGCAATGCAGCCATGTCCATCGGAGGTTCCAAAGTTCATGCTGAAGCGGTAGTATTAGGGGCTACTGAGGCCTGCCAGCCTCTTATATTTGTTTTTGGAGCTTCCATGGCTGACACGGGAGAGTATGCGAGCGCCATGCCTTTCTTGAGCAGTGCTGATTTCCCACCCTACGGCCTCGACTACTTCTCACATCCAGCTGGGCGATGGAGCAATGGCCGTGTTCTCACCGATTTCATCAGTAAGCAAGCTTTTGATCATTATAGGGATTATGCGCGCGTGCGAGTGTGTGTTCTTAAGAGAGAGAGCGCGCGCTGGTTTGTAACAATACATGTTTAATGCGTTTGCGAGCTGTGGCTTGTGGCTTTACTGATTGTTGCGCTTCTTGCCAGCTAAAATTAACTCTGATTAATTACTGATTTTATCAGTAAGCTTTTGATAGTCATGCCGTGCACGAGAGAGAGAGTGTGTGTTTGGTTTTTCACAAGCGATTTGCTGTCAGTAGCTACTGGCTTTACTGATTAATAATTGTGCAATAAATTGTGTAATAACTTTGATTTATTTACCAAACGCCAGCTCAAATTTGTGCCTTTCGCCCCTGCCCCATTAGTACAAAACACACACACACAACCCCACAACAATCCCCCACCACTACACACACACACACACCCCCTTCTTTCCCTCCAAGCCTTAGTCCCACTCCTCTCTCTCTCTCTCTCTCTCTCTCTCACACACACACACACACACACACACACAACAACAACAACAACACACACGCACACCCCACAACAACAATGAAACCAAAGCTACCTAACCTACCAACATGCACTCAACATCCACTTTCTCCCCTTAGGGCAAAGAGCACTCTGTTCCTCTCTCTCCAACACTCCCATGATTCGTCCCTCAAGCCCTCCTTCATCTCAACCATCCCCTCACCCCTCAAGTACTTCTTTTACTCAATTATCTTCTCGTGCCTTCCCCATGAGCGTTGCCCCTCACTTCTCCCAACCCCACTTTAACACCCCAACAACATAATAGAAACGACCAACAACCAAGAGAGAGAGAGAGATTTGGGAAGTTAAGATGGCATGTCTTCCAATGGGGTTGAAGAGGAAGAAAAAACTTGCTAGGTGGATGTCACATGGATTCCCACCCTTTAGATATGTGATGTGATGTGATAAGTACTTTTTTACTCTATTATGAGCAAGCTATGTTTTGTTGTTGTGATTTGTTTTAGACTCAACTCGCACGTTGAATATTTATGCTACATGCAAATACTAATAATTTATTTGTGTTTTTTTTTTTTGGGCTTGAAAAGCCCAAGGACTCGGATATGGTTTCTTAAATCCCTTTTTGAGGTCAGTCCACTCCAACTTCACATTTGGAGCCAATTTTGCATCTGCTGGCTCTACTGCAAGGACCCTTGATGATGCCTATATGTTTCCATTAGGGGTGCAAGTCGACCAATTCAGAGCGCTACTAGTTGATTTGCTAACTAACCAATCCTCTTCAGAAACACAAGGTACATTCGAAGGCTACTTTCAAGATGTCTTTGCAAACTATAAGCTTGAGTTTTTTGAAATTGACACTATATACACTTATTACATTCAAGTGTTAATAAAACAAGTATGTATTCAACGCATTCATGATGTTACAGATAGGATTTTGTAAAGTTTAGGCATAATTCTTCCATAAAGTAGATGCAAAATTTATTTTTGTTGAGTATTTGTTTATAAGTAAACATAAAAAATGTACAATGAAGGAAGATCAATATTTAGCCATACTAGGCCTATCTAGTTTGCATTTTTTTATCATACAAAAATTATCCCTGTCTTTAAGTGAGTTTATTTGAAATATTTCTTTGATTGAAAACAAGCATACTAGACCTATCTAGTATGCTTATTTAAAAAACTTATAGCAAAAGAAAATACTTCTTTGTAAGTAAGTTTTTATTTGAAATATTCATTTATTTTGAACCCTTGCTAACATGGCTATTACATTCTACTCCTAGAAGGGACATGCATATGTGTGCACAAGCATTCAAATATATAAATATACTTGTGTGCATTGTTCAACTCCTTGGTATAAATGCACACATGGGCATACACATATGCACACTTGCATGTGCACACGTGTGGTGATAGAGAGAACCCATGTTTTTAGTCTCCTTAACATACATTATGAAATGGTGAAGGCACCATGTGGCATCACGCCGCACTTATTGTTATCTATGCATTTGCCCTTCATCCGTGTGATTGATCAAGGTAAGGGTTGAATCTTGGTGAGGTGGAAGATGCAATCTCAAAAACATGCCTAATTTTATGATGTTATTGGTCCTTTTTTATTGTTATGTTTGTGCCTAAACCATCACTTAAACTAGTGATCTTGTCAGATATATGTTGATTATACCAATCTTGCTCATGTAGGTTATTCGGAGCAGCAAATAAGAGAGGCAATCTACTTCTTTGAGACAGCCAACAATGACTATGTCTACCAATTCGATAACACAACGAATTTTGATCAGGAAGCCCTTGTGTTGGATGTCATGAATGCAATGGAGACAGCGTTTAGGGTAAGCATCATGCTATGTCAAGCCTCCAAATAAAGTGGTGTGATCAAGAATTATGTATATAAGTTTGGTGGGAGATAGCCTAAAAATAAGATGTTCCTTACTTGAAGGGAGGGAGATAGCCCAATGATATATATTAGGGTGGGGTGAGATAGCCCAATAGCTCAATGATTATGTTAGGGTGGGGTGAGATAACCTAACGATAAGATGCTTCCTACCATTAGGATACCTCCCCCACCCTCATATATATATTTATATTAGGGTGAGGGAAGATTAGCTCTAAAGTGGTGTGATAAAAAACTATGTATATTAGGATAGGAGAAGATATCCCAACGATAAGATGTTTCTTACTTGAAGGGCACAAGGATGCAAGTTCTTATCAGCTCATCTTACTTGAAGGGCTTAAGGGTGCAAGTTCTAATCAACTCACCCCCTCTCTTCAACTCGCACCCTCTCTCCCATCCCTAAGTTGGGTGATTTTTTTTTTTAAAGAATAATATATATTAAGCCCTTCAAAATCATTGATATACGTGCCTTAATCTTGCAACTATACACACTTGAGGGTGGGGCAAGAAATTTCAAATCCTAATTGAATCATTGGTGGATGCGCCTTAACGTAGGAGCTGTACACAGTTGGAGCTAGAAATTTCTTGGTCATGACGCTTACACCATTGGGCTGCACGCCATCATACATTGTGGATTACGCTTCATTTGAATCGGATGAATATGGGTGTAAGACGTTCTTCAATGATGTTTGCGAGCTTCATAATCAGCACTTGGAGAGCCTTCTTGCCAATTTGACCGTGGAGCTCTCGGATGCAAATTGGATACTCTTTGACGCTTACTCAATCTTCCTCGATGGCTACCACAACCCTTCAAAATATGGTATAACGCTTTCCTTTTGCTTTGAATTACTCACCCCCCCCCCAAAAATAATAAAAAACAACTATTTATTTTCACCATCTTTCATATTTTCAAAATCCATTATTCCTTGCATCAATTGAATCTTGCACGCTCAATTGTTCAATAAATAAATAAATTTTACTATATTATCGAGATCAAAACCCTTGGAAAAACCCTTTTAAAAAATAAATGAAGCTGCTTATTCTTTATTTATTTTTAAACAAAACCTCACATTATATATTTGGGGACTTAGTTCATGTATCATGTGTTTTTCTTCTACATTTTTATTGCATGTTACGACTATTGATAGTGCTTCCCTTGCCCCTTGTGTAATAAATAGTTTTGGGTTTTGGGTTGCTTCTATGAAGGTCTAGTTAAATGGACTTCACTAGGTACTACTAGGTATTAGGTCTTACGTCTGATTTTATGAATTGTATTCTTACTTGTGCAGTTATATTCTAAAGCTAGCTTTACTTTGATTCTACTATTCTTTGCATTTGTAGTCTTAAAAATAGTAAGGGCTTCTTAGTAGTACCTTCTTTGTTTATATGTGTTTAGCCTGCAAGTGTTGCACTCCAAGTGAGAGGACTGAAAGAAATGTGTTTAGCTTGCAAGTGTTACATTGTATTGCAAGAAATGGCATTTAGGCTCTGTATCTCACGGGTGTGGTGGGAAGGGACTACTTTCTTGGTGTTCTCTCTTGACCAACTCACCCCAATGCCTCTGGGTCTCTTTAATAGGACCTTTACATAACCTTGTGTGTCTCGCTCTTAGTAATCCAAATAAGTTTTAATAATATATGTAAGAATAAAGCCTTTTAACCCATCATGTAAGATCATACTTGATCTGAAAAAAATTAATTAATCAAATTCCATTTTCAATAATAAGAGGACTAACGTATTGTGGAGGATCATCTTAACTATGCCATTGGTTAGGATGTTAAATGAAAAGTGTATGTTGTATGTTATAAAAGAGAATTTGCAATCTTTTTGAATTGGAAAATAGAGTTCTCTCCATTACACATACTAATGTAAATGACATCTTTTTCTTCATATTGTTGATCTTAACTTGACCACGTAGTAATGTAATACTTGATTTTGGAATTATAAGGTAGGATTTGAGAAATGTTGATAGTTATGGTTGGTGTTTAAAAAAAATGATTTGGGTGTAGGGAAATGTTGTATGGGAAAATATAGGTACTAACCACAAAATGTGTCGTGTAGGTATACAACATCCATTTGAAGCTTGTTGTGGTGCAGGAGGGGAACACAATCTTGTTCCTGGCATCCATTGTGGGTCAGCAGGATATGTGAATGGCACTTATGTCAAGGCAACACGATGTGCTGATCCTTCTCTTTATTTAATTTGGGATAGCATTCATCCAGTAGAATCCTTTGCTAGATATGTTGCAGAGGGAGTATTGACAGGAAATTATCTAAGACCCACCTTCAGCATTACAAGTACATGTTATGGGCTTTCCTCCATCTCTTAATGTAGATTCTTGCTTGGAAGTTATCCGAGTTTGATGTGCAAAAAGAAATCTTATATTCCTAGATACTTTTGTGATTTTGAAAGAAAATGTGATATGCAACAAGAATATTATGTAAAAGTTGGTCAAAGGAGAATACCAATTTTGTGGAACGATCAAGAGAACTCCAATTTAGGAAATTTGGCACTTATTCAAGTGCCATTTTTGAAAAGGTGATGTATTTCAATGGTAAAAAAATGACGCAAAAGTCTTTTTAACTTCATGAGTGTGATAGATTTTTCAATACACGTTAACATTGCCTATAATTCTATCCATATTTTGATATTGCAATAGGAAGAATATAAGTTTGTCAATTTATAGTATTGTAAATTTCTTTAGTCATATGACTCGCATATTGGATTCATTATTGTGCAAAATGGCAAGACATTCATTCAACGTATCATCTTTTAACATGTTAATTTGAAACCATCGATAACATTGTGTAAAATTTTGTTGCCCAATTCTATGAGCCATGTAATGCCTAGATCTAACTTGAGCAATAAAAAAACCTTGAGTTAGAGCCTCAATATCATGAGGGAGCCTTGAGATACCCCTGCTACTTGAATTTGTGCTTAAGATTGAGTTCTAAACCTAGTCTTAAACTAATGTTTGAGCTTTAATCTCTTGAGGGAGCTTTGAGGCTCTCTTGTAGAGATGAGATTGAGCACTACAATATGATAAGCTCAAACTTGCGTTTGAGCCTAAAGCTAATTTCCAACAAGCCTAAGACTCAAACATAGGTTTGCTTGAGTACTAAGACCTAGGCTCAAACTTAAGTTTGAACCTTAGTTTCTTAAGGGAGATTTGATAACCTATTGTAAACATAACTTTGAGCACTAAGGCCTAGGCTCACTCAAACTTGAGTTTGAGCGTAAGGCAAAGTCTCAAGACCAAGTGTAAAACTTAGGTTTGTTTGAGCACTAACACATATGCTCAAACATAAGTTTGGGCCTTAATATGTAGGCTTTGATAGGCACAATGTAGTAAACTTGAGTTTGACAACCAATCTGCCTAAGGTCAAACTTGAGATTGACCCTAAGGCTTAGCTTGAAGTCTAAGTCTTGAAACTAAGATTTATTTGAGCACTATGATCTAGGTGCTTAAGTTCAAGGCCAAGTCCCAAGCTCGAGTCGATTTAAGTGTGGATCAAAACTTATAAGAGTTGATAAGAAAAATGCATTCATGAAAGAATGCAAAGCTTGTTGACAAAGCTTGTTGAAAGAATGCAAAGCTTGTTGACAAAAAGAGGTGGATGTGGGAGATTGCAGTCTAGATGGTTTGAGTACTAGAGTGTTGGCAAATCTTGATAACATGGTTACCAACTTCATAAAGCTGATGTAGCAACCAAGCACTAAAGTTTATCACTCCCTTCTTTCCGTCTCTTCATAAAGCTGAGGGCCATAGTGCTCACTATAGCCGTGTATATGTGTGTGTGTGTGTGTGTGTGTGTGTGTGTGAGAGAGAGAGAGAGAGAGAGAGAGAGAGAGAGAGAGAGAGAGAGAGAGAGATCTCACTACGATTGCTTGAGATAACTTCTAAAACCACCTTCCTCTTTCAAAGGAGAGAGATAGAGAGAGTGTGTGTATGTGATAGAGTGATAAAGAGAGATGTGCTCTTTTGTAAAAGATTGAGATCAGGTAACAAACAAAGAAAAGGTTTAAAGAAACAATTACTTTTGAATGTGTGAGTATGAAGGAAGCAAGCGACGATGAAGGATATTGGTGTGTGGAGTCAAGTGGAAGGAGATGATGGGGAGAAAAGCTGTGTATGAGGAAGAGATAGCTCTTTTGAAGGGAATGTTGGAGGCTCACAGATGAGAGAGAGAGAGAGAGAGAGAGAGAGAGAGAGAGAGAGAGAGAGAGAGAGAGAGGCTCTATTGCAAAAGGTTGAGGCTAGGAGAAAAACATTGATCACATTTTTTATCCTAGCCTCAACCTTTTGCAATAGAGCCTCTCTCTCTCTCTCTCTCTCATATATGAGCCTCTGACATTCCCTCTCTCTCATATGTGAGCCTCAACCTTTTGCAATAAAGTCTCTCTCTCTCTCTCTCTCTCTCTCTCTCTCTTTCTCTCTCTCTCTCTCTCTCTCTCTCAATAGTGAGCCTCCAACATTCCCTCTCTCTCATATGTGAGCCTCTCTCTCTCATATGTTGAAGGGAATGTTGGAGGCTCACATATGAGAGAGAGAGAGAGAGAGAGAGAGAGAGAGAGAGAGAGGGAGGGAGGGAGGGAGGGAGGGAGGGAGAGAGAGAGAGGCTCTATTGCAAAAGGTTGAGGCTAGGAAAAAAACACTGATCACATCGAGAGAGATGTTGCATCGTTATTAGAGGCACACTGTGTTGCAAGTGAGGTGGGCATGTGGAGACAAGAGGGAGAAAGAGACACTCTCAAGAAAAACCATTCAGATTACCTTTACATAAAAAATATAGGTGCGGGCTCCCTTTCAAAGCCTTGAAAATTTCCCCCTTTGGGTAGCTCAAGCTCACGTTTAAGCGCTCTAAAACTTATTTAGCTCAACTTCTATGAAATTTTTCCTTCTCAACACCCTCTTTCAAAATTCTCTATCTTAGCACTTTCTCAAACTCATGTGAGATACCATAACAAGCTTCTCAAACTCATGTGAGATATCACAATGGCAGTTTTGAGCTTCATGGGCTTGGAGCTTTGTAGGTGAATTTAAAATGAGTTCTTATGTTTTGAGCAAGGGAGTTCAATAATCTCAATAGTTGTAAGATTTTTTTGACCTACATTATGAGGACGTGTGCTCAAACCAAAAATTATTTCTCATGTAATTGGAAGCAAAAAAATTGTAGCATGGCTCCACTTTCATCACTTTTCTCTACATGAACTCCCCAAGTACTTGGTGATTTATTAGTATTAGGGAATATCAAGTTACAACTTTTAAAACTTCGCATTCTTACCAAAGTTGAGTGTGAGAGAAAAAAATGGGCCATAGTTTAATTTCTTATTTTGAATTTTTTGGCCCTTGAACTCATAATATTATAAAGATCCCCATGTTGTATTGTCTCTCAAATTTGGAAGTTCTAGTGCTGAAGTTCTCAAGTATAAACAAGGTTCAAAAGATCCCAAAATTTTGAAATTGGTCTTCAAAGGGAAAAGTGCCAAAATTGTGAATTTTTCCCAAAATTCCTAAATTGGTGTTAGAGAGAATATCTCATGGGCCCCATCATCATAGAAAATTAAGATTGAGCAATGAAGAATGGGAATAACTCAAGGCTATAGTCTAATAGATAATTTCTATGAGAAGGTAAATCTATGGGATCAAGTTAAGAGTTTAATGAATTAATGACTCCAAACAAACAGAACATAAAGACAGTTTTTAAATAATTAAGGACACCAAAACAAATAAAACATGTAGAAGGCTTTTGATTTCAAATCATCAAAATCATGCTTGTATTGTAATGAAATCTAGATGTTTGGTTTAACATGAACCTTTTGTAGTTACATTTTTCTTCTCCAAAAATTTAACTAACTTTATCCCAATCATTGCACTTCATCCTAACCATTGAAATAGAGCATATATTTAATGTTAAGATAAGTAGGTATATGGAGTCCATGGCCATAGAAGAGGCTTAATGAAAGAAATGGTCTCTAGATTCAGATAGAAATGGTCTCTAGATTCAGATAGAAAACCAATGATCCAAACAGTCAAATTTTAGACGATAGTGAGTACTACAATTTATCAATTTACTTTATTTTGATCTAATAGTTCAAGTTAGAGTTATAGTCTTTGTAAAAACATAATTTTTTAGTTTATAACAATTAGATTTTGAGCCATGAAAGTGACAATAGCTGTCGTTTTAAAAAATTGATGAAAATTTGGATTCTAGAGTGGATTCTAGAATCCAAAATTCTGGACATGATTAGCGTTTCTATCCTCGTGATAGAAAAATTTTCATCTAAAAAAGAGATATTTTAGTCTATAATGAATGAAAATTTCACTTCTATTGGACAAAAATTTAGTCTGTCTCGCGACGACGAAAAAAATTTCATCGATGGAAAAATTTCCGTCGAGAGAATTTGGATTCCAAAATCCACTTGGATTCTGAAATGTAAATTTTCGTCAACGGATTGAAATTTTCATTTGGTAGATTGAAATTTTTGTCAACCGAAATTTCAATCCGTTGATGGAAATATTCATTGATGATTTTTTTTTCGTCGGTGGAACTTTTTCTGTTGACTTCTGTTGATTGGAGTTAAATTTTTGTCATAAAAGTGAATTTTTCTGTTGATTGGAGTTAATTTTTTGTCATAAAAGTGAATTTTTTGTTCATTATGGACCCAAATTTCTTTTTTGGACATAAATTTTGATGTTACAATAGAAACGTCAGTCTCAGCAGAATTTTGGATTCCAGAATCCACTTTGTTAACAAAGTGGATTATGGAATCCAAATTTCCATCAATTTTTCAAAATGACTACTGTTGTCATTTCATGGCTCAAAATCTAACTGTTATAAACTGAAAACTATGTTTTTACAAAGACTATAACTCTAAATCAAACTATTAGATCAAAATAAAGTAAACTAATAAATTATAGTTCTCACTACCATAAAAAATTTGACCATTTGGATCGTTGGATTTCTATCTAGAGACATCTTTGCTTTCAGTAAACCTCTTCTATGGCCATGGACTCCATATACCTACCTGTTTTATTCTCAAAATATGCTTAAATTTAACCATTGGATCAACTTTGTATACAAAGAAAATTTATTTTCTTAGACAATGTACTAGCCCCGTGTAAGAGAGTTTCATCAAATTATATTGGGTCTAAAAGTAATGTCAATTTTATCACCTATCAGTTTGTTGATAACACGTTACTACGTGCAACACACAGTGTAGAAATGTGTATTGGTACAAAAGCTTATCCGTGTTGCTCAAGGGAGTATGATCTAGAGATACTTAAACAAAGTAGAAAAGGAAAGAAAGGTGGAATTTGTTGATGTGTAGACATGCTTAATTTACATGATATAGAAATTCTTGTGTATGGATTTGAGTTAAAAAACTTTTGGACACGCGCTAGAAAATAATTGACCAATGACTCTCCTAGTTGATTGGAAGAGTTTCTTCTCCTTTGTAATTCTTTTTTCAATTGGATGTTTAGAGTAAAATGTAAGCAATGTTTAATGTGTTCTTTTTTCACAAAAGTAGTGTTTTTTTAAATGTTTGATACGAAAGTGTATCTTTTGTCTCCATAAATTTGAAGAAAGGCACATTTTTGGATTTTTTTTTCTAAAAATGAAGTTGAGTTGTAGTTTGCATGATTTTGTTGTCATTTTTCATGACTCGCTGGCTATTACGTAGTTTCTCTAAGGTAGCTAACCTCTCTACGAGAGGGTTTTCCCTTGAGATTATACCTTGCTATGATTCGAAGGCTTGGAACCAAGTGTTCCATTGGCATGACTACGTCAAGCCCAAATGTAAGCTAAAAAGGTGTGATGTTGACAACCACCTTGCATGCAGTGCAGTATGCCCTTAGAGCAAAGTGTAACTTGTGCTCCCAATTGATAGTGAAATCAAACTCCAAAAGAATGAGCCTACCATGTAGTGATGCATCCCATGGTGCAAGGCTTGTTTACCAAATAAAACAGTGCTTGATGATCGACAAAGAAATCAAACTTGATGAGCTGATGCATCCCATGATGCAAGGCTTGTTCACCATATAAAGCAGTGCTTGATGTGGTGATGCATCCCATGGTGCAAGGTTTGCTCACCAAATAAAGAAATGCTTGAAGAAATCAAACTTGGTAGTGAATGCTAAAGGCATCAATATACACATGCAAGTTTAGATACCAGCTGGAGAATCTCAAGTTAGGTGCTCGCTATTGCCCTCTTTAATTTTTATATGCCTATTGGCATTCGGTTGTCCATTCGAAGATAATTAAGAGCTTATATAAGGGTGTGGCATATACAACATACAAGAAGATGAATCTTTACCTTACATTGCCCCATGAATCTCTACACCCCTTTATAGTTGGTAAGTCCAAGATCACGTGGATCTTGTTCTCCAAGAATGACACCATGTTTAACCCAAAATTGCCATTTGAGTGGGTTTAATGAGATTTGGTGTAGCGTTCGCATCTCTAAAAAACAAGCCTAAGATGAGCAAGATGCTCTTTCCACTTTGAGTGCATGCAAAAGTCATCAATGAATATCTCCAAGGATCTTTCGTGAAAATCCTTGAAGGCTATAGACATTCAAGCATTGGAAGGTGGTGGGGGTGAATAACATGATGCAATAAGTGTAGGTCATCAATGATGACCTTTCAGTGCATGCAAAGGTTATCAAATGAATATCTTGAGGATCTTCCAAAGGAGATCCTTGAAGACTATACACATTCATGCATTGGAAAGTAGCAGGGAACCAGTCAAGCCAAATGGCATGATGCAATAAGCATAGGTCCCCCACTCTGTATAGAAAATATTATCTTGTATTGATCAGATGGGTTGAACACCACTTTATTGTAACCTGAGAAGCCATGCAAGAAGTTGTATGCTTCTACTCTGGTGACTCTTTCCAACATGTGGTTTGTGTAAGGCAACACTCAGGTTTTCATTCTTTTTGAAAACAATCACTTCCATGACGATAAAGCACTTGGTGTGCTCAATTCTCAAAGACAAATCTTGCATTAATGAGCTTGTCTAGCTCTTCTTTCGACCATTTGTTTGTACTTGGGATTCATGTGTTGGGATTCATGTGGTAGGCTCTTTGTTTGGATGGTTTTGCACCTTTGTGGAGAGTTTTATGGAGAGGGATGAAGGTTTCACTACTTTTGATGGAATTCATGTCAGTGTATTTCCAGGCAAAAATATCCTAAATTTTTTGAGCAAGGTGAGGGCTTTGGCAATAAATACTAACGTAGGTTCTTTAACAAGGCCATTAAGATTTACTTGTTTGACCTTTGTAAGCCCATCATATGAAGCATGAGGCTCTCTGCTCGGGCTTATTTTTTGAGCCTTATCCCCATGTACGAGTGTGTCCTCAATGTTGTAGGACTTAAAGTACTTGGGCACTTGCCTCAAATCTTCCTCTTGATGCTCGATCAATGGGCTCTTTGAGTTCGGCTTCTCTGACTCAACTTGACTTTATTGAGCTTGCATCTAGCAGCTCGTAGACCTTGGATTGCTCAGAGATCGTGGGGTCCTTGTCACCTTTATTTGCCATTATCTAGCATGAAGGGTGATTTATTTAGGTTGTCTTTTCATATTATGGAGTAGGTCTCATGTGAATCCATGGCCTCAATATAGCAAAGCTAGTGAAGATCCATCTCCATAGGGATAAGACACTTTTGAGGATTTGTATATAGTTTTCTCCTTCTTGGCCTTATGGCTTTTTCTATGGGCAATGTGGAAGTTAATCCTTTCATGGAGGATTACTCACTAGGTGAATCACTAGCTACCCTTGGTTTCATTTCTCCCAAAAAGGATGTTGTTATTATTGAGCATGAACAAGGAGGCTATTTTCATCATGTATAATCTTGAAAACCTTGTTCCAAACCTTTGTGGAAGAGTGTCCATGTTTGCTAAGACATGAATCCAATCGTCAAAGTCATCAGGCTCTGCAAGAGGCTCATAGTTAAGATTCTCATCTTCACTATCCACTAACTTGTTACAACATTTACACATGTTGACTGAAGCATGGCTCTAAGAGTTGTGTTAGATTCATTGGTGAAACTGCCTCCTTGTTTTCAACTCTATACCTTTGCATATGTAAATGTGATTAGTTTTCCCATTGTGAACTAGCATTTCTTCTCTTACGTAAGGCCTTTGGGAGGATCACGGTGTATGACCCTCTTCTTTGGAGATCCGTCATCATGAATGTGTAGTGGAATCTTAGTTCGAAGGTCTTAATCTCATATCTTGCAGGATGCCTGAGGGCTTGGATGTGTTCCCATCAACAAGTTTGACCACACAAGGCTTGTATAACCGTACAAGTGGTGGAATTCTCCTAACCACCCAGCAATTCTTGGTGATTATGCTCACATTAGCACCATCATCCAAGATTACGGAGGTTTATAATCACACTAGTGTGATTATGTTCACACTAGCACCATCATCCAGGATTGCGGAGGTCCTGATTCTTTTTTAAACAAAATTATTTCATAAATGATAAAAATAAATGCCATGTTACCTCAAGTCCTTGCTTATTCATGAACATTTTTTGTTGTCCTTTGGTTTTGGGTATGGAGGGAGAGTGCTTAATGTGGCATGGCTCATCATCCTCTGCTTTAGGTCAGGTTTTGCTATATGGGCTTTTAGGCTTCCATTCATCCACTCGAATAAGTCTCTTCAAAGTTGAGAATTTCCTTGCAAAAAAGATAACTTATTAGGACTCAAACTTTTGAGGACAAGAATAATGTGAGAATTACTATGTTCCACGATGATATTCACATTCACTTAGTTTTTTGTACTCACTTAAAGGTGGGCTTAGACATGACAATGTGTAAGGGAAGTACATTGAATCTATACTAGGAGGTAGTGCCTCTGAAGGGGATGTTATAAAGTCATCACAATCACCTCAGAGAAAATGTTATGATGATTATGGACCAATGGAAAGCTAACTCTTGTGTCATGTCTACCTTCAATACATCTAGCAATGTGGGCTCTATGATATCTTGGCTTTGAGGCTGTAAGCGAGTGAGATTGCTCTTTTGGATCCCTTAGGTTTGAGGTAGTCCTTCTTGCTCTTGTGGATTCGTTAGGTTTGAGGTATTCCCCATCATTGGATATCTTCTATATGCTCGATGTTATTTGGCCATACAAAGATGAATTGTAACTTGGTTATGTATGAAGAAGCTTCTGTAATGGGTTCCTATAGAAAATGGGACTCTTGTTTATACTATGTGTGCTTGTTGTTAGGTGTTTTTTTGCACTATGTATGCTTGTTGTTAGGTGCTTTGTGGAATGCTTGTCCTGATAATGCATCAAAAGAGAAATGTCTTAATTACCATAATTGTAGTTGTTGGGCTTGGGATAAACCCAGCTAAGGATCAACACCAAATGTTTGAAACATTGTGGCATCTAACATGGTTTATGTGCACTACTGGGAAAACCTTGAGGTTCCTTGCCCAGCTCCCACTCATTCACTAGAACTTCGTCCAAAGATAGGGAAATTTAAATCTCTCTTCAAAAAATTGATAGCATTATTTACAAAGCCAATGAGTGAATTTGGGGCTCATAGGCTAGAAAACTCCCGTTTCAAGGGATTTTGTTGTTCCTCTTCTCATGCATGTGCTTAGTTCACTCATTTTATCCCAAAACTCCTCATTTGAGATAGATCCAAAGGAGTCTTATCTTCTTAACAAAGGGTGGGTGGGTTTAGTTTGATACACTATAATTGGCTATATTATTGTTTCTAATAATTAGTCCACAATTAGTTTAGATCAAGGTGGCATCACTTGGGTAAAACATTCCCTAGTACTTCCTCGAGTAGGTATGAAAATGAGCACTTGAAAAAAAATAAATAAATAAATAAATAAATATATATATATATTTGTTTGATTTTTTAAAATTTTTAGACTTTAAAAAGGACTCATGTCCCTAAGCTCATGTATGCAGGCTCAAGGGTATAGGGTCATATATGTAGGCTCACGTCTCTAAACTCATGTTTGGTGGACTCACATTTTTTTTGTATGAAATAGGCTCACACAGGTTTGGTGAGCTAGATTCATGTCGTCATGCTTGTTGGGCTCACAAGTGTGGGCTCGTGTCTCTAGGTTTGAAGCTTGTAGACTCATGGATATAGGCTCACACATGGAGACTCCTGTTGGCCATTTATTTATGAGCTAGGCTCACAGATTTGACTTTATGAAATAGACTTATCTCGGTGTACGAATATTTATAAAATAGGTCTATGCCAAGGTTGATGAGCAACTATTGGGTACTAATTGTATTTAATGTCTTAATAATGATTAAGGATCAGATTTTTCTTGAAAATTATAGTTGTGTAGTTTTTATGACAAGAAAATATTTATAAGACACCAAGAAATTTTAATTAGATGTTGCAGATTGTATGTTAAGAAAATCTTTATAGAACATCAAGCACTTTTAATTGATTGGTATAATATTATATGTACCTTTCTCTAGACTTGCGTTTATTGACTCATGATTGTTGACTCACGACTCACATCTCTAGAGTCTTGGCTTACATCTTAAGGCTTGAGTCTCACATGTGTTGACTCATGTCTTTTTTTGAATGATTGTGGGCTCACATTTCCCAACCCGAGAGATGGTATGCCCTAGTTTTTGGAGTTTTTAAAGATTTTTAAGACTTGATTAGGGGTGATTAAGGCTCTTAACACTAATTAGTGATGCTTATATAAGTGATTAAGTGTTTTAAAAATTATTTTTGGTTGATTTTACATGCTTGTAAGCTACCAATTCTAACAATGCATGAATAAATGTTTTTAACTTTCCCACTCTAATCCACACCTAATGGCTTATATTCATGGAGAGAAAGAAAACTACGTTTGATAAAGACTCACTTGATCGCCTCTACCATACGAATGTGCCGCTAGGCGGGTTAGACTCAAGCTTCCCCCTATGCTTCTTTAGAATATGAACATAAGCATCACTCCCAAAAACACGAAAATGGGACACATCTGATTTCTTCCCAAAATAAGCCTCAAATGGAGTCATCTTAGGCAGTGTAGTCATCAGAGATCGGTTGAAGATACGGATAGACATAGCCACAGCCTCTCCCCAAAGTGGACGAGGAACGTCATGATGCTCCAGCATCATCCTCACCATCTCCATCATAGTCTAGTTATTTTGGTCAACCAATCCATTCTCTGAAGGAGACCCAATATTAGCCATCTTCCGCTTGATGCCATTCTCCATACAAAAGCATTGGATGAGAACTCCCCTCCTTTGTCAGCCTAAACAATCTTCACTTGCAATCCAGACTCCTTTTCCACCAAAGCATACCAGTCCTTTATCAACCTGAATAGTCTTCACTTGTGCAATCCAGACTCCTTTTCCACCAAAGCGTACCAGTCCTTGAGCTGAGCAAAGGCTTGGTCCTTATGTGGTAGAAAGTACATCCATGTGAACTTGCTACAATCATCCATAATCAACATGAAGTACAAGGCTCCTCCCAAAGATGGGGTAGAGTTTGAGGTGTGCATAGCTAATTGATTCCTCTTGCATTAGGCTCTCTTTAACAGAGAGGACCTGATGTTGGAGCTTTGTTTTCCCTACATCCACATCCTTTTCTAGTGTCTGGAGAAGCTTGTACTTAGTTCCCTTCTTGCCAGTCTAATTTGAGTTACCTTTTTCCTTGTATGACCCAAAAAGTCCTAAGTTTCCCTCACCTGCTAAGGACCACTTTATGGTAGGGGAGACCCTCATTCTAAATTTTCTATCCCAGATGGCCTAGATTTCATCCTGTTTATTGAAGGGAGCTCAAAAAGTTGAGGGTCCGTGTGGAACCAAGAGGCCCTCACTATAGAGCTCCCTCTATCTAAGCTGATGATTGAGCACAAGTTGGTGGTCAAATAATGACAGACTTTTAAGTACATAATATTTTACCCTAGTGTACTTGTTACAAATGCTGGTTACAAGGTATAATCTGTCAAGGCTAGCTTTTCTTAATTCTTCTCATGTTCTCCCATTAACCAAGTGAACTCCTTTGACGTGCAGTGGTCAAATAGGTCATGATGTTGTAGCACATTTTCCCAGCATCTCTTTTCTTTGCCTTGCAGGTAGAGAAAGACCAAGGCCTCTATATCTATCAGAAAGATGCTCCACCATATTTAAGTCTCCTACCATAATAGTTAGGCCCTAGACCCCTAACAGTGACTCCCAAAGCATGGCTCTAGAGGTAGCAGGGCCTATAGCATACAATGAGACAATAGTCGTGGGATCTTCACCTTGCATAGTAATAACCACCCATCTATTGTAGGGGCTAGTCTAGGTGTGAGATATCCTTGCTCTCCATCTCTTTGAGATTTCCAGAGCACTTCCAGCATTGCCTTGTGAGTGGGTAGTTGGTTAACCCGATATGCTTTGTGGATATATTAGTAAGCCTGGTACTTAGGGATAGGACTTTCATGAAGAACCCTTACTTATCATATGCTGTATGGTAGGGGCCAAAGGGGACTTCTTATTCCTTGCCTTTTCTTAAGTCTATGAGAACCCTTAGGTAGAGACTCCTCCTCATTGCTCAAATTAAACATGGGAGGGGAGTTCTCCTTTTAGGAATTCTCCACCCCATCCATTTTGTCCACCTTGTCTACCAATGTCTCTTTAGTTTGAGTGTTCTTTACTGTCAGACTCCTCTGACTTATTATCAAAGGATCTTACCAAGGTGTCATGAATAGGGTCTAAAGCATTCACCATAAGTGATGTAAACTTGTTTAAGGATCTAACATGGTTTTTGCCCGACTCTTGGGAGCCACTTTACCCTTTCTAGTAGCCATTTTGAACCCATCATCTTCATTTTTTAGAGGCACACAACCTTCAGAGCTCTTTTCTTGGACTAGGAGGCTAGGTATTTAATGGGAGTTGTGAATTAGGTGCCCTTGAGTCCCATAATGGAAATACATGTTAGGAATATTCTTATATATAATTGTTTGGCTAATGGTATGCTTAGCCCCAGTGCTGATTTCCATGGCCTCTGGGAGGTCTTTAATCACATCTAGTTCCACCAATATTTGTGGATGCAACTGAGGGTTGAATTCAAGGTTAGGTCTCTAACCTAAGACCCTGCCCAAGGATGCTACTAATCTGCTTTAGTAGGGGCTATATATAGAAGGGGATGTTGAAGAAGGAGCATGCTAAACTTAGCATCCATGGGAGAAAAAGTGGGGTGGGGAACCACTTGAAGAGAACCATAGATACATTTCTTATGATTCATTGTCTTGCCCCTAGTGCTTCCAGAGCCATAGATTCATTCTTGCAGAGGAAAATAAAGAAACTTTTGGTAAATATTGGGTAGTTACCACTTCAAACCTCTTGGAATTCCATTCTTTACGTATCCATGCCTTTAGGGTTTCTCGGGTGGCCGAGGGCCAAAGACTATGAGGGATCAACCTTGGTAATCTATTTTCAAGTCTCTCACCACCTTTTTGGGAATAGAGACATAGAGAATGCTGCCTTGTTGTGGTTTGCTCAAGTTGCTTCTTCAGAAAAGTTTTTGTTGTCTCCACCTCCACTTTTTTCTCCGATTTCACTTCCTACAAAAATGAGTCTTTTATCATTAGTATTTTCAGAGCTTTGAGATAATCCTTGTCCACTAATAGTAAAGAGACTGCGAGAGGTTGTTCCCCTTTCTCTAGATTCCATGTTATTGTGCTGATGATGTGGGAAAGGGCTTGATGCTCGCTACATAAAGAGTTATATTTCTAGTGGGAGGGCCACAAACGGGTCCAGGACTTGTCCCCAAGTTGGGTTGAAAACAGAGACCCTCTCATTCATGGTGGTGACCCCCTTAGTCTTACAAAAGAGACTTACTCTCAAGACGGCCTATGCATAGGCCTTTTCCATACTGTACTCTCTCTTGCACGCAAAAGACACCTTGCAAATGGATCCTCTGTTCTTGGTGGTACCAGCTTGGTTGCTAGTTCATGTGACACAAAAGAGCTCTGACAAACCCTAATCCTACCTGCTCACTTCCCTAATTGATGTTTTCACCAAAGCTCAACCTCAAAGATCACCCAAAGTGTCACATGTTGAAATATATGATGTACAAGTGATAAAGGGTGAGAGAAAAAGGTCATGTAGGTGAGAACACACCCCAAATAAAGTGGGCATGTGGGTGGAAAAGGGATCTAGGGTTAGCCCAACCCTAGCCCTTGGTAAAACCTATATAAAGGGCAAGAGACCCTACTTTTTGGAACAAGATAAGTAACACATGAAGGAGAAGGCTAAGCCAACTTTGGAGTGGCTGAAATAGAAAGTAATACAAGAAGCTTTCTATACATCTTGTGTCCTCTCTCAAGCTATGGTGTCTTCATGATGATGATTCCGTAAGCTATTTATGCTTGTTCATTCTTTCTTTCCTCTTATTTCCATTGCTTCCGTTATTGCATACCATGTTAAGAATCATGGGTATCTAAACCATGCAACAAAGGAAGAAATGGAAACAAGAGGAGAGCAAAAATGAAAGAATGAACAAGAATAAACAACTTATTGAATCATCATCATGAAGACACCATAGCTTGATAGAGGAGACAAGATGTGTAGGAAGCTTCTTGTATTACTTTCTATTTCTTTCAAGCTTGAGGCAAGTAGAGGAATAAATTATTTTTGCCATTCTTGCTTGGGAAGTGCAAGGTATGAAAAATATCTAAAACCAAGCAAATCAACGCATCAAGCATGAAATCCAATCCTAAAATGTTTTATGAACTCATATGCATGGAAGTCGTCTACTATATTGTAATGGAGTTAGACACTACCCTTGTGTTGATAAACAAGTGATAAGACCTCTCCTAAATCAATGTTCACATTGGTGTATGTATTTTTACATCATGATGAAGTGGAAGGTGGAAGCAAGAAGAATATTAAGAACACATGCATAAGCTATTAAAACATGAGTGGCAGCCATGTGTTAGTCTATGTGGTAGGTGGACTAACAGAGCTAGCATGATTGGAAGGATACATGTAAGCATGGCAGCCATGTGTTAGTCTATGTGGTAGGTGGACTAACAGAGCTAGCATGAATGGAAGGATACATGTATGCATGAAGTGTGTCTACCATGAGAAAGGATTGGAGAAGCACGAGTATGCAACTAATGAAGCCAATGTAATGAAGAATGGTACATCCAAATCCCACTTGAAGATTATCTTTTGCAAGAACATGGTTTCATCAAAGCAAAGGAGCAACAAGGGTGGTGCACAAAGCCCCTACATAGAAAGTAATACAAGAAGCTTTCTATATATCTTGTGTCCTCTCTCAAGTTATGGTGTCTTCATGATGATGATTCAGTAAGTTGTTTATGCTAGTTCGTTCTTGCTCTCCTCTTGTTTCCATTGCTTCTGCTATTGCATGCTTGAGATACCCATGATTCTTAACATCACATAGAAGTATTCTATTACAAGGGAATAAATGTGTGTCGCTTCTTTATGAAAATTGACTTATTTATAAATGACTGCTATTCACACCAAGCGAGCCAAAACTTAAAAAAAGCCCAACCACTATTAAGCAAGTACGTATAAAAAGTTCTCAAGCTTACTAGTCTTAAGCAAGTACTTATAAAAATTTCTTAGACTTCCACTATTTGACATTAAGCTTATGGTAAGGCCCCTTTATATGTTTCATCATCCACTTTATCATCCGTTCAAGAGGGTAAGATGGAAAAGCGCTTTACGATAGGATGGGCGTGCAAAATATGTTAACTACTAAAGTGGCTAATACATGCTTACATGACCAGAGACGAAAACCTTATCTCGTAGTAGTAGGAAAACATTGTAGTAAACAAGATCTCGATTTTAGCAAAAAGAGGAAGTGCATGTGCTACACGCTCAAGTGGTAATATATCTTCCCTTCTTGATACATCGTGGAAATTGATCCATTAAATCATAGATGTATCACCACAAATGAACATAGAGTCAAGTATTTGTAAGAGATAAATAAGAATACAACACGCAATTTGAGATAATACATGAATGGCCCATTAGAAAGTTGAGAAGATGAATCATTTTATAATGGACAAGATAAGTGATGGGTGTTTCACGCTTGTTTAATGCCCAAAACTAACTTATAGTTAAGCCTAGCTCTCTATTCCTTTATTCACTACCCTGGTTCCATCATGAACCTCTACTACTACACATTACATGTTAATAGACAAGGTTGATTAAGCTTTCCATCATGCATCTTGGTTCTACTCATTTATCTTTAGGGATCCATCTTAGGTTGGTGTAGATGCTCGATCCACCTTAGTTATGTTCAAAATTCAATATAAAGCCTTCTAGAGTGCCCATCCCTTAGAGTAATGGTGCCTAAGTTCCCAAAACATAGTGATCTAAATGGTGCACCCAAGTTTCCAAAACATAGTGATTTGAATTGAGAAATTTCCAAACTTGTGCACAAGTTCCCAAAACACAGCGATTTGAATTGAGAAATTTCCCAAACTTGACTTGTGTACAATCTCGTTAAGCATTTAGTGTTTGCTTTGCCAAAACTTACCACTTTTAGACATTCCTACTAATAGTAAGTTAAGTTTACCAAAGATGAAAATTTGAAGATCATTGCACATGTAAGCACAACTTTCTATTTATATAAATTTTAGTTGAGTTACATAAACCCCAAAAAATGAGTATGACCATATACTTGTATGATTAACACCATGATCGTAGTGGTATGAATAGAGTATCAATACAAGGCATGCTCTTGTTTTATCAAATAAGAACAATGACCCATGTTGTGATAATAACACATCCACCTCAACATTGAATATTAGAATATATCTTCTTACTAAAATAGTTGGAATAGATATGCCACTCAGGTATTTGTTGGCAAGATGGTGGAGACGATGAAGGATTTAGCTCACCTTGAATGGTCTTAGCATTAAGTTCATGAATTTATACATGTTTATTTTAAAAATATCAAAGAGTTTTTATCTTGAATCCCTATAATATCTTCATAAATATCATGAGGTTCTTCTCATCTTATGCGTTTGGTCCCTAGTCTAATATCTTGCAATTTTTTTAAAATACAGTCTTTGGACTTATTCCTATTTTTTGTGCCCTGTATAATTAATGAAAAAAGTTCACAACACCATAATTTTCACTAATTTAATCATTCTTATATTCATATAGCAACAAAATGAGTAACATTAATAATAGCACTCAACCAATGTTACTAGAGGTCACTCTATTACCATGTCAGTCTCCTAGATTGTGCAAATGTCTTTACTCTCCTTCCCCCCCTTGGCTTATCGGGGTAGTATTACTTTAGATTGGGTGAATGTTTATGGCAATGGTGTTGTACAGTGATGTAAGAAGGCCAATATCATGACATAAATATTGATAAATTAGTAAATATATTTATTATATACACTTAAAAGTATATAAAAATTGGGAAAATACTTTTAAATTTATATCTTAACATTTAGTGTAAATATGGTAAATCTATCTTTGTAACTCACTCAAACCTAGTAAATTTGGCTGACTATTTTAAAAATAGCTAAATGTTTTCCGTCTAAAATTGCTTTAAGGCTTTTTGAAAATTTCTCTAAAATAGCCATTGGTTGAATTGGGAACCCATATCCATGGGTTTCCTTCATAAAACCATTGTTTAGAGGCCTCCTACAAGTCTAGTGTTGATCTTATCATTTAAATGTAGAGCTAGTTGGATTCTTTTTGTGGTTCTCCCTTGAGAGATCCCTTAATGGTGTTATGGAGCTTGAGAAAATGACTTTGAGGTCCTAGATTATATTCTCCTTGAGTCTCCAACTTTTGGGTATCCACTTCTATGTTGTGACTACTGCAATTGGAGAATGGCTTTGTTGGTATGGTGTGTTTCCTTTTCTATTCCTTTATTGAGATGAGGTTTTGATTTAGGCTAAGAGTTGAGTGGGATTGCCAGCAAGATGAGTTTTGAGGGTTGTTTAGGTTGGAACGTTACCTTTCTAGAAGCCGATGCCACTTAATGATGAGGATTGTGATATTGAGTGGTAGGTGATAGAGTCAATAGTCAAGTATCTCATCAAAAGGTGATCCAGGTTTTAGGTTTATAAATTTAATAAACTTATAGTCAATATTGAAAATATCACTTCTAAATATAAGAGGTTTGTAGATAAGCAATAACAATTGTAGATGACCAATTCAAAGAGGAGATAACTAAGGATAAAAAATGTAAGAGATAACAAATGGATCGAGAGTAATCAGGCAAATTACATAAATCTAAAAGCTATTTTCAACACATGAGATGCCTTTAAATTACTAGTGATACCCAAGATGGTTGCACATTATAAAGGATGCCCACAACAAGGTAAAGAAAGGTAATACAAGGTGAACTATTACAAGAAGTGATCTTTTTGAATTGTAATGTAGAATTTAAGGTGGATTTAACAAGTTTCAAGTTGACCAAAGGTAGGGATAATGTGGGTCTTAAGAAACTTAAAGGGACATAATAAATAAATAAATAAGAGCATAGAGATGGTATAGGGAATCCAAGATAGATTCGCATTGAAAAGGATGCCCATGAAAATGAAAAGAAAGGTGGCACAAGGTCAATTGTTACAAAGTAGTCTTTTTAAATAGTAATGGAAAAGTAAGTTCAAGGAGACCAAAGGTAGTTTATTGGTGGGGAAACTTGATGGGACATTATGCATTAATACAAAACTATATTTTTTTGGTGGGGCATCATATATTTTAAAAAATAAATAGGACATAGAGATGCATAAGGCATATAAAATGGTTGGGTTGCTAGACTTATTTACATGGGACATAGTGATTATTGTTTTTCATTTTGTTGTGATGTAATTATTGGTGTACCTTTCCAAAATGAGGATATAGTGTTGAAAATCATTTTTAAAACTTTAGGCAACATATATTTCATCAACACTTCCTTTGATTTCTCTTTCTTCAATGTACATAGTACGATGCAACTTTACATGGTGAAAAGTGGCCATTGATTCTCTTGAAAGTTGTTAGAAATGCCTCTATTCTTCTTCTTTAGACCTTTCTTTTAATCTCTAGGCAAATGAATGGGAATAAATTCAATTAATCTCTCCATTACTAGTCCTCTTTACATGGCATTTCTCTCTCTCTCTCTCTCTCTCTCTCTCTCTCTCTCACACACACACACACACACACACACCTACTGTATGGAAGATGTGGATGGATGTGTGGATAATGTGGATTGATGTGGATGGATGTATGGATGTGTGGATTGATGTGGATGGATGTATGGATGATGTGGATTGATGTGTGGATGATGCAATTGGATGTGATTTGATGTGGGAATGATGTGATGTGATAGGGATCGATGAAGAAAACAAAACTTATGGGAAGATGAGAAAAGATGTTGTCTGATGTGAAAGGATGTGGAGTGATGAGAAAAGATGTGAAAGGATGTGGAGTGATGAGAAAAGATGGAAATATTGTTGGAACTGTATTTGTATGTGAAATCTGTTTTTAAATGACTGTTTTATGTCAAGAATGCTAGGGAAGCATTTTGATCGTCTTGTGAATGAGGTCGTGGTGTTAAAGTTGCAAGTGCTGAGCGGAGAGTCAACGGAGGACATCTCGCGTAGCAAGGTCAGCCGAGGTCTTGACCAGCCTCGGCTTGATTTAAATGGTGAGCTTCTGGTACAGTGGATGAGGGACCAAGGAAGCGGCCTATGAGTGAAGTGCTAGGTGACCTACGAAGGATCCTAGAGGGTGCTGACCATACGGTGCTCGGGCTCTGGGTCACCGAAGATACCCACACGTACGTCGGGGAAGATATTTAGAACAAGGAGTAAGAGTTGTTTTCTGAATTCGGGCATGGATCTGGTTGATTGACCTTGCTGGTCCTCAACGGATGATTCCATGGCTCTTTTATATGGATCTATTTGTTGATCTTGCTGATCTTCAACGGAGACTCCATTTTTGTTAAAGTGAATACTTTTCGGTTACTATGAGCTAGGAACTATCGAAAAGGCCCTTGAGTGGATAGGGGGTGAGCGTTCTGGCTGCCAATGATGCCATAGGTACACCGAGATGAAGGAATGTTTGGAAATAAGGATTCAATTGGATAATTAGAGGATTATGATCAGTGACACTATGGTTTCATTAAATGATTGTTTTAAAGACTGTTGAATCTATGAAAAAGGCAATTTCATATTGGGTGTGTAAGTGATGTTACTAGTTTTAAGTTTGCATGAATATCCGGCTAGGGGGCTTGGGAACTCTTTTCCCTGGTACTCGGGACAACCTAACCAATTTCTTAGTTGGATCCCATCACTATAGTGGTTGGGCGGTTGGCTAACCCATGGGACTGGATGGGGTTAGGCTGGACTGATGGATCCCTAAATTGAGACTCAATTCTATTCTGGTTTGATAGATGAAGTAAATCCTGGACAAAAATTGTTTTATAGAAAAGAATCAACGGCTGTGCCTCTCAATGAGGAAAAAAGCATTGGTCTCTATGATCCAAGTACAATCTTTTCCCTGATCTGACTATGGGACTTACGGGTTCGGGGTCAGATTTGTTCAGTTAGTTAAGGCTTTTGACTACATTAGAGAAAAGTTATCCTGGAGGAATCGCTCATGCTTTCCGGGCAAGGGAAGTTTTTTCGGGTTTGGTTTTGGAAGAACCGATGGATTAGTCTCTTGTCCAGATATCCGTGGTGGTGGGCAAGGCCCCGAGTGTGGGACCTTGCCCCACACAAGAAGTGCTTCTTCCGCTGCTAGCACCCCTGAATTCGTTGCGCGGTGGGGATAGGGACCTCACAGTGGATAGTCATGTTGGTGGCTCAATGGCTCCCTAAAGATCTAGGAAAAGGCTAGTTCGTGAAGACCCACCGACAGAAGATGTGCCTTCTTTGCCAGATGAGTTTGGCCGGTTGGTGACTATAGAACTATTGCACGATTGGTTGTCCAAGCATTTTGAGGACAAGGAAGAAAGGCTTCCAGGGGTACCATTGTGTAGGCTTTTGGTGAACCCAACCATAAGGACCATGAATGATCATCTACGAGAGCTCGAGGAGAGTTTTGATCAACATGGGTATGTGCCTACATAGGGTGAATTTATTGTGTCAGAGAGTTTTCCAGGAGAACAACCAATGGAATTTAACCCTCGAGAAGCAAAATGGGCTAATGGATTTTGGACAAATCCGTCCCGTCGTTTCAATGTGGCGGTATGCATATCTCCTTATCTTTATTTTATTGATGCTATTTTATTTTGTGGTTTTTACAAATGACGATTGTGTTATGTGTTTCTGTAATTTGCAGACGATGGATTCATAGAGGTGGAAACACCTTCATAACAAGAAACTTATGGTATGGGATAGAAACCACAGGGTGGTTGCATGGACTAATGCAATATTCAAAAGTAAGTACAACTTATCTCAATGTTTTACTCTTTTGTTTCCATTACCTATGTTGGTTTGATCTTGCCTTTGATTTTAGAGTGGGATAAATTCCCCGAAAGATATCCGTTAGTTCGTTTGTCATGGGGCTGAGCTATTAATGTACTTGGCAAACCTAAACATGTGACTTCATGAATTGACCTAAATTTAATGCATATATTTTATAGTGTAGCATGTCTTTGACCTTGTATGAGATACATAAAAGAATTTTTTTATTATAAAAGTGTTACTTTCATCAAATTTTGATTTCATGCATAGAAAGATGCATAAAGAATTTATTTTTATTCCAAAAGTGTTATTCTCATCAAATTTTGATTTTATGCATAGAAAGATACATAAAGAATTTATTTTTATTCCAAAAGTGTTATTCTCATCAAATTTTGATTTTATGCATAGAAAGATACATAAAGAATTTATTTTTATTCCAAAAGTGTTATTCTCATCAAATTTTGATTTTAGGCATAGAAAGATGCATAAAGAAATTTATTTTTATTCCAAAAGAGTTATTCTCATCAATTTTGATTTTATGCATAGAAAGATGCATAAAAGATTTATTTTTATTTCGAAAGTGTTATTCTCCTTAAAATTGAATTTATGCATAAATAGATGCATAAACGGATTTTTATAAAAGTGTTATTTCCCACTGAAGTTGTTCTTATATGCATAAATAGATGCGTAAAGAATCTTTATATAAAAAATAAGAATTCTCTTACATTCTATAAATAAATGTGATGATATGTAATGCAAATTAGATAGATGGGAATGAATGGATGGATGGATGTGATGAGAATAGATGTGATGAGAATGAGAGATAAATAGATGTTAATGTACTTGGCTGAGCTATTAATGTACTTGGCAAACCTAAACATGTGACTTCGTGAATTGACCTAAATTTATTGCATATATTTTATAGTGTAGCATGTCTTTACTTTAAGCAGAGTGACACACGTGCATGTGCCTCAAACGACGTACCATGATGTATTTTTAATGCAAAGGTTTGGGCTTGCCAACCCAACCACCTTACTCAGTAAGCTCACAGACGAGGAGCAAAAATGGGTTGAACTCATTACGGCACGTGATAAGCACACACCAAGGTCAAGATGGTACAAGGTGCAAATGACCTTGTTGTGCCAATTTGTATTCTAGGTATGCTACTTTTCCTTGCTTATTTGTAGTGATTGCTTTACTTTTGAAACTTCACATCTTAATATATGAAGCTTTCATACTTGAGTGAAATAGGTGGAGTTCAAAATAACATTAAACGCGAGGACATCCTAATCATGTTCCAACCATTGTGGAGGTCACGAAATCTCACAATCTCTCTCTTCAACAGACACTATATCTAGAGATGCAAGGATCTTACCATCAGATTGATGATGATGGAACTGAGGAGGTGACCTACAAAAACTATGGTTTTATCAATGGTTTGAACAAAAATGTCTAACTTGTAATTGTGGGGTAGGTTCCCACTATACCTATTGGAGTGTTTGTACGCAATCCACCAAGTAGATATAGCCCAATATATATCCAAGAGAATGGAAATGATGCAATGGATGGGAAAGGTTTTGGGCCACATTCCATTGTTGTTTCAAAGTGTGAATACTGCAATAGGAAAGAACCCAATCTAATAATGGGTAGGGACCGTAAGCCTCTACGAGGTCCAGCTGAGAGACCAATGGTTACTACTGCAAGGTATGAAAAAAGAAAGAGCTTTTTTATAATTTGAATTTGTGAAATCATGTTCAAGATGGTAGGGAATGTATCTAATTTTTTTCACTTTACAGGTGGTTGCTTGGAACTTTCACCATGGAGGGGGGACCTAGATCTTGATTGCTTTCTTGAAATAAAGGTGAATAGGGTGTGTGCGGGAACGAGCCCTTAGCAAGAGGCTGTAAAAAGAAAATCTGTAAATGAGTGAGAAGCTGTGAAAAGGTGAGAAGTATCTACTGGGAGAGAATAAAGAGTAGCATGAGAAGATTTAGGATGTGTGGAGATATTCTGGGAAGAGGTGGAGAGAATCAAGCAAAAGAGGTAGAGTGAATCAAGGAGAGATCAGTGGGATTAGATGCTTGGATGTAAACTCCATAAATTGAGGCATTGGCCTAATGAGAATTTGCTGGTTTTTTATTATCCATGCTCACTAATCACATCTTAATCATCATCTAATCTCTTTATTAATGATGTTGATTCTTGCATTTGATCCACCATTTGATCCACCATAGCTCATCACATTGCTGTAAATTTAACATGGTATCAGAGCCTAGCTTAGAATCCATCAAATTTATGAGCCCATTATCTTGCTAATCACCTAGTTAATCAGGATTAGTAGATAATCAAGTTTTTACCTCTTTTTTTCAAAGAGCTTCTGTACCCCCAGCTGGTGGAGGGGCTGGATCTCCCTCCAGGCTTAACAATAGATCAAGCCTTTAGCCACACATAGCCACAAGCCCTATGCTCCAGCCCATCAATGATGCAAATCGCCAAATGGATGCTTCAGGAAATCGCGAATTCACGAGCGCCACTTTTTTGAAGAGAACTGCAGATCTACTCCTCCACAGAAGACATTGCTCTAATTCCTCTTGGCCCTAGGGGTTTTCAAGGGTGCTCTACAAGTTGGTGAAGACAGTATCTTGCTAATCACCTAGTTAATTAGGATTAGTATCAAGTTTTTATCTCTTTTTTTCAAAGAGCTTATGTACCCCTAGCTGGTGGAGGGGCTTGATCTCTCTCCAGGCTTAACAATAGGCTTCAAGCCTTTAGCCACACATAGCCACAAGCCCTACGCTCCAGCCCATCAATGCGAATTGCCAAACCACCGCCGTATGCCTTAGGAAATCGCGAATTCGCCAGCGCCACTTTTCTGAAGAGAACTGTAGATCTACTCCTCCACAGAAGACATTGCTCTAATTCCTCTTGGCCCTAGGGGTTTTCAAGGGTGCTCTACAAGCTGGTGAAGACAATTTTTTTATTTCATCAAGTCTACAGTGAGATCCAAGCTCCGCATCAAATTTGCAAGTGACTTTGGTAAAACAGAGATTAAGCATTCAATGTTTGGTCAAATCTTGTGTTTCTTGGCTTAATCCTCTACTAGACTAATTGCTACTGATGGCTTTGAAAGGAGTTGAGCTCATTTGAACTTTAAGGCCTCAGATTTGGACTCCCCGCATACTTTGTTTTCTGTACACAAAATAGAGGATTATTTTGCTAATCAATGATTAATCAACACTAATCACTGTATTTTGGTGCAATTGAGGATTCAAATTAACCATTGGGTATCTGATACAGATCCCTATAACTTCAGATTGCAATTTGGAGATGGTTTGATACTCCAACCATTCAGTACAGATTTGTTACCCTTGGCTTTATGTAATTTATGCTGATAAATCTATTGTAATCATCACCTAAACACCATATTGAGTTGTAAAAGAGTAGACACTACCCTTGAATCTTGAAATTGGATCAAGAGGTAAGACACCCTTCACATTATCATGAACACGGCACAAGAGATAGCCAAATTTAATGGGGAGCTGTTTTATACATGGCAAACAAAAAAAACCATGTATTTACTCATGAGTGAGGAAAAATCTGTGGGGGCTAGTTGAGGGAAGAGATGAATGCCCAGAGGTGAGTGGGAAAAATGAGTGGAAGAACAGGAATGAGAAAGCATTAGGACTCATCGCACTCAATTTAAATGATGAAATCATTCATCACATCAGGGATACAATGGGCAAAAGATGCATCGGATGAACTCAATAAATTATTTGGCACTCAAACAAAAAATTCAAAGATAAATCTGTTAATGCAATTCTACAAACTAGATATGAAGGAAGTGAACCTTTAATCACACATTTAAACAAATATTAAAGCATTAAGCCTACAACTGGCAGCCATTGGCAAGAATGTAGAAAATGATGAGGCACTAGCAGTGCTTCTGAAGAGTGTGGAACCTTTTCCACCATGGAATCAAGGTCTGAGGCCATATGCACATCCCTCCCCATCTATGCCACCTCCATTTTATCCATTGCCAGGGAGTTTCAGACAAACAATGTCCGAAAGAAAGAGGGCTTTCAAATTTGGAGAGAAGAAGGGGAAGAAGGGAAAGATAATAGAAGGAAAAAGTAGCCAATAGTTAAAGTAGGACTTTGTTGATATCGGCAACTCCATTCTCACACAGAAGCTGGAAGAGCAGTAAAGCAGACATCATTAGCCTCAGAATGCCCACATCTTGAACATGCACAACAGGAGGCCGCATACATAGAACGCCTCCACCTGGGACATGCACATTCGAAGTCCTTTGAAACAGAATGGGTGCAAGGATGCCTCAATTCCTCCATTCCATAAACTAACTGAAAAGGTGTGAAACCAAGAGAGAGTTTGTGAGTTGTCCTATAGGCCCATAGGTAAATGCACATCCTACTTTCTTTTCATAGTATCCACTAGCTTAAACAAAGATCCACAAAGCAGTCCATTAGTTTTTTCTACTAAACCATTACATTGGGGATAATAGGGAGTTGACATAGCATGCTTTATTTTTAATTTTTGCACCAAAGCTTCAATCAAGTCATTCCTGAAAGACCTCCCCCCTTTCGTGGTGAGGATTTCTAATGGACACCCAAATCGGGCACATATGTATTGAGAAAGGATGCCACAGCCACTGCTTTATTATTGACCATGGCCTTTGCTTCTGCCCACCTTGTTGCAAAATCTGTGGGGGCCACCAATATGTAATACTTCCCATGTGAGGAACGAGGAAGTGGGCCAACAAAATCTAATCCCCACCTTTCAAATGGACCATATGCTGGGATAGGGTTTAAGGGTCCGGGAACCAATTGCTTATGCCCATATGCCTGGCATACTTCACAACTTTTGCACCACTCATAGACATCTTTCATACACTCTCCAAGGGGTGATAAATGAGGTTTTCCTTTGATCTTCTTCACAAATCCGGATTTGAAAGTATCCAGAGTATCCATCACACACTGAATACAACTCATGACCTACAACTTGATCCAAAATCTCATCTTGAAAGGGTAGAGGATAATAATCCCTCTTTGTGCATGCATTCAGAGGGCAAAAGTCCATACACACATGCCATTTTCCACCCTTTTTGGGAGTGACTACAAATGGGTAAATCCACTCTGAATTCTCTATTGGAAAAATAACTCCAGCTTCAAGCAAATTAGTTACCTCATTCTTAAGAACCTCTGCTTACACTACTCCCAAATACCTTAGCCACTGTACCACTGGCTTACTTTGGGGCTTGAGATCAATCTTGTGCTCTACTAGGGTAACTTGGCATACTTGTGAGTAGCTGTTTGCAAAAAGGTTAGGAAATCCATCCAACATTTTTAAGTAATTCTCCCTTTCAGTACTTGCTATGGACTCATCAAGAAGAAGCTCATTCTGTTGGTGAAGACTAGTGAGGTCCACATGTCCTTTCTTGAACATGGTTGAAGAAGCTCATTCTGTTGGGGTGAAGACTAGTGAGGTCCACATCTCCTTTCTTGAACATGGTTGAAGAAGCTTCCCCTTCCAAGGCTCCATTGTCTTCAGCATCCCCTCGATCCCTTCCCAGGGAAAGACCAAATGCAACTCCCTCCACCTCCCCTTCTGAGATGGAATCCTCGGAGCTACCACTTGTCTCCTCTTCATCGGATGACCCTGACTCTGAACTTTCAGAAGTTGAAGGTTCACCTCTTACACTTTCTTGTTGCGACGATGACTCTTGATGTTGTAGTGGACCTTCTTATTCTCACCTTGTAGAATAAGATCACCTATCTCCCACTTTTGAATTGCCTTCACCTGGCGAAGCCATGGCCTACCCAATATCAATGGGTAAGTCCTAGCATCAGGCTCCAAAATTCCTGACAATTCCTAAGGTTTCCACCCTAGTATTATCAGCAAGTTTGATGCGATAGGGAGAGTTAGTAGAAGACAACTTTAAATCGGAATCTTTCATTGTTTTTTCACTCATGACATTGATTGATGCACCTCCATCAATGTATGCATTAGAAATTGTTTGCCCCTCAATGATGACATCAATCACAGGCACATTATCTCCTACATCAATATCCACCTTTTGAGCCATAGGAGTCCCATTATCCCTCTTCTTCTTTTTCTTAGATTCCCTTGTGCTAGCCAACTTACCGCATTCCTTTCTGAGCTTTGGAGAGAGTGCCAAAAGCTACCCAAATGTGATTTGTGCCATTTTCTCCCTAAGATCTGTTAAGAGGTCATAACTAAGAGATCCTTGTCCAAGAGGAAAGTCAAATTGTCCAATTTTTCTCCTAGATGACTTCTTCTTCTTATTATTTTTCTCCTCTTCTTCAAATTTATCTTCTTGTTCTTGTTCTTCTTGACTCCTAGTTTTACGACCCCTTTTTGCCATTAATGGCATCAATGTTTCCTCTTCTTCTTTTGTGAGAGCATGTTTCCTCTAAAAGTGCTAAACTTTTATCCTCTCTTTTTCTCAATTTTGGACACTCAGTGCGATAGTGTCCCTTCTCTTGACATTCATAGCATGTGACACTACTTCTATCCCTAGGTTTATCCTCAACTCGTGGAACCCTAGGTGGCTTTGCGTTGACTAAGTGTAACTTCAAATCCGCAAATTCTACCATAAGTTGTGCAATGTTATGATCCAAGGATGGAGATTGTATGTGGGATGTGGAGGCTATCTCTACTCGTGGTGGGGTCAGCACACTCGGAGAAGATTGGAATGTGGACTCAATATGAAGAGTTGCCTCCTTCTTCAAAGCAATACGAAGAGCCTCTTTAAAATTAGTGTGATCTTTGCTAAGAACTTTTCCATGCAAGGTGGGATCCAAAGCCATGATAAACTTGCTCATCTTAAGGTGCTTCATTGCTAAAGAACTCTTTGAATCTCCCATAGAAGGTGAAAAAGAAGAAGCAACAACATGTAAAGCAGCTTGTTGATATTTGATGAACAAGGCTTCATACCTCACTGAAAAGGCAGAAACTGACTCTCCTTTCTTTTGGGAAATCTGATCCAATTGTAATAGTAAAGCATTTGGTGACTCCACTGTCCCAAATCTCTCCTTCATTACTTTGGTCAACCTTTCCCAATCATTCTTGGACTCCTCTGGCAAAGCCTCATGCCAAGCTAAGGCCACACCCTCCAAGAAATCTGGAAGTATTTCTGCCCTCTCCTTCATAGAGACCAACCCGTCAAGCGGCATGCTCGGTTAAACTCTCGGAGATAACTCCCCAGGTCTTCTCTTTCCGATCCTTGGAACACCGGAATGTTGAACATCTTGCACCAAAACATGAGTAGCAACAAGGAAAATTTACTTATTTTTTAAAATAACTTTTCTTTAATCATGTGAGACCTTGAGGTTAAAATAGAATAATTCTAAGTAAAACCTGCCCGCCGTCTCCACCAAAAGATGTGACACAAAGTTGGGGTTTTGACTTCGGTCACTTCTTAGAATCAAAACACACTTGTATGAAACCTCACAGCCTCCTCACCTCCTTTTCTCTCCTTAGGTTAAGATAAAGATAAACACATCAAAGGTGAGATCATAATTCATGGAAGGAAAGATGAAAGGCTCAGGAGAAGCAAGAATTTATGCCAGTCTGGTAGCTCCAAACAAGAGGGCAATTCTTTGTTGGAAGAAAATCTTCCGACTCAAGATTATGTGAACGGAAACATACGAGGAATGTTGGTAAGGTTCATCTGTTTGAATTGGGCGATTTGGACGGAACATATTAAAGTAAAAGAATATAGCAATCACTTACAAGAGGATAAGACACATGGGATTTGCCTTTTGATAAGAGATTAGGAGGAATTAATCATTATTAAGAAGAAATAATGGCCAAAATTCTATAAAAACAGAGATACACAGAGAATTGCAATTTTAAATCCATATAGACTGTACAAAAGAGAATTACATAGATACGTAGAGCTTGAAGAGAGCTTCTTGCCTATATAAAAACTTTCAAAGATGGCCGAGCGAAAAGTTATGAGCATTTTACTACAAGACTATAAAACTACAAAAATTCGCCTAAAGTTGGCAACTTTGGGAGAAATTCTGATCATCAATGAAGTAAAGGATTAAGAAATTAGTTACATGAGTGGAAAGAGCATATAAAGAGCTTCCTAGACATATGATCAATTTTAGAAATCAATACCCGAGTGATGAGTAATTACCGGTTGAAATTTGGGTATTAGACCACAAAAACTGCACTTCCCTCTCTTTGCATGAAACCTCAATTTTCACATAGCCTCTTGCCTTTCATCTCCTTCATGATTCAAGCTAGAGGGTAAGGGTTAACATTGCTCAGCGGACAATCATAAAGATTTACTTATGGTCCCCAAAGTCTTTTCGCATGCTCATTACTGCTAAAACCATTGGTACCTCCAAAGGAGGGCGGCAATAAGGCAAGGGCTACCTTGAGAAGTCACAGGCCCACCAAGATAAAAACTCCTCATCCCACTTATTATGAATCATCAAAGAGGTCCAAAATTGGGTTAAGCATGAGGAGCTAATGCTAAATGAGATATTCACATGTAAAGAGAGTGTTTGAATAAGGGTTTGAAAGATAAGAGAATGGCAATGACATAAAATGCTCAATTGAGGAGGCTTCATTCATTGATTTGAAAGGGAGAGGAGGGCTCCTTTTATAGGTGGAGAATCACCCTCTCTTCCATTGTTACAAATTACAACATAAAAATCTTCAACCCTTCAGTGACATAAGGGTAGATGTATGCACCTACACACACTCCTCCACATGCCTTCCACACTCCCCAACTTGTAGCCTTATGGTGAACACTATATTAATAATACAATTAAAATCCATGCACGAGCATGAAGGCCCACTTTTATTTTCCACATCACTAGCCTATCTACCATACCAAAGTATTTATGAAGCATACTCGTGGCATTTACAATGTGTGCATCCTAAATCAAGTAAAAACATTATATTTGAAGATAGAATGCTGTTATCAGGGTAGCCGCCAAGCTGCCACATCACCATGCCAGGTGCCGAAATCTTCTTGGACAAGCTTCCACCTTATTACCATTGAGAAACCATTAAAATATGCACAAAATTGAAAATGAAAGATATCAATTTTTCATGTCACACTACCCTACTTATACACAAAATTGAAAATGAAAGATATCAAGTTTTCATGTCACACTACTTATGCCTCCTCAGGAGTTGAGCCGAGTTCAAGGGTACAGCTGAGATGAAGGAATTATGTTTTATAATAGCAGGCTATGCATTACCAATGATGAGGGAACTAAGGGTCAAATTCTGAATGAAGCCCATGATAGCCTTATAGCAGGACATCCAGGTTTCATCAAGACCTACAATGACATAAAATTGTATGAAGTTACGAATTGTATGATGATGTATTTAATAAATTGCATTGAAATTGTTGTCTTTAAAGAGTGCAAGTTTTCCTGGCTTCAATGCTGACTCCGTTCCGTGCTTGTGTAGCCGAGCGGCGTCATTAGCAAAGCTCGAGAATGGCCCAAGGTATCCCTCATACCATGGGAAGAATAAGGTTCGCCGATTGAGGCGAGAGGTTATGATGCTGCCTAGTTCTGAGGGCCCAGGCTAGTGTGGTAAATAAGCCCATCCTAGTGTGCAGACATCCCTCTGAGGGACAAGAGGATTGAGCAATGGAGCCTGAGAGGGCGACATGCCGGCTTGAGTCCTCGCCAGCGACGACGACGATGAGGTGTATGGTCCTGTAGGGTTTTGCCCAGCATGTAGTGGCTGGAAGGCCGAATTCTAGATCATTGGCAGAATAAAGGAAAAGAATAAGAGAGCCGGTTTGGCTGTAATTGATTTATGTATCAACTTTTTATATATATATCTTGTCTTTGGCATGATTGTATTGTGTAAAAAGGGTGTTTTAACAAACCTTGTGAAAAGGGCCGTAATTAAGGAACATGTTTATATCTTGTCTTTGGCATGATTGTATTGTGTAAAAAGGGTGTTTTAACAAACCTTGTGAAAAGGACCGTAATTAAGGAACATGTTTATTTATGTCAAACAGTGTGGTAGGATTAATTAGAAAACAAATTGAAGCGTGAGTAGGGTGGAAAGTGGGAGGATGGAATGCCCCGATGGCACCATCCTACGGACGGGTGGACCCGATTAGTCGGGTAGCTTTCCAACAGATCAAGTGAAAGCCCTATGCTAGATAATTAGGTTCTTGGGCAACTCTATTCTAGAAGACTAGGTCAGCGGCTGTGCCTTGCATGGATGAGGAAAAAAGCATTGCCTCTAGAAATCAAGTCTAGTAGTTGCCCAATTTATGATAAATTACCCTATAGGTGATTTGACTTTTAGAAGATCACGCTTCCCCTGTGGGATAGGACTAGGTCTTACCTATGAATCGTATCCTTGAATCTCTACATGGTCAAGGTGTCGATAAATAGGAAATTTTCTCCAAAGTTAAGACTTAGTGGACTATCTTAAGTGTTTCTCCTATTTTAGAAGAGGGAACCTTACACAAACGAACTCCAATTGAGGAGATCTCTTCATGAAAGTGGACTTGCAAGGCAATTATATTGTCTTTTGGATGAAAATTTGAGGCTGAAAAATGCGTTTCGAGTGCGTCTTGACCTCCGTTTTTCAGTTCGCGTGTTCGCATGCACTCCAATGGGTAAGTTTTGATTCTCTGCAAAATTTTGTTTTTGGAACTACAAGAAGGACATTTGTCACATAGACATCCATTCTTCACATACACATCCACATCCATTCTTCACATACACATTCACATCCATTTTCATCTTATACACATCCACATCCACATCCATTCTTCACATACATATCCACATCCATTTACTTTCCATCTCACCCTTTCACATATCCTCTCTTCTCATTCTCATATCAACATTCACATCCACATCCATTTACTTCACATCTCATCCACATTCATTTTCATTACACCACATCCTATCACATCCCATTTACATCTTATCACATCTCATTTACATCTTATCACATCCATTCACATCCTATCACATCCCGTTTAAATCTTATCACATCCATTCCACATCCTATTCCCATTTAGTAACTTTTTCTACTTTGATATCGATAATGGGATTTTTTCTAAAATTCTACCAATTGCTTGGCTTAGATAAAGATTCTTTTTCTCGACGACTGTTTTCATATTCCTTCTCAATTCCTCAATTGAATTATCTTCAATATTCCTCTTTTGAATAAAAGAATTCATGGGATTTACAAAAATCAATTCTACCCATATTTCCACTTTTGATGAATAATCATAAATTGAATTATACTAAAAATTCCTCTTCTTCCCATTTGATTTCATGGATCTCAAATACCATGGGAATTCCTCTTTTTGCATTTAATTATTTGCATTCCAATGTCATGGGAATTCCTCTTTTATCATCAAATATTTCTCATAAAATAATTTCATCTAAACTAAAATACCCATTAATTCAATATGATAGGAATTTCTCTTTTCCCATCTAAATGATAGAATTCCAAATGTCATAGGATTTCCTCTTTTACCATTTAAATATTTCTCATAGATAAAATAGATTTATCTAAAATTTATCTTTGAATTTAAATAAAATATCCAATAATTCCAATATACTAGGAATTTCTTATTTCCCATCTAAATGATGGAATTCCAAATGTCATAGGAATTCCTCTTTTACCATTTAATTATTTCTCATAGATAAAATAAATTTATCTAAAATTTATCTTTGATTTTAAATAAAATATCCAATAATTCCAATATGCTAAGAATTTCTCTTTTTCCATCTAAATGATGGAATTTGAAATGTCATAGGAATTCCTCTTTTACCATTTAATTATTTCTCATAGATAAAATAAATTTAATAAAAATTTATCTTTGAATTTAAATAAAATATCCAATAATTCCAATATGCTAGGAATTTCTCTTTTTCCCATCTAAATGATGGAATTCCAAATGTCATAGGAATTCCTCTTTTACCATTTAAATATTTTTTATAGATAAGATAAATTTATCTAAAATTCATCTTTGAATTTAAATAAAATATCCAAGAATTCCAATATGCTAGGAATTTCTCTTTTCCCATCTAAATGATGAAATTCCAAAGTTCATAGAAATTTCTCTTTTACCATTTAATTATTTCTTATAGATAAAATAAATTTATCTAAAATTCATCTTTGAATTTAAATAAAATATCCAATATGCTAGGAATTTCTCTTTTCCCATCTAAATGATGAAATTCCAAATGTTAAAGGAATTCCTCTTTTACCATTTAATTATTTCTCATAGATAAAATAAATTTATCTAAAATTTATCTTTAAATTTAAATAAAATATCCAATAATTCCAATATGCTAGGAATTTCTCCTTTCCCATCTAAATGATGGAATTTCGAATGTAATAGGAATTTCTCTTTTACCATTTAATTATTTCTCATAGATAAAATAAATTTATCTAGAATTCATCTTTGAATTTAAATAAAATATCTAATAATTTCAATATGCTAGGAATTTATCTTTTCCCATCTAAATGATTGGATTCCAAATATGGTGGGAATTCCTCTTTCATCAAAAAAAGTAAATAAATTACTAGAAATTTCTCTTTTTGCTAATTAACTATTTATGCATAAATATTAAAATCAATTTTTGCATGGTTATGATGAGAATTTTTCAATTAACCTAGGATGATTAATCCTAGAATATGGTAGGAAGTCCTCTTTTCATATTATGAATGAAAATGATTTATGTGTTAATTTTTCAGAAATTTTGCCATAGCTTCGCTGTGCTATTACTAATTTTCAAAGCATAAAGTTTAGTAATACCATATGATAGAATAACTATTATTTGGATCAGCATCTAATTATGGACTTGATTCCCAAGTTTTCCATAAATTAAATAGCATAAAAGCATTAAAAAGCCATTTCTTTGGCCTCAAATTTGACAAGCATAGAATTTACTTTCAGATTTGAGAATTGCTTCATGAGAAGCATCATAGAAATGACCATTCTTTGGGAGGGAGAGAGATATGCTTAAAAAACATTCTAATTTAAGCATAAATGTAAAATTTATAAGATTTATCACTAGAATTCATTAGAGAGTTCCAATTGCATTAAAGATCCATTCAATTGAATGCTGCTCAAGCTTGAGAGGGGTTGAGAAGTGAGAAACATTTTGAGATTTAAGAAAAAAGACCATAAATCACACTTTACCTCTTAATTTGCTTGATTCTTTAGTCAATGGAGAGGCCCCCAACCAATCAATTGGTTTGGTATGTTGATGAAGACTCCAAGGAAGGTTGAAGAGAGAGAGAAGCTCCAGTCTCTTCAATTTATAGAGGATAATAGACAATATCATTATTTCAGTATAATACTGGCATGGTATAGTTATCATATATTTTTACAAAGGACTAAGGGTATATTTATAGGTGAGGGAGGCCTCTAACCAAGTCCAACTAGTTTCTAGAATTTTTCATATTCAGTTTGGCTGAATTTGGACAGAAGTTGGACCAGCTTGGCTCCCTTTTTGATTTGGTTTGATCCAGGAGATAGAAGATATCTTATTATTTTTGAGTTTAAAACACCTCCACACATGTGAAATAGGCACCTCCTTGAAGAGCCCCCTTCTCCTTACCAAGGTGTCAAAAATGTATCATTATACTCAAAATATCTCATTTTTTTAGTAATATTCATAGTTTTTTTACTAATAAACCTTGTACTTAGTCAACTCTTCATCTTATGTGGGCATTTACTCATTTTTGGGTATTTTTCTTTTATAAATTGGATTTATCTCCTCCCCACACTTGGATTGATCCTATTGGCCCATAGGAACCTTAATTGGACCATAATCCAAAAATTTCTGAAAATCTAGACCCTTAGGCTAAGGTCCCGTATACCTATTTTCAATTAATTCCAATTACACATTGGAAAGTTCTTTTTGAATTTCTATTTCACGAGAAACCATTTTAGACACTAGGAAGATTTTAATATCCAAAAATATTTCAATTTTGGATTACCTCCCTCTAGACATTTTCTCTCTCTAGGCCAAAACAGGATAAAAAAGGAAATAACTTTTATTTCAGAGAGGGGAATAATTATAAGATCAGAAGAGGAGGTTCTTACACCTGTACACCTCAAAAGCTGAAGGAGGAATCTTACATTTATGATCAACTATGTTTTTTATGGATTCGAGGAGCTTTTATGCTTTTATTCATGGTTTTATAAGAATCTTTTGATCTTTTGGATAATATCATGTGCTTTGAAGGTAGTATTTACATTCGTTTTTTGCACTTAATTTTGGAGTATATTGCTTGTACTCTTGTACATATTCCAACTTAGATACCTAGTTGCTTATGTATCTAGGTGAGTTATTTTTCTACCCTAACTTTATTGTGTTTATTGTGTAGTTATCATTAGAAAGGTGCCAATAATTCAATTTCTTTTCTAAATGATGTACTTGGAAAGAGTTATTCCTTGATGTAGTCTCAGGTATATAGAGACAGATTTTAGTATGTGAAAGTCTGGGATAAGGCCATCTTATTCCTTTTATACAGGATTTTATTCATATTTCCTAGACGGCATACTAGGGAGTTTCAAATTAATAAGATATGTATGGGTGGTATGATGGTGGTATGGGACGGTAGTGATCCCTCACATTTATTATCTTATGGGATAATTTGGGCTCAGGATTGTTGCTTTGCTTACATCACTTGGCATGTTGACCTCAACATTCAAAGACAATCTCATTTTTTGAATTCACTAGAAGTTATAGTGTAGGCATTCTCTAGATAAACTTCTATAGCTTGCATGTATTGATGAGTGTAATCTCGTCAGCATATTCATTTGTTGAAATCTCTTTCTTTAGAGTTCAACGAGTTTATCTTGTTGTGTTCGGATTAAGGAAATTTGGATTTTGCCTTTGTTGGCATTTCTTTCTCTAGTTCCGTACTTTAGGTGATTTATACAATCAACCTGATGGTTTATGGATGAACTATGTGACTCATCGGAGACGTTGATGACTCTATATGTTGATATGGATAACTTGGGATGTCGATAATTCCATGTGCAGATGTGGGTACGTCGGGGCGCCGATGAATCCCTGGTTCCTGCTGTTATAATGCCATGTTTTCCTACTTTATTTTGAATGGTTTACAACGAGGAAATTACTTTGAGTATGAATTCCTATGATCATCTACAGTTTGATGGGCAAACAGAGCGTATGAATTAGATTGTAGAGGATATGCTTCGTGCATATGTCTCTGGAAAAGCATCAAATTAGGAAAAATATATTCCAATGATGGAATTTGCCTATAACAGTTTTAAACATACGGCTATTGGTTTTAGTCCGTTCATGCTTATGTATGGGTATCAACCCAGGGCACCTATTGATGTCGGTCTTAAGGACATCGAGCTTGATGCATCGAGGGATTTCTTGTGTGATATGCAGGAAATCCTGACCAAAGCTCAGGATTCTATCAGGAGTGTTCAAGATTGGGCACGGTTCTATGCTGATAGAGGATGATCAACTTGGTCTTTTGAACCAGGAGTGTTGGTTTATTTAAATGTTCCTAAAGATTCTGAGACTTTGTCAATAGGAAAATGCTCAAATTTATCTCCTAGATATTGTGGTCCATTTCGATATACACATTAGATTGGCATGGTTGCGTATGAACTTAAACTACCTCCACATGTTAGAGTTCATCCAATCTTTCATATCAGTAGATTGAAAGGGAAACTGGGAGGTGAGGATAACACAGTTACTCCTCAAGAACTCGTTTGAAGTTGAAGAATTATCCTATGTTCCACATGAACCTGATAAGGTACTTGAATTTAGGGAAAGGAAATTTTGTAGTTGACTAATCCTTGAGGTTAAAATTAGGTGGAAAGATAGGGAAATAGAGGATTCGACTTGGGAGTCCGTTGAGATTGTTCAGCGCAGTTCTCCTTCTTTTCATTGTAAGAGTGCAATGTTTTGAGAGAGGGAAAGACTTATGTTATATGCACATTATGTGGGCATATACTAGGAGGCTAACCCACATTAGGCTTGTGAGCATGGGAGCATGGGAATAAGCTCTAGTGGAGCATGGGAATAAGCTCTAGTGGAGCATGGGTTAGGACTAACCTTAAGGGTTAAGATTAGGGTCAAGCATCCAAGGGTCACACATGGGAGATGGAGAGTCAAGAGTCACTTGAGGGCCCTCCTATATAATAGGGGCATGGGGAACACTCAAGGGAGGCTTGGAGGCTTGAAAGGCTTGGAGGCTCCGGGAGGCTTAGGCTATGGGGTCTTGTGTAGAGGATCATATCTACTCACCTATCATTTCACACTATAGCTACATGCTATTGGATTGGAGTTATACCTCTTGATGGTATGGGACATCAAGGTAAAGATATGATGTATTTCATTTATATTTCATGTGTGCATCCCTTGGGCTCAGGGGTGGTCGGGTGGATGAGTTTATGCCTAATTTATGCATGTTTATGCATAACAATTATCTAGAGAGATCTTAGGGTTTTAACAGACGTCTTGATAAGCCCTTGCAATCTTGTCATAGCCATCATCTATGGTGGCTTTTCTTGTTCTTTTCTTAGCCCCTGATCCACTTTTATCATGTTTATAGCTGCTCCTGCTAGCTTGCCTCCCTTTTCAGCCTTAGTTCTTGTAGTTCCTACTAATGGCACTGGAATATGGGGCAATCATTTTGTCTATGCCCTGGACCATTGTAATAGAAGCAAGCTCCCCTCTATCCAAATCTTCCACCTCCTCTTCCATATGGTTTGTTGTTTTGAGGCCCCGTGGAAACTTGGTTGATAGCTAGGACTCGGTGTTGTGCTGCCTTTCCATCACTCTTAGATTCTTGTTGTGTGTTGTAAAAGCATGCTTCTGCAGTGTGGTTGCTCCTTTTGCAGATAGTGTATAGCTGTTGTTGCATAGCTGTTGTGTGCTTTTCAATTCCTTCGTATGACCTTGATTTTTACACCTTGTGCACTAGACGTCCAGTCTGAATCCGAATCTTGCGTGTCCTCTAGTAATCTTGGCTAGGATTCTTCTTGAACATCTACTGCTTGCTTCTTACCTTTGTTTTTTTGGGGCTTTCTCTCTCTCTTTGGCATTTGACTCCTAACTAGACTCGGGTTCTGAGGTGTCTTCTTTGGAATCTGATTCAGAAGCTTCTTCCTCCTCCTTCCTTTTATCCTTTTTTTTCTTCTTGGAGTCTTTACTTGTTTGCTTCAAGATCCCCTCAGCTCTGGTTGTATTGCCACCACTTGTTTGAAGGTGAGGGTATCCAAATCATACGAGGCCATGTCCTGTCTAGAGATTTTTCCTGAGTCCTCTCACAAACCACTGCAAGTCTGTTGGGTTGATCCAGATGCATTAACAATGCTTGAAATTCAGCTGCATAATCCTTTGTTGGCCTCTTCGTTTGAGTTAGCCTCTGTAGCTTTTCCAGTACTTCTGTTATGGTCTTGTCTTTCTTGAATCTTTTTAGGAAGGATTTCTTTAATTCTTCAAACGTCTGGAAGTGTTCTAGACCATATTATGCATACTAGCTGGTGGCCTTGCCACCGAAAGTTGTCGCAAAATACTCTGTCTTTTGTGGCAATGGAGTTCGAGTGGCCAAGATTGTGGTTTCGAAGGCAAAGATGTGGGCATGTGAATTCTCCTCGCTCTTGCCCTTGAACTTTGGGTACTTGAGAGACATTCTTCCCTAGCTACAAGTTCTCCTTATCCTTGAGCTTCCTACCTCTTGTTTTGAAGCTCTTGGTGATCTCCTTCTTGGTTTCTCAGTGGTTCTTGAATCTGGTGTTATTTTGCTAGCGCAGAATCCCTTCTGGAAGTCTTCTTGGATGATGCAGTTATCCTTCATTTCCTATAGCTTTGGCTTGTCTACGGCGATGGTACTACATTTCCCTGTTTGAGCTCCCTTCATTCTCCATGCATTCTCCATTGTACTCCTATGACTTTCTCGTGAACATTCCCGATACCAATGTGTGCACACTTCCTTTATAGATCTATTTTAACTAGCTTTTCTCTATTGATTTACTATGCAAGATTTACCTTAGAACTAGCCTCTATCTTCCTGCCGCCTTCCAACGTGGTGTACTAGTTCCCCATAGCAAGATCACCAAAGTGTCGGTGTTTGGTCAAAGACCTGGCATTTACATGGTTCGGGACCACCTAGTCGGCTCCAAAAGAGCGGGGACTAAAGCAACTGTGCTCAATGCAATAAGTCAATGCTAGGATGTTGAGCTACCTATCTACCTAAGCTCAAGGAGTTGATCACAACTATAAGTAGGTTAGTTCCGGGGTTTGTCTTGAATGTGGACATGAGTCCACATCCTGACATGACTACACTCAACACAAGAGTGAATGCAAAATAGACAAAGATATGCAAAATGAAACAGAAATAAGACAAAGACCAACTCATGTGTCATTCTTGAGTAATAGACAAAGATATGCGAAATGAAATAGAAATAAGACAAAGACCAACCCATGTGTCATTCTTGAGTAATAGTTTGGACCATACAGTACAATGCCTAGAGCTTTGATCACTCAACTCTCCTATCTTCTATTTAGTACTATTCCTCTCCTTTGGGCCCAAGTAGACCTGCATGATTCTTGAACTATCCAGGCGAAAACACACTCTTATTACAATCTTAGCTAGATAGACCTAGTCTTCTCTATCCTCTAATCTACCCCGACTAATCCCCCTTTTCCCCTTTATAACCACACAGGTACTACCCGTTCTTCAAGAAACTATTTTACAAGTTTGTTACAAAACAAGAAGGCTTAGTTTTTTGCATCATAGTTAGTTCAGGTGGTGATCTAGGTGGCAGCCAAAAGGGTTGATTGGCCACCAACAACCACACTCCACGACAGGGTCGTTTCAAAAGTGTCGATATCTGCTGGCAAGAACCGGCACTTGCATGGTTCCTAACCACCTAGTCCTTGTGTGGGATCCCTCTACCCCCTCCGTACACCAGATTCCCGGTTGTTGGCAACGGAAGCAGCTCCCTCTTATGCAGGGCAGGGTTTCCCACTTGGGGCCTCGCCCTCGAATGTCCGGGCACGAGACTAAGCTGGTGGTCATTCCAAAAACCAAAACCAGGAAAATTTTCCATGCCTGAAAAAACGGGGACGATTCCACCTTTTGAATTTCTTAACGAATTTTCTAACGGGGTCAAGAGACTAAACTAACCTTCATTTGAATAAACCAGATAGAAGGAAAACTATTACAGACTTAACTTGAAGAAATCAACACTTTTTTCCTAATTGAATCAGGCACAGTCGTTGATCTATTCATTTGAGAAGTCTTCATGTTTTTATTTAACTACTCGAGTTCTAAGTGTATTCCTATTAAACAATTTTATTATTAAAATTCTACTAATTCCAGCCTAACCCCATTTGGCCCACGCCCAACCACTGGAATTGGTGGAACCAGACAAGTACTCACCCACCCATAATTGAATGCCTTTCTTAACTTTAGCTTTGGAAAACAGATACGCACACACTCCTCTTTAAACTTGAGCTTATAAAATGATCCATTGAACAAACAGTTATTGATTACAGATATCCTAACTCAAAATTTATATCCAGTTGAGACCAGCTGGTCAGCAACCAATGAGATCCAGTAAATAACAGATTACAATAAATTTTTTTTCGTCATCATACATATATATCTTCCACGACATACACATGTGTGTCCTAAGCACCGCGAGCCCGTGCATCGCCTAGTTAGAACCCTCCAGGATCCTCCTTAGGTGTCCTGGCACTTCACTCAGGGACCGCTTCGTCGGCCCTCACCGCCCATCGTACCGGAAGCACACCATTTTTCACCATACCAAGGCTGGTCAAGAACTGGGCAGGTTTTTGCCACATGAGCTGTCCTTTGAAAACTCCCTGCTGCTGCCAGCTATTCCAACGGAACTTCCCTTAGAAAAACACATATACCAATTGCTCCCTCCCAGCATTCTGGCATAAGACAGTCCTTTAAGAAAACAGGGTTTTTATGCAAGTTTTCCGTTTTGATTTTCTTTGAATATAATGAGTATATCTTAATCTGTATCCAAGACTTCTAGATCGCAAGTCTGAATTCCAAACAGAATTCCTCGAATTCTGTAACCTTGATCCTCAGATCAAAATCAAAGGGTCTCAACTTAGTTTCAGATTTGGTGGGTGATTTGAGTGTATTTTTCTTGAACTGGTCTCACATCATCTTTCCTTGAAACTGACGAAGGAGTTTGGTCTTGGTTAAAGTCTGATTCTGGGTTCGAGTCTGGTAAGGTTCTTCCTGAATTACCTTTCTCGAAAGGGGGGTGATATTTCAATCACTATTTTACTGAATTTCATTCATTGAATATTCACTTAACTGATTTCTAAACTAATCACGAATTTCTATGAGGAATAATTTAATTAATTTACCTAAATTTTTGACTTCGATCATTTTTTTGAATTTTCTCATTACCATCCGGTGAATATAAAATGATAGAATTTTCTCTCACAATGTATTTACTTATTCATTTATCGATTATTCATGGAAATTAAACATAGAATCAAAGAGAACTTTAGTTTTGGATATAAAAATTCTTTATGTCTCTTTTTATGCATAAAATCCAACTTCAATGGAAATAACACTTTTATATAAAAGAAAATCCTTTTATGCATCTATTTATGCATAGAAATTTAATCTAATGAAAAGCACACTTTTATAATTAAAAAACATACAATATGCATCTTTCTATGCATAGAATTTAAATCTAATGAAAATCACACTTTTATAATAAAAAAATATCCAATATGCATCTTTCTATGCATAGAATTCAAATCTAATGAAAATTATAATAAAAAAAATCTTTTATGCATCACTTTATGCATAAAAATCAATATTGGTGAAAGTAACACTTTTATAATAAAAAAATTCTTTTATGCATTACTTTATGCACATAAAAATCAATATTGGTGAAAGTAACACTTTTATAATTAAAAAAATCTTTTATGCATAAAAATTAATATTGATGAAAGTAACACTTTTATAATAAAAAAAATTCTTTTGTGCATCACTTTACGCATAAAAATCAATATTGGTGAAAGTAACACTTTTATAATAAAAATAAATTTTTTAATGCATCACTTTATTCATAAAAATCAATATTGATGAAAGTAACACTTTTATAACAAAAAAATTTCTTTTATGCATCACTTTATGCATATAAAAATCAATATTGATGAAAGTAATACTTTTATAATAAAAAATATTTCCAATATGCATCTTTCTCTGCATAGAATGAAAATAATACTTTTAGAATACACAAACGGAGGGGATTACTCTTTTTGAATAACATAAATATAAAACTTATTTCTATAAAATTTAAGAAAGTTTTGCCATAACCTCCTTTGTATGGCTGACCATTTTTCAATTTTTACATTCTAAATCTACTTAAAATTCACCCCAAGATGAATTTAGCACTCTAATCTAATCAATTCTCATTTTTAAAAGAGATAACAATATGAAAAAGTTTAACTCTATTTAATTGATTACACATCTAGGATAAAGAAGGGCTGAATTCAATGAAGAGAAGGGGAAAGCCTTTCCATCAAGGCGTAACATCAATTTTCAATTTAAAAGAAGCAAGAAATCATAAAACCATAGAATAGAATTAGAAAAAAGTAGAATTTCTAACTTACATGGAGTTTTGTGAGCTATCCCTTGGCTTGAGGGATTAAAGGTTTTACTCTTGCTTGGATCAAGAGTGGCCACCAATTCTTTGTAGAGGAAATAGTCAAAAACAAGTGAATTATCAATGAATTCAATGTTTTTGGCTCTAGGGAGAGGAGTAGACTAATAGTACATAAAACACTATTAAGCTTCTACAAAGGGGGAGGCTTCTATTTATAGGAAAAAGTGAACCTCTAACCAAGCAAACTGATTCTAGAATTTTCCAGATCAGTTTGGTCAATTTTTGACCATTTTTGGGCCAGTTTAGCTTACTTTTTGGAGCTAGACTTGAATTAGGAGAGAGGAGAGATGAAATCTCTCATTATTTGAGAGTTTAAAACTCCACCACACATGTGAAATAGGCGCCTCCTTCATGAGGGGGAATCCCCACTCTGAGGTGTCAAAAATTTATTTTTTTAGTATTTCCTTTGGTCCTTAGTCCACTCTTTATCTTATGTGAGTATTTACTCATTTTTGGGGAGATTTTCTTTATTTCTTCAATTTATCTCCTCCTTACATTTGGATTAATCTTATTGGTCCAAACAAACCTTAATCTAATATTTTCAAAAAATCTAGACTCTTAGGATAAGGCCTTTTGAGCAGATTATAATTTATTTCTAATGTACCTTCTGAAATTCTTTTTGAACTTCTGTTTTGGGGAAATTTATTTTAATAAGAAGAGATATTTTTCCATCCAAAAATATCTAAAAATTGAATAATCTCTCTCTAGAATATTTTCTCTCTCTAAGACAAAGTAGGTAGAAACAAGACCTTTTATTATTCTGAAAAGGGGATTGATTACAGGGGAAGATACTTCTTGAGGGCTGGGGAGGAATCTTACATTCTCTCCCACTTGAAAAACGCGAGATGTCCTCATCTGGCAAACTGGGAGTAATCCTGTAATAGTTCGGCTTTTTTCTCCCAAGTGGCATCTTCAAAAGGATAGAACTTCCATTTGACCAATAATTCTCTCAGAATTCTGTTCCTGAGAACCTCCTCTCGAACATCAAGGATTTCTTCAGGTTGGAGTTCCATCTGCCCTTGGGTTGAAGAAGTTAAGATTTCATCAAGCACATGATTCAAGCTTGGTACATACTTTTTAAGTAGGCTGACATAAAATACATTATGTACTTTGAGATGAGGAGGCAGAAGAATCTCGTAGGCTAAGTCACCTACTTTCTTTGTAATCAGATATGGCCCACAATACCTGGGGGATAACTTCTTGTACTTCCCAAGAGATAGAGAACTTCTTTTGGGGCGTACTCGAATGAAGACCATATTTGCTTCTTTGAATTTTCTGTTTGTCCTCTTCTTATCTGCATATTGCTTTTGTCTATCCTAGGTAGCTTTTATATCTTTCCGAATTGACTGCATCTGCTACTCCATGTCGTCAAGCATCTGTCTAGACATCTCAACCCTAATCAATGGATCAGACCAAGTTAATGGAGTTAAGCAATCTTGTCCATACAAAGCTTTAAAAGGGCTCATCCCAATACTTCGGTGATAAGAAGCATTGTAGGCAAACTCGACTAGGTGCAGATAGCTTAGCCACTTCTTGGGTTCCCTGCCACAGTATGACCGAAGTATATCTTCGATTACTTGGTTTACCCTTTTTGTTCGACCGTTGGTCTCGAGGTGGTAAGCTATGCTAAGATCCAAGAAAGTTCCTACTGCTTCAAAAAATGCAATCCAGAATCTTGACGTGAACTTGGGATCTCGATCACTTACTATTCTCTTGGGTAGGCCATGCAATCTGAAGATTTCCTTGAGGAACACTCTGGCCATATCCACTGCAGTGTAGGTTTCTTTTACTGGAATCAGATGGGCAACCTTGGTTAATCTATCAACTACCACAAAGATGGAGTTGTAACCTGATTGCACTGAAGGTAATCCAGTAGTAAAATCCATCCTGATACATTCCCACTTCATCTGAGGGATGTCTAATGGATGTAACTTCCTAGGCCTTTTTACTCTCTCGGCTTTGACTTTTTGACATGTTAGACATTGACGTACATGATTAAGTACATCCTTTTTTAGACCAGGCCAAAAAAATCTTTTCTTTAGAGACATGTAGGTCTTGATGAAACCTGGATGTCCTGCAATAAGGCTGTCATGGGCTTCATTCAGAATTTGACCCTTAGTCCCCTCATCATTGTTGCTATGATTATAATACATAATTCCATCATCCACGCTGTACCCTTGAACTCGGTTCAACTCCTGAAGAGTTTTGCTTTGTAGAGTAGCAATAGGGCCAAAGAGTCTATCCTGCATGATCTTCTCTCTTGCTTCATTAATCAAAGGATTTGACACTACAGTAATTGCAAGCAAGGAGGCTTTTCTGCTGAGGGCATTTGCTACCACATTTTCTTTGCCTGGGCGGTACTTGATTTCAAAATCAAATTCTTGCAGGGTCTGCATCATCCACCTTCTTTGGCGCATGTTGAGATCCTTCTGGGTAAAGATCCACTTTAAGCTCTGATGATCTGTCATCAAAGTGAATCCTTGGCCCAGTAGGTAATGTCTCCACAACTTCAGGGCATAGACTACTGAAAGTAGTTCTAGGTTGTGGATAACATAATTCCTCTCATGCGTTCTGAGTTTACGGGATTCATAGGCCACTGCATGACCTTCCTGCATGAGTGCACCTCCTAGGGCAAAACCACTGCATGACCTTCCTGCATGAGTGCACCTCCCAGGGCAAAACCACTACATGAGTGCACCTCCCAGGGCAAAACCACTGGCATCAGTTTTACTACCTCAAAGGGTAGAGAGAAATCTGTTAATTTCAGAATGAGATTGGTTACCAAGGCGGTCTTCAGCTTATCAAAAGCACTCTGACACCACCATTGAAACGGGATATTCTTCTTGAGAAGATTAGTCAAGGGGAAGCTATGAGAGCATACTTAGGTATAAAAATTCTATACCAACCAGTTAGTCCCAAGAATCCTCTGACTTCTTTCACTGTCTTTGGTTTCGGCCAATCTATGACTTCTTGGACTTTTACGGAATCTAGAGAAATTCTATCTTTGGATACCAGAAAGCCCAAGTATTCAACATGGTCGACAGAGAAAGTGCATTTTCTCTTTTTTGCAAAGAGTTGGTGATTCCTTAGAATCTGGAGAACTTTTCGGACATGAGCTTCATGGTGAGCTACATTCTTTGAGTAAATCAGAATATCATCAAACAAAACAAGAACAAAATCATCCAAGTATTCTCTGAGAATGTCCTGCATTAGGCGATTGAATGTAGCTGGGGCATTTGTCAATCCAAACGGCATGACAGTGAATTCATAATGCCCATAGCGAGTATTAATGGCTGTCTTCGGGATACCTTGATCATTAATCCTGATCTGGTAATACCCTGATTTGAGATCTATCTATCTGGGCTCCATTTAGCCTATCCAAAAGCTCATCAATTCTAGGGATAGGATATTTATTCTTAACTGTCAGCTGGTTGAGACCTCTGTAATCCACACAGAGTCTTAACGTTCCATCCTTCTTTTTTTGAAAGAGAATTGGCGCTCCCCAAGGTGAAACACTGGGTCTTACAAACCCTTGTTTTCTAACAGCTGTCTAAGCTATTCCTTGAGTTTGATGGCTTCAGAAACTGGCATTTTGTACCTGTGCTGGGCTACTGGCTGAGCTCTGGGAGGTCAATTCTATCACATGATCTACTTCTCGAATCGGAGGCATCTCTGTTAGCTCTGCTGGGAATAATTCATCATATTCACTTAACCATTTTGTTTCTTTAGCCTTTAACTTTGTGTCTACCGGATTCATTTTGACAACATAAATGAGCTGTTTCTTTCTAAGTCCTTTCAGTAACTTAGAAGCTTTTACTAATTGCAGACTTGGGGATCCTGAAATTTCGATTCCTTGAACTTTGTTTCCGTGAAGGTCACGGAAGGAAATGGGGTGGGGAATGTTTGAGGAGAAGGGCAAAGGCCTGATGGTACTCTTCAATTGTCCGGCTATCCTACTTTAGTTCTAAGTACTCATTCATTTTGGTTTCAAGGAAGCCCGGAGGACAAAACCTCTTCCTGAGGTAAGCTTTAAGATCTGTCCAGGTCTGGGTATTTCAGTGGAGATGGTTTGTCTCGCAATGGTTCCTCCATGCGACCCTAGCCATTTCCACAATCTTTAATCTGGCGAGAGCCATCTTGCTTCTCTCGTTATAGGCAGTTACATCAAAGTATTCTTCCATTGCCTCAATCCACTTTTCCACTACTTCACCTAATTGCTCCCCTTCACCCTTGAAGGGCCGTGCGCCTCATGCTGACAAAATGAGATTTTCGTCAACTTAACTTTGACAACAGATTTATGATTATTTTATTTTTTTACGATTTATTCTTTAAACAGATAATTATTTCATCATACTTCTTGAAACAAGATTTACTTTGATAATTTTATTAACCATATTCACAATCTTGAAAACAATTTGGATTTTTTTTTGCAAAACATCCTTTATTATCAAAAGTTTGAGATGTATACATAGAGCATCACGGCTCCAAAGACACTGCCTCAATCGCATACGCATAAAGAAGCGAAACTGCGAAGGAGACATACCATGATAAACATGATTCATCACTGAAAGAGGTGCTGTAATTCTACTTCTAGGGATAAAGCGGCTAAGAAGCCGAAAAACTCGGCAAGAAATTCTAAAATTCTTGGGTGAATGATTAAAGAGTTGTACATAATAATGAACAACCCCTAGCCTTATCAAGATCATGGCTAAGGAAATATTTTGCCTATGTCTTTGATGCTGATTAGTATTGATATTAACAAATCTTCCTCCAAAGAACCACACATACCGACGTCGTTCTATATGATCAAGGAAGTATAGATCCTTAAAGTGACGGGCAAGCCTCACTCTGCTTACACAGGTTGAAGCGAAGTTGACGAGATGTTTGAAGGCAAAGGCGATCATATCCTGACTTTGGGAAAGTCCAGGAATGCTAGACAGATTTGGGGTATCCATCTAAAAATCCAATTCAATTTATGAGTTTTTCAATTTAAGAATTCATTTCAACATAATCTTAGCAAGTGAAAACTTTTTTTTTTGCAAATTTACTTTAGAATTTTAGGCAGTTTCTACTGCTATTTCATAAGTTTACAAACCTCGCTCTGATACCAACTCTGGGATCCCTCTACCCCCTCCGCACACCGGATTCCCGGTTGTTGGCAGCGGAAGCAGCTCCCTCTTATGCAGGGCAGGGTTTCCCACTCGGGGCCTTGCCCTCGAATGTCCGGGCACGAGACTAAGTTGGTGGTCATTCCGAAAACCGAAACAAGGAAAATTTCCCATGCCCGAAAAAACGGGGATGATTCCACCTTTTTGAATTTCTTAATAACGAATTTTCTAACGAGGTCAAGAGACTAAACTAACCTTCATCTGAATAAACCAGATAGAAGGAAAACTATTACAGACTTAACTTGAAGAAATCAATGCTTTTTTCCTAATTGAATCAGGCACAGCCGTTGATCTATTCATTTGAGAAGCCTTCAGGTTTTTATTTAACTACTCCAGTTCTAAGCATATTCCTATTAAACAATTTTATTATTAAAACTCTACTAATTCTAGCCTAACCCCATCCGGCCCATGGGTTTTAGCCACCGCCCAACCACTGGAATTGGTGGAACCAGACAAGTACTCACCCACCCATAATTGAATGCCTTTCGTAACTTTAGCTTTAGAAAACAGATACGCACACACTCCTCTTTAAACTTGAACTTATAAAATGATCCATTGAACAAACAGTTATTGATCACAGATATCGTAACTCAAAATTTATATCCAGTTCCTTGTTTCTCACAAATAGGTATCACTCTGGACTCTCGGTCGTCGTCGAGACCAGCTGGTCAGCCAACGAGATCTAGTAACAGATTACAATAATTTTTTTTCGTCATCAGTATATCTTCCACGACATACGCATGGGTGTCCTAAGCACCACGAGCCCGTGTGGCCTAGTAAGAACCCTCTAGGATCCTCCTTAGGTGTCCTAGCACTTCACTCAGGGACCGCTTCATCGGCCCTAGCCCATCGTACTGGAAGCACACCATTTTTCACCATACCGAGGCTGGTCAAGACCTGGGCAAGTTTTTGCCGCGTGAGCCGTCCTTTGAACACTCCCCACTCGCCAATTGTTGCAACCAAACTTCCCTTAGAAAAACACATATACCAATTGCTCCCTCTAGCATTCTGGCATAAGACAGTCCTTTGAGAAAACAGGGTTTCTATGCAAGTTTTCCGTTTTGATTTTCTTTGAATATAGTGCGTATATCTTAAATCCGTATCTAAGACTTCTGGATCGTAGGTCTGAATTCCAAACAGAGTTCCTCGAATTCTGTAACCTTAGATCAAAATCAAAGGGTCTCAACTTAGTTTCAGATTTGGTGGGTGATTTGAGTGTATTTTTCTTGAACTAGTCACATCGTCTTTCCTTGAAACTGACGAAGGAGTTTGGTCTTGGTCAAAATCTGATTCTCGGTAAGGTTCTTCCTAAATTACCTTTCTCGAAAGGGGGGTGATATTTCAATCACTATTTTACTGAATTTCATTCATGAATATTCACTTAACTGATTTCTAAACTAATCACGAATTCCTACGAGGAATAATTTAATCAATTTATCTAAATTTTTGACTTCGATAGATTTTTTGAATTTTCTCATTACCATCCAAGTGAATATGAAACGATAGAATTTTCTCTCACAGTGTATTTACTTATTCATTTATCGATTATTCATGAAAATTAAACATAGAATCAAAGAGAACTTTAGTTTTGGATATAAAAATTCTTTATGTCTCTTTTTATGCATAAAATCCAACTTCAATGGAAATAACACTTTTATATAAAAGAAAATCCTTTTATGCATCTATTTATGCATAAAAATTTAATCTAATGAAAATCACACTTTTATAATAAAAAATATCTAATATGCATCTTTCTATGCATAGAATTTAAATCTAATGAAAATCACACTTTTATAATAAAAAATATCCAATATGCATCTTTCTATGCATAGAATTTAAATCTAATGAAAATCACACTTTTATAATTAAAAAAATTCTTTTATGCATAAAAATCAATATTGGTGAAAGTAACACTTTTATAATAAAAAATTTCTTTTATGCATCACTTTATGCATAGAAATCAATATTGGTGAACGTAACACTTTTATAATAAAAAAATTCTTTTATGCATCACTTTATGCATAAAAATCAATATTGGTGAAAGTAACACTTTTATATAAAAAAAATCTTTTATGCATCACTTTATGCATAAAAATCAATATTGATGAAAGTAACACTTTTATAATAAAAAAAAATTTTTTATGCATCACTTTATGCATAAAAATCAATATTGGTGAAAGTAACACTTTTATAATAAAAATAAATTCTTTTATGCATCACTTTATGCATAAAAATCAATATTGATGAAAGTAACACTTTTATAATAAAAAAATCTTTTATGCATCACTTTATGCATAAAAACAATATTGATGAAAATAACACTTTTATAATAAAAAATATTTCCAATATGCATCTTTCTATGCATAGAATAAAAATAACACTTTTAGAATACACAAACGGAGGGGATTACTCTTTTTGAATAACATAAAGTTAAAACTTATTTCTACAAAATTTAAGAAAATTTTACAATAACCTCTTCAGTATGGGTGACCATTTTTTAATTTTTACATTCTAAATCTACTTAGAATTCACCCCAACATGAATTTAGCACTCTAATCTAATCAATTCTCATTTTTCAAGAGAAAACAATACGAAAAGTTTAACTCTATTTAATTGATTACACATCTAGGATAAAGAAGGGCTGAATTCAATGAAGAGAAGGGGTAAGCCTTTCCATTAAGGCATAACATCAATTTTCAATTTAAAAGAAGCAAGAAATCATAAAACCATAGAATAGAATTAGAAAAAAGTAGAATTTCTAACTTACATGGAGTTTTGTGAGCTATCCTTTGGCTTGAGGGATTGAGGGTTCTACTCTTGCTTGGATCAAGAGTGGCCACCAATTCTTTGTAGAGGAAATAGTCAAAAATAAGTGAATTATCACAATGAATTCAATGTTTTTGGCTCTAGGGAGGAGTAGAGTAATTGTGCATAAAAAACTATTAAGCTTCTACAAAGGGGGAGGCTTTTATTTATAGGAAAAAGTGAGCCTCTAACCAAGCAAATTGATTCTAGAATTTTCCATATCAGTTTGGTCAATTTTTGGGTCAGTTTAGCTTACTTTTTGGAACTAGACTTGAATTAGGAGAGATGAAATATCTCAATTTTTGGGTCAGTTTAGCTTACTTTTTGGAACTAGACTTGAATTAGGAGAGAGGAGAGATGAAATATCTCATTATTTGAGAGTTTAAAACTCCACCACACATGTGAAATAGGCACCTCCTTCATGAGGGGGAATCCCCACTTTGAGGTGTCAAAAATTCATTTTTTTAGTATTTCCTTTGGTCCTTAGTCCACTCTTCATCTTATGTGAGTATTTACTCATTTTTGGGGGGATTTTCTTTATTTCTTCAATTTATCTCCTCCTTACATTTGGATTAATCTTATTGGTCCATAGGAACCTTAATCTAATTTTTTTAGAAAATCTGGACTCTTAGGATAAGGCCTTTTGAGCAGATTATAATTTATTTCTAATGCACCTTCTGAAATTCTTTTTGAACTTCTGTTTCGGGGAAATTTATTTTAATAAGAAGAGATATTTTTTCATCTAAAAATATCTAAAAATTGAATAATCTCTCTCTAGAATATTTTCTCTCTCTAATAGGTAAAAACAAGATCTTTTATTATTCTGAAGAGGGGATTGATTACAGGGGAAGATACTGGACATCTTGAGGGCTGGGGAGGAATCTTACAAGTCGGCTCCTAAAGAGCACGACTAATGCAATTGTGCCCAATGCAATAAGCCAACATTGACACATTGAGCTACTCATCTACTTAATCTAGGGGAGTTAATCGTAACTTCATGCAGGTTAGTTCTTAGGCTTGTCATGATTCTCGACAAGAGTTCATCCAGACACGAATGCACTTAACATGGAATGATGTCGAATAGATAGAATAATAAAAATGAGAGTAGATACAAGTTAGAGACTAACCCTAACAACATTAGCTTAAACAATACAATGCACACCATAGCCAAAGCTCAACTCATCCACTGGGTACTCAACCATACTCTATTCCTTATTCTCTAATCCACACATATCCGAATAATTTCACCTTTGCTGCTTACATCCGTAAGGGTACTACTCGTTTTTCAAGAAATCATTATACAAGTTTGTTACAAAACAAGAAGGCTCAACCCATAATGGTTTGTTGCACAACAAGTCAGCCTGGCGGCGGTGGCCAAACGGGTTGGTTGGCTGCCAACATGGTGGTGCAATGTGGACTCAAATAAATAGGTGTTTTCCAAATGAAAACAAAAAATTGTTCAAAAAATTTAATAAACTTGGGAAAAATAAAATTTTTATTCTAGAAAAATTAAAAATTTGAGTAGAAATGTCTACTCTCCATATGATTAAGGGAGAAGACATTGGTATGACTTCTATCTGTGAGAATTATGGAGGGACACTTCCTTGGAGGAATCTTATGCATTTTCTAGTGCGAAGTCTATTCCAAAACAGTTATGAGAGAAGCTACTTGAATAGCTCACATTAGGATAGTGTCTTTAGCGAGTCTTTGAGTGAGATGCTTTACTCATATGCTAGTCTTTTGCTATAGCTATTTTAAGTGTTGGTAAGGAGTAGAGGTGTGTGATTCCTCCTCAGCCTGAATATCAAATAAGCCTCTACTTCAATCCCTTGTAATAATTCTATGTTTTTGAATACAAGAAAATATCATTTTTCCTTGTTTTGCCTTGTGAGAAAAATTTCTAGAGAGTGGTAAATCAAAATTGGGATATTTTTGGATAAATAAATTCTACAAATATCAAAAAAATGTTTCCCTAAAACAGAAAATCAAAATAGATTTTCCAAGGTGCAATTGGAATCAATTAAAATTGATTCAGAAGACCTTAGCTGCCTAAGGGTCCAGATTTTCGAAGTTTTTTTGATTATGGTCCAATTAAGGTTCCTATGGACCAATAAGATTAATCCAAGTGTTGGGACAAGATAAATCCAAAGAATAAAAGAAAATACCCAAAAATGAGTAAATGCCCACATAAGATGAAGAGTTGACCAAGTACTAGGTTTATTAGTTAAAAATTATGAAGTATTAATAAAAAAATGAGATATTTTGGAGTAATCATTCATTTTTGACATATGTGTAAGGAAAAGGGAGACCTTCAAGAAGGCACCTACTTCACATGCTTGGATGAGTTTAAAACTCAAAGATAATAGGATATTTTTTATCTCTCCTCTCTCCTAAATCAAACCAAATAAAAAAGGGAGCCAAACTGGTCCAAATCTTGTCCAAATTCAGCCAAACTAAAGCTGGAAAATTCTAGAACTCAGTTAAACTCAGTTAGTGGCCTCCCTCTCCTATAAATAGACCCTCATTCCTTTGTATTATTATATGTGAATTAAACTATGTCGATATTACTCTAAACTAAGCTTAATTTCTATTATCCTCTAAAAACCTCTACAAAATTGAAGAGATTGGAGCTTCTCTCTTTCTCTTCAATCTTGCTTGGTGACTCCTACAACATACCAAACCAATTGATTGGTTGGGGGCCTCTACTATGATCAAAGAATCAAGTAAATTAGAAGGTAAAGTGTGGATTATTGTCTTTATCTTAATAAAACTCTAAATGCTTCTCTTCTCAACTCCTCTCAAGCTTGAGAAGCTTTAATTTGAATGGCTTTTGATTACTATTGAAGTTCTTTTATGAATTATAATAAAGAAACACATAAATTTCTATTTATGCTTAATTTTAATGGTTTTTAAGCATTTCTCTGTCTCCTCCCAAAGAAAGGTCATTCCTATGACCTATTCTCAATCCAAAAATGAAGCTTCTCATGAAGCATTTCTCTAAATAGTTAAATTTATCTTTTTGCATAGATAAGTTTAAATGATAAAAGAGGAATTCCCACTATATTGGAATTCAAATGTTTAGATAAGAAAAGTGGAATTTTTAGCTTAAAGGAATTAATGGTTATTTTTATGTAATTTTAAGATAAATTTTAATAGATTTAATTTATGGAAAAGAGGAATTCCCATGATAATTAGATTGCACTCATTGAAATGAGAAAAAGAAGGATTTCAAGTTTATTCAAAAAAATAGGTATTGATATTTTAGTTTAAAAGATGAATTTCCATGATATTTGAGAAAAGATGGATTTGAATTAAATTCTAATGTCAAAAGATGAATTTCCATCATAATTCTACCTAATGAATTAAGGTTGAGAATTTATGTGGAAAAAAGAATATCTTGGATATTTGAATTGGTAAAATCTCTAAATGGATATTTACCCAAGAACTAGATGTTTACCCAAGAAATTGTTTTTATAGATGGAAGTTCCATACTTGTCTAGTATTCCCGACCTCACCCAGTCACAAGACATGACTGCGTTCGCCTTTGAGCATCTCATCTCTTTCGCTTCAACTCGAACAAGCCAAGCAAGACTCGCACGCCATTTCAAGGATTTATATTTTCCTGACCCAGCGGAGAGATTCCTTTATGCATCTTTCTATGTATAAAAATCAAATTTAATCAAAATAACACTTTTATAATTAAAAAATTCCTTTATGTATCTTTCTATGCATAAAAATAAAATTTAATAAGAATAACACTTTTATAATAAAAATTTCCTTCATGCATCTTTCTATGCATAGAAATCAAATTTAATAAGGATAACACTTTTATAATAAAAAATTCCATTATGCATCTTTCTATGCATAGAAATCAAATTTAATAAGAATAACACTTTTATAATTAAAAAAATCCCTTTATGCATCTTTATATGCATAGAAATCAAATTTAATAAGAATAACACTTTTATAATAAAAAAGTTCTATCATGCATCTTTCTATGCATAGAAATAAAGTTTAATAATTAATATCAGTGATATCGATGCATATTCATAGGTGAATATGTACATGGAGTAATTAGAATATTTCTTTTAGATGCAAAAATGGTGGGAATTACTCTTTTAGAATAACATAAAAATAAACTTTCTTTGTTACAAAATTCTAGAAAATTTTGCCATAACCTCCTTTGTATGGCTGACCATTTCTCATTTTTATCTTTCTTCACTTAACTTAACTAACCCAATTTAGAATTATAGAAATCCAATCTACACAATTTTCTAAATTCAAGAGAGTAAACAATAAGAAGAGTTTAATTAATCACTTAGTTAATCTTTCTAGGATTAAGAAAGGTTGGAATGTAAAGAAGAGAAGGGGGTGGCCTTTTCATCAAAGGCATAGCATTTGAATTTAATTCAATCATTTGCAAAACATAAAAATCAAGAAAATCGTAGATTTTTCATTAAAATTTGTAAACAAAGTAAGAAAATTAACTTACATGGAGCTTGTAAGCTCTCCTTTGGCTTGAGGGATTGAAGGTTCTACTCTTGTTTGAAGCAATAGTGGCCACCAATTCACTTTGTAGAGGATTAGGCCAAAAACAATTGAATTATAAAAAAATTCAATGTAGATGGCTCAAGACAGGAGTAGAGTAACAGTCCATAAACACCATTAAGCTTTTACAAAAGGGGGAGGCTTCTATTTATAGGAAAAAGTGAGCCTCTAACCAAGCAAACTAATTCTAGAATTTTCCAAATCAGTTTGGTCAATTTTTGACCATTTTTGGGTCAGTTCAACTTACTTTTTGGATCTAGATTTAAAATAGGAGAGAGGAGAGATGCAAATCTCTCATTTTATTGATTAAAAATTGGGGGTAATGATGATAAAAAGGCGCCTACTTCATGACGGGAGATCCCCACACTGAGGTGTCAAAATTCAGTTTTTTAATTCTTTTCTTTGGTCCTTCTTCATCTTATGTGAGCGTTTACGTTAAGTATCTGTCTTGACATCTTAACCCTAATCAATGGGTTGGACCAAGTTAATGGTGTTAGGCAGTCTAGTCCATACAGGGTTTTGAAAGGGCTCATCCCGATACTTTGGTGATAAGTGTAGGCGAATTGGACTAGGTGTAGATAGCTTAGCCACTTCTTGGGTTCCCTGCCATAGCATGACCAAAGTATATCTTCGATTACTTGGTTCACCCTTTCTATTTGACCATCTATCTCGGGGTGGTAAGCTGTGCTGAGATCCAAGAAAGTTCCTCAGAATCTTGACGTGAATTTGGGATCTCGATCACTTACTATTCTCCTGGGTAGGCCATGCAATCTGAAGATTTCCTTGAGGAACACTCTGGCCACATCCACCAGTGTAGGTTTCTTTTACTGGAATTAGATGGGCAACTTTGGTTAGTTTGTCAACTACCACAAAGATGGAGTTGTAACCTGATTGCACTGAAGGTAGTCCAGTAATAAAATCCATACTGATACATTCCCACTTCATCTGGGGGATGTCTAATGAATGTAAGTAACTTCCCAAGCATTTTTTACTCTCTTGGCTTTGACTTTCTGACATATAAGGCATTGATGTACATGATTAAGTACATCCTTTTTTAGTCCAGGCCAAAAGAAGCTTTTCTTTACGGAGGAGGGCTGAGAGGGCTGCTGTAAGTCTATTCACACGGGGGGAGAAGAGTTAAGGACACTGCCTCTTAGCAAAGGGGGGGATGGAGGAAAATTAGCTTATCTGAAAAGAGGCAAATGAGGGGGTGTGCGAGGGGTGGCTGCAAGGGGCGGCTGTACTGCATCAAGTACACTACATAGGGACAGACGGTGGTATGGACGACGGTACAGTACGGCATACGCAGCACAGAGATGCGTGCCATCTGTGGAGCACCCCGGGGGTTTATATAGCTGGGGGGTGAGGGTACGGGCACTGCGCAAAGCAAGGACGAAAGGATGGTGTACCGTCAAAGGCTATGGATCAGTGGCCTGCATGGGTCTAGGGGAAAGGTACGGTGTCGGTTGTCCGGGAAAGGAGTGGTACACATGTACCTTATCTGGTCTAGGGCAGCATGGGTGTCCACGTAGGGGTATGTGTGGACCATACAGTGGGCGACCGTCCTTTGGTTCTTAGGCGACCATCATACGAGCACCCTAGTAAGTGTGTACGGCCTAAATTTTGGGGTGAGGTACCCAAATTCGGGACGCCCGCCTCGATTTGCATGCCGGACCGCCCCGGGAGCGAAAATTTTTTTTTGTTCGGGAGGTTCTCCTGGTCGTTGGGGTTCGGACCGCTCATCAATCTGACGCCCGTTCATGCTTTTATTAAGGTTTAAAGGTCGTCTAAAATGACTGAAATTTACGTATAAGCTTGATCCAGTGTCCGTTTTGGATGCTGTAAAATCCTATATTAGGGTAAAATCGCGCGCAAATTCCAAATTTGGGCTCAAAATTTGAAGATTCTAAGTAGAAATGACTCAAATAATAAAATCATTGATTTTTATACCATAAAAACTCATAAATTTATCTATTACATGAACATTTCTTTATTAGTGAAGATGGGTATGTTACATCCTTCCCCCTTAAAGAAATCGAGATGTCCTCATCTCGTCATGAATTGGGGATAATCCCTTAAGAGTGGAGCTTCATCTTCCCAAGTTGCATCTTCTCAGGGTAATCTTTCCACTGTACTAGATGTTCTACAAGAGTTCTATTTCGAAGTTGCCTTTCCCTAGAATCTATGATGCTATTGGGCTGTAATTTAAGGACTCCTTGAGTAGGGATTACAACTTGTTCATCATCAAGAATATGATCGAGACTGGGTATATATGGTTTTAATAAACTTACATAAAATACATTGTGGACTTTGATATGGGTTGGGAGCTGGAGTTTATAGGCACTTTTACCTAGACACTTTTACCTAGACACTTGATAACTGTATAGGGACCACAATACCTAGGGCTGAGTTTCTTATATTTTCCAAGTGATAGGGAACTTCGTTTGGGTCGCACTCGTAGAAGAACTCTGTCTCCTTCCTTGAAGATCCTTTCAGACCTCTTGGTGTCAGCATAATGCTTTTGTCGATCTTCGGCAGCTTTAATATCCTTTTGGATTGCCTTGGTTTGTTCCTCCATCTCTTCGAGCATTTTCCTGGATGCCTCAACTCTTATGGTCGGATCAGAGAAATTTAGAGGAGACAAGCATTCTTGCCCACATAGAGTGCTTTAAACGGTGACATTCCTATGCTTTGATGAAAGATGCATTGTAGGCAAATTCTACCAGAGGAAGGTATTGAATCCACCTTCTTGGTTCCCGTCCACAGTATGCTCTGAGAATGTCTTCAATTACTTGATTGACTCTCTCAGTCTGGCCATCGGTCTCAAGATGATAAGCTGTGCTAAAGCAAAGTTGAGTTCCCAGGGCTTGAAATAAAGGCTACCGGAACTTTGAAGTGAAGTCAGAATCCCGATCACTTACTATCCTTTTTGGGAGACCATGAAGTTTGAGGACTTCCTTGATGAATATTCGAGCAACATCAGAAGCTTTGAAGGTCTTCTTTGCTGGTATAAGGTGAGCTACTTTGGTAAGTAAGTCCACTACTACCAGAATGGAGTCATATCCTCCTTGAACACTGAGGAGACTTGTGACAAAATCCATACTAATGCACTCCCAGTTCATTTGGGGAATATCTAAGGGTTGAAGTTTTCCAGGCATCTTGACCCTTTCAGCTTTGATCCTTTGGCATGAGAGACATTGCTTCAAGTACCGAAGCACGTCATTTTTCAAGCCTGCCCAATGAAAGCTCCTTCTTACGGCATTTAATATTTTTGCATAGCCTGGGTGTCCTGCACAGCAGGACTATCATGAGCTTCATGAAGGATTAGTTTCTTTAAAGCAGGATCCTTAGGGATACATAGCCTGTGATTGAAGTAGAGGCTTCCTTCATGAGTGGAGTATCCCTTGATTAGATTCTTCTCTTTCTCTGAATTTCCTCCTTCTTCTACTAACTTCATCATCCTCTGATAATCTGGGTCATGAGATGAGACTTCTTCCACCTTGACCAGTATGGGATTATTTGGCATTGAAATTGCACTCAAGAAAGATTTGCGGCTAAGTGCATCTGCTACCACATTATCTTTCCCAGGGCTAAATTTGATGTCAAAGTCATATTCTTGTAGAATTTCAATCCATCTCCTTTGTCGCATGTTGAGGTTAGGCTAGGCGAAGATCCACTTTAGACTTTTGTGGTCAGTTACAAGCTGGAATTTGCCCCCTAAGAGATAATGTCTCCATAATTTGAAGCAATGAACAACTGCTAAGAGCTCCAAATCATGGGTGGCATGATTTGCTTCATATTGCTTTAGCTTGCGGGAAGTATAAGCGACTGGTCTTCCTTCTTGTCTAAGACACCACCAAGTGCTAGACTACTAGCATCAGTAACCACTTCAAATTCCTTCGCGAAATCAGGAAGTTTCAGGACTGGGGCAGAAGTGATAATGACCTTGAGCTGATCAAAACTATTTTGATGGATTGGCAGCCACACTATTTTGCAATCCTTCTTATTAAGAAGATCTGTCAAAGGTGCAGCTACCAAGGCATAATCTTTGATAAAAATCCTATACCATCCCTGATTCCCAAAAACCTACAAACTTCACGAACTGATTTAGGGGGTGGCCACTCCAGAATATCCTTGACTTTGGCGGGGTATACTGAAATGCCATCTTTGGAGACGATGAATCCAAGATTCTCAATTTGATGAGTAAAGAAGGTACATTTCTTGGCATAGAGTTTGTGTTTGCGCAACAATTGCAGAACTCTACGCACATGCTCCTCATGCTCTTCCATTGATTTGGAATAGATTAAGATGTCATCAAAGAAAACAAGTACAAATTCATCCAAGTAAGGACAGAATATATCTTGCATTAGGCGGTTGAAGGTTGCAGGAGCATTGGTTAACCCGAATGACATTACAGTAAACTCATAGTGGCCATAACGGGTATTGAAGGCTGTCTTGGGTATATCTGCTTCCTTGACTTTGATCTGATAGTATAACCAGACCTCAAATCTATTTTTGAGAAGATTTTAGCTCCATGAAGCCTGTCAAGAAATTCGTCGATGCGAGGGATAGGATACTTATTCTTGACGGTGACTTGATTTAGCCCTCGATAATCTATGCAGAGGCAGAGAGTTCCGTCCTTTTTTTGGAAAAGAACAGGTTCCCCCCAAGGAGAGCTACTGGGGCGTACAAATCCTTGCTCAATGAGTTGGGAAAGTTGCTCTTTAAGTTCAATGGCTTCAAGAAGGGACATTTTATAGGGCGTTTTTGAGAAGAGTTGAGCTCCAGGGATCACCTCGATTTCATGATCGACTTCTCGAGGAGGCAGTAGCCCTGTAAGCTTGTCAGGGAAGATGTCAGAGAATTCTTGGAGCCAAGAAGGTTCTGTCTCCATGCTAGGTTCAATGGCTTTGTTGAGCTTGACTAAGAAAACTTGCTGACCTTTACGTGTTCCCTTGAGAAGATGTTTTGCCTTAACTACCCTAGGTTTAGGTTTTCCTGTTATCCTTTGAACAGATATTACTTGGCCATGCTCATTTTCAAAAGTGATACTCCCCTGGTTACAGCTTTGTTTGCAATTAACCAATCCATCCCAAGGATTCCATCATAAATTCCTAATGGCAAGACTCTAAAGTGGCCATGAGTTTGCTCATTACCCAGCCAAAATCAAGGTTCCCTATAGAGTGGCGAGATACTACTTCTTTCCCACTGGCTAACTCTACAGTCATTCTTCTAACTGTTTTTTGACTCAAGTTTAATTTTTGCAAGCACCTAGGAGAAAGGAATGAATGGGTACTACCACAATCAATCAAAAGCTGAAATGGCTTACCGTGATGAGTGGCTGGGGTTTGGATTACACAAAATTGTTTATTTGGACCTTGGTGTTCTACTACCGCATGGACGGTGGCACGCTCTTCTTCAGCCATTTCCAAGGTCGATTCTTCACTTATAATACAGGCGGTCCTAGCAACTGCTCCTCCGCGGCCTCTGCCATGCCCACTGCCTCTTGCACCTTGGTTGATAGGGGTTCCACGGCCTTGATTTCCTCTACGACCTTGGGGAAATGATGTTGCCATCTGGGGACAGTTGGCTCTAAAGTGTCCCGGCTCATTGCACTCAAAACACAGAGAGCCTTCTCTGGAAGAAGCAGCATACGAGCGGGGGACAAAAGAGTTGCCTTGTCGCCCTATGTTGTAGTAGGGGAAATTCTGTTGGGGTTTCTTGTAGGGTTGATCTTTAGGATTTGCCTCAGGGTAAGATCTCTTTTGACGCTTAGGTTTGTCAGTCTTCATTTCTTTCACAAGGGGATTTGCTCGTATGAGAGCATCCTGTAATGTGCTTGGCCTCATTCCTTTAAGGCGGGAATCTAAGGGTTCATTTAGCCCTTGGCAGAAATGAGCCACTTGCTAGGAAGTAGTCATAGCTGGGGCATACTTCCGAAGAGTGATAAATTTGGAATAGTAGTCTTCAAGAGTTAAGTTGCACTGCCTAAGACTAAAAAACTCATTCATCTTTATGGATTCATGGGATGGGGGAAGATATCTTTCCTTCACTGCCTGCTTGCTGTCTTCCCACACGTTTGAGAATGCTCGGTGACTTCCTTGTCACGGCACCACTGTTTCCACCAAAGTTTAGCATCTCCGATGAGGCGAAACCGTGCAAGCATAGACTGATTTTCTACTCCAGTACCGGCGGGCGACGGAGAAATAATCGTCCATCGCCTCAATCCAGACTTCAGCATCCTTCTCAACCTTTGAACCTTCTCCTTTAAAGGAGGGAGGTTGCATTTGCTTGAGCAGGAGCTTCTTCTCCTCCTGGGTATCAGTGTAAAGCGCATTGGGAAGTGGAGGGTGATCGCCTGGCCATCATTGTAAAAACAATTTTAAGATTACAAGATTCATATTTGCACAACGCTTATTTTTGGAGAGAAACATTGAAATTATTTTATTTCCAAATATTTACAAGAACAAGTTTTATTACAAAGATCTGAGACTAATACAATTAGTCTTATTTGCTATCAAGGGAAATTCCTAGGCTTGACTATGACATAAGGGTAGAGCGGTCCACATAGGTGAAATATGGGGGTTCCGCTGTAGTTTCTAAGACTCTAAAAACTGATGGTAAGGGTGGTAGACTCTGGATTGGGGTAGATCCCAACACAGCTACTCTATCAGCAGCAGGTAAGATCTGCATCACTTTGTCATACACCCAGCGATCCTGAGGTATGTGAATCCCATCTATAGTCACGGAGGTGTCGGCCCTGGGGGTACCGACGAACCAAAATAAACGGATCATCTTCAACTTTACAATCCAACGAATCCGCTTTAGGTCAGTGGTGAGGTTCCCAAGTCGATCTGCTCGGATGAAGAAATATCTCGGCCCATGACTCCAGAAATCTCTACCCCATCCTCTTTCAATACGAGAGAAATGAGGGAGGGACATCTTCTCAAGTATCTGCACCATGGTGTCGCGGAACTCGAAATTCGAGGAGTGACTATAGCAGTTTTGAAGATGCATTGGAAAACTAGAAACTTGGAGTAGGCATCTTCCTCTTCCTACAATCATTCAAACATCAATTCAACTTATTTGTTTTAGTAGGATGTTTTTACTAATTAACATTATGTTAGGTAAAACATTCATTGCAAAACAATCCTTAAATGGCAATTCCTAGGAGCTAAGATCGGCTCTGATACCAATTGTAAGGTTCCCCCTTCTAAAATAGGAGAAACACTTAAGATAGTCCACTAGGTCTTAACTTTGGAGAAAATTTCCTATTTATCGACACCTTGACCATGTAGAGATTCAAGGATACGATTCATAGGTAAGACCTAGTCCTATCCCACAGGGGAAGCGTGATCTTCTAAAAGTCAAATCACCCATAGGGTAATTTATCATAAATTGGGCAACTACTAGACTTGATTTCTAGAGGCAATGCTTTTTTCCTCATCTATGCAAGGCACAGCCGCGCTGACCTAGTCTTCTAGAATAGAGTTGCCTAAGAACCTAATTATCTAGCGTAGGGCTTTCACTTGATCTGTTGGAAAGCTACCCGACTAATCGGGTCCACCTGTCCGTGGGATGGTGCCATCGGGGCATTCCATCCTCCCACTTTCCACCCTACTCACGCTTCAATTTGTTTTCTAATTAATCCTACCACACTGTTTGACATAAATAAACATGTTCCTTAATTATGGCCCTTTTCACAAGGTTTGTTAAAACAGCCTTTTTACACAATACAATCATGCCAAAGACAAGATATATATATAAAAAGTTGATACATGAATCAATTCCATACAAGCTAAACCGGCTCTCTTATTCTTTTCCTTTATTCTGCTTTATTCTGTCGATGATCTAGAATTCGGCCTTCCAACCACTGCATGCTGGGCAAAACCCTACGGGACCATACACCTCATCGTCGGTCTTCGCTGGCGAGGACTCAAGCCGACCTGTCGTTCTCTCAGGCTCCATTGCTCAATCCTCCCACCCCTCAGAGGGATGTCTGCACACTAGGGTGGGCTTATTTACCGCACTAGCCTGGGCCCTCAGAACTAGGCAGCATCATAACCTCTCGCCTTAATCGGCGAACCTTATTCTTCCCATGGTACGAGGGATACCTTGGGCCATTCCCGAGCTTTGCTAACGATGCCGCGCGGCTACACAAGCACGGAACGGAGTTAGCATTGAAGCCAAGAAAACTTGCACTCTTTAAAGACAACAATTTCAATGCAATTTATTAAATACAGCATCACACAATTCGTAACTTCATACAATTTTATGTCATTATTTCAAAAAGGAAAAGATACACATTTATTAGCAATATTTATAACAAAAACTTTTCTTTAAAATATAACCAATCTAACCTAGCCACCATCTCCTTGAGGAGCTTGAAGAGGGAGGGTTGCAGCCGCATTGGGAGCATCTTCCCTAATTTCGTTGTTGCATGCTCCTCTCGGGGCAATATTCTGACGTTTCTGGGATGGGGCCATCTTGGACATCGACTTGTAGGACTCGCTGCTGCGGTCGAAACACTTTAGTCGGATCTCAATTCTGAGATCGTTTGCTCACCGTATGAGCAAAAGACTATAGCGTATGAACTCTATCTAAAGGCAAAAATCCCTTATTCGCAAATGGGGGGGGGGATTGTGAGATGTCCTTATGACCAAAAACGTGGAGGAGGGCTGAGAGGGCTGCTGTAAGTCTATTCACACGGGGGGGAGAAGAGTTAAGGACATTGTCTCTTAGCAAGGGGGGGATGGAGGAGAATTAGCTTATATGAAACGAGGCAAATGAGGGGGTGTGAGAGGGGTGGCTGCAAGGGGCGGCTGTACTGCATCAAGTACGCTACACAGGACGGACGACGGTATGGGACGACGGTACAACAGGGCATACGCAGCACAGAGATGCGTGCCGTCTGTGGAGCACCCCGGGGGTTTATATAGCTGAGGGGTGAGGGTACGGGTGCTGCGCAAAGCAAGGATGAAAGGACGGTGTACCGTTAAAAGCTATGGATCAGTGGCCTGCATGGGTCTGGGGGAAAGGTACGGTGTCGGTTGTCCGGGAAAGGAGTGGTACGCATGTACCTTATCTGGTCTGGGGCAGCATGAGTGTCCTTGTAATAATGATACGTGTGGACCATACAGTGGGCGGCCATCCTTTGGTTCTTAGGCAGCCATTGTATGGGCACCCTAGTAAGTGTGTATGGCCCAAATTTTAGGGCGAGGTATCCAAATTTGGGACGTCCGCCTCAATTTGCGTGCCGGACCGCCCCGGGGGCGATTTTTTTTTATCCGGGAGGTTCTCCTGGTCATTGGGGTTCGGACCGCTCGTCAATCTGACACCCGGTCGTGCATTTATTAAGGTTTAAAGGTCGTCGAAAATGACTGAAATTTGCATATAAGCTTGATCCGGTGTCCGTTTTGGATGTTGTAAAATCTTATATTAGGGTAAAATCGCATGCAGATTCTAAATTTGGACTCATAATTTGAATATTCTAAGTAGAAATGACTCAAATAATAAAATCATTGATTTTTATACCATAAAAACTCATAAATTTATCTATTACATGAACATTTCTTTATTAGTGAAGATGGGTATGTTACAGTTTGCCAGTGCCTCCCAAGAGCTCTCAACAAGGGTGTAGTAGCCAACACAAAGGGAAAAAAGTAGGTAAAGATCTTACCCTCGTACCGCTTCCTATGCTTCTCTTGCTTGCTGCTCAGCTTCTTAGCATGAACTTGACTCTGATACCATGAAAAGATGCAGGGAGGAAGAGAGGTTGAGCTCTTGCAAGCACACACAGACTCACACAAACCCTATAAGAGAACACACAAGATGAGAGGATTAAAATTGTTCTTCTTCTTCTTCTCAACAAAAGGGTTCTACTAAAAAGATAAGGGAAAATATAACATAAGTACTAAGCACTATGTACATGTGGTTCATAATGTGAACACATTGAGTGAGTGAGCTGGCAAGATAAGTATGCCATAACTTAGTAGTGGACTAGTAGTTGGTGTAGTCCAACTATAGAATCACTGGCAAAGATCTATCATGTAAGCATTCTACCAAACACACCAGTGATGTAAGTGACAGAAACGGTCACCCAAGTATATCATAAGTGTCACCTCGTATTGAGCTTGACATCACAACATTCCTGGACTCTGATGTTCCGCTTCCTTAGTTGGGATTCCTCCTGCTTGAGAGCCATCATGGCCTTTTCTTGCTTGGCATGCAACTCTACCAATCTTGAGTGTCTTCCTCATCTTCCTTTGCACTCTCTTCATTTAGTATCACTTCAGGATGAGTGACCAGGACTTTTGGATCATACCTCTATACAACCCTCTCAATATCCACCTCAAATAGTGATAACAAATCTGAATTTTCTTTTAGGATTGGGTCTTCTTCGTCATCTTCAACCCCTGCTGCTATAGGTAATTTAGGCCTTCTACATGCAGCGATCGGCTGGCTAGATTTAGCTTGTCTTTTCCTGTGATGTAGACCTTCTTTTTCCCCCTCTAGATTGTGATCCTGTTCATATCCTAGTTGTGCTTGATCCTTCCACTGCTGAACCACGGTCTTCCCAACAGTATGGGATATGCACCTGCTATCTCAGTCATTTTGAGGACGATGAACAAGGTAGTGAACATGCATCTTGCCACTTTGATTTTTTCTCCCCTCGATTATTCAAACTAGTCACACACTTTTATGATTAGCCATGTGGATCTGAAAAAATGGAGCCAGCTGCATGTTTGCGATTCCTAGCTTTTTGGCTAGGCTATTTGATGTTATGTTCACTCTTGATCCTCCATCCAGGATGACCCTCGCCACCTCTGATCTTTATGGTCACCTCTGGAACGTATGTGTCACAGTCTTGGACTGTTTCCACATTCCTACATTTTGCTGGTGGATTTTTTGTTTCTTGCACAGCCATCTACACCAATCTCTCATTTGGTACTATGGCTTAAAGCATCTTTTTCCTATAGTTGGAAACTAGATTCAACATTTGGTTCAGTAAGATGTTTAGTTTCATCTTGTTGAGATCCTCCCACATGTCATATTCCTCCACAGAGTTGTTGCTGCTTTTCTTCTTGTCAGTGGGCATACCCTGGCCTTTGTGTACATTCTTCCTTCTTCCTCCTTTGCTTCCCTTTCTTTTCCCTCACATTCCCTTGTCAGCTTTCCTATTGGAAATTCTTAATTTTCGTTGCTCTGGGCTGTAATTGGCTCTAGGTGGCACCTCAACATCCTTTCTCTAGTTTCTCTACCATTGCACACTGGCTTCTTTCCTGCTGTAATTTCTTTCCTCTTCTTGACCAGGTTTTTCTTATCTAGACCCTCATCCACACGCTCTCCCAGGAGCGGGCTCCCCTGTATTATCCGCACCATCCCTTGTGCACTTTGCACCAACTTGGTGATTTGCTCATGGACTCTCTATTGTCCTGCCCAGTGTTCTGGCTTCTGCTTCTATTATGGCTCTCGATTCTTGCTTGTCGATGTTATATGCACATTATGTGGGCATATACTAGGAGGCTAACCCACATTAGGCTTGGGAGCATGGGAGCATGGGAACAAGCTCTAGTGGAGCATGGGTTAGGACTAACCTTAAGGGTTAAGGTTAGGGTCAGGCATCCAAGGGTCACACATGGGAGATGGAGAGTCAAGAGTCACTTGAGGGCGCTCCTATATAATAGGGGCATGGGACACACTCAAGGGAGGCTTGGAGGCTTGGAGGCTTAGGCTATGGTCTCTTGTGTAGAGGATCATATCTACTCACCTACCATTTCACACTATAGCTACATGCTATTGGATTGGAGTTATACCTCTTGATGGTATGGGACATCAAGGTAAAGGTATGATGTATTTTTATTTTGTTGATTTGTGTTGATGATTTACACGTGGATCATTGATATGGCAATTGGAACGCGTGTTACTACTATTCAATGGACGAGTCAACGTTGCGGGGGAATTCTGTGAGTTTAATGCTATGTTTCTCTATTTTTTATGGTTTAAAATAAGCATTAATTAAAAATTTTACAAAAATATCACATATTTTATTGTGGATATTTTTGGTAGAATGGATTTCCTAAATTTCTAGAATTTTTAGGATTTTTTTTCTAAATTTTTAAATTTTTTTTGAGCATTTTTACGATTAAAATGTATTTTTTAAATATAAATTTGCATGTTTTTCCGCGTGTATGCTATCAAATTTCTGCCAATTTTCTGCTGAAATGTAGTAGGGGACAGCATGTTGATGCATGGAATGCTCTCCCATGTGCGTGGGACCCTCTTTGCCTCTCAAATCTGATTTTTTTCGTCTATTTTCCTCCCCCATGTGTGAACTCCTTTTAATAGGGATTTTTTAATTAAACATTAATAATATTTAAGCTTAATCCTCCTCTCTCTTAAGTAAAATTTTAATTAAAGCTTAATCCTCCTCTCTGTTAACAGAGAAGGAGGGGGTGGAGAATGAGAAATGAAATGGAGAAGGAGAGGAGAGAGGAGGGAGGAGAGAGAGAGAGAGAGTCTCCTCTCCCTCCCAATTTGGCACACGTGGGGGGGGGTCGCTGCAAGTAGCCTGCAAAAAATCGCGACCCCACCCTAAAAATTTTCCAAAGCTTTTTATTAAAGCTTAAAAGCTTTAATTTAAATTTTGTTTTTTTTATTTTTTTTAAAAAAGATTTTTTTAAAATCTATTTAAAAAAAGCTTTTCAAAGCTTGGAAAAAATAGGAGAAAATATGAAATTTGAGGGAAAAAAATCTCTGGTTTTTTCTAAAATTTTCTCTTCAAGCTCTTTGGCTTTTCTCATTCCTAGGAAACCTTTTGGCTTTCCAAATTTCGGAAAATCTTTTGACCTTTTGGATTTCGGAAACTTTTGACCTTTCACATTCCAATTTTTTTTTCTTGACCTTTCACATTCCGATTTTTTTTTGTCTTTTCATTTTCCCAAAACTGTTGGCTTTTCGTATTCCGAGAAAACCATTGGAATTCCAAAATTTTTTGACCGTTCGTATTCTAAATGTGTTCGGGGTAAATTAAATTTTTTTTTAAAATAAAAATTAGTGAAAAATTAGACAAAAGTTATTTTAAATTTCTAGAAAATGTGGGGTTGGTGTTTGGCATGTGGTGTGTCCATTCGACGCCTGTGACCATTCAAATTTCTTTAAAAATATATTTTTTGACCCAAAAAATTAAAAAATCCATTAAAATTATAAATTTTCATTGGATTTGAGAATTGTAGTGCAGAACTGGAAATTTTGTGAATGATGGGATTCTTAGGAAAAATTAGGAATATTCTAAAAATTAATTTTAGAAATCTTAAAAATTGGTATTTTTTTAAATATCAATGGTATTCTGGCAAATTTAATTACTAATTTTTTTTCGAAAAAATATAGCTTTGGAATGCCATAAGATAGGTTTGGTGGAATTCAAAATTATCGTATTTTGAGGCCCTATAAAATTAGGGAAAATTTGGAAAAAATCATGATAAATTTTTTCTTGAGAATTTAATATTTTTGCAAGTTATTTAATGTTGAAGTACGTTTTCATGTGCTGAAGTTAGATAGATGCGGGTTATTTGCATAATATTAATACGATTATACCTCGAATTAGTAGATATTTCTGTTTGGATTAATTCTTAATGATGTTTTCATGATTTCTTACCATTGTTTAGCCATTCTTTTTGGACATGTTCCTTAATTTCTTTTGATGGCTATAATTTGCGTTCAAAGTGTGTTTCACCTTTGACACTTTTTCATGATAATTTATTTTACACTTTTTTAAGTGTGGTCTATGCTTAATTTCCTAAGCCTAAGACAAATTCTATCATGGGTTAGTTGATCGGTTTGTTTTGGTGGATTTTATTGCATGTTTTCCAAGTTTTATTTGGACTCATCAGGTTTTGCCTAGATCACTTGTGTCTAGGGGATTTTTAATGTGTTACACACATGTGTTTCACTTGCTTAATTTGGAGTTTTGCTTGAACGACACCACGTTCATATACTCTGGATTGATGAGTTGGCCACCAATTTTAATGCCTCTTTTGGTATGATTAATGACCATTAGATGGCATGCATTAATTTTTATTGAAAGATCCCTTCCCCCTCCACGCAATGGATTTTGGGGTGCTAGCAACGGAAGTAGATCTCCTTGCGGTCCTCTCACTCGGGGCCTCGCCCACGGATATCTGGCCAAGAGACTAATCCCTCGGTTCTTCCAAAACCGAACTCGGAAAAAACTTCCCTTGCCCGGAAAGCATGGGCGATTCCTCCAAGATATTTTTACTCTAACGTACACATGTGAAATAGGCACCTCCTTGAAGAGCCCCCTTCTCCTTACCAAGGTGTCAAAAATGTATCATTATACTCAAAATATCTCATTTTTTTAAGTAATATTCATAGTTTTTTACTAATAAACCTTGTACTCAATCAACTCTTCATCTTATGTGGGCATTTACTCATTTTTGGGTATTTTTCTTTTATAAATTGGATTTATCTCCTCTCCAAACTTGGATTGATTCTATTGGCCCATAGGAACCTTAAGTGGACCATAATCCAAAAATTTCTGAAAATCTAGACCCTTAGACTAAGGTCCTTTATACCTATTTTAAATTAATTCCAATTGCACATTGGAAAGTTCTTTTTGAATTTCTCTTTCAAGGGAAACCATTTTAGACACTAGGAGGATTTTTATATCCAAAAATATCTCAATTTCAAATTATCTCTCTCTAGATATTTTCTCTCTCTAGGCCAAAACAGGATCTTTCTTTTATTTCAGAGAGGGGAATAATTATAAGATCATAAGGGGAGGTTCTTACACCTGTACACCTCAAAAGCTGGAGGGAGGAATCTTACATTCTACCCCACTTAAAAAACGCGAGATGTCCTCGTCCAACTAGAGGACAACTCTTTCCCTTAAGATTCAATTGATTTTGGGGTTCCTTATAGACTGGTCAACCCTAAAGAATCTTGGAATAAAGATCCCTTATATAGAACTCATCATCAGATAACAATTCATTTAGATCATATCATTCATATCTTTAACACAATAATGGTCCATTAGACCGAAATTTCCATCTAGACAGTCCTCCATGGGAATTTCAATTATGCAGATTTTTAATTTGTCATCCCTTAAATTGATCCAATGTGTCAAGTGTTAACAGTAGCAATCTGTGAGCACAATCCACTAATCTCATAGTGATTTGCTGAAGTCATTACCATCATTTCAGTTACGTACATCATCCAGGGACTCGTCCCATTCATCCTCATTGTGGTTTTGTTCAACTTATCGCTTTTCAACCAAAATTCAGGAATCATCATTTTTCAATCACAATCCAAATCAACTCATCAATTCTCAACCAGAATTTTAAAAAATCATATCAACCCTATTCGAATTCATCATCTGGATAGCATTTTTGCTTATTTTTCAAGGTCTTAGATTTACTCGTATATATTTCCACAGTAAAGAGCTACAGTTATACCCTCGGTATATACGGGTAGTCACGGTCCCATGGGTTAGACCACTGTAGTGATGGGATCTAATTAGGAATTTGGTTAGGTTTTCTCCCGGGTACCAAGGAAAAGAGTTCCCACGCTCCCTAGCCAGATATTCATGCAAATTTCAAGCTAGTCACACCACTTACACACCCAATATGAAATTGCCTTTTTTCACAGATTCAACTGTCTTTAAAACAATAATTTAATGAAACCATAGTGTCACTGATCATCATCCTCCAAAATATCTGATTGAATCCTAATTACCATCATTCCTTCATCAGTGTACCTATGGCATCATTGGTAACCAGAATGCTCACCACCTATACACTCAGGGGCCTTTTCGATAGTTCCTAGATTATAGTACCTGGCAATATATTCACTTATAAAAATCAAGATGGAATCTCCGTTGAAGATCAGCAAGATCAACCAACAGATCCATATAAAAGAGCCATGGACTCATCTGTTGAGGACTAGCAAGGTCTATCAACCAGATTCATGCCCGGTTTCAGAAAACAACTCTTACTCCTTGTTCCAATATCTTCCCCGACGTATGTGTGGGTATCTTTGGTGACCCAGAGCCCGAGTACCGTATAGTCAACACCCTCTAGGATCCTTCGCAGGACACCTAGCGCTTCCCTCATAGGCCGCTTCCTTGGTCCCTCATCTACTGTACCGGAAGCTCACCATTCAAATCGAACTGAGGAGGCTGGTCGGTCGACCTTTCTATGCGAGACGTCCTCTGTTAACTCTCCGTTAGCAGTTGCAACTTTATTAGTTAGGTCTCCACACGACCTCATTCATAAGATGGTCACAATGCTTTCGCAGCATTTTTGGCATAAAACAATCATTTAAAAACAGGTCATAAATACAGATTCTATAACAAACTCTCGTCTTTCCACATTGTTCCACGTCAATCCACAATATTTAATCCACATCCATTTCACATGTATTCCCATTCTCATCCAATCACATCATTTTCCATCTCATCACATCTTTCCTCATTTATCCTCATCAGATCTCATCCACTCGCATCTACCCATATCCACATCTCATCACATCACATTCATTCACATCTCATCCATTCATATTTACCCCGATCCACATCACATCACATCACATCCATTTCACCTCACATCTCATCCATTCACACATCTATCCCGATTCACATCCCATCACATCTCATCACATTCACATTTATCCCGATTCACATCCCATCACATCTCATCCATTCACATCACATCTCATTCATTCACATCTATCCCGTTTCACATCACATTCATTCACATCACATCTCATCCATTCACTTCCCATATCATTTATTCACATCCAGATTCACATGACATCACATCTCATTCATTCACATCCCGATTCACATCACATTATATCACATCTCATTCACTAACATCTATCCATTTCACATCACATCACCTCCATCCATTCACATCCGTCACATCACATTCATTCATATCCATCACATTCATTCTCATCACCATCCCATCACATATATTCTTTCCACATTACATCACATCACATCTATCCACATCATATCTCATTCATCCCATCCACCTTATATCACATCCACATCATGTCTCATTCATACATATCTCATCTCATTCATCCACATCCATCAAATCGTTCACATGTAGTACGACTACCCATATCTATCCATACATTCATATCTATCACTTCACATCCACATATATTCACGTCGCATCACATCTCTTTATCATAGGAATTCCTCTTTTACTATTTAATTATTTCCCATAGATAAAATAAATTTATCTAAAATTCATCTTTGAATTTAAATAAAATATCCAATAATTCCAATATGCTAGGAATTTCTCTTTTCCCATTTAAATGATGGAATTTCAAATGTCATAGGAATTCCTCTTTTACCATTTAATTATTTCTCATAGATAAAATAAATTTATCTAAAATTCATCTTTGAATTTAAATAAAATATCCAATAATTCCAATATGCTAGGAATTTCTCTTTTCCCATCTAAATGATTGGATTCCAAATATGGCGGGAATTTCTCTTTCATCAAAAAAAATAAATTATTAGAAATTTCTCTTTTTATAAATTAACTATTTATGCATAATTATTAAAATCAATTTTTGCATGGTTATGATGAGAATTTTTCAATTAACCTAGGATGATTAATCCTAGAATATGGTAGGAAGTCCTCTTTTCATATTATGAATGAAAATTATTTATATGTTAATTTTTCATAAATTGTGCCATAGCTCCGCTGCTATTACTGATAATTTTCAATAATTTTGAAAGCATAAAGTTTAGTAATACCATATGATAGAATAACTATTATTTGGATCAATATCCAATTATGGACCTGATTCCCAAGATTTCCATAAATTAAATAGCATAAAAGCATTAAAAAGCACTTCTTTGGCCTCAAATTTGACAAGCATAGAATTTACTTTTAGATTTGAGAATTGCTTCATGTTGCTTCATGGGAAGCATCATTTGAATATAGAATAGGTCATAGAAATGACCATTCTTTGGGGGAGAGAGATATGCTTAAAAAACATTCTAATTTAAGCATAAATGTAAAATTTATAAGATTTATCACTAGAATTCATTAGAGAGATCCAATTGCATTAAAGAGCCATTCTTCAATTTGTAGAGGATTTTAGAGGATAATAGAAAATATCATTATTTTAGTATAATATTGGCATGGTATAGTTCTCATATATTTTTACAAAGGGCTAAGGGTCTGTTTATAGGTGAGGGAGGCCTCTAACCAAGTCCAACTAGTTTCTAGAATTTTCCAGGTTCAGTTTGACTGAATTCGGACAAGATTTGGACCAGTCTGGCTCCCTTTTTGATTTGGTTTGATCCAGGAGAGAGGAGAGAGGAGAGATAGAAATATCTGATTATTTTTTAGTTTAAAACTTCTCCACACATGTGAAATAGGTGCCTCCTTGAAGAGCCCTCTTCTCCTTACCAAGGTGTCAAAAATGTATCATTATACCCAAAATATCTCATTTTTTTAGTAATATTCATAGTTTTTTACTAATAAACCTTGTACTCGGTCAACTCTTCATTTTATGTGGGCATTTACTCATTTTTGGGTATTTTTCTTTTATAAATTGGATTTATCTCCTCCCCACACTTGGATTGATCCTATTGGCCCATAGGAACCTTAACTGGACCATAATCCAAAAACTTCTGAAAATCTAGACCCTTAGGCTAAGGTCCTTTATACCTATTTTCAATTAATTTCAATTGCACATTGGAAAGTTCTTTTTGAATTTCTGTTTCAGGGGAAACCATTTTAGACACTAGGAGGATTTTTATATCCAAAAATGTCTCAATTTTGGATTACCTCCCTCTAGACATTTTCTTTTCCTAGGCCAAAACAGGGTAAAATAGGATCTTTCTTTTATTTCAGAGGGGAATAATTATAAGATCAAAAGGGTAGGTTCTTACACTTCTACACCTCAAAAGATGGAGGGAGGAATCTCACATCCTACCCCACTTAAAAAATGCGAGATGTCCTCATCTTGCAAACTAGAGGACAACTCTTTCCCTTAAGATCCAACTGATTCTAGGGTTTCTTATAGACTGGTCAATCCAAAAGAATCTTGGGATAAGGATCCCTTATATAGAACTCATCATCAGATAACAATTCATTCAGATCATATCATTCATATATTTAACACAATAATGGTGAATTAGACTGAAATTTCCATCTGGATAGTCCTCCATGAGAATTTCAATTATGCAGATTTTTAATTTGTCATCCCTTAAATTGATCCACTGGGTCAAGTGTTAACAATAGCAATCTATCAACACAATTCACTAATCTCATAGTGATTTGCTGAAGTCATTACCGTCATTCCAATTATGAACATCATCACAGGGACTCGTCCCATTCATCCTCATTGTGGTTTTGTTCAACTTATCGCTTTTCAACCAAAATTCAGGAATCATCATTTTTCAATCACAATCCAAATCAACTCATCAATTCTCAACCAGAATTTTAAAATCATATCACCCACATTCGAATTTATCATCTGGATAGCATTTTTGCTTATAATTTCCAGGTCTTAGATTTACTCGTATATACTGCTAGTAAAGAGCTGCAGTTATACCCTCGGTATATACGGGTAGTCACGGTCGTGGGAATTATGAGGTAAATACCATCATGTCTAGGCATCAAGCAAGTCAGAGATTCCATATAATTGCGGTACTTCTATCTGAAGACCCAATTACTAATTTATGAATTTCAGTCTGAATATCAATTTGTATGAATTTGTCACTTGGTATTTTCATTGTGCATTAGTGATTCCTCAGTCTCAATTACAAAAATTTCCATCTGCCCAACTTTAATGACCAAATGATCAAAGACCGTATAGCTGTACTTGAGACCACCAAATTTATTCACTTGGTTGCCATATTTGATATGCCAATCCTGTACCTTGTTGGTCGTTGGCCCACATCATTTGCTTACTGACTTTGTCCATTTTACAACACAAACCCACCAGCCTCCAATTCTCGAATCTCATCCACAGTCAGGTTCATACCTTGTCCCATTGGCCAAACAACTTGTAAGATTCCTCCCTAGCTCCTAAAGATATGTAAGTTCTCCTTTCAGTCCCCAGTGATCATCCCCTTTTCAGAATGCAAAAAGGCATTGTTTTTCCTTGTTTTTGGCCTAGAGAGAGAAAATATTTTAGAGAGAGATAATAAAAATTTAAAATATTTTTTGATAAGTATTTTCTTCAAGACAATAGGAAGTGATCCCCTGAAACAAAATTTTAGTCTGAAATTTCTAAGTTGCATTAGATTTGGATGATAGGTGGACCAAGGAGACCCCTAGTTCAAAGTTCTAAGCCTTATTAAACTATTTTGAATTTAAAAATGTGATATCCTTATCCAATAAGGTTAAAAAATAGGATTAAAAGAAAAATTAAAAATTTTGAAATTATCCATAAGAAAATATTAAAGAAATACTCACATAAGGTGAAGATATTGTAGTCATTCATGAGCTTCTGATATGTAAAGAAGACTTGGGGGGAGCCTTTTGACACCTATATGGAGTGGGAAACAAGCTTCAAGAAGGTGCCTAGAATTCCCATCAAACCCCCATTTTTTTATTCAATACTCCAAAATCATGGGATATTTCATCTCTCATCTCTCCTCTTCCAAACTAGATCAAAAAATGGGCATAACTAGTCTACATCTTGTCCAAATTGGCCCAAACTGAAGCTGGAAGTCTCTAGATCCCAGTTGGGCTTGGTTGGTGGCCTCCCTCACCTATAAATACAACCCCATTCCTTTGTATTTTCATTCTAGTGTATTCTCATTTTGGTGTTAAGTTCATTTTAGTGTATTTCCTTCATCCCTCTTCCTTGCCTCTCCATTTTGAAGCTTTGGTGCTTCACTAAACCCTTCTATCTTGCCCTAATCCTCTCCATGGTGGTCTAACCTCTTCTCTTGAAGGTTAACCCTCTCTTGAAGGCAAGCTTCTTCTTCTTGAAGACCTCTTCTTCTCTTGAAGACTACCCTCTTCTCTTGGTGGACAAGCCTCTTCCTTGAGGGCTACAAATCTCCTTACAAGCTCAAGAACCAAGCTCACACCAAGGGTAAGCCTAAAAAATGATGCTTATACTATCTTCTTCTCCTCTACATGCCTTGAAAGCATGAAGATGCATGATTCTCTTCTTGATGTCTTGTTTTATGGATTAAGTAGATGTTTAATCTCTTTCTTAAGCATTAGGAGTTCTTCTTTTCTCTTCCATATGTTTTGAATGCTCGCTAATCCATGGTTCTTCTCTTAAACCATGTGGAGTTGGTTTATATGCTAATCTTTCATGCCTATGGTCATGCTTGGAATCATGCTACTTTCGTAGTTATCTCTTAAATCATGCTTTATAAATAAAGAAGATGATTATTTAGTGAAGATGTTAACCCTCTTGCTTAATACTTTATTTTAGGGTTTATGATGATGTTTAGATGCATTTATGTTTATGTTTGTTCTTAGTTTTATGCATAAATAATTTTTATATTAAAAGAGGAAGTCTCATCATATTTTTATGTAATTATTCAAAGCATGTCTATGCATAAATATTCTAAATGCTAAAAGAAGGATTTTCATTATATTTTTGTGTATACATTTTTAGTATGAGTATACATAAATGTTTAAAGGTCAAAAAGATGAATTTTTATTATATTTTTATAATTATATTCATGCATTTGTATGCATGATTATTTAGATGACAAAAGAGGTTATGTGAACATATTATTTTGTATATTCATGGTATGCTTATGCCTAGACATTTTAAATATTACAAGTAGATGTGTGAATATATTTTGATGTGTATATTCATGGTATGTATATACATGAATATTTTTGTTTATCAAAAGAAGAATTTTCATCATATTTTTAAATATGATTATGCATAAATGTTTTTAGTATTAACAAAAAATGTTTTGTTATAATGCATATATATTTATGGTATAACGATGTCTAGGTTTTAAATGGAAAAGATAAGGTTAAGAATATTTTCACGACGTAAATACTTTAAACGAATTCATGCTTATATATTTATTGAAGGATAATTTAGAAAAGAAATATCGTTTAAATTTCATTATTCATGAGTAGAATTATTTATAATTCTTTTATATCCAAAGTAGAATGAATTTTCATATTATTGGATGTTTATCCATGCGATTAGAATTCACATTTATTTTATGAGATAAATGGAGAAATATCTATAGGAAAAGTCACATGTCTATTTTTATATAAATTCTAGGAATTTATGTTTATGCAATTCCTTGGAAAAGGAAAAGGAGAGAAATTCTTATTTTTAATATTAGCTATAAGTACGAATACTTATTTTCAAGTTTCTTGATTATTGAATTTAAATTGAAAAATTATCCTAAATACAGCCAAGTTATGGCAAAAATTTTCCAAGATAGAAATAGGAAATAAATCTAGGAATAAATTCAAGCATTTTGGTGCTAGACCATGACCACTTGAGAAAGGTGGGACAGTAAGATGCATGCCCATCTCTTGAATCGTAAATTAAGCCAAATACATGACCATTCCCATTTCTTTAGTACGAAGAAGGGATACCTGCCTGATTTAGAGAAATTTTTCCAAAAACCTGAAATCATCTAGAAATAAGTTAGAAATTCCTTTTGATTTGTATTTGAGGGATGGATCACCCGAGATACGAGATTCATGATTTTCATTGAGGAAGTCTAGGTTTTGAATGAAAGGTCTTGTGAAACCAATACTAGAGATGTTTTCTCGTGAAATAGCTTTTCGTGAATGAAAACAAACTCAATGGAAAAATCCTACTTGCATAGAAACTCTGTTTTTCGTAAAGGATTGTCTTACGCCAGAATGCTAGAGGAAGCATTTGGTTTATTGTCTAAATGAGGTTGTGGACCTAAGGAGAGTTTACGTTACAACAGCCCCGATAGGGAGTCAGTGAAGGACGTCTCTTGTCGCCGTGGTAAAGCCTGCTGTTGCACGAATGAAGATCAATACAAGGATGCAACAAAAAAGACACTTAGGGCTCTTGAAAAGAGTTCAAAGTTGTAGATGAATGTGGGAGAGGGCTTGACAATAATCCCACATGGGAACTTTTGGGAGTTCTAGAATTTTTGTATAAAAGGTGGCTCATTTGAGAGCATGGACACATTGGGCAAACTCATGTTTGAGCTCTCTTGAGAATAGCTCTCCCTCTTCTTCCATATAGGTGCAAGCTCTTCTCTCTCCCCATATACATTGTTGTAAGTTCTATTCTTTTGTTAATTCAATGCAATGAGTTGATATTTGTCTCTCTTCTCTTGTCAATTCTCTTGTGTGCATGTTTCTTATTGATAGCTTCAAGGATTGTGTGCATGCTAGGGAAATGAGTATTTGAGAATGAAGAATGCTTTGATCTTGTGTAAGCAATAGCTAAGCTTTCTTCTTGTTTGGATGTATGGATGAGTGGAATGTGGAGTTGAGTGAGCAATAGCAAGATTGAGCTTGTGTGTGTGTTAAGTCTATGTCATTAGTAGTAGTTTTCTTAGCATTCTCTCCATCAAATGGATAAGCTTTTGTGCACCGGTACGGGTTGAATCCCTAGCTCCGAAAGGGATGCAAATCCCATTGGATTGAGCTAAGTGTGGATCATACTACTCTTGCTACAAGTGAGAGAGTTTTTCCGTCTCTCCATTGGCGCCGCTGCCGGGGAGAAGACTCAAAACCGGTTGAGAAGCTTGCATTACTACCACTATTTCTTTTTGTTTTGAGGTTTAGGGCATTGAGTGTGTGATCTCAAGGGCGCCTTGTGTGTTTTCGTTTTTTTTTATGAGAAGCAAGAAAAAAATTTAAACCCCATTGCGGTTGAGTAATCCCGCCATTAATCAGAATTTAAGTACTTTCTGTTTTTGTATTTTTGTTGCAAGTTGGCGAGAGATAGGTAGGAAGTAGTGAAGCGGCTTTCTTTCCTTTATTGTTTTATTGTTTTGTGGGAGGCATCGTAGCAAAGAAAAAAAAATAAATAGACATATATATATATATATATGTGTGTGTGTGTGTGTGTGTGTGTGCGGCTGTTGGAAGGCCGGTTGAAAGGTTGTGTTGAGGCGGTTTTAAGAATATATATATATATATATATTCTATGCGTTGACGTGGCCGTGGGAGCAGCCGGCAGAGGGCAGGGAGTTGACTGGCCGGTGCGAAGGAGAGCAAGGCAGGTTGTGTCGAGGCGGCGGGCAGAAGCGAAGCAGTGGAGAGGTGTCCTCATTGGGCGAAGCAGCAGAAGGCAGAAAGCGCAGTGAGTAGCCGGCAGAGGGCAGTGGAGGCGACTGGCCGGTGTGGAGTTTTTAAAAAATAAAAATAAACACAACCGGAGTTGACTGACGGCGGTTGGCTGACTGATTCGAAAGTGGCTGCTGCTGCAGGCAGTGTAGGCGGGCTGCAGCAGTAGTGGAGGTAGGTGGGCAGTTGGAAGAAGGCCGTGAAGCGGACGAAGGCGATGTGAGCAGCCGACAGGCGGTGGCGCAGTGTAGTGGCTGCTGATGTGGCCAATGCAGGCAGAGAAGGGTGGCAGCCTGTAGAAGGGCGGCGACATCGGCTGAAGCCAAGGTGAAGGAGAGCTTGGTGCGAAGTGGCTGGCAAGGAGGCGAAGGTCGACGGAAGAAAACGAAGGCTGCAGGGCGGCCACGTGGAAAAGGAGGAGGCCGTCGAAGGCTGGCTGAGCGTCGAAGAGGAGAGGCGAGAGCGTGGACAGCAGCAAAAGCGAGCGAAGAAAAGTGGGAGGAAGCTGGTCGCGCTGACTGGCCGGTGTGGAGGCGGTGGTGGCGGGCCACAGCTGAAAGCGAAGGAAGAAGGTCGCCGCTGAAGGAGAGCGGTGGAAGCTGACAGTCGAGAAGAAGCCATTGCCGAAGAAGAAGGCGAGGCGAAGGTGAAGCTGTGAGGCGGCACGTGCGCGCCGGCGGGAAATCCGGGAGGGAGCGGCGAGCGGTGGAGATAAGGTTAGTGGATTTTTTATCTTTTTTATTTTTTATTTAATTTTCATGATTTTTGTATTTTTTAAATAAAAAAATAAATAAAAACAACAAAATAATATTTAAAAAAAAGAGAAAAAGAGATTTAAAAAAAAGAAAGAAAAAAGAAAAAAAAGAAGAAAAAAATTAAATTTTTTTTTAAAAAAAAGGAAAGAAAAAAGAAAAAAAAAGAAAAAAACAAGAGAAAAAAAAACCATAAAACAATAAATCTATTTTTTTTAAAAAAGAGAAAAAAAAAATTTATTTTTTTGTATTTTTTGAATCCATTGTTCATTTTTTCAATTTCTGTAAAGTCTTGCATAATTAAAGTAGCTTGTATTTTTTATTTTTATTTTTAGAAGTTTTATAAATGATGCATAATTAGTAAATTCATATTTTTTATATTTGGTACGAAATTTATTAGTTTTATTAAAAAACAAAAAAAAACAAAAAACAAACCAACAAACCAACAAAAAAAAAACAACAAAAGGAGAAAAAAACAAAAGGAAACAAACGAAATTTTTTTAAAAAAAAATCATAAATTAAGTGTTTTTTTTAGGAGTCTATTTTTTGCATATTTTGTAATTCTTCATTTTTTTAAATTTTTTTGCATAATTAGTGTAACCTGCATTTTTTTAATTTTTGTAACTTTGTGCATAATTAGTATTTTTTTAGTGTGATTCATAATTTTTGTGTAAGTTTAAAAAAAATAAAAAATAAAAAACATAAAATTATTTTTAAAAAAAATCATAATTAAATAAAAAGATAGGATAGATAGTTACGCCCACATACTAATTCCAGTTGCATTTAGTGATTAGGTAGGTTAAAAATATATATATATATATATATACATATATATATATATATTATTTAAAAGAAAAAAAAACAAAACAAAACAAAAACACATAAAAAAACCAAAAAAAATTTGACCTTATGCACTTACGGTCGGGACGTCTTGTAGATTCTGCCATAGGGCCTAGGGCACCTTCTAGAGTACCTACGCAGGAAAGTGGGACCCAATCGGTAGGAAATTTGGCAGATATTGCTGAAACCCTTTCTGAATCCCAATCCGATACCCTTTCCTCTAGAACAACTAGTTCATTGTCCATGGACAATCTAGGGCTGACAAATAGTCATCCCGTAGCCCCAAATAGAACACCCACAAGATCCTTTAATCCATTTGAAGCCGACACCATGGGGTTAACACTCAATGTGAGACTCCAATATGTCTACACAAATGCTCAAGGAGCTGAGATCTTTAGGGACCCACAACAACGGTATCTTGTTAAGATCGCAGACATTTTCTCAGAACTTGATAGAGCACCTTTAGTCAATGACCAGGGTAACATGTACATGGGTGGAGATGGTGTTCGCTACGAAGTCACCTACCATCCAGAAAAGGTAGACAAATTAGGGGAGCTCTCTAAAACCGAGTTCTTAGACTTATCAGAACTTTCCAGAGCAAGGGTGTCTAGAGATGATTGGCTCATCGAGCCGGACATGCCTGGACCATCCACCCAATGCCCAGTCCTCAAAACCATCCATAGATGATTTACTTCTTGTAGATCTAAATTTGGAAAGGGATAGGAAAGGCAAGTGTAAACTGGATCAGGGGGCTGAATGCCAATGGGAGTTTGTACGACAAATTCCTGTGACAAAGGTCTTACAGGATGACCCACTTCAAGAGGTCTATAAGGACTCGTTAGAGGGATATTATGCCACAACTAGATTGCCACAGCTGGATCTTCCTCTAGCTCATGTGGTGGTAGTTGAGAAGCTTGCAGGACACATGAACAGAATAATTGATAAATGGGCCAATGAATACCGAACCTTAGATTGGAAAGAGATTTGGGAACTCACGTGGAAAGGACAACCATTATTTATGGAAGTGTTCTCAATAAATACAGCCAAACCAGGAGAGACAGCCTTTCTTGGAGAAACTGTTGCTCCTCCCCTACGAGAGTTCACTAGAGAGGGACCCTCAACATCCAAGTGGACCACTGCTAGTAGCCCAACTCTAGCACCAAGATATCGTCCTACACCAAATGTGCGACCACAAGTCACATCACACCAACATCTTTCTCATTATAACAATCGGAGGATAGGGGAGCCAACTCGACCTCCCATTAATGCACCTCCTGAAATGCGGGTGACAAGATCTTTGGAGGGGTTTGGTGAGGTTGGTAATAGGGTACCCACACCAATTTTGGAAACATGTGGACCATCTTTCCAAAGAGAGGAACAATTCCCACTGAGAGTGAGAGGCCGTAGGCCCTATGATGAGTATTCAAGACAAGTAAGGCCATCAACTCTTCAGAAACTGGTAAAGAAGTATGAAGGGTCGGGAGATCCATACGACCATGTAGCAGCATTTAGGCAAGCAGTTCGAGCTGAGCAAGTGGCTGATAAGCATACTCAAATTGAAGGCTTTGGACTCACTCTTGAGGGAAAAGCCCTGGCTTGGTTTCAGGCATTAGAGGCTTCAGACAAATCTTCTTTACGAGTTTTGGAAGAGAGATTCATTGCTGCTTTTTTCTTGATGGGAATTCAACATGACACGGTAGCACACATCTACTCTTTCAAGCAAGGCGAGAACGAGAGTGTTAGAGACTGTGTAAATAGAATGAAGCAGTACATTAATCGTTGCCCAGAAGATGAGAAGCCTGCCCAAAGTCGATTAATTTCTCTTTTCTTAAAAGGCCTCAAAAATTCGACTCTGCATACACATCTCTATGCGAAGAAACATACAAATTTCAATGAGTGTTGCCATGATGCTATGGATTTCACCGATAACTTCAAGTTCCAAGATGGTTCTGGCCCAGAGGTGAAACCTAGAGATCAGTGGGGAGACGACCAAACTTCAGGGTCTAGCGCGCTAGTAAATCCAGACCAGATAGCTAACCTAGTACTACGGAGATTGGGACAGACCTATCGTCCACCCATGCAGCCACAACAACAGCAACAGAGAATGAGGAGTGTACTTCCTACAGGTCCTCATCTTTGTGGAGCATGTGGCGGTGACCATAAAACAGAGGACTGTAATACCTTTTCTCCTCTAGTTACAAACCAACCCACAAAGAAGTGGTGTCAAGCCTGTGCTTGGAACTTTACTCATACCACACAGGAATGTACTCGCATTGCGAGAATGAGACAGGAACGTGAGCAGCCAAGGGGTGGAGTGGCTCCACAAATGTATCAACAGTATACTAATTTTGAACGTAAGCCACCGATGACACAAGAGCAAGCACGACCTGTTCTTGGTGCTCAACCTCCTGCTCCAGGGACTGCTCCTGTGAGGGTTGTCGACTACGACAATTCAAATATGTGTAGAGAATTGGTAAACCCAGGCTATGTGGAGGAAGAATATGTATCATATTCATCCAAAGAAAATATTTTTGAAAGTCCCGCATACCCAAGCCCAGCACTAGACGCTCAACCAGGGGAACAAAACTCTTTAATGTTGCTAGGCGGCTACCCACCTAGGACTCTAGGCCCCTCAGGTCAATGGCAGCCAAGGAAAGTAGAGGCCAAACCAATGGGCCCCTGTTATGAGTGCGGAGAACCCCATTGGGCTCGTGATTGTCCACATCGCTCTAGGCAAGCTTCTCGATCCAATACAACAGTACAACAGTTTCCACCAATTGAAAGATATTGTCTAGGGTGTTGTGTAGAACACTTCCCAAAAGACTGTCTGCTGAAACCACATGAGGAGGGCACCTCTCAACCAAAGGTCTCACTCAACCTTGTAGGGGCAGTTCCATCGCCACCTTCATCTGAGAATGATGATGTCGTGCCACTTAGAGTCATGACTAGATCACAGACACGAAATGCAGAAATACAAACTGATGAGACACCTCGAACTAGGGATGCAAAGACAAATCTAGTGGACAAGACCCTACAGTCCAATAGAAAAAAGACCACTAGGAGGAAGAAGAACCGAAACAAGCGAACTAAAAGTACATCCACTAGTTCTCAAGAAGCCTCTAAACAAAACATGGGGGATCAAACTTTTACATCCCAAGAAGTGCGTGAGGAACATCAACCTCAACCTGAGCCTAGTGTTAAACAAGATGAGGCTAGTACGACTGAGGTTAGTTCTGGGGGTTCTGTTTTTGTGGATAAAGTGAATGAGACTCTAGAGGCCATCATTGATGCTCATAGAAGTCGCATTGCAGCTTTATCTGAGCTATCCAAGAAGCTTCAAGAATACCCAAACCCTCGTGAGGAGAAGATCAATCTAGCTGTACATCAGCAACTCATTAGGGAAGCTCAGTCAATACTTGAGGGACCACCACCACCTATTCCTCGGGGCCCAACCTCTCTTAAGCCAACATTAGAAACCATACCAGAAGTGTCGTCAAGTCGGGAAATGAAAAGTGAACTCATTTCACAAGCTCATAGCGAAAGGTCTGCACCAATTGACACCCAATTGAAAGGGGGTAATTTGCCACCACCTAGCCTTGTCTTCTCATGCAATGATGAAGTTATTGATGCTAATGAGGACATGGCAAATGAGATGTGGGCTGCAGTTCACGAGAAAGTTCATGAGCACATGTCTTCCATTAGTTCGCCTCCATTCTCTGAGGTGGATTTTACCAGAGGCACGGAAAACAAATTTAGACACCCAAACATCCAGGAGGAAGTTCAAACAATTGTTTCTCCTAGAAGTAAGCATACAATGAAAACCTTACCATCATATCTGGGAGAATATGAGAATTGTTCTCAAACCTTGAGGATACCCTCCATACATAAAAGGTTGACAAAGGAGAAAGATATGAGTATGGTGCAAGCTATTTTGTCAGCACCAGTGGCTTGTACCTTACCTTTGCTTGATTTGATAAAAATTCGACCTGAGTTGTGGAATGATATTGCCACATGTTTGTCAGAGCAGGTATTGCTACAAAAGGGTCACCATGAGTGTACTATACACCCTGAGACAAAACATGTTATGCCAATTCCTATCAACAAAGTAGGAAAATTTTGTGAGGACGATCAGGGAAATGCTACCCTCCCATTAGAAGTGCGAAAAGTATCTTCAACTGCAATACTTGATAGTGGCGCAGGAGTGGGCATTGTGACAAGGTCCATTTGGGAAAAGTGGGGCAAACCAGCTATTAGGAGTACCAGGATGCGCTTGCAGCTAGCAGATGGAAGCTTAGAACATCCCCTTGGGCTGCTTGAGAACATATTCGTCACCACGTGTGGGATTGAATATGAGCACACCTTTGCAGTAGTGGATTTTGGAAAACATCCAAACTACGAAGTGATATTGGGTAGACCATTCATGCGACAATTTAAAATGATTCAAGATTGGGGATACAATTATTTGTACCTCCGACATGAGTCTGTTATCACAAGGGTCAACCTAAGGAATCACTCATATCGTGATGTAACAAGGTCTCCAATAGATGAGTTTGATTCTGCTTCATCTGAGGGCTCAAGAGTTACATTGTCCGATGGACGAGAAGATCTATGGATGTGCGGAGCCTCATGTAGGGATTTCAACACTGAGAGACTTAAGGGTAATCGAAGTGTATTAGACGAGGCATACATTCCACAACCCTTCCCTGAGCATTTAATTGATCCATTAGAATGGAGTCATGTCCTTGCAACATTGTCGACATGTGCTTTACCGAAGCCAATTCAATTTTGTGACTCAGATGGATATGATATTATTCCTATACGAATGGTACAACCACATGCCCTTCTAGATGATTTGTACTATAGGAATGCATCCACAACAGCACTGCATGTAGAGAAAGTCTCTGCTACTCAACGAGCTTTATCGTGTCAAAGGGGTAATGTTTCTACCTTACCCAACCAACAATCAAAATCTGCTCTTGAGGCTCCAAAACAAATGATGTGGATTACTGATGAGTACTCAAGTGAGGGCCATGGCTGGCATGTTCCAACTACTCTAGTTGCTGCTCAAAGAAGGCCAGGTAAGAAGGAATTATCAATGTGGCTACCCAAAGATGCGTACAAACTTGTACCATCTAGTCCAGTTGCTAAGCCTCTTAAGAAGCACATCATTTCCAAGCCCAAACCTCGGATTGTTACTCGATGGGTCCCAAAAAATGTGCTCAAAGCACAAGGCTATTATGAGGGTGCAACAGCAATTTGGCTTCCAAAATGCCATGCTTTGACAGGAGTAAAAGAGTGTTTCAGAAAGATTCCAAAAGCCACCCTTGATTGTCCATATCAGTGGGTGCAAAAGAAATCAACACAAACTCTTAAAGATAGGATAGGTGGCTGTGATAGCACCTACAAATCTACTTGTGTGGATTTTCCTAAAACATGTAATGAGTCACCAGTTGTCCCAAATTTTCCTTGTTATACAATTCCAATATCAACTGGTGTACCTAAGACACATCCAACTTCAAAGGAGTCTCATTTGAGCATAGATTCTAGCATTTCATTGCCTAAATCCTCTTATCTTGCTCAAATTCCAAAACAATTGCTAAAGTTTCCACCTCTTAAAAAGGACATACCTAAAACCAAAGATAAGGCATTAACACTACAATTGAAGCTCTTTGGTAGATCAATGTTTAAATAGTGTGGTTCCTTATGCCTTTAGAGAATTATGTTCTTTTTGAGATGATCTCCACTACCAGGGCAAGGGTAAGTTCAATGACTCCATAATAAGATCGACAAGCCAGGGCACTTTTCTCCCACTGAGTTTTTCCCCTCGGCTATATTCGGTGTTTGGCACCAATGGAAAATTTTATTTTTTTTCTTTTCTTTTCGTGTTTGTTAATAAAAATTTTGCAGAAATCTCCGTAAAAAACAAGAGCATCAAACACGCCCCAATAGTCCACCTATCGTGCAAACAAATTAGGAAGGGGGGAGACATGCTACGCTTACAAAGATCAAGGAGGAGCAATCTGCACAAAATCAGCAATGCATCAATGCAAACGAACAACATCAACAGGGCACTACAACAGGTGTATTCAAATCTTAATCTTTATTTCTTTATGTGCTCTTATCTTTCGAATATATGGTTTGCATGTTCACACAATGTTGGCTGGTTTAAGTTTTTGATTAGTTGTTAAAATATGGTGAGTGAATTCTAGAGTCTTAGAAGACTTAGTAAAAGATATTTCTATCTAAAGACAGTGTAGGATATATACCAAGGGAATATGCCAAGTTCTTATGCTTTCAAGGTATATTAGTTATCCCTAGTGGTGGCTACCTCTTAGATATGAGCTAGGTGTTAGGAGTAATAAAAATTTATAAAAAAAATTATACCTTAAAAAAATACATATATATAAAAATATATACAAAGTAAATTGAGACATGACGTGTCTACAGCCATGAGAAATGCTTGGTAGGATCTGGGGTTGTCTTAGCACCTTGGGGCCGATGCCTTGGTTTCCATGGGGTGAACACTGATGTCGAAAAGCTTCAGAAAAAGACCTTGAGGAATCTATCGCCTTGATGGATGTTGGTAGGACTCTGGGGTACACTATGGGCCCACGAGACCGATGCCCTCATCTTCATGGGGTACTCCTTAGGTCATAAAAGAAAGAAAAAGGGTCTGTCACCCTTGAGATACTTAGCGGTCTTTAGATTCTCTTGGCGGAGGTCTCTTGGCCATTGCTTGGGTCTCTTTGGGATGGAACCTTAATCTTTATCACCTTCTACACACACATCAAAAAGAAAAAAAAAAGAAAAAAAAAAGAGAAAAAGAAAAAAAAATGAGTTCCAATCACCTTTGCTCATATTTAGGAGTAGGTTTGCCACTTAGGAATAACTTACATACTTGTAGGACATTGAGACTGCGGTCATAACCGGCGGTGTACAAAGCACATTTGCCTTTGCATAGAACTATCTACCACTTAAGTCTCACTTTGACTAGTCTTTACTCACCTATTTTAGTACTCATTAAAACTTTAATCAGCCCTGCACTTGTATGCTCACGTGTGTAATTATCATTGCTGGTTTTTCTTTTCTTTTCTTTTCTTTTTTTTTTTCAATAAAAGACTTTACTTGTATCCATTGTTTTTTTGTTGCAGCTCTTGCTACTACCGCGCTCGAGGACGTGCGCAAAATAGGAAGGGGGGAGTGTTGCACGAATGAAGATCAATACAAGGATGCAACAAAAAAGACACTTAGGGCTCTTGAAAAGAGTTCAAAGTTGTAGATGAATGTGGGAGAGGGCTTGACAATAATCCCACATGGGAACTTTTGGGAGTTCTAGAATTTTTGTATAAAAGGTGGCTCATTTGAGAGCATGGACACATTGGGCAAACTCATGTTTGAGCTCTCTTGGGAATAGCTCTCCCTCTTCTTCCATAGAGGTGCAAGCTCTTCTCTCTCCCCATCTACATTGTTGTAAGTTCTATTCTTTTGTTAATTCAATGCAATGAGTTGATATTTGTCTCTCTTCTCTTGTCAATTCTCTTGTGTGCATGTTTCTTATTGATAGCTTCAAGGATTGTGTGCATGCTAGGGAAATGAGTATTTGAGAATGAAGAATGCTTTGATCTTGTGTAAGCAATAGCTAAGCTTTCTTCTTGTTTGGATGTATGGATGAGTGGAATGTGGAGTTGAGTGAGCAATAGCAAGATTGAGCTTGTGTGTGTGTTAAGTCTATGTCATTAGTAGTAGTTTTCTTAGCATTCTCTCCATCAAATGGATAAGCTTTTGTGCACCGGTACGGGTTGAATCCCTAGCTCCGAAAGGGATGCAAATCCCATTGGATTGAGCTAAGTGTGGATCATACTACTCTTGCTACAAGTGAGAGAGTTTTTCCGTCTCTCCACCTGCCAAGGTCTTGACCAGCCTCGGTACGGTTAAAAATGGTACACTCCCGGTGAAATGGGCGAGGGATCGATAAAGCGACCTCTGCGTGAAGAGCTAGGACACCTAAGGAGGATCCTAGAGGGTCTGATTAGATGGTGCCAGGCTCGCGATTACCTAGGACACCAAGTGTATTCGAGGGAGATTTCAAGGAGTTGGAGCGGTGTACTATGTACATATTTAAGTAAACTAGAAAGTATGAAACTGGATCTCGTTGGTTGACTAGCCAGTCTTCAACGGAGAGTCTGGATGACACTTGATTGGAAAACAATGGAACTAGATTATTTTTGAGTTATGATATTTTGTAATCAATGTATTGGTGTGATGTTTGGTTACCCTTCCATGTTTTGAAAGAGGAGTGTGTGTGTACAAGGTGTGTGTGCATGATTGTATTTGAAAGCTAAAGTTAAGAACGACTTTTCAATTATGGGTGTGTGAGTAATTGAATATTCCACCAAGTACAGTGGTTGGGTGGTCGGCTAACCCAAGAGATCAGATCAACGGTTGTACCTCACTTGAGGGGGGGGGAAGCGTTGACCTCTATAATTCAAGTAATAGGACACAACGGTTGTGCCTTGTTGTTGTCGGTGGAGAAAAAAGCGTGGTTTCTATGAATCAAGTATAAAGATTGTTCCTCCTTCAAGTCGGTCATCCAAGTGAAGGATAGCCTAGACTCTTGACCCCGTTAGATAAATTTTTGTTAGAAGATTTTTGTGGAGGAAGCGCCCATGCTTTCTAGGTGAGGAAAGTTTTTTCTGGGTTTGATTTTGGAAGAGCCGTTGGACTAGTCCCTTGCCCGGACATTCATGGGCAAGGCCCTGAGTGGGAAGCTCTGCCCTGCACTTGAGGTTGCTACTTCCGCTGCTAGCACTCCAGAGTTCGATGCGCAGAGAGGGTAGGGGTCTCACACAACTGGGTGTCAGGTGAATTACAGATGGTGTTACATACTCTCAAAGTATGATCCACGCTGTTGTTTTACAAAACCACATGAACTGACACCTTTGCCCCTCATACCATAGAAAGAAGGAGTTGGAACACCTTGCCCACAATTCTTGATGCTCTTTTTGCACTTGCCACCTTGGCCACCTAACCATCCTTGGCAAGTTACCTTGCTGTGTAGAGATGTTCAACATATAGCTCACATTGAATCGTGTATGTCACTGTCCATAATTTCCTGTAGCTCTGCTTCACTTGTCTCTCCCTCTGCATTTTTTTGATCACCTAGTTAAAGAATAGGGGGTGGAAAGCTTAATCTCCTACCTTGTTTCTTACATGGTTGGTTTTCTGTGACATATTCTGGATGATGTGATGAGTTATCTTCCTCAAGATTTATAATTGTGGGTTTTCAACGCTGGCTAACACTAATGTTATCACCAAAAAGTTTGGTTGCACGTGCATTCGTGTGCCACTCCCTGCTTCCCCCACCAATCTGCTAGTGCTTGTTGACGGACTTGGAGCTTTTGATGTTTTGGCCTTCTCCATCAACTTTGTTATTGTAGGGCCTACTCTATGATATTTGCCTTGCATGAATGCATGCTTCTTTGTGGATTGCAAGAGGGCATTGGCGAGGTCTGAACAGTTGCATCATATAAAGAGATGGTTCCCCTAAAACCCTCTCCTACTAACCAACTTGCATGCTTTGTTTCTGCTAGATTAGTGGCCGACATGTGCGGCACACAAGCATCATCAACATCCTACAGTAGGAAATTAAGTTAATTATGTCATCCAATCACATTGTATAACCAGATAGTTAAGTTGACAAGCTATTCTTTTCAAGAACCAAGAAAACAATACTTACTCCTACAAGATGTTTCCTCCAATGGGGATATCTAGTATGCCACCAACTAAGCCAACAATCCATGGCTGGTAAGTTTGCATCAACGACTTTACCATTCATCCACCATGATCTAATGTGTCTGTATTTTAAAAGTGCATCTTCCTCACTCAATGCATAATGCCACTGAGACGATATAGTCGCCTGTGCTCTTCTTGAAAATTCCTAACTAAATTGTATTGTATGGACGTTCAAGCTTTGTTCCCAATGAAAAAGACATGAATGCTCGTGACCTTCCAACATATTCTCTGGTCCATTGTTATAGACATTCCTAACTGCCCTCCAGTGGGCTCCAGCCTCATCAGCCACATGAAGCCAAAAAAATATGTCTTGGTGGAGAAGCCTTTTTGGACCACAACATTGTTAATCATCTCCTAGAAAAGCACTTGTGCCACTGTGTCCTCATCTTTCATTTCACAAGTTGCAATTGTCATGAGCCCTTGCAGGCTACATGCCATCATACGACAATTGGAAAAGTACTAAAATCAAAATCAATTTTTTCAAGAACTTAACAAGACCAAACTTTACCTTGGATCATATACATGTGCACCCATTGTTGTCTATCCTTGCACATGCCTGACATGATCAAAACAAACCCAAGCCCTCCTCGAATCCCCTTCTCCTGTTTGGTGCATATGGTTCACCAGATCTAAACCCGATGCAAGCACTATGGTTGATATTTTAAACACATAACACCGGTATGACTCATCCCAAGCTTGGCGAAGAAAACGACTACCATGGAAGAACTCAAAAGCACATTGTCTCTTCAATTCTAGGATACTTGACTCTGCTCCTTGCACTAAAATGTTGATCCTAGAAGCACGCACCATCCTCCTGAATCTACAAGAGAATTGGTCCAATTAACAAACTATGTAAACGTTCATTCACAAGAATTACCAAACAATCAAAATCAATATGGAAAGAACATTACCTTTGACATTGAATTAGGGGATGCACGTGTTCTAATAATAGTGACAACTACATGTTGCTAATATTTGATTCATTCCTTGTATGCTTCTTGACAACTACATCCAATATACAAGTTGTTTGGTGATATCCATTTGTACCTTCCTTAGACCACTTGTAGCAACCTCTGAAACTGCCTCTTGCACAAGTTCTCTTATCTTTTGCAATGCCTGCCTTGATGTGCTCCTTTTCACCTCATGAAAATGTTCCCCTTGATGTATCATCAATCTTGACATATGTGGATCAGTAGCAGTAGGTATACAATAGTACACCGTATCACTACACATTCTTCTATATACAGGTTTATTCTTGTAGTAGAAACAAGCTAGCGATCCATATCCATCCGTTGTTAAGCCAAGATGGATCACTAGCCAAGAAAATAAGCTTAACAACGGATGGATGTTAAGCAAAACTATGAACAAGTTTACTGAAATTAAGCCAAGAAAATAAGCTTACCAATCCATGATGTTATATTCGGTGTGCCATTCATAGTTTTGCTTCCACACAAGGCATAAGTGCACTCAAATAAGCCTCCACAAGAACTCTTTTGTACAACCCCAAGAAACTTCACATGACTCTCTATAGGTTTCACCCAACAATGGCCATCATGTGCTTGCTCCATTCCTTGCATTGGAGAGGCTGAAGGATCATGTACATTTGGCCACTTAAAAGCCACATTACCATTATAGATTTGAGGAATCTCTTCTACTTTCTTAATATGTGTGCTTGTTGCTAAGAACAATCTACGAAGAACACCAGCATGAGATTCCTCATACAATAAGTATTTGACCACACTCTTCTGAAGTAGTGTACCTGTGGGAGAATCTCCTACAGTAAGGTCAATAATAACTTCTTTTGGGGTGCTTGTTGTAGTGTTGCTTGACTCTCCTATTATTAGAATAACAAGATATTCTGTTGTTATATCTTTATTAAGGATATAACATGGTTCCTCTCCAACTTGTTAAATTTGCAGCAATGTGATGAACTATGGTGGATCAAATGCAAGAATCAACATAATTAGCAAGTGATTAGATGATGATTAATATGAGATTAGTACACAATTACATAATAGCTTAATGTAGGCATGGATACTCAAAAACCAGCAAATTCTCATTAGGCCAATGCCTCAATTTATAGGTCATACATCCACAAGATGCCAAGCATCTAATCCCACTGATTTCTCCTTGATTTGTGCCACCTCCCCTTCATTTAGGGGGGCACCTTTTTCCTAGAATCTTTCCACACCCCTATATTCACTCATGCTATCCTCATTAGTAGATTCCTCTCACCTTTTCATTGCCACCCACTCAATTACAAACTCTCTTTTACAACCTCTTGCTAAGGGCTTGTTCCCACACACACCCATTCACTTGCATATTTCAACACCTCCCCTCAAGTGAATAACTCTAGCACACTTGGACCCTATACCAAGTTTCCCTCTTACTTGATAGCCCGCCGACTAGTGCCTCAAGTCCCTAACTCATAGTCCTTGACACTCTCTCTCTATGTGTCCAAGGCTACTATAAGTGCCTGAATAAGTGCCTGTGACCTTAACTAAAGTGATCACATATACATCTACCACATGGCCTACATCATCGGTGGCTCAGAGGTGGTTCTACTCTTTTGGGACAGGTTACATTGGGTTGTGGGGTTTCTCTCTCTTTCTCTCTCAGAAAAGATGTCCCGACTCCTCTTCCTTTTAGGAGTCTCCATGAAGTTTGCCGATGTCGATCCTTCTTCATTTGGTTTGATGTAGCAGTCTCTAGCCATGTGTCCTCGCTTTCCACAATTGTGGTAGGTGAAGGTCCTTTCTCCTCCCCTGCCTCTTCCTCGTCCTCGTCCTCGTGATAATCCTCCTCGGGTGTAGAATTCTCTCTCCTCTCCAGTTGTTGGGTCTAACCCTTTCTTCTCTTTGATGTTGTTCTCTTGCTCTAGTAGAGATTCTTCTATCTTATGCAGCTTCAATTCTGGTACATTCTTTAAGGTTACCACAATGTTCTCATATTCTCCTTTGTCCACACTTTTCAGAAGCACTGCTAGTGCCTCATCATCCTCTACCTTCTTCCCAATGGCTCTGCCAGTTATTGCTTAATGCTTTTGTATTTGTTCAAGTGTGTGGTTAGAGGTTCACTTCCTTCATGTCAAGTTTGTAGAATTGCATTAGCATATTTATCTTTGAATTTTTTGCTTGAGTGCCAAATAATTTATTAAGTTCATCCCATGCACCTTTAGCCCGTTATATCCCTGCAATGTGGTGAATGATTTCATCATTTAAGCTAAGTGCAATGAGTCCTAATGCTTTCTTATTCCTGCTCTTCCACTCATTCTCCCCAATCTCCACTACTGGACATTCATCTCTTCCCTCAACTAAACCCCATAGATTCTTCCTCATGATCAAATACATGGTCTTTATTTGCCATGTATGGAACTGCTCCCCATTAAATTTAGCTATTTCTTGTGTGCACTACTCATGATAATGTGAAGGGGATCTTACCTCTTGATCCAATTCAAGATTCAAGGGCAATTTCTAACCTTTTACAACTCTAATCTAATGTTTAATGATGATTACAACAAGTTTATCAGTATGAATTCACCACAAAATTACATAAAGCCAAGGGTAACTGATCTTCTGTACTGAATGGTTGGGATATCAAACCATCTCCGAATTGCAATTTGAAGTGATAGGGATTTGTATCAGATACCCAATGGTAAATTTGAACCATCAATTGTACCAAAATGTAATGATTAGTGCTGATTAATCATTGATTAGTGAAATAATCTCTTGTTTTGTGTGCAAAAAATAAAGTGTGTGGGGAGGCCAGATCTGATGCCTTAGAGTTCAAATGATTTTGTGTGAATGAATAAGGTAGTGAAGCATTTGTACACTCAAGGATCTGTACACAAAACATGAGTTAAGTAAATTTTGTTGTTGAGAAATGAGAAAGAAATATAGAGAGAGTGAGCAAAGAGAAGGACAGAAAGAGTGAGTGAGAGAGAAAGAGAGAGAGAGAGGGAGCAAGAGCAAAGAGAAGGGAAGAGAGAGAGGGAGAATAAAGAGAGTGAGCAAAGAAAGGGAGTGAGAGAGTGAGAGAGAAGGGTAGAGAGGGAAGATAAAGAGAGTGAGCAAAAAAAGGACTGAAAGAGTGAGAGAGAGGGAGCGAGAGCAAAGAGAAGGGTAGAGAGGGAGGGAGGAAAGAGTGAGCAAAGAGAAGGGTGAGAGATAAGGCTAGAGAGGGCGAGAGAGAGAGAGAGAGAGAGAGAGAGAGAGAGAGAGAGAGGGAAGATAGAGAGAGTGAGCAAAAAAAAGGACTGAAAGAGTGAGAGAAAGGGAGCGAGAGAAAAGAGAAGGGTAGAGAGAGAGAGAGAGAGAGAGAGAGAGAGAGAGGGAGAGAGAGGGAGGGAGGGAGGAGAGAGTGAGCAAAGAGAAGGACTGAAGAGTTAGCAAAGAGAAGGATAGAGAGAGAGACAGGGATAGAGAGAGAAGGAGAGCCAAGAGAAGGATAGAGCGAGAGTTAGCAAAGAGAAGGATATAGAGAGAGAGAGAGAGAGAGAGAGGGATAGAGGGATAGAGAGAGAGAGAGAGAGAGAGATCCAAGAGAGAGAGAGATCCAAGAGAGGGGGAGGATAGAGAGAGAGAAAGAGTAAAGAGAAGGATAGATAGAGTGAGTGGAGCGATGGATAGAGAGAGAGAGAGAGAGAGAGAGAGAGGAGGATATAGAGAGCGAGAGAGGGAAGGGGCATAAGAGGTAAGAGAAGGATAGAGAGAGAGAGAGAGAGAGAGAGAGAGAGAGAGAGAGAGAGAGAGAGAGAGAAAGAGTAAGAGAAGGATAGATAGAGTGAGCGAAGCGATGGATAGAGAAAGAGAGAGAGGAGGATATAGAGAGCGAGAGAGGGAAGGGGCATAAGAGGTAAGAGAAGGATAGAGAGGGAGGGAGAGAAATGGATGGTGATAATAGAAGAGAGAGAGTGTGTCAGCAAAGAGAGACAAGGAGTGAGAGAGGGAGGGTGGGAGAGGGAAAGGGTATTAGAAGAGTAACGGTGGGAGAGGGAAAGGGAGGGAAGAGAGAGAGGAGGAGGGAAGAGGCTGGGAGAAGGAGAGAGAGAGGGTGGGCTAGGTAGTGGTGGGGCAAGGAGATAGAGAGAGGGAAGGGGGTGGAGATGAGATAGAGGGAGGGTGGGAGAGTGAAAGGGAGGGAGAGAGACGAGAGGGAGGGAGAATGGGAGAATGAAAGGGAGAGAGAGATGGAGGGTGGAAGAAGGAGAGAGGAGCATATAGAGATGGATATAGCCCACACCACACTCTCTCTCCTAGAGAACATGAGAGAGGGATGGTGGGAGAGGGAAAGGGAGGTAGGAGAGAGGGGGGGAGGGAAGAGGGTGGGAGAAGGAGAGAGAGGGTGGTGTGGGTTGGGCTGGGCGGTGGTGGCTGGAGATGGTCATGGCAATAGTTAGGGAGAGGTTCTTCAAGTAGAGAGATAGGGCATCCAAGAAAAGCTCCCTCCAAAGATCCCTCCACCAAGCTCCCTCGATGACCATCCCCATTCCGTGCTAGCAAGAACGGAAAAATCAGGAACCACTGAGGAACCAAGAAGGAGAGCACTAGGAGCTTCAAAAAAGAAGGCAAGAAGCTCAAGAAGAAGAAGAACCGATAGTTTGTGAGAAGAATGCCTCTCAAGTACTCGAAGTTCAAGGGCAAGAGCAAGGAGGATCCAGATGCTCACATATTTGCAAAAGACACCTTAGAATCAGATTCCATTCAGGAGTTGGATACCAAAGAGCGGAAGCCCCAAAAAAAATAAAGGTAGGAAGTAGGCAGTGGATGTTCAAGAAGAACTAAAGGGTGCCCTAGCCAAGCTTGCTAGAGTACACGCAGGATCCGGACTAAGACCGGACGTCTGGTGCATAAAGTGTAACAATCATGGTCATACAAAGGAAGAGTGCCAATTGAAAAGCATGCAGTAGCCATGAGCTATCTATGGGAAGAGCAACCACACCACTGATGACAGGTGTTTTTACAACACTCGGAACAAGAATCCAAGGGTGGTGGAAAGGCAATAGCATCAGCCCGCCACAACAAGTCCCAGAACCAAGTCACCATAGGGCCTCAAAACAACAGACCATTTGGAAGAGGAGGTGGAAGATTTGGGCAAAGGGGAGTTGGGCTGATATGCTTCTACTACAATTCCCCAGAGCATAGACAAAATGACTGCCCCCTGTATTATAGCACCATCAGCACAAGAACTGCAAGAGACAAGGCCGCAAAGGGAGGCAAACCCAGTAGGAACTGATGGAGTAGTGAATATGATAAAAGTGGACCAATGGGCATGAAAACAACAAGGAAAGCCACCAAAGGTGATGGCAAAGACAAGATCGCAAGGACTTGTCGAGATGATGATGATAGGTAAGAATTCCGAGCTGAAACAGAAATAGAATCCAGAACAGTGGGCAGGGCAGCAAAGAGTCCGTGAGAAAATCACCAAGTTAAAGCAAAGTGTACAAGGGATGGTGCAAACAATGCATGAAAGCCCCTACTAGAAGAGCATGCTGATGAGGATCCGGACAAAACAAGCCTAGTCAAGAAGAGTGAAGAAATTGCAGTAGGCAAGAAGCCGCTATGCAATGATAAATCAATCAAAGAAAGGATACTAAAGTGCAAACTGGAGCCCATTACAACCCACAATAGTGGAAGTGTCCTGAAAAAGGAAATGGAAAAAAATCCAGAGGAATTCCAAACAAAAAAATGACAAGGGAAGGTCAGGAAAAAGAAAGAGAAGCAAAGGAGGAAGCAAGAAGAATGTATAGAGGCTAGAGTATGCCCACTGACAAGGTAACTCCGTGAAGGAATACAACCTGTGGGAGGATCTCAACAAGATGAAGCTGAACATCATGCTGGACCAAATGCTGAAAATGGTTCCTAATTACACGCAAATGCTGCTCCAAGCCATAGTGCCAAATGAAAGATTGGCACAAATACCCGTGCAAGAAATGAAAATTCCAAATCTAGAGTGCAAGAATGTGGAGACAGTCCAAGACTATGGCACATCCATTGTGAAGGTGACCATAAAGATCAAAGGGGAAACAGTGTCAAGGGTCATTCTGGATGGAGGATCAAGAGTAAACATAATATTAGATAGCTTGGAAAAAAGCTAGGAATAACACATATGCAACTTACTCCATTCTAGGTCTAGATGGCTGACCAGAGAAGAGTCCGACCAGTTAGAATCATCGAAGAAGAAGAAATAGAGGTGGGAGGATGCAAGTTCACTACCGTGTTCATAGTCTTGAAAGTGACTGAGATAGTGGGTGCATATCCCATCGTGTTGAAAGTGACAGAGATAGTGGGTGCATATCCCATAGTCTTGAAAGTGACTGAGATAGTGGGTGCATATCCCATCGTGTTGAGAAGACTGTGGCTCAGAAGTGGAAGAATCAAGCGCAACTAGGATATGGACAGAATCATGATCTAGAGGGGGGAAAAGAAGGTATGCATCTTGGTTGCCAGAAAAAGAAGGTATGCATCTTGGTTTGCAGGAAAAGACAAGTTAAATCTGGTCCTAAATTACCTAAAAGGGGTAGAAGATGACGAGGAAGAGCAAATCCTGAAAGAAAATCCAGATCTGTTATCACTCTTTGAGGTGGACATTGAGTGGATTATATAAAGATACAATCCAGAAGTCCTAGTCGCTCATCCTGAGGTGCTCATGAATGAAGAAAGCACAAAGGAAGATGGGGATACCGCTCAGAACAGTATAGTAAAAAAATAGACCAATCAAGAAAAGGCCATGGTTGCTCTCATGCAGGAGGAAGGCCAACTGAGGAGGCAAAACATTAGATTTCAGGAAGATGAGCTTGAGGAATTAAACCTGGGAGAGGATCAAGATAAGCTTTAAGAATTAAACCTGGGAGGAGACGATCAAGAGCCCAGAATAGTCAGAGTCAGCACAAAACTGAATCAGGAATTCAAAGGAAGACTCTTGGAGCTATTGAGATCCTACAAGGACAAGTTCGCATGGAACTATTTGGACATGAAAGGAATTAATCCTAGCTTTTATCACATCACAAGATCAACCTAAAGAAGGATGCAATTCCTATCAGGCATAGCTGGTATAGAATGAATCCTGACTATGCCAAACAGGTCAAGAAGAGATTGATAAGCTATTAAGGGTGGGGTTCATCTATCTAGTTGATAAAGCATAATGGCTATCACCCATTGTCATTGTCCCAAAGAAGAATGGGAAGCTCAGAATCTATATAGACTACTGCAAACTGAATGCCTCCAGCATATCGGATCCATTCCTGCTACCATTCACATAGATTCTCTACTAGATGTGGATGCGGTATCCGGGCACGAGAGATAATCCTTTCTAGATGGGTTCAATAGGATATAACTAGACGCGGATGGCTCTGGAGGACAAGGAGAAAATAGCCTTTGATAGAATGGGGGGATTTCTCCTCCAATGTAATGACATTTGGGCTAAAGAATGCTCCAGCCATGTTCTAAAGGATGGTTCAAGCAATATTTTATGAATATTTAACCACCTTCATGAGGATCTTCATGGATGATTTCGGTGTGTTCGGAAACAAAGAAGACCACATAACACACCTTATGATGTTCTTGGAGAAGTACAAAAAATCTAGATTGGAGTCTCAATCCAACCAAGTGTGCCTTTGTTGTCACATGAGTGGATCTCTATTCGGGAACATAGTATCTACAAAAGAACTAGCAATAGATCCGGCCAAGGTCAAGATTATTGTAAAACTGTAGCTGCCCAAGAACGCCAAAGAACTTGCTAGATTCCTAGGACTGATCAAATGGCATAGAAAATTCATGAGGTTCCTGGTGAATGTGGCAATACCCCTGTACAGCCTGACTATGAAAAGATGCAGAATATGTTTGGTCAGGATCCTATCACAGGAGGCATTCCTCAATCTAAAGTGGATACTATCATCTAAAGAAGATACTGTCATCGGCACCAATTCTTCAACAGCCGAATTTTGATCTAGTGTTCCATATATTTGTTGATGCTTCTAATTTCACCATTGGTAGTGCTTTAATGCAGAAGTCGCAAGATGGCTAGTTCCGACTAGTTTACTATGCAAAAATAAGGTTGTGCAAGCCAAAAAGGAACTACTCCACCACAGAAAAGGAGTCATTGGGGATAATCTACTCGATCAAGAAATTCAGGCACTATCTGTTAGGTAATGTGTTTGAATTTCATGTGGACCACAAAGCACTCTTGTACCTGGTGAACAAACCAGACCTAGTAGAAAAATTAGCCAGATGGATGCTGATGTTACAAGAGTTTGAGTTCACTACTATCAAGCACACCCTAGTAAATAAGCATGCATAGGTAGATTTCCTCTACAAACTAGAGTCGCAAGAAAATCTAGAAGGGGTGGAAGATGGCTTCCCAAATGCTCAACTCTTCATCATAGATGGAGAAAAACCCAGCTGGTATAATGAGATGCTGCAGTTCCTCTCCGACTTGTCCTTTCTAGAGTATATGTCCAGAGATCTGAGGAAAAAGCTGACTCCCTAGAGCAAGTCGTTTATGGTGGGGGCAGGTCAACTTAACAAGATGGGCATTGATTAGATCCTAAGAAGATGCATCCTTGAGCATGAACAACAGCCTATGCTGGCAGAAGTGCATCAAGGGACAAGTGGAGGGCACTTTTTTGGAGAAGTCACGGGGTAGAAATTGTTCCAGGCAGGATTATGCTCGCCGATGGCATTGAAAGATGCAGACAAGTTCGCAAAGGAGTGCAACATCTGCCCAGAGGCTGGGCCAACCAAGTGATGCAAACAGAATGCCTCACACCCAGATATTGCCACTAAAGCCGTTCTAGAAATGGGGTCTGGACTTTGTCGGCCCATTCAAGCTAGCAGCTTAAAGAATAGGAAATAAATACATTCTGGTGGCTACAAATTACTTCACAAAATGAGTAGAAGCCAAGGCTCTGAGAGACTATAAGGCATCATCAGTGGTGGCGAAGTTTCTTTATGAAACTATCATGACAAGATTCAGGTGCCCAATAGAGATGGTCAGCAAGACCCAGGGAGCCACTTCCTCATTGAAGTGATTAAGAAGCTGACAGGGTAACATATGATCATACATACGAAGTCAACAATCTACTACCCCATAGGCGAACAGCTAGAATCCACCAACAAAATCCTGAAGGGAATTTTGGTCAAGGACGATAAATGAAACGTGTCATATCACTTACACCCCTCCTCAATCCGGCCATTAATGACCTCGCAACTCGTGCAATGGGTACTCATGGATAGATTTTGAAAAGAATTAGGGAGAATCATGAAGATATCAAGCAGTTATGGCCATACCAAGGGGAGGCATGCACCACGACAATGGCTGGAAATCGTATCACTTTCTCTATATCGAAGGCCTAATTTGCATGTCGCTACTGTGCAAAAATTTACATATCTCTATCGAAGGCCTAATTTGCATGTCGCTACTGTGCAAAAATTTTCTACTACGCTACGCTTCCAACACTCTCTATGCTAAAGTCTGCTATCACCCCTACCTTATGTCTCTCAACCCCTAACCCTATCGCATCTTACAGGATGGTGGAAATCTCTTGTCCACCCTATATAAGGAGATAGATAAGCATGCCGAATGGCTAGATAGGATGGGACTAAAGTAATTCACAAAGCTACCTTGGAAGGAGGAGCTCCAACACAACTTCAAAGCTGTGAAGCAATTGGGAGCAGCTCCAAAAGTCGAATGTCATCATGCTACCATGAGAAGAAAGGTGTTTAACCATCTATATGTTGTTGAAGTGTTCAATTTTCTGGCTGAGAGGGAGGTCAAGATCAAGCTGACAGAAGATGAGGACATGATCAGGGAATTTGGCCCGCTGGAGGGTAGAGCAAAGGAATTCAAAATTACAGGCACGACAAATGAAGACAGACAGAAGCAGACAAGGAGGAAGGCCCTATAAGGAGGATGCAGCAAGAAAGCCTCAAGAATAGGCAACTTTTGAACGTGACAACTAGGCAACTTCCTCCAGTCAGATGAGATGCAAGAAGAAATCTAAGAACTCCAGCAGGCCAACAAAGAGATGAAGGTAGAAATGGAGAAAATGAAGGGATGATGGCCAGGAAAGAACAAGTGACTACATATATGCAAGAAGAATTGGACAGGGCCAGAGAAAACTAAGCGAGAACTGAGGGAAAAGTTACCTGATCCATGAAGAGTACCTCAGAATCATTAAAGAGGTCCATGATAGGGTTGACAAAGGGAAGGTGGAGCTAGTGAAATCAGAAGCCAGCCTGGCAGTGCTAGATGCAAAAGATTTCCCTCCTGAAGTGTAGGAGCTTGATACTGAGAAGATGGAACGGTGGGAAGGTCATGCAATAGATGACCTTAAGGAGGTGTGGGGAGAGTATCTCAAAAAATCAATAGTAGTAATGCAAGCCCCCAAACCTTCCTGCAAATAGTTGGCTCCCCACCAGTCAAAAGGTGGAGATCCGAACGGGGGATTTGAAAATCCTAATGTAGCCCCGAAACCACGCAGCATGGAGCCAACAACTGCCTTGGAAGCAGTAGCAACCGGCCAAGTGGGCAAGGAATCTGGTAGCAGCGGAGGAAGCCCAACAGAGAAGAAGAGCTACAAAAGGAAAACGAGCAGTTGTGCGGAAAAGATAGAGGTCTGGAAAAAGAGATTCACAATCTTGAAGGGAGATGGAAAGAAGCTAGCCGGCGCAATCTAAAGGGAAGGGGAAATAAATCAATTTATGGAAAGGATCATCAATGGATCTCATCCAGAGTATACGTGGGTAGCTACAAAGAAGCTGGCGAAAAAAGAGAATGATGAAGCTACACTGAGGGTCCAGATTGAAGAGCTGGAAGCACTCATCAAGGAATTCAAATACCATTAGAAATAGGATGGTAAGACAATAAAAACCATGAAAAAGGAAGTGGAGGTAGCTACACCTGTAAGGGTAACAAGAGGCAAAGGTGAGAAAATGATAATAAATAAGATGAACATTGATTTGACGATAGGTAATGCTAACCTCAGAAAGAAAGCAGATCAAATACAGGCCATGAAAAAGGCACATGCGGAGGAAGCGCAATCCAAGGATAAAATGTTGGAAGGCTTCCAAAGTTGGGCCAAAAGAGAAAGAAGGGCAAGGGAGGAGTGGTAGAAAAAGCTACAAGAAGAAATGGGCTAGAAAAGCATAGGTGTTTACCCTAAAGTGTATGCAAAATCTAATCTAGACAACAGCACAGTGGGTGTCATGAGGCCATCCAACTAGGATGGAATTGCAAAATTCATGAACTAGTTAAAAGTGCCTAAAGCAGTAGGACAAGGCCAGAGCAGCCCCCAGCAGGCAGTAACAGCTGGACAAGGAAGAAGCCCCTCTCCCGGATCCAGAGCCGTGCAGGGAAGCAACTGGCTCTTATGACTCGTGGATCTAGGTCAGGAGGAAATAGTTCACTCAAAGAGAAATACTGCTAGTGCCCCTCGCCACAACGGAGTCACCTACTAGCAGACAGACAAAGGGGAGTACCAAAATCTGAACCAAGGCATACTACCCTATGAGTGGAAATGGAGTCAATGCGGGAGAAGAAGGCCAAGAGAGACAGAACAAACGGTGCTTAAAGATGATGCCATCACCCCAGAGCAGACAGAGCCCCATGCCTTTACAGAGCAGGCATGGCTATAGACACAATAAGAAGGGCCAGGGAAAGGTATCCAAAGGCGCATCCAATTAACTTGCAGTTTTGATCGGATGAGAGAATCGGATTGGGCCATGCATTGGTGAGCAGCAAAAAAAGGGCCTATGAGCCAAGGTATGCCCAGAACCACCCAATCAAGTTTGTTTCAGGGGCATCGCAAAACAAAAGCAGAAGGAGAAGGTGGATGGGACATGCCATAAGCATATGGACCATAGGATCCAGAGTTAGGAATATCCGGAAGCAAAACTTTTCCAGAACAACAACTGTGATCGCCAGGGGTTGGCGGGGTCCAACAGCCTGTTTGGCCACCACCCAAGTCACCTCCGGACTAACCTATTGTGCAACAAACCATTATGGGTTGAGCCTTCTTGTTTTGTAACAAACTTGTAAAATGGTTTCTTGGAAACAGGTAGTACCCATATGGATGTAAGCAGAAAAGGGGAAATTATTCGGATATGTGTGGATTAGAGGATAAGAAAGAGAGGATAGTTGAGTACCGATTGGATGAGTTGAGCTTTGGCTATGGTACTGCATTGTATTGTTCAAGCTAATACTAAAGAATGTTGCTAGGGTTAGTCTCGAACTTGTCTCTGCTCTTCTTTGCATTATTCTATCTATTCTGCATCATTCCATGTTAAGTGCATTCTTGTCTGGACGAACTCCTATCTGAAATCATGACAGGCCTAGGAAATAACATGCACATGTAGACACAATTAACTCCCCTAGATTAAACAGATGAGTAGACACAATTAACTCCCCTAGATTAAACAGATGAGTAGCTCAACGTGTCAGCATTGGCTTATCACATGTAGACACAATTAACTCCCCTAGATTAAACACATGAGCAGCTCAACGTGTCAGCATTGGCTTATCACATTGGGCACAGTTGCATTAGTCGTGCTCTTTAGGAGCTGACTAGGTGGTCCAAAACCACGCAAGTTGCATTAGTCGTGCTCTTCAGGAGCTGACTAGGTGGTCCAAAACCACGCAAGTGCCAGGCCTTGACCAAATACTAACACACCCGGTTTATCCAATTTCTACTTTGACCATATCCATAAGCACAGCCTAGACCCCATGGCCTCTATCCTTCCTTCAAAGTCTTAAATCATTTTCTTTCTCTTAATCTTAAACCTCTACTGACCTTGATTTTATGAATTCTTAATTGCTTTAACCTAAATTTCTATTTCTAGGATTTCACTACCCCTCTCTATAATCTTATAAAATTTTGGGTCTCAATGTTGTATAGATTTCCAAGTATTAGCTATGTTCAAGCCATGTTTTCTTCTCATAATTCATCCTTTGTCGTTCAAAAATCCATTTGAATGAAGTAAACCCTAAATATTACTATGGTTATAACATATATATTTATATGTGTAATTTCCTTGCATAATTAATCCATAGATAAAGGAATTACTAAGTTATGTGAAGGTAGCACATAATCTCTTTCTTAATACCAACTCAATATGTACTAGGGTGAAAATTAGCTCATTTATATGTACATATGTGCAACCAACACATTTATGTGCACATGATTTTAACTCTTTAGTCCCTTCCAATAATATTTCCATCTATATCTAGGCTTGATTAAGGTTTAAATTAATGTATTAATAGCCCACCACCCTTTATTTATAATCTATTTAACAAACTATGCCTATGGGCAACTTGATTTTTTCCAACTAATCTTGGTCTAAAATTGTTAATTTTTGCTATAGCCAATCTTAGGATAACCCAAAAATTTTAAAATAGGTCTAAACTATGTCTTTATGGTCTAGGAAAATTTTCCCTAAGGTTGCAACTTTATACTTATATTAATTTTCCCTAAGTTTGTAGCTTGAGGCTTGCATTAAATTTTCCCAAAAGTAACCTTTAGGTGCAAACTACACTTAATTTTCTAAGGTCAACCCTTAGTCTCAACACAAACCTTAATTATTTTTAGCCTTAAGGATAAGGCTAAAAATAATTAGTTTCATTCTCTATGTTTCTAAAATAACCATATAATTTAATTTGTCCTAAAAGAGTCACTTTTTAATTCTTTTCGAATTCTTATGGTCAAAGGATAAAGGTCTAAATCATTTATAAGCTAGGTGTATACACTTGAATGTATATTTTTAACTTACTATAAATATTTACAAAAAAAATGAGAAAAAAAGGAAAGAACAAGATTTTTGCAAAGGAGTGGACAAAAGAATCAATTTGGGTATAGAAAATGATAATTTTGAATATATAGGCCAAATCTTATTTGACGTAAGGCTTGAACAATAAGTAGAGGTACTGTAGGCATGGTGATTTGCACTCTCAAAGCCTCCAAGAAGTCCACGATTTTTTCTTCTCAGCTTTAGGACTCATACAAGCTCCAACAGATGTAATAAATGCCTAAAATTCAAAGTAGAAGTACCTAGGCTAAGTAGGATAGATAGTACATATTATAAGAAGGAGTATATGGGGATTATGACATCCTTGACGAACTCACAAAATTTCATGGATTTCTAGCTTGGGGGAGGGGTTTTAATCAGAATTCTAGCCTATACATGGTCCATAAGTGCTTTAGGAGTACCTAGTTCTTGGTGGCTTAGGCATCATGCATATATGTGTATGTCACATTTTGTGGGCTATCTAATATGGAACTCAAGTTTCTCAAGTTAACTAAAGGTAAGGGAGCCCAGCACCACCAAATCTCTAGATAGACTCAAAACCATAAAGTTTTTCCACTTTCCATGAGCACTTTTCATTTTTCCACCTTGTTTTAATTTAAGCCATGGTTTCTCCCAAACCTTTGGACCTCAATGCAATTTTTTTAAATTTCCCAAAGGGTACACACACACACACACACACACTTAATCCAAGCCCATTTAATTTATTTTTCATAAGATGCTACCAACACCTTTGCCCAAGCTCTTGGTCCTCAGCTAAACCCCACATTTCATATTTAATTATGGATTCAAATTTTTCAATTTCATTTAGGATCTAAGTGTTGCATGCTCTTCTACACATGCCCTTCCAAAAGAAACTCTTTCTAACCTTATCATAGGTATTGAAGATTCCCAAATTCCCCACCATTGGGATTGTATGCATTTCCTTCATGACCTTTTGCTTGTATAATGAGTGAATCACCAACAAGTAGACTTTATCCTTGTAATGTATGAGGCCATTTTGAAGTAAAAAATGTGGCAAAACTCATCATGAGTACCATGCTGTAATTTTTGAAAATTTTGAGACATTTCCTCATCATCCAAGCAGGAGAAAAAGTGAGTAATCTTTTTAGATCTTCAAAGTTTTTGTCAGCAATTGCACCTCAAAAAAAGAATTCTCTCTTTAGCTTGTCGATGAGTGGCACCACCACTTGAGCATACTTCTCAATAGACTTCCTATAGAAAGAGGATAAACCCAAACCCCTCTTAGTTGAGTGGTAGTTTTAGGTTTGGGCAACTTCTTCACACACTTCACATTCTTTGGATCAACCCTTACGCCATCATTGCTCATAGTATGACCAAGATGCTCAACTTCACTTGCCATGAATGTGAATTTTCCTTTTTATACAATTGATTACTCCTCTCAACAACTTAAGTACCTACATTTGGAAGAATATGCTCATCCTTGGGTAGCGAGAGTTGCAAACGAAGGCTATATGGTTACTTCTTGGGTGGATTTCAAGGTGATGATGAGAGAAACCATCGCTTCTACACTTCAAAAGGACAAGCTCATAGGGACTACACTTAGAAGTTTGTCAAGCTCATATTGCATGTGAAAATTTTTAATGTGAACTACAAGGTTGTTAAGTATATCAAGGGGTTGAAGCCATACATTGGGGCCAATGTGAAGGCTCAAAAGCCTGTAAATCTCAATTAAGCAGTGGTATTGGTTGAGACCTATGAGGAAAAGTATACTAACCAAAGCTTTCTCAAGAGTGCTTTTAGGGATGATGTATCCTCTTTGCCAACATGGAAACCATAAAAAGAAGCTTCTCCAACTACTGCTATTCCTCCACATATTTGGTGGGCTCCTCTAAAAGGACCAATTAGGTATGGAAAAGCTTCTAATGGAGTGAATAAAAGCAAGTTTGTCAAAGAGGATCACATCAATGAATTGAGAAATAAGAGCTTGTGCTATAAATGTGGAGAAAAATGGAACAAAGATGACCCAAAGTCATGCAAAGCAAAGAATATGTCACTCAATATGGTGTTATCTGAAGAGCTTCGAGGACGAGCAGGAGAACAAAGCAGAGAATTTTGATGAGTGCATAAGTTCTTGGGTGATGAAGATGTTCATGAGATGGTGAGTTTCCTTTTGATCCCGAGGATCATATTAATGTTGAAATTAGGGTTAGGGTTACAACAATGCACACACACAAGATAGAGAAGCTTGAGAGCACACAAACTCACTAGATTAGAATGAACAAATACGTGCGAAATACAAAAGATTACACACCCCAAAATGAGTAGATAAGAGGGTGTACATACGTACGAGGGGAAAAAACCTCCTAGTGAGGGAAAAGTGCCCCGGCGGTCCTAAGTGTGTTCACACACATCACTACCATATAATGCTGGAGGAGTGATGATGTGAACATGTACAAGGTATGGCCGATCAATCCTAAATAGGCAATAAGCCCAAAGCTTTACGAAAAGCTTCAAACTTTTCTCACGAGGAAGAGCCTTCGTGAATAAATCTGCCATGTTGTTATGTGTAAGCACATAGACCAAGCTGATCTCTCTGCTGCTCTGCAGATAGTCTTTCCCTGACATAGTGGTAATGCACAGTACTAGAAGACTGTCCAATACCCAAATCAACCGTAAGACATCTGAGCCACACACACTCAACTGTAGCTGTAAGCTGCCCTCTACTGAGCTTCACAGCTGGAAGTGGCCACTGTAGGCTGCTTCTTGCTGAGCCATGATATACATGAATCACCAAGGCGAAAGCAAAACCCACTAGTGGACACTCGTGTGTCATAACATCCAGCCCAATCTGAATTACTAAAAGCATGCAGCTATGACTCACCCCCTTTTGGATGAAACAATCCAACATACTGAGTGCCTCGTAAATGGTGGAAAACACGCTTAACCTGCCAATGCTTCGTACCTAGGCTATGCATAAATTTGCTTAACTGTGAGACCGCATACTATATATTTGGTCTCGTGTTGCATACATAAAGAAGGGATCCAATAACTTGCTGGCATCAAAGAGTCTCATGCATCTTGAAGACTAAGTTGAGAACCTATCTCCATAGGTGTAGCCACAGGTTTACAGTCTTCAAGATTAAACCTCTTTAATAGCTTCTGTATATATTTAGACTATAGCATAACAATGCCATCATTTTGCTACATAAACTGAATCCCCAAATAGTAATACAACGGCCCCAAATCTGACATCTCAAACGATGACTGCAAATCAACCTTGAAGGATGAAATCTGATCTATATCGGGTCCCGTGAGCAGCATGCCATCAACGTATAGAACGATGACAAAAAAATGTGTCCTTACTCCTTTTCACATAGAGGGTACTCTCTATTGGACTGTTGCAAAAATCATTTGACAACCAAAAACACGCAAATGAGCCACATAAGGCTTCTTGCCATGCCAAGATTCATAAGGAGTTTTAGACTGCAAGGCCTTGGTAGGACCGCATACATCACTATGTATAAGTTGTAATTTCTTAATAGCTCTCATAGATCCATCCTTTGGAAATGATGCCTGATGCATTTTACCAAGAATACACCCCTCACATACATGTCTAGTAGGGGTCTCAAGAGTTGGCAACTCATACACCATATAATGCCTTGAAGGCATAACAAACTGCCATAATTCAGATGGCCAAATCGTGCATGCCATAATTCTTCATTAGTCATAGCACGAGTCATAGAGACTGAGCAAGCATCATGCTGCAACTTCTCAAATACATCCATCTTGTATAGGCCATGAAACAAGGTACCTGAGGCAATGATAGAATAGCCATCATTTCTATCCTTTGAAGTGTACATCTATCATCCACAAATTTCACCGCCGTCAAGCTTGACAAGGCTAAGGCTGAAACTGATAGCAAGTTCTTCTTAATGCCTAGCACATATAAAACTTTAGAGAGAGTAAATGCACCCCCATTTGCAGCAGTGATGAGCACAACTCTACCAACTCCTTTGATAGGATATGAGGAACCATTTGCACATGTGATGGTTTCTGCACTTGGGGACGAATTCAAGAGATGAGAACAAATTTTTTGTGAAGAAATGTACTTACTAGCACCAATGTCAAAGTACCAAGCATCTGATTTTGCCACTGACATGCATACATCATGAATAGAAGGGTCATAATTGCAATGTACAGTCCATGCCCAATCATCTTGAGCAAAACTTGCAGATTCCTCCTTCTTTGCACTTGATGAAAGCTACGAAGATCGATTCCACTACTCTTTTGGGTTTCTTTGTAGCCAGTTTACTCGACTCGTATCTCCTGCAATAGTGAGACCTGTCCTTCAATTTGTTGAAAGAACGGTAGAGGGGGAGGAGACACACACACAGGAGCAAACCCTAATGTATATTGCAAACCCTAACCATAGAGGGAAGCCATGTCCACTCTCACACAAAGCATAATGCACTAATCCATAATCCACACAACACACAATGAGTTGTGTCCACACTCTACTAACCCTAACTAATGTCCACACTCTATGACTAGCTGGGCAAGCGGTCATTTATGTCTCACACATGTTCCTACCTAATCTGCCAGCACATAGCATAGCTGGCTCACACTGACATCGAGCTTGAATCTCAACAGCCCCTCTCAAGCTCATGATGTACTACCGATGAAGATGTAGATGAGCTTGGGATATCAAGACTCTCAACACTCCCCCTCAAGCTCATCCCATGTACTCCCAACATAGTCCGGAAGTACTCAAACTTCTCCCTGCTAAGTGGCTTCGTAAAGATATCTGCCACCTGCTCATCATTCTTCACATACTGAAGATCAACTATACCATCCAACACCTTCTCTCTGACAAAGTGATAATGGACCTCTATGTGTTTGGTCCTCGCATGAAACACTGGATTCTTTGCCAACTGTATACTGCTCATGTTGTCACAATGAATGACAACTTTGCCATCAATAGGCTCACATAAATCTGCCAAGAGACTCTTTAACCAAACTGCCTCACAAGTAGCAATGGCTGCACCTCTGTACTCAGCCTCTGTACTGGATAAAGCAACTGTAGGTTGCTTTTTGCTACTCCAACTCACCACGGCACTTCCAAGTGTAAAAGCATATCCACTAGTAGACCTCCTGTCATATGCGCTACCTGCCCAATCAGCATCTGTGTAGCCATGTATGTCCAAGCTTTTACCACTCTCATAAAATAAACCATAATGTGTTGTGGTCTTCACATATCTCATGATGCATCTCACTGCATCCAAATGTGGTTTCCTGGGGCTCTGCATAAACTGGCTGACTAGCCCCACAGCATAACTCAAATCCGGGCGTGTGATAGTCATGTATATGAGACTACCAACCATCTTCCTGTACATAGAAGGATCATCCAATTCCTCGCCATAATCAGCCCGCAACTTCACATTTTGCTCCAATGGTGTACTCATAGGCTTACACCCTGTCATGCCATACTTTGCCAACATATCCAATGCATATTGGCGCTGTACTAACCAAGTACCTGCATGATCTTTCACCACTTCAATTCCAAGGAAGTATCTCAACTCACCAAGATCTTTCATGTCAAATTTCCCACTCAAAGCTTTCTTGACATGCATCACATCTGCACCATGATCACCTGTGATAATCAAGTCATCCACATAGATGACTAGTAAAACAATCCCATGCTCGGTCTTCTTCACATAGAGTGAAGAATCTGCTGTAGAAATTTGAAAACCAAGTGAGATAAGATATCTGCTCATCTTATCACTCCAAGCACGAGGTGCTTGCTTTAGACCATACAATGCCTTTTTCAATCTGCATACGTGAGTGGGATATCTAGGGTGTACATACCCTTCTGGCTGTGCATACCCTTCTGGCTGTGAGTGGGATATCTAGGGTGTACATACCCTTCTGGCTGTGCCATGTACACTTCCTCTTGTAGATCTCCATTCAGAAATGCATTCTTGACATCCATTTGATGCATTTCCCAGCCATTAGCTGCAGCCATAGCAATGACTGCTCTCACTGTGCCCATCTTAGCCACTGGACTAAACGTCTCATCATAGTCCAATCCTTGGGTCTGTTCATAACCCTTTGCTACCAATCTTGCTTTATGTCTTTCAATAGAACCATCAGATTTGCACTTCACTTTGTAAACCCATTTACATCCAATAACATTCTTGTCCTTTGGTAATGCAACCAAGTCCCATGTATCATTATGGACCAATGCGTCCATCTCTACATCCATTGCTTTCTCCCATACATGCTCTCCAATAGCCTCTGTATAGCATGTAGGTTCCACATGCTTCACCATAGATGTCATATATGCATAGTGCATAGCAAAATCTCTATATGTCAATCTGTCAACTGGATATCTGACTCTCTGGGATCTCCGCAATGCATGCGGGTCACTCTGTACACCTGTAACTCTAGCATGTGGTGGCACATATCTATCCTGTCTAGCACCAGGTGTGCGTAAAACAGGTATGCCAAGCTCCTCATCCAAACTCTCTGAACTAGATGACTCATAACCTGTGATTCCAATTCCTTCGACCTTCTTCTTTCCTTTATCCATAGCACTACTCCTAGTGCTCACACTCTCATGCCTCAAACGTCCTGACCATGGACGTACACTGCTACTCTCAGCTTCTGCCTGCTGCTGCTGGCCCAGACATAGTAGTAGAACTAGAACTTGCTTGTGGTGGCAAGTTCACATGCACATCAGCCTCAAGTGACTCAATAACACCTTCATCTTTTGCTTTGTACCAACTAGCAAGCTCATCAAACACAACATCTCGTGAGATGACCACTTGTCTAGTTTGTGGATTATAACATTTGTATGCCTTTCGATCCTGTGCATATCCAACAAATACACATTTCTCTGCTTTAGGATCCAACTTCCTTCTTCTTTCATCAGGCACATGTACATAAGCTATGCATCCAAAAACTTTAAGATGTCCAATGTCTGGCCTGTAACCTGTAAGCCGCATCACTGGCGTGCTTCCATGAATGGCTGCTGTAGGTGTTTTGTTCAGAATATACACTGCAGTAGCACATGCTTCTGCCCAATAGTAATTTGGCATGCTCTTTTCATTAAGCATTGCCCTTGCCACTTCACATATGACTCTATTCTTTCTCTCAGCCACACCATTATGCTGAGGTGTATACCTGCAAGTCAACTGTCTTCTTATTCCATGCTTCCTCAAGAAATGCTCAAAAGCTTTTGAGGTGTATTCACCACCTCCATCTGTTCTCAGACATTTAATCCAACAGCCATACTGCTTTTCTGCAAAAGCTTTGAAATCCATGAATTTTTCCAACACTTCACTCTTCTCTTTGAGAAAGTATATCCATGTCATCCTGCTGAAATCATCTATGAATGTAACATAGTATAAACTACCTTTGATAGATGGGTTTTGTGCAGGACCCCATACATCACTGTGCACGATCTCAAGTGGCCTGTTACTCATATTTCCTTCTCTAGGAAACCTCAACCTTGCCTGCTTTCCAAACTAACAGGCTTCACAAACATGCATGTGTCCATCATATTTGAATCTAGGCAATCCATTGACAATGCCTCTTGTTTGCATGTTCTTTAATCTCTGTATATTGACATGTCCAATCCTCTTATGCCACATATCAATGTCCTGTACCACATTCCTGCTCTTTGAGAACATGGCTGATTTTAGCTCAGGAATTCCAGCATCCAGCTTAAACAATCTGCCTTCTTTCTTGCCTTTAGCAATCACTCTACATCCATGTTTGAAATCTTCAACGAAGCATCCATGCTCGTTGAAACGAACCTGTAATCCCTGTTCCACCATTTGACCAACTAAGGCCAAGCTTTTAGTGATCGAAGGCACATACAACACATCTGACATAGACTTTGTCTGACCATTGTGCATGACCAATGGTACACTTCCAACATGTGTAATGACATGCTAGGTATCATCACCTGTTTCCACATAGCCTTTTACATCCATAGGCTTCATATGCTCAAACCATTCACCATGACATGTCATATGGTTTGATGCTCCTGAGTCCATATACCATGTGTCATCATTCTCAGTATTTGTCTTCATAGAACCCACAACATGCTTCATGGTGGCAAACAAATGATTTGTTGTGCCATCATTGCTACTTGATGCATAGTTTCCACCATGTTGTGCATAATTTCCACCATAATGACCACCACGTTGTGTTCTACCCCCTCTCAAATCATTCTGTTTGCGGAAATAATCTCTCGCCATATGACCATATTTGCCACAATAATGGCATTCCACATCTTGCATTGAATTTTGTTGGCCTTGCCAACGTCCTCGACCACGGAGGTTACCACGACCTCTTTGAGGTGCATATCCACGACCACCTCGAGCACCATATGAAGGCTGAAAATTCTGTTATGGAGGCCTGTCCTGCCATCCACGACCATTACCACCACGTCCACGTGATGCAAATCTCCCCCTGCCTCTAAAGCCTCTCTGCGAGTAGAAAGCCTGATTTCTGCCATCATCATGGCTAGTAGATGCATCCAGAAATGAATCACTGAGAAACCAACTCATCGAAGTCGGGTAAACCTGTACTCCTCACTGAGATAGATGTATCAAATGATTTGTATTCCTTGCCAAGACCACGCAAGGTAATATCCACCAAATCATCATCAGGCATGGGGGCATTTATTGTGGCCAATGCATCTGCAAACTTCTTGATTTCTTGCACATAATCATGTATGCTCCTTTTATTCCTTTTGACATTATGTATCTGCTGTCGCAACTGAGACTTGCGAGCACTCGTATCTGTATCTGCTGTCGCAACTGAGACTTGCGAGCACTCGTATCTGTATCAAACATCTTGACCAAAGTATCCCATGCATCTTTGGGATTCTCAGCATCCTGTATGTGTATGAGCATAGTATCAGAAATACATATAGACAAATAATGCAGCACTTTGAATGCTCTCTCTGACCATTGCTTATGAGCAATAAGCTGCTGCTGTGTAGGTTGCCGAGGTAGCTCAGGCTCTGGCTCAGCACCTGTAATGAGATTCCAAAATCCTTTTCCTTTCAAGAAACTCTTTATCCTGTACTTCCATGCCTGGAAGTTCTTCCTATCCAGCTTTTCACCACCAACAATCTGAACTGGATTGTCCAACATGTTTGCTCAATGCATACACCTTCCGCACACTTCAAATCTGTAAATGAGCCTTCATCAGCTCAACCACACTCCAATGAATGTTCCAGATACTCCAAGGTAGCCAACAAACTCCAAATTTGATGTAGAAAATCAACCTATAATCATCCAAGATGAACTGACTCACGCAGTCCGAGATACCCTGAATTGACACGCCTTCCAAGGCTCCAAATCACAATGTAATGGTGCAATCAAGTATGGGCAACTTGCATTGACACCTAATCAACCTCAATGTTGAGTATCAACACCTGACATGTGTACATATCAATTTTTGAAAACCCCTTTCTCTGTTTTGGGAAAAACCAGAAAAACCAGTAGAAAATTTGCTCTAATTCCTTCAATATTTGTCCAAATTGGGCAACCAGGCATTCATTAGCTTAGCAATAGTGTCCATCAACTCCATGTAAGAGGAATTTGTCCAATTGTAAAAGACCAAAGATTAATTGCTCAATTAAAATGCTCTGTTTCCAGAGGACAGCCTGTTTTAATCAGCTCATTCCCAGCTCAATTAAGCATCATTGACCAAAAAAATCACATAGCCCTCTTCTCCAATGTGTATAGCATCCAATTGCTAAAGAAATTGTGGAAGATATCAAGTACCCAATGAGAATTTGATCTCCTCGTAGGCAAAATGATCAAAAACTGCTCTGTTTTCACTGTTTGAGCTGCGCCGCCTGCAAATGAGGGGTTTGGGAAGGTTTGTGTTGTCAATTGATGATGGTAATAAGTCCCCAAGACACCTAGGTACATGTGCAATCCACCAATGGTTGGATTTAGGCCAAAATCACACTCCAAATGCTTCAATTTTGGGCTTCCTCTTCTCTGTTTTGTGAGAGGGCTCAAAAACCAGAGATTTTCATACATTCAAATGCTTCCAAAATGCTCCAAAATCACAATAGGGCTTGCGTAGAAGTTGCCATTACATCCCTCATTGTCAGATACATGTTTGCTTTGCCAGATTTACATGTATTTCCACCATACATCAATGTTCCCAAGCTTTAATGGAAAGCTTCCAAAAACCAGAATTTTTCTTTACTTTGATTTGCTCTAACTTGCTTTGCTTTTGCCTGTATCATCTGCAATCCGCTCAAGGATGTTTAGAAGACCTTACCCGGTAGGCCAAGCTTTCAGATCTGATAGTATTTGGTGTGCTCCAAGCTTCACAGCTCCAATGGCAAGCTTCACAGCTTCTCTTCACAGCTTCTTCTCCCTCTTCTCTTCACTCACTCATAAACCCTAATAAACAGCACAAGGCTCTGATACCATGTTGAAAGAACGGTAGAGGGGGAGGAGACACACACATAGGAGCAAACCCTAATGTATATTGCAAACCCTAACCATAGAGGGAAGTCATGTCCACTCTCACACAAAGCATAATGCACTAATCCATAATCCACACAACACACAATGAGTTGTGTCCACACTCTACTAACCCTAACTAATGTCCACACTCTATGACCAGCTGGGCACGCGGTCATTTATGTCTCACACATGTTCCTACCTAATCTGCCAGCACATAGCATAGCTGGCTCACACTGACATCGAGCTTGAATCTCAACACTTTTTAGGCTTATCACCTTCTTTCTTTGCATCCTTACCTGAGGATTCTGATTTTGTCTTATAGAGCCACCATGCAAAGAAGCTTTACCTTTTCCTTTCTGATTTTGGCAACTAAAGCTTGGTCACCAACTCGCATAACATATCTGTTTTATACCTAGACTTGTCTTCTTGCAAGAGTACTAAAACCAGCTCATCAAATGTAAGGGCATTTGGATTTCCCTTCATCATGAGTCTAAGGGTAGAGGCAAAACTCTAATAAGAATCTGGCAATGCATTGAGAACTGTGGGCACCAATGTACTATCAGGATATATCTCATCCACACTAGCAAGCTGCTCCTTAAAATCTTTGATCTTGGTCAAGAAGTTGTCCATTAAGACTCCCTCATTCATGTGCTCAAACTCCAACTGTTTGCGCAGATATGCAACACGTCCTTCATTGTGCACCTGGTATAATGCAGCAAATACATCCCATGCCTATTTTTTTGAAGTCTTACATGACCGAATATGAGGAATAATGCTTCGCTTCATAGAAAGTGCAAGCAATGCATGTGCATGTGTATGTGCATGTGCATGTCTTCCATCCCATCTTGTTTGAGTAGCAATGGTTGGGAGGTACTGGTGGTGCATGTGGAGGAGCCACATCTATATCAGATTCTACTTTAGATGTACCTGCAACACCTGGTTGCACTGGTACTTGTGAAACAGGATGAGTTTCACTACCACTGACCACATTCCAAAGGCCTTTAGCAACCAATACAAGCCTCATCATATAGGACCACAATGGGTAGTTAGTCCCATCAAGTTTGTCCTCATCAGCAGACAACATGTTGAATACATCACTATTGCCAGCCATGACTTTCTACCAACAAATGCAAAATCTTTCAACACACTGCAAGTACTCAGTATTCACTGAATGCAACTCTGGATGGCTACCAAACAACTGACTGAATCACCTGCAAAGTGTATTAAAAATAGCACAAAGTAGAGAATAGAGTGTATGATGGTCGATGTTGTTGAAGACACTGTAGATGCTGCTGCACACCAAATCTTTGCCGCCGCTACACAGCAGCCCAAACACCCAAAATCGAGTAGAACTAATCCAAAATGATGCCTCTCCAAAATGTCTGCAAAAACCTTGCAGTGCCCAAAATGTGTCGAAAACGCGTCGCCCGCGCAGACCCCGAAAATGTTGTATACTTCGTATACAGCACACTATAATAGATACCTTCTTCTCCTAAGAGGGTATCTCAATCGGAGACAGAAAAACATGGTCGTGAGAGGAGAGAGATAGACTACTAGATCAAGTGTCAAGGAAGCTAGCTCTGATACCAATTATTGGAATTAGGGTAACAATGCACACACACAAGATAGAGAAGCTTGAGAGCACACAAACTCACTAGATTAGAATGCACAAATGTGTGCCAGATACAAAAGATAAGTATACACCCCAAAATGAGTAGATAAGAGGGTGCACATACGCACGAGGGAAAAAACCTCCTAGTAAGGGAAAAAGTGCCCCAACGGTCCTAAGTGTGTTCACACACATCACTACCATATAATGGTACAATTAAGGCAACTAAGATGATGGATTTCCTACACCTATGTGTGTTACGGAAGTAACGAGCAAAGTTGTGCACTCTTTCTTATGATGCTTATACGAGATACAATGGTGCCAACACCTTGAGAATTAAGGCTATGATCAATGGGAGGGTTGCCCATGTGCTTGTGGATATAGTGGTAGCACACATAGCTTCGTGAACAAGAGTTCATTGGGCAATCTAAGATTACAGCCATAGCGTTTTCAAAGTTACACATGGTGTAAGTGGCAAATGGGTCAATGATGGATTGCACAATGGCGTGTAAGGATGCAAAGGTCATGCTTTCTAATGAATACACATGCCATGTGGATGTTCTTTCATTGGCAATTGACATTGAATTAGTAGACAATTGGATGTCCACACTTGGGACTGTTTCGAGGATCATGAGCTTTTTGCAATTTCACATTAGACATACTCTCACCATTGAACTAGGAGAAATTAATCTTATTCTTCACCCCCTTGAACTCGTCATGCTCCCTCCCTTGGTTACTCCCTTGGGTTTACCCACATTCGTACATGCATTGGTTGGTCTTCTATCCCAAGTGCCATTGTAGATTACTGACTGTGAGTTTCAGATTTCAAAAAGTAAATCTTCTGTTGACCAAAGTTGATTGTGCAAAAAATTAAATTGTAGGAGTTGATCGGACTTCACATATCCAAATGGAGTGGTTGATGGCTCAAATGAAATTACTTTGTGAGTTAGGGATTTGACCTATTGACGCTCTTGGTTCACAGGCAAAATTTGACATGATCTTACCGCAATGTGACCAAAATCTCAACCCCAAACCAAATATAGCAATCCATACCCTTGCTTACAATCAATTTACATCACTTTTGCAACAATTTATAACCAATTAACATCAACCAACATGGTCTTCCAAGTATCAATTGCATTTGCATAGCATCACATTCACCTTGTAATCATTTTCTTTGCAATCAAGTGTCAACTGGGAACTATTGCCATGGCATCACTTAAGAATATCGATGAAGAGCTTTTACTTGTTAATCTTCTGGCCAAGTCTTCTCACCCTCTCACCAAAGTTTGAAATCCAATGACAAGAGTTGAGGCCATTTCTTCACCAACCATGTAGCTAATCCTTCTATCTACAGCTTTACCAAAGCATTCATGGCAAGGAAAATTCAAGACAGACTCTATCCTTGGCCTCTCCTCCAGTATGCCAAGGACTTCAATCTAGCTTCTAGAATAGATATGGAACAGAAGTAGAGAGGATATAGTTGTTGATTCACTTACAACAGTCGTGTGTAATCATGCTTATCATTATGTTTCCCCAATCTTGATACAAGAGATTAATGTTGATGAAGAGGTTAACGGTAAAGCTTGTTCTTCCCATGGTTCAATGGCTTGATATTCTTCCAATGGTGATTTCTTGAGTATCCCTTCAAAAGCTCTTCAATAATTAGCTTCAATCTCCATTCAAGGTTGAATGTGTCCCTCCTTTCCTTGCCCAAACCTTATGGGAAGCGCATGCAAATGCTTCCAAAACATAGCAAGCCAATGCAAGGCATGAAGATTTCTCAAGAAAATGCATCGATGAATCCCAACCAATGAAAAAGCTGGCCATGAGTGTTTGTATTAGTAACCCTCCCTCTCCACCCCCACCATATTATTGACCGAATCTTGAAACCTCAATATGTATGGAAAGAGAAACCTATGAAAACAAGACTATAGCCCCAATTTTTGAGAAAGATTCATGAAAACACTAATTTTTTGTAAGGAGGAAAAACCCTAAATCCGATTTCCATATTTTAAGAGAACCACATGTATAGGTAGAGGAGAACATGGAGAACATGAAATAGCCATTTTCTTGAGAAAATTTATGATGCAAATTCTAATTTCTTGAGAAAACCCTATTTACCAAAAACATGCTTAAATTAAGCAAGAAAGAGTGCAAATGGAAGCTTACATGAAGGAGACCCCTTGCACAAACTTGAATCACCATTAACAACCAACATTATCACCAAATATGCCCAAGGGTTGGGCGCACAAATCGCAGCCTTATGACAAAAATCGGTAAGTAAGCATGGTCAAGAGAGAGGTCTATGTGATGCTTGAGAGCTTGGGAATGACAGCCCTAAGTTTTGGTAAGCATAGGAGCCTACCCTCACCACTCCTCTACTCGCTTTGCCTACCTGTGATCTCGTGTAATGTAGAGGGACACATTGGTTAGGCCAATATGCCATGGGTAGCCAGCCATGTAAATAGAACCATGGACAATAAGGCCATGTGAACACACTAAGGCCTATATACGTGAACCTAGGCAAGTTTATGTAACTAATCTTGATATTCATAATACAAAGAATAAGCCCCAAGTTCTTGGCCATGGTAGTACTCCCATAGAGTGCATATGTGTCGTACTCCACTTGAGTACATTATTTTACTCTCTCCACCCTCTCTCTTGCATTGGTATTAGAGCTTGGCTTTGATTTGAGTTGGAAAGTTTTTCATGCATTTTTGCAACACCTTGGAAAAAAGGTATGGTTTCTTGAATTTTCTTGAGTTTCTATGGTTTTCTCAACAAAAATAGACCTGCAAAAACGTTTTTCTCATGTGATGGTGATGGTGGAGATAGATTAGTAAATTTTTGCTTCATGTGGCCAGTTATGGAAGGTTTTTGTGTAAATTGGACAATATCACCAAATTTGGCCTAGTTTGGACTAAATTTTGAGCTGTGGACCAAATTTAGGGACCAAATTTAGGGAAAGTGGTAAAGTGGAGCATGAAGAAGGCGAGTAATGGGCATATTCAAGCATGGTGTCTGATGATGAAACCCTAGAAACAGAGAAAACACAATAACCCCTAACCCTAGAGTAGAAAACACAATAAAACCTAACCCTAAAACAACAGAAGTGGGTGGGGGGAGAATACTCCCTTCCCCAACAGGATCGCCAATGAGTTTCAGCCCAGCAAAATTGTTCATAATGTTGATGGTATTCATTATTCACAAAACAGTCCTAACTTCAGAAAAACACGTGCACTGAGTACATTCAGAACACAGGAAAATCACTACATTATTGATCAAGTTGCCATCGATACATAGATGAGCCATTACTGCATATCAATAAGTTACAACTGAATCAACATGCCATTTCCAAGTCTCCGCTGGCAACTACTCGCATGAAACAGTATCATACATAATTTACTACATATAATGACTCTAAATAGGGTACTAAAGTTAATATATATCCCTTACATATCAAGGATTTCTTCCTTTCCCCTTCAGTATCATCAGAGTCCGGGTTTCCTGATCTGAGTTCAGATTCCGGGTTAACACAGGCGAAGGGTAGCATGTGCAAGCAGTGGAATAGGAGTGACAAGGACTGCCGTACCCACACCATTCTACCATATAGCATGTTGGTTTTCTGTTTGTAGATGTTTTGTGGCCCTTCCTCCTTTGGGTCAAGAAATCCATGAGCCAGACGCCTTAAGGAGGATCCAGAGCTTCCAGACAAGGGAGAATGCCCGCCCAAATTAGTCATGCTCTCTTGCACACAAAAACACCAAAATGAATATAAGTCTGCACATGAATTGAAACTCAACAATAAGATGATAATGATGGCAATGATGATGACAAAGTAAAAGGAAAAGGGAAAATTTGAAAAAGCTACCTCTGCTTCTCCTTCATAGAAGTGTCTTGCATTTAGGTGGACTGTGGAGGCACCCATCACTGCCAACACCCTCACTCCCCACAAAGATGATCTGCGCAGCTGTTTGCATTGCATGTGCAGCATCCACCCATGCAGCATGCACAGACCTACTGCATGAATAAGCATGAACCAGCCATGCAATCAGTAGATGGCTAGCAAGGATTTCCTTTTTATTTCAATAGAACAGGTTTTAGAAACCCTCTAGTGAGTTCTCATGCCAGATACTTTACTAGAAGTCTAGCTCAGTACCTGAATTTTAAGTTTGCATGATTGGCCATTAGGAGCTGCGTGACATCAGCAACTTACACCAACCTGATTCCTTCCTATTGCCCCAAGGTTGGGATGCCCCTTGAAGGCTGGAGCTGCCCCTTCGGGCCTGCCCTAGGTCAATGCTTTTCATAACGGCCCTTTCCTCTCTTTTCAGGGCTCAAAGTGGAGCGTTTTAGTGCTAGCCCCACATCCCCTGCTACCTGCAGGTCACTCTTCTTTGTAATGAACATAACCCCTTTTCAGGGCTCAAAGGGGAACTTCATAATAACATATCAGATTGCTTATCTAGGCTACAGATCTATATTGATCCCTTCATGGGTCCATAACCTCCTCACTTCTTTGAATCTGCAAAACTTAGCTTGTGCAGTCAGCCTACAATTTGGCATGCATCTTCAGGTTAAAACTCCTCCAGTTGCTATCCCCTATTGAGTGTTCACGCAAGCAATTCTCAGTCAGTCCCACTGCACTTGCTGACCACAAAGAGATCTGTCCCCTTCTTTTTCCCTCGTTGATGCACGTTGGGCTTTAGTTTCCCATTAGCTCTGATCATTATGGTCCAATTATGGCATTGTCCCCCATGAAATCTTAAGGTGCATGTAGTAGTCCCAATCTTGTCTAACATGCATGGTTCTGTGTTCATCTTACCCCATAGCCAATGGCAACTGGTAGTATCACATGTAATCACTTCCACAAAAAGCCCCACCACTTGCATGTAAAGCAAGCACATGGTAGTTCAGTATAGTTCACATTGCTGGAGTAATGACTTCATCGTCCTTCACCATGTCACCCATCTCATATGCATCCCCCCACGATTGGTCTCCTGCGTATATGTTTGACATTAGTACATATCGTGAAGAGATTTTACCATCAAATTGATTAAGGCTATCAAAGACTCTGCTTCCTATCTCTGCATCCTTGTATTTTGCACAAGAGCCTAGCAAACTCAAAAAGACAGCAGTGTTAGGTTCACAAGGCAATTTTGAAACCAGATCCTCAGCCTTTTCCAAGCTTCCTGCACGACCAAGTAAATCAATCATGCAGACAAAATGTCGTATTCTCCGTGACAGCCCATAGACTTCAGTCATGGAGTTGAAGTACTGGTAGCCCTCCCCCACAAGGCCTACATGACTGCAAGCATATAAGAGACATACAAACGTCACACCATCCGGTCTGATACCTTCTCTTTGCATGTTCTCAAAATAATGGTGAGCTATATCATAGTGCCCATGATCAGCATATCCTCCAATTATTGCATTCCATGACACTACATCCTTCACAGGCAACTCATCAAATGTGGCAAATGCATTTTCTAGGCTTCCACATTTAGCATACATGTCGACTAGAGTGCTTCCTATGGAAGCACTCGACTCCAGACCGCGTTCAATGATGTCCACATGTACAAGCTTTGCATGATGTAGGGCCGCAAGGTTCGAGCATGCTTTCATAACGGACAGAAATGTAACTCTATTTGGCTCTATGCCCTCAAACTGCATCTCATCATACAGTTTCAGAGCCTCCTCACAGTATCCATTGTCTGCATACCCTCCAATCAATGCAGACCAGCACACTACACTGTGTACAGGCAATTCATCAAAGACATTGTGTGCATCCCGCAGGCTGTTGCATTTAGCATACATGTCAACCAGGGAGCTTCCAATAGAGGGATCTAGCTCTAGCCCTTGCTTCATGATAACAGCATGGAGAAGCTTGCCTTGTTCTAATGCAGCTATGATGGAGCATGCCTTAAGTACACACAGGAATGTAACATTGTTTGGCTCTACGCCCTGCCATTGCATGGTCACAAAAAGCTGAAGGGCTTTCTCACCATGCCCATGTTCAGCATAACCTGCAGCTAATGCCGACCATGAGACCACATCTTGCACTGGCATCATATCAAGTACCTTGTGAGCATCCTCAAGGCTGCTGCACTTCACATACATGTCAACCAGAGCATTTCCGACTGTGATATCTTGCTTGTACCCTTGAACCATGACATCAAAGTGGATCAACCTGCCCTGCTCAAGTGCTGCTAATATAGAACAGGCTCTGAGTATGGACAAAGAGGTAATCACACTCGGTTCTATACCTTCTTGTTGCATTTTCTGGAAGAGCGCGAGAGTTTCTGGAAGTAGTCCATAGTCGGCATACCCTGCAATTAATGCATTCCATGATACTATGTTTCTCATGGATAGCCGGTCAAACACTTTACGGGCGTCCTCTACGGACCCACATTTAGCATACATGTCAACTAAAGTGCTTCCAACAAACGGATCTGATTCCAGATTTTGTCTCATGATCTCTACATGGATTAGCTTGCCCTTAACCAATGCTAACACACTAATGCATGCTTTGAGGATGGACAAAAACGTGACTTTGTCTGGCTCCCTGCCCTCTTCTTTCATCGTTTCAAACAAAGTGAATGCTTCATCTCCAAGCTGACACTCAGCATATCCTGCAATGATTGAATTCCATGACACCACGTCAGCTACTTGCAACCTGTCAAACACCTTCCTCGCGTCCCTTACGCTGCCACACTTGGCATATGCATCAACCAGAGTATTTTCTATAAATTTATCCGATTCACCCTGTTGACATATGATGCAACCATGTATCAACTTCACGTGATTGAGGTCTCCTGCAACACCAAATGATTTTAACAAGCACAGCACTGTGGCCTTGTTTGGCTCTAAGCCCTCCTCTTGCATCTTAGCGAACAGAAACATGGCTTTCTCAAAGTCTTCAAGACCAAAATACCCTGCAATAATTGCATTCCATGACACTGCATCTCTTGTTGGCAATCCATCGAACACCTTGCAGGCATCCTTCAGGCTTCCACATTTGGCATACATGTCCACTAGGACGTTTCCAATGATTAAGTTGGCATTCATACTCCGTTTTATAATTTCGGCATGAATTACCTTGCCATGATCAAGAGCTTCAACACAAGCACATGATTTGAGAATGGACACGAATGTGACTTCATTCGCCTCTATACCCTCCTGTTGCATTTTCTCATACAATTGGAGAGCTTCTAAGCCATAACCATGCTGGGCATATCCGGCAGCCATTGCTGACCATACAACCACGTCTTTCTCTGCCAGGTTATTAAACACATGGTATGCATCATCTATGCTGCCACATTTTCCATACATGTCAACGAGGGCACTTCCAACAAACAGGTCTGACCCAAGTTCTTGTTTGATGACATCAGAATGTGTCAGCTTGCCCTGATCTAAAGCTCCTATGATAGCACATGCTTTAAGCACTGCCACCACTGTGTAGGGACTAAGGTCTACACTTGATAATTGCATTTCATTGTATAGCATCAGAGCTTGCTCACCTAAACCATGTTGAGTATGTGCTGAGATTATGGCAGTCCATGTGTAGAAATTTTTCTCGGGTAGAGTATTAAATACATGTAGTGCTTCCATAATGCTCCCACACGAAGCAAACATTCGGATAAGCTGGCATCCCAGCTTGCTATTCGACCAACAGTCCTCTCTAGAAACAATAGCATGCACTTGTCTTCCCACTATCAGATCTTTCTTTCTCATGCAACCTTGCAGAAGACACATAAATATTTCAACAGGTACTGGCGTATCTTGTTTGATGATACAATCCACGGCCTGCATCGCTTCACGTAGCCGTCCATTCTTACAAAGACGGTAGAAACTTTTGATGGGTGAAGAATAATCCTCGATCTCTGGCAAACTACACAGACAAAAAAATGCCATTGTTAATCTTAAATGCACCTACTTTTTATAAATGGATGGTGAGGTCCTTCAAGGCCTTCAAAGATGATTTGGGGAAAGTTTTGACTGATATCGCAGCCCTCTAACTACTGAGCCCTCAACAAAAGATACAGGATAGGCTAGATGGAGGATTACCAAAAATTGAGCACAAAATGAGCAGCTCCTCTTTCTAAAATTAATCAAAACTGATTAATTCTACCTTACTAAGGTAGTCCATTCTAGCAAACTGCCTTCCTAAAATGGGAACAAAAAAGTACCCTTGCGCAATTCAAAATAGGCAACTTTGAATAAATTTTACATACATTTAAATAAAATTAAAATTTAAAACATAAATCCCTAATCATAATTTACAACTTTTTTTGTAGGTGTATATTCATAACCACTGACGTGGCATTTAATTAATACACCTTAGTGCATGAGTTCGCCCACCCCTTCCCTCTCCTCCTCTCCCTCCCTCCCTTTATTCATCAAATGAGCCCTTTGAGGCTTTTTATAGAGAATTGTGAGACCTTAAATAGAAAGGATATGAGTGAATGCATGCAAATAGAAAGCATATGGGTGAATGCATACAAATAGAAAGCATATGGAGGGTTATCGTTTCATTGCCTTAAATAGAAAGGATATGGAGGGTCATCAATTCATTAACTTTTTCAAGCATTAATCATTACATATTAAAATGAAACCATAGAAAAACACTCTTATTCTTGAAAATCTCACATAATATATTTAATGGAGAAAGGAAGAAAAAGACAATATTAATTTTATTGCCAAAGAGATTTTCCAACTTGTTCCATACCTCCCTTGCAATTTTGTCGATTTGATGTGAGGTATCAAATTATCTGCAAGACCCAGGCCAATATGAGCAAGTGCTTTGTCATTGCGGTCCACCCATGCTTTGACATCTTGAGAAGTGATAGCTCCCTGGGACTTCTCATCTGTTCCTTTGACTATGTTCCATAAGCCATCTCTCATGAGGATAAGTCTCACTTTGGTTTGCCATGTTGGGAAATTCTCCCCAGAAAATTTCTGGAAGGCGATGACTGCCCTTGGCAAATCCATGATGAGTTAACGAGTGATGGATCTTCAGATGCATGTCAGAGAGAACTGCAGCCTGCAGAGCTGAGAGAACTTGGTTGATCACAGCAAAGGTGAAAAGGGCATGGAAGAGATGGGCACTCGAATAAGTGAACAAAGGGGGAGCTTGCAAGAAACAGAGTAGCTGGTGCAGATCTGGCCATCAGGAATGAAGAGGGCGCAGCAGGTGTGAACCAACGGGTGCACAAGGCCAGAAGGCGGTGGGAGAGAAGCAAGACAGTCAGGACTGGCCAGGAGCAAGAGCAAGAGAGCAGAGGCTGGACGGTGGGTGATGCGAAACTGCCAGGTTCGGAGACGGGAAACTGGCGAGGGGAGATGCGAAACAAAAAGCCAGGTCGGAGTAGCCAAGGGAGAAAATCACCGTGGAGGAGGAGAAAAATGGGCCTGGCCCAGTAAGGCGTTAAGGGCACCCGGCGCCGCCTGTCGAATGGGTGGCTCAGGGGGGTCCTTGCTCCCCCAGTCCGCCCAGCCGGCTGAGCGGTGGTGCTCAGCTCAGCCCGGCTGGCACCCTATCATGGGGTCCGCTAGGTGGGCGATGGTGGCGGAGGATGGGCGGTGCAGGCTCGGACAACAGATCCAAAGAGCGGCGCGCGAGGTCTGGACAGCAACGGGCTAGTGGCTCTGATACCACTGAAGGCTTGCTGCTGCTACCCTAAGGAGGGTAAAGCTCCATATTGGAGTTCGCTGAGAGAGGAAAAGAAGAAAAAGACTGCTCAATGCTCAGGTGTTTGCGCAACTCAATGAGAATTATATTACTTGATATGATTTGAAGTACACCAAGTGCATGCTTTAATAGGTTGCAAACCTTATCGTTTGACTCACACAAATCACACTCACATATGGGGACATGACACATGGCACACACTTATCTTATCCAAATAAGAGGGTGTTCACAAACATATAGGCACACACACTTACACAAACAAGGGGTGTTCACACCTGTACAACCACATGTAGATGGATACACACATACTAACAAGTATACGAGGTGGACATACGGGACACAAGAGACTCCAAAATACCCAACAATTCAAGGCATGGAAGATTAAGTTACTTATTTAAATGTTTTGGCATGTATGATGTAGGTTGGCCCAGAAAATGTGGTGCAAGACATCACCGACAATGCATCAAATTGCTGACAGATTGGAGAGAGATTCTCTCTCCTTAGTGTGGACACCATGTGTGTCTCATTGCATAGACTTGCTCATGGAGGACATGGGCAAGTTGGAGTGGATGAAGACGATCATGCAGCAAGTCACCTCCATTGTCACCTTTTTCACCTCAAAGGTGAAGGTGCTTGCCATGTTCTGCGCGCATAGCATCCTCGAGCTAAAGAAGCCTTCCACCACACGCTACACATACATGTGGCTTCTCTTGGAGAGGCTGTATGATGTGAAGACACCCCTTCACCACGGAGTGGATGGATTGGGATGAGAGAGAGAGAGATAAGTGACACAAACGACATGCAAAAATTGTGCTTACATGAGGATTTTTTGGACTAAGGTGTGGAGCATTGTCATCGCCATAACCCCCTTCTATAGCGTTTTGCACATGACCGACATGGAGGGCGCTACCTTGGGCCTCTTAGTCCTTTTCTTCATGCAAGAGGCCACCACTAAGTCACACGCTTGTTCTTCCCTCAATGAGGACAAGCGCGCCCATTCTGGAACAGATGTTGTTTTCTCCCGATCATCCAGAGCCATCAGGAGTTGATTATATCCAATGAAGCCGTCCAAGAAAGAATATATTTCATGCCCTAACACAACATCTGACATTGAATCTGTGAATGGAAGTGGAAAAGGATCTTTCTGAGTTGCCGCATTGGACTTCCGATAATCCACACAGATACGGAGCTTTCCATTCTTTTTCGATACAATCACTATCGGCGACAACCAAGTCACCTTATCCATTGGATAAATGAACCCCACTTTCAAAAGTTTATCAATTTCCTCCTTCATCTACTTTGCATAATTAGGGTTCATTCTGTACCGTTGTTGCTTGATTGGAACGGCATCTTCCTTAAGATTGATATGATGCTGATAAAAATGAGGATCAACTCCCTTCATATCTTTATAACTCCAAGCAAATACATCCACATATGATTTTAATAATTGCTGGAGATTCTATTTAAACTCTGCATCAAGCTTACTACTGACCCGGACCATCTTTGGATCCTCCGCATCTCCTAGATTCATGTCTTCCAGCTCATCTGTTGTGACCCGATGGATATGCTTCATGTCTCTCTCATGATTTTCTTCTGCCGCGATGAGAGCTTGAACTTCTTCCAGTACACCCGCATCATCTAAGATAGTGCTCTGGGACGCTGGGGACTTGACCATATCCGGAGTCGAACTATAATGGGAAACAATTTTATCCACATCCACTTCAAAGAGTGATACTAAATCCGGATTTTGGTTAAGGATTTCTTCCTCTGCATCCGCATCAACTCCTTCCAGCCAGTTCAATCCTTCAGCACAAACTAGGCAGACGGATTGTTGTAACATATCGTGGGATGCCACTTAAGTGTACACGGACTTTCTTCTTCCGGTTCAGGATTGTAATCTGATCGGTTGCCCAGTTGTGTTTAATCTTTGCTTGTCTCACTGCCCAACAACATGGGGTAAGATGTAGCAACTTCTTTCATTTTCAACACAATGAAAGCTACTGGGAAATCACATCCTACTATTTGGATTTCGGAGCTTCGGATTAACCCAAGCGGCTTCACTCTTTGTTGATCTACCATTCGGATGAGAAATGGAGCCAGTTCCAATTCTCGCTCTAGGATGCCCAGTTCTCGACGGGTTTTATTCGTGCAGTGTGGATAGGAGATAGAGGTGGATGTGACGACCTATCCATGGTCTTATCGCCTGCCTACATCCGGCCTACAAATCACCTGCCCTCTTCACCAACATTGAGTTGCTAGAGCACCATGATGCCTTCTTGCCTAAGGCATTGCCAGAAGAGTTCCATTGGAAATTCCTGGAGGAGCTCATTTGCTACGACCAGAGGGAGGGAGTTGCACTTGCATCACCACATACTTGGAAAAGGGAGTATCTTGTGAAACCCCTTTTTTAGGGGAGACATTTGGCTACATGCTCAGCCGCCTCCAAAAGGTGGCTTTGAGACTCTTGGCTCAAGATTGCGCTTCGGGTGCATGTGAGAGGAATTGGAGCACCTACTCTCTCATACAAACAAAGCTCCGCAATCGCTTGAGCACACAACATTAGAGCGGCTAGTGTATTGCCGCACTAACTTGTGCATGTTACGTGCCATGCACAAGATGGACTTAACTAGACAGGTATAAGTTACAACTATACTTATAGACTATAGTAACTAGTTCCCCACAAATGACAACTTAAAAGTTAAGTTGTAAAACTTCTAACTTTGTTTTATTTGATAATAACTATGTGTCAATGCGTATTATCACTTGTAGGTCAATGTGGACGAGTTGAAGCTCACAAGCGACTCTCTTAGTGTCCACAAGGAGGTAGACGAGGAGGAGAGATTGTATGCGAAGCCCTATGCAGAGCTCAAGGAGATTGATCAAAGAGTTTCTCGTACTCGTCGTGGGCACGCAACAACTTGGCCTAGTAGCAGAGGACTGCAAGTAGACACTCGCAGATGCACCTTTCGTCCCGGCTCGAGTAGCACAGTGCAAACCTACCATAGTAAACAGGAAACGGGAATGGGGGAACGTTTTGAACCCCCGGAACGGGAATCAAGGAACACCACGTCAACAAACAAAACTAATGGAATTTTGAAACATGTCATTTTAAATGATGAATTTTAAGTAGGACAGGCTAAAACTTTGAAAATTTATGTTATGTATGCATAGTTAAGTGGAACAAATAGAGGAAAAATGGTTTTTTTTATATTTTGCCCTTTTTAAAGGGTTTTTCTGTTTGTTACCTGGGAAACGTTTCAGAACATGGCGGAACGTTTCCCCCTAGCCGTTCCTTGTGGGGGAACATTCCGGAACGTTCCCCCACGTTTCAGAACGTCCAAGATTGGGGAACGCCGTTCCCCCGTTCCCTAGAGGGGAAACGCCGTTCCCCAATAACTATGAAACCTACACATGATAAGGTTCTGGTAGTTCTTCCTCCGCTCCTGCAAATAAGGACGCTCCAATTGCCTTGTCACATGACATTAGAGAGGCCGGGTTTGATGACGAGAGCAGCGAAGGTGACTTCGGATGGGCACTCTTCCAATGGAGATGATCTCTAATTTTAATAGTGATCACTTCTCCATCTAGCCTCCTCCATCTAGATTCTAACCCCAACCCTCTAGCCTCTCTTTTTTGTACACTTCTTCTTGTACTACCTGCGCTTAGAGCACCTCACATTGTATGACTTAGCCTATGTATATTTTCAACTTGGTTTTGATGGAATTTGGGTTTTTGACAACTTGTCTTCTCTTTGAAATTGAAATTACCTAGGTTTGTAAGTTTTTTTTTTTTAAGACCATATTTTATCATACAATAATTTTTTTTTATATCATACCATATTTTCCCGTACGGTATCATATAGTACAAACCGAATCGTATCATACAAAACAACTATGTTCCTTAGAGAGACAAAAGACAACATACATCAACACAACAAAAACCCCAAACGAGATTATTTATCATGTTTTGGGAGACATCCCGGGCAAAGAACCTTTGACTCATACGAAATAGAGAAATTAAAAACCCAATCATAATCTCTCTTTAAAGAAAAAAATTGTCCATCACAGTAGCTGCATGTTCCAATGTTGTGGATGCCTCTCTCTTCTTCAACTTCTACCACCAAGTTTGCATGCACCTTTTCTTGTTCCTTAGGCATCTTCTAGAAGCATCGCTCTTCAGTGTGTCTAAGCTTCTTGAAGAAGTTACATTTGACAGCCCTTTTTCCTTTTCCTTTTATGAACATGGCTTTGTCAAAGTCAAATGTTGTCTTGCTGTTCTTTGAGACATCGATCTTCCTCTATCAAAGCTGCAATCATGTCATCAAAAGAAGTTGTCCTAAGATAAGTTAGGATGTCAGCATATTTTGTCAAATCTTCAATGCTAGACAAAAGGACAACTCTCTTCATCTGGCTTGGCATTTAGGCTACCTAATTGTTGAATGAGAGAGCCTAAATTATTTAAACGTTTCCCTAGATTAATAGTTTCGCTCATTTTTTAGCAAGAGAACCTTTGCTTGGGAAAAACCTTGGAATTGTTAATTTTATTAACAAACAGGTTTTCAAGCTTGTCCCATATCTCTTTTGCAGTTTTGTTGAAGTCTACATAATGAATCACACTATCTGCAACCAAGGTAAGGAGATGTTGAGTTCATGACAGCGATGGCCTTGCTAGCTTGCACCACAAGGCACGACTAAGGCCATCTCTCTGTAGCTTGTAAGCATGAGGCAAGTAGCAAAGACAACAAGCAAGGAGGGATCTCTCTGCCGCTTGTACTAAGCGTAAGGCGGTACGAAGAAGACAAGCAAGCCCTTGGACCTGTAACCATGGCCATGTAGACCCAACACACTCGGAAATGGCCTTTACAAGTGGCCATAATATTGCAGCCTCTTGGTGTAAAAGCCATTTAGCCTTTTTTGAGTGTGTTGGTGACAACTCCACTTTGAACACCATGTAGACTTTGAAGGAATGATTAGCTTAATAGCAACCTAGCCTATGTATGGTAATGCTTTTGAAAAAAATCACTAAAAAATTTGTCACAATTACTAATAATTATTGCTTGTTATATCCTGTTGGATATTCAGAGCTTCAATGTGTGAACACTCCCTACCAGTGTGTGTGTGAACACCTCTTAAAGGTGAATGTGTGCAAGTGTGTGTGAACAAGGGCTTACAGTAGCCACTTAAGTGTTTGTGTGTGTAAGCAATGATGTGTGCCACTACCCCAGTGAGAGTAGAGTGTTGAGAAATGTATGGCATTAAGCATTGTACCTTGTGAACTTCAAATCAATCAATACAAGCATCACATTGTATTGTGCAATCATCTGATTTCAATTTGTTACATCACACTTCCTCTCTCTGTTCTACACATACACCATGATTGTTCATCATCCTCCATAGTGCTGTTGTGTTAACCCTAAAACACCACAAATGGTATCAAAGCTAGTTGTCCACCGCTTGAAAGCGCCGCTACCGCCAACTTTTTCGGGCAACGCTAGTGTTGGGTGCACCACCTCAGCCCGACCCCCGGTGGCGCCGCCATCTTCGTCGGCTTTTCCGAGCGGCGCGAGTGTCTAGAGGACCACTGATGTTTTTTGTCCTCGATCGCCAATGCTCCACCGACGCCACCGCCGTGCTGCTTTGCCGTCAACTGCCACCTATCCGCTTGGTCTACCCCACTCGCCTGCTGCTGCTGCCACCGCCAATGCTTTGAGCAAAGCCGCCTTCTGATGCCCCTCTTCGTGACCTACTCGTCCTTCCTCTAGAGCCGAACTTCAGTGCCTATTACTTACTTTCCTTCTTAGCCTCTACATATACCATGGATCCTAAGAGAAACAATGTTGTTTTCGAAAAGTTCTCTGGACCTAACTTCCCTACCTAGGAGAAAAAGATTCGTCTATTTCTCATGCATGATGGTGTTTGGAACGTGATCACTGGCACTAAGGAAAAGCATGAAGGCATTCAAAGTGCAGTTTAGCAAGACAAAAATGACAAGGCACTGACACAGACTGCCCTTGGTCAAAGAGGCTCACCAACAGGCCTTGATATAGCGGCCTACTGGTGAGCCTCTTTGTCTCTTTTTTTTGTATTTGAATGTTTATCTTCACACTTCTCATGCTTGCTGTCAGCTTCACGCATGCTAGCTGGAACCTTGCAATGTTGCAGCACGTGTTATGACCAACCTTGAAGGAACTTGTTGCCTTCAGCTTGAAGCATGCTATGCATGCTTAGTTGTCACCTTGTAGGGTCTGGATTATTATTTTCAAGAGGGATATATGTTGCCACCTTGAACGCTAGCCCCCCCCATCACAAGCACCAGCTCTCGAACGTCGTGCCAAGCTTCCCTACTACGAGTGCCACATCAGTCTCCTCCCAGACCACAGCTGCCAGCCTTGCTCCTGAGCTGCCACACATCTCCCAAGCCTCAAAATGCAACAACTCACCAGTGGCCTCTCAGCCCTAGTGCCACCTAGGCACTCCCTATTATAATTGTTTCTTGGTTTGAAAGGGGATGAGTGAGAGGACTATAGCTTAGGCTAAAAACGTTGAACATCATAAAGCCACTCAAAAGGGGGACACTGCAGGGACATATTGAATCAATAGCAGGTCAATACTAACACTGTGATTTGATGCCTTTTTTTTCTAGCTTTTAACTGCTTTGAATAGAAAGCCAAATTCTCTTTCAATTTGCTTGCTTCAAATAGAAAGCTAATGCCTCTTGTTGGAGTAATAGAAGCCTCTTGAATTTTGCGGGATAGATGCACATTTTGCTACCAATGTAACCTTCTTGTAGAGAATGGATGTGGTTCTAGTGTATCTCAACAAAGTGATGAGCTTGCCTTCATCAAAACAAAAGCAACTCTAGCATCTTGGATGACCCTTTTCCCAAAAATTATGCCAAAATTATAAGGTAAGGGTGCCTTATCAGCATAGCATTAAATGCCCTTTTGGGGTTCAATTCTTTGAGATTTGGCGCCATGTATGCTTGCAATATGCGGCCATTATAAGCAGGACCTTGGATGGGTCGGCAGTGATAGAGTGTAATCATGCTAAAATTAATGCCATATTGCTAGCCTCACTTGATTCAAAATGTTAATTTTAGACGAGCTGCTCGATTTTTCAATTCGCTCAATTCCACTCGCTTGATCTTTCGCCTGCCTCGGCTAGATGACATGTGCATCACATCTGTGAGTGCCACATTCGACATCGGCTCCCCCATCACATCTGTGAGTGCCACATTCGACATCGGCTCCCCTCCCCCCCCTACTGCAGATACCTCTAGCGTGATAGTTGGAGCCCACTATATCCATACAGCTGGGCCAGAGTGGAGTGTGATAGTTGGAGCCCAGTATATACATATAGCTGGGTCAAAGCGGAGTGGGCCCACATGGAGCACAGGATCGGTGAGCACCTTGAGGCTTGGACGTCTATGCACCAGGACAGACTGTGACTACTCGCCGTCCAAACCCTCGCCCAAGTCACACAGGGTAGAGGGCAGCTGAGACAAATCTGACCCCACCAGACCCCTTTTATTCGCATGGTCTCTTGGAACATTCAAGGATTGGGTGGCCCGCAATGCCGCTCTAGGCAGGGAGTCCTTCGCAAGGAGCTACAGAGAGCCTTAGTGGGAGGCTCTATCGACATTATCTTTCTTGAGGAGCATCACTTGTCAGAGCTGCTCATACCCGCACATGCAGGAAGGTTTTGCAGGGCAGGAGCCACACTTTTTGGTCACCTGCCCGTCTTCTGCTCGTCTGGGGGCCACGGTGGAGTATATATCTCGCTTCTTCTGGTGGTGGTAGTGGACTCCGGCACCATAGTCCCCACGAGGGCACAGTGGGTGATTATCAAGCTTGGGGAGGACAGGGTGGGCCTCCTCAACATTTACGCCCCTAACTCCATGGCAGGTTGACGGACTTCTGGAGCATCTGGCAGGAGGAGCACAGACCCCAACCTCTCCCGTTCGATGTTGATGAGAGGGCTTAGGGACAAGGCGGTTTGATGTGTATTTTAGCCAGCACTTCCTTTTCGGATGATTCGCCCGTCATCCGCTTTCTAGAGGAGACAGGATAATCAGCAAAGCCTCCGCATACCCGAGAGCTTGATCCAAGACCCGGAGATCTGCAGGAAGATTGAGGAGCTATGGGAGAGCTTGGTATTCCATGAGAGGAGAGTGGCAGCGACTCTAGATACTGGGCTTAGCAAGATCAGTGCCATGCTCCAGCAGGTAGCTTAGACCAGATTAGCAGAGTTTAGAGAGCAGGAGAGGGGTCTTTTGCCAGAGCCTAGCCTCCCTTCAGTGCCTGCAGGAGTGCACACCAAACAGCCCTTGGATTGAGGCTCAGATGGCCACAGCCTGCACTAAGATTAGTTAGGAGAGGAGAGCGGAGTACAGATTCCATGTCCGGGCATCTTTCTGGACTCAGGTCAGTGATAAAGGCACGGGATTTCTTTGAGATGACAAACGCCTCACCACCAGAGGGGAGAGAGAATGTCTGGCAGCATATTCGTGAGGTGGTCCCACTGGCAATCTGGAGTATCTTGATGACACCCTTCTCTTCCGAGGAGATTGCAGACGCTTTGCACACGCTCCCTAGGGGCAAGTATCCAGGCGAGGATGGGCTTCCAGTTCCCCTGTTTCTTCATCACTGCTGGGAGCTCATGGAGGGCGGCTTCCAAGTGGCCTTCAATGAGATGCTAGAGAGACTGGCGGATGGCTTGATTCACTTGATCCCCAAGGAGGGAGGCAACAAGTTGCGATTCGCCAGTGGAGACCTATCACCCTCTTGGGGACAGCCTACAAAATCCTAGCCAAAAACATCAACCATCAAGCCCCACCTCCAGATCTGATCCATGGCACGCAGACTAGTTTCATCCAGGATAGGAGCATCCTGGATAACATCTTCACCTTCTGGGAGGTGACCGCCAAGGCCCATTTACATCACCAGGACTGAGCGGTTCTCCTAGATTTCGAGAAAGCCTATGACAGGGTGGATTGGGGCTTCCTGAGGGGACTGTGCAGGATGGGTTTCTCTGCCACTTGGGTCCGAGGTGTCCCCACCCTCTACTCAGCCTCTCACAGCCACGTCCTTTTCCTTATCTTGGTTTCCAGGTTGGGATGGCATCACCCCAGTGCAGCAGCTTGCGCCCCTTCTCAATATTCAGAAGAAGCTTCTTTACTGGAGTATGACCATGCTCTCACTCGTTGGTCGAGTAGTGGTGGTGAACCAGGTCCTTCTCGCCACCATGTGGTACATCACCACCTGCTGGGCCTTCTCCGAGGCATGTATTGGTTAGGTACAACTTGATCCACAACTTCCTTTGGGCATGCAATGATGGCAGACCGTCACGGGCCAAGGTGGCATGGAGAGTCATCATCCACCCTCACCACAGAGGTGGCTTGAGCATTATTGATCCTTCAATGTAGAGCAGACCCTTGCTGGGCAAGTTGATCATCAGTTGGTAGCCTCTTTCAAGCTGGGACCACATTCGTTCTGCTCTTCACCAGTCTCCCCTAGTCCTAGACCAACAGAGCCTTCCACAGCAAATCCTGCGGCGGCGGCCTAGATGGACTGTGTACTCAAAGAAGGGGATGTCATGGACATCCTACGAGACAAAGGGATCGTGCCATTGCCACTCACGAGGATCCCACTGTAATCTTCCATGGCCGGAAGATGTCCCACAATTGCTTCCAAAAATCAGCAAGGAAGCGCATGGGGATGCCCTGTGTTTGCCAGCGTGTTGCTGCCACCAACATACTATCAACCTCTAGCATCTAAATCCTACGGCGACCCAGACGGACTGTGTACTCAAAGAAGGGGATGTTGGGGGCGTCCTCGGGGATGAAGGGATCGTGCCACTGCCACTCATCACCAGGATCCTAGTGTAGATGCATCACTGGCCGGCCCTCCCATAACCATTACAAGATCTCTCTTTGGTCACTTTGGCCAGAGGTGGGTCGGCGTGCAATCGGTGGTCATGAAACCCAATCACTCTCACCCTTTGTAAAATGCAGTTGTTGAGGTCTTTTGTTGAGGGGGGATTGGTTCAATTTGCCCTGTGGTCCTATAGAGAAAGTCATGAGGGTGCCTACATCTGCACCATGGACTTCCATCGGGATATCATGTCTGGTAAAAACCTCTACCCACTCAAAGGGAGGCGGGTTTTGGATGAGTGCGAGCCACTCAGGAGGGATGGAGGAGTCGATGTTGAGGTTGAGTGTCTCTGCCTCGGATCTCGACTAGGCTCCTCTCCTGCAAAAAGGTGAACCACTTTCCAAAAGACTAGGCCAGTCCCTTGCTCAATGCGCCCCATGAGACATAGGACGGGAGCCAAGCATGTGGCCACTAGGAAGCGTAATCAAGGGGTTCCAAACCAGTAAGGTTGATAGTATGTTAGCGGCAACAACACATTGGCAGGGAGGGCATCCCCACACACTTCCTCAGTGATTTTTGGAAGCAGTTGTGGGGCATCTTTCGCCCACGGAAGATCTCTCTTTTCCTTTATCAGATAGCACACAGGAGCTTGGCAGTGGGCACTTGGCTAGCAATTGGAGATCAGCCAGCTCTCTGTTCTAGACGTGGACACCCTCAGAGTCACAGGCATTGCAAGCATTGCCTTTGGGATTGTCCCAAGGCACAGCTCTAGGCAAGATCACAAACATTTGGAGAGCATGACCAAGCTGTGGATTCAGTAAGACATCTTTTATATGCATAGTAGGTTGGCATGCATAAACCAGATATAAATCTAGATCCAAGAACGATGGTAAATGTAGAACATTATGCCTATATGCTAGGATTTTCCAGTGACATAAAGAAGAGTGCGGCGGAATCACAAATACAACAAGCACAAGAGTCCTAATCTACTGCTTTGTATTATGTATAAGAAAGAGGTAATACAATTGAAATTCAAGTACAAGATGTGGCTGAGAAAAAAGACCTCAAATCACAGCCCTATGACCTATTGTACACTCCAAGCTAGCACTTTGCCTATAGAGAAATGCTCTATGAAGTCCAACATTGAGGAAAGGAGATGAATATGCCAATTTGGCTACCCACGTATATATATGCACCAATGCTCCTAGTCAGCCAGTAGTATTGATATCGGCCACCTGTACTAAAATGTCACCACCACCATGTGTCACCTGTGCTGTCTGACTCTGCTTGTCGGTTGCTACCTGATGTTGTGCCCTACATACTCATAGTAGGTGCATCACAATAAATATAGCATGTCTAATAATATACAGCAGATTAGGGTTACATCTCTTGTCTTCTGAGTGTTTGCAAGTTAAGTAGGATTAGCATTCATCTCTCTTGCTTAGCATTAATCATGATTCTGCAATGCATGTAAAGTGGTATCAAAGCATTGGTCAGCCCTTAGGTAGAGTTTGTGCATGTTGAAATAAGGTTGCTAAAATTAGGGTTTGCATTTAAGGTTTGCAAGCCAAAATTAGGGTTTCCTTGTTTTGCATTAGTTCAGCCTTTGCATCACCGTTTTCAGCCTTGCTTCAGTATGCATAGCAAATTATGGTTTGCATTTTTGCAATTTCAGCCCATTTTTTCGTGTAGCATATTTTGCATATAGACTAGGATCAGCAAAAGTCTTCACCTAGGTCTAACCCAAGTAGAAAATGGCTTCTTTTGGATACTCCCTCGACAAGAACCTTATCTTGACGAACTGCCATCTGGGAGAGCCCCAGTTCGACCCCCCTCAAGAAGGGCAAAAAATTCATCCATCCAACATCCCCCTCATTTCAAGGGAGGAGAGCAGCCCCAGATCACTAGAGACCCAAGCTCTGATACTATCTCGGAAGACGCTTGACAACCACCTTAACAGCATTGCTAGCAGCATTCTGGACAGCCAACCACCAGGAGGTGCTGAACTCTACAAGCTCGGGAAGGTCCAGTATTGCTGGCTGAGACCCCACCTCCGCTGCCAGTCTCCCCTTCCTCAAAAAACTCGCCCTCCAAGAGTAACATGACTCCTCTTTGTGGCCCCTATATGATCCATCCGCACACCATGTGAGAAAAATCCAAGCGAGTTAACACCCCTTGGACCCCCCTCAAGCAGGGCAAGAAATGCACACATCCCGCATTGTAGAAGCCAATGACAAGGACTTACTTAGAATATTGTGACAAGGTCATTCTTAACGATTTTTGCCCAGGTTTGCTAAAATGAAAACTGCCAATATATTAGTAGGTTACTGGCAGGTGCACACAATCAAGGGATTCTCAAAAGAGATACGTAGGGCTATTGGGGTGAAACAGGGGTGCCCATTCTCCCCTATGTTGTTTGGATTCTACATAAATGGACTAGCTAATTTTGTTGATACTTTTGGGGGACTAGAACTACACAAGCACAGATATTGGTTTCTGTCCCTTTTTATGTGAATGTATTACTTTTATCACACTCTCCACACATGCCACAACACCGTCCAAAGTTTTCCCAGAACAGACACCTCAAACTTAACCTTGATAAGACCAAGGTTATATCTTTCACACTACCGTAAGTTACTTCACAAATCATCATTGATGGAGAGCTAGTGGAGATTGTAAGAGCACACACAAAGTTGGGAATGGTTTTCTCACACCAAAAATGTACACCACTGTGGTGAGAGGTTTTGCATCATAGGCCTGCCTTGAGTGACAATATTTTCAAGCCCATTTCAACAGGCTCAAACCAAGGCACTCATTTTTCAGACAAGCCCATTTTCAACAGGCTCAAATCAAGGCACTCATTTGTCAAGCAAGCCCATTTTCAACAGGCTCAAACCAAGGCACTAATTTGTCAGAGACAAGACCATTTTCAATGGGCTCAAACCAAGGCACTCATTTGTCAGACAAGCAGCCATGTATTCTGCACCCTATTGGGCTATTGACCTCCCTAAGGTAGAGTGTATCCAAATATAGAGACAAAATATGATGCTACCACACCTTATTTGCAGTAAACACTCCATCCCCCGTCACATTTTCTTAGCAGAGTTTGCGGCTCACCCATTGCACATAGATGCATCATTTCAGCTGATTATTTATATTTATTAAATGGGAGAGAACAGTTGAAAGCACGTACCGATTTATCTGGCTACTCGGTGACACCGAGTGTCGGTCTGCACAAACACACATTGGATGATATCTCATGAACTTTACCCACCTTTGCAATATAGCCAATCACAAAGAGCTATAGTGACCAAACAAAAGCGAAGAAATACAATTATCAGAGATGGCCACAGAACATCCATAGGTCATGGTTTCAACCTCACAGGCATTGGGTTTACTTACCACATGGCAGAAACCCCCAAGACCACCTAATTAGAGCTTAAATAAGGCACAATCACAAGGAAATGGCCTGAAGACATCTCCAAGCCTTGCAGCATGTTGTGAACCCACTTTGTAGATCCATAGACTGAGCTTGCAGCTTGAAAGAGGAACGAACATACGGCTCAAACCCACTAGTACTTCACAGTGCAAATTTTCATTTCTTTACTGCAATAGCAATTAGGAGATGCCCTATGCATCTCCTATTACAGATTGTATATTTGGGCGATCCATAACACGTATCCTACCCAAGGTTCAAGTCCCATTCCTGCGCTTTGATGCCATCCAATGGATCATATGTGGCCCATCGGCTTGGCAATGACATTAGCCACATCATCATCATCATGATCCTCTCTCTCTCTCTCTCTCTCTCTCTCTCTCTCTCTCTCCATAGATGATTATATGTATACACACGCATATCTGTAACTACATGTGCGCAGACCACCTGATGGCCATGTTGAGGCATAATAGAATTCAACAACAGTCCACAGAGAAAGCTTGGCACTGGAAATGCAAAGAAGCAAAATGCATGAAACATAAATTAAATGGTACCTCGGCAATCTGTTTAGCATGGTGCTGCGAGGAGCCCAGAGACGTGCAAGCCATGTGCAGCTCCCAGGGAGACTGTTAGCTGCATTTCAGACGTAGAAACATGAAATCACTGCTTAGAAGTGTTAATATGCAAGACTTATACTAATAATATGCTTAGACGCCCCTCACACCTTACTTTTAACATGTACACACGTGTTGTGTTTGCGTATAATTATATATATATATATTATATATGTGTATGTATGTATTAATATATATGTGTGTGTATGTATGTATGTATTGCACGTGCACACGCTTTGCTTTTAACATGAGTGGGAAAAACATTAGGCAAAGAAGCGAGTTCACGAGTTTGCACCGAATCCTAAGATATAAACTCACGATTGCTCCTTTAACCACATCTTTACCTTTGTTTGAATCTATTAAAATTGCTCGAAGGAAAAGAGGGTTTAGAAAATTTTTCATAAGAACTATCATGCATTCTAGAATCTCTAGAAGTCTATAGCAGAGTTGAGTTTACGAAATGACACACATTAACATATATCCTAATGGTAGGCTTAAGACAGCTTATAAATTTTCTTCTTTGCTCTCTCGCTTTGACCTTCTTGGTCACTTGAACCTGCAATAGAATACCCCAGAGTTTGTCGATGTAGTTACATATTTTCCCTTTCTACTTAGTGTAGATAATAATCACATCGTTGATGAGCTTTACCCTTGTATTGTGAAGAAAGAAATAGAATTCTTTCTATGTACTAGGTCGATGCTTGCCCTGTTTAATCACATTATATGTACTGGGTCGACGCGTGCCCTGTTTAATCACATTCTACCACAAAGCAACATTTCTAATTAAATGATTGCAAACATATTGAATTTTTTCTTATAATTTTTTGCCTAAAAAGTAATCATCTAGCTGATTGAGCAAAATAATAAGCACACCAGTGTCTTTCCTCCCATTTTACAAAGTGAATGCCTTTCGGGAGCCTTTCTAAAAACTCTAGGCACACAATGTAGACATGGCATGATCACTTTCCTTTTCATCAAAATTAGAAAAATCACCTTTGTGCTTATGATTACGCTTGATACGGCATGCCTATGATCACTTGAGACCCCTATCCTTTCCAACACCCAAAACAGCTACATCGGAAGATTGGAGGGTAGAGCATCTTACTCGCGCGGCCTTGCTACTATAACACTATCCCTTACCCCTATCCCTAACCAACACTCAAAACATCTACATCGGAAGATTCACGGGTAGAGCATCTCACTCAGGCCTCTCTGATCTTATCAAACATGTTTGGCACACAATGTAGTCGAACATTATCCCTTCCCTTTTCATCAAAATTCAAAAAATTGCATTTGCACTTATGATTATGCTTAAAACGGCATTCCAACTCGTGCCTATGATCACTTGAGACCCCTATCCCTTACCAACACTCAAAATAGCTACATCAAAAGATTGATAAGTAGAGCATCTCACTCGTGGGGCCTCGCCTACAATGACACTATCCTAATGTGGGCTTAACTTTGCACTAGGAAATGTATATGATTCCTCCAAGGGAATGTCCCTCCATAATTCTCACGGATAGAAGTCATATCGGTGACTCAAGGAGAGTACCAACATCCCATCCCTCGATCATGGAGAAGATGTTTCTACTCGAATTTTTCTTTTTTCTAGAATTAAAATACTATTTTTTCCCAAGTTTATTAAATTTTCAAACAATTTTTTATTTTCATTTGGAAATCACCCATTTCAGGTCCACCCAGCCACCCGCTTCCCAGTGGTGTACCCAATTTGTACTTCGTCCAGATCCATAAGCATAGCCTAAATCCCATCCAATCCCCTAGGTCTAGCCTACCACCCCTATGGAGCCAGTGTGAACTCACACACCCATAATTGATATTCCCGATTCATTACTCACACCCCCAACTGAAAGAAGATAGTTCATGCACACACCCTATAGCATACAAGTAATTGACAATGTATTTAAAACTTTTAAAAGTATAGAAAAACATACATACTAAGAATCATACTAAAAACACTGAAATATCATCTATCTTTGCAAATAGTAATAATATCACATGTATCCAAAATATCTCCTCGCACCATGCCTCTTCTCCTCAAACCAAGAAGATATGCACCTATCTAAGTCGCTCCAACTTGTGCTCCCGTTAGGTGAGGAGCCCACAAGTCTTACATCCTAGATCAACAGGAGCCACTTATGATGGCCATATCCTTCCCAAGGCCTGAGCACTCCAGGTTACATTCACACTAGAGTCTTATGACCATCACTAAATCCCTACCTAGACCTACTTGGCATAGTATACTCCAGAGCCGTCTCTTTCCTCACATCAAGCGTGCCGATCAAGGTCTCGGGTGACCATCTTTGCAAAACAAGACTCACACGTCTGGAGCGTGCCGGTTAAGGTCTCAGGTGACCATCTTTGCAAAACAAGACTCACCACTCAGATGACATTCACCCGACATCACATCAACTTGTGAGGTAACGTCAGAAGCTCCACACAGATTCTAATATTTCAACAAACAATATCAAACAAGTATCAAATGTGATCAAGCAACCATGCCACACATGCATCACGAAATGAGAAACCATCGCAAGTTTCGAGCGATAAGACAATCTCAATCCTCCTCCATCGAATGCCCGAATGTGTTTCCCAATCCAACCACTTTCCTTGAATAACATTTATGGGTCTCTTCAAATTCTATGTTAAGTCCTAAAGTTACTTGTTTCTAATTTGATCCTTTGTTGCTAAGAAGAGCCTTAATCTATACTTTCACCAAAGGCTATAGTAAAAATTACAACTAGGTCTAAACTATGTCTTTATGGTCTAAACTTTGTTGCTAAAAGAAGAGCCTTAATCTATACTTTCACCAAAGGCTATAGTAAAAATTACAACTAGGTCTAAACTATGTCTTTATGGTCTAGGGAAATTTTCCTTGAGGTTGCATCTTTAGGCTTGCATTAAATTTCCCAAAACTAACACTTTGGTGAAAACTACACTTAATTTGCTAAGGTCAACCCCCTTAGTCTCAACATAAACCTTAAGGATACGGCTAAAAATAATTAGTTTGATTCTTTGTGTTTCAAAAATAACCAATGAATTCAATTTACCCTAAAAGAATGAATTTAAGTCATTTTTGGATTCTTATGGTCAAAGGATAAAGGTCTAAATCAATTATACACTAGGTGCATATTTTTAATTTACTATAAATATTTAGAGGTCTAAATCCATTATAAACTAAGTGTATGCACTTAAATTCATATTTTTAATTTACTATAAATATTTAGAGAGAATTAAAAAAATAAAAAACTAAATTTATGCAAAAGAATAGACAAAAGAATCAATTTGACATAGAAAATTATCACTTTGAATATATAGGCCAAATAGTACTTGATACAAGGCTTGAATAATATGTAGAAGTACTATAGTTTGCACTCTCCAAGCCTCCAAGAAGTCCACGAGTTTTCTCCTCAACTTTAATGCTTACACAAGCTCCAATAAATGTAATAAATGCCCAAAATTCAAGGTAGGAGTACCTAGGCTAAGTAGGATAGGTAGTAGTACTTAGGCTAAGTACGATAGGTAGTACAAACTATAAGAAGAAGTATATGGGTTCATTATGACAACCTTGTTGTACTCACAAAAATTTGTGAATTTCTAGGTTTGGGTTTTATAGGAATTCTAGCCTATGCCACAAGTGCTCTAGAGTTAATGCCCAGCTCCTCTTGGTGGCTCATACATCATGCATACCTTACATTTTGTGAGCTATCTAATATGGAACTCAAGTTTCTCAAGTTAACTAAAGCTAAGGGAGCCCAACATCACCAAACCACTAGCTAGACTCAAAACCATAAACCTTTTTCACTTTCCATAAACCATCTTGGTAAAACCATGAGCACCTAAACTACCTTCCACTTTTCCTTCTTGTTTTAATTTAAACTATGGTTTCTCCCAAACCTTTGAACCTTAATGTAGTTTTTTAAAATTTCCCAAGGGTGCACACACACTTAATCTAAGCCCATTTAATTTATTTTTCTCAAGATGCTACCAACACCTTTGCCCAAGCTCTTGGTCGTAAGCTAAACCCTACATTTTAGATATAGTTATGGACTCAAATTCATTTATGATCTAAGTGCTTTCACACAAGGGTACATATACACATGTGTGCACATATGAACAATTGCACTTTTATAAATTTTCTTAGCATATGAGCCTTATTAAAATTTTAGAATTATCACCTAAAATTTAATTTTCAAAGGTTTTTTCTTATTTTTGAACAATTTTCCCATGTGCACATTTCTTCTTCAAGAATTTACACTTTTGGGCCATTTTCTTTTATTTGAGATTTTCTTTGATCGCAAGGTAGGAGGGATCTTACATTTTCCCCCACTTAAGTATCAAGATATCCTCATCTTTGAACTCGAGATAAACTTTATCTAGATCCTCTTCTTTTTCTCACATTACATCTTCAATAATAGGGAAAAACTTCCATTTAACCAAGTACTCTTTTAGAATCCTATTTCTTAGAGGTTTCTCATGAACATCCAGGATCTCTTTAGGTTCTCATGAACATCCAGGATCTCTTTAGGTTTCAACTCCATATGTCCTTGCATTGGCATGATGATGTGATTATCTTCTAAGATGTGCTCAAGGTTCAAATGATACTTCTTCTCAATAAGCTAACATATGAAAGACGTGAACCTTTAGATATGGTGGAAGAAGCAAATCCCCATCTAGGAACTTACGGAAGACAATTTCTCAAGCAAAATAATTATTCAACCATTCAACTTAAGCTATTGCTAAAAATTCAACATAAGCCAAGATTTCAAATTTAACATATAAAAATGCATGAAAATACTTAGCTCTTGTAAGACAAACATTGGGTACAATCTTCCTCCCTCACATGTATGGCCTATTCCCCACACATGAGTATTTTGAGCATTAAATTGCCAAAATATGCCATAGCCTCAAAAAATATAGACGTTGTGCTTTTTCTTGCATGATGCTCTCTCTTTACAGAGTTCTTAAATATAAGATTAAGGGGAAATCTTTTAAGCTCTATAAAATAAATATTCTTGTGCGATGCTCTCTCTTTACTCAAAATACATAGATCTTAAATATAAGATTACTTGGGGGTAGGGGAAAGATTTTAAGCTTTATAAAATAAATATTTTTGCAAGTCTATGCTTAGAGTCTAAGCTTGTAAGAAATAAATAAATAGATGTGCATAAGCTAGCACATAAATACAAAGCTTGTCCAAAATAATGAATGCCTTCCAAAAATAATAACTTATGCACTTTCTCTCAATCTTCTAAGTCCTCTTTGCCTATAAAATATCCAATAAGAAATTAGTAAACAATTATTCCATAGGCATATAAACCATCACCACACACATGGTCATCAGGCGTAAGTACTCCAAGAATCAGCCTGCGATACAAACCAACTATAATAAACATAGGAAGCCACAAGCATACATCAATGTACACCAAATGTATTAATATTTGAAATGGCATCACCCACAATATTAACATAATTTGACATGATATGCAAAGATAATCTAGGCATCCCCCAAATTATCAAAGAGGGTAGAAAATTATTTTTAAGAGGGCTTAAAATACATTCTCGTAACATTCCCATATTGCTCTTGCGCATGTGTAATAAAGTGTCTTACCTCACTCAAAATGCGACTAAAATTAATAGTGAATTGATCAGCAACTTTGATTTTGTAGGAAACTCTTGTAGTCGGAATAGGCAAAGATTTTTCATAATGATCTAGAAAGGTGCTCGACCAGTAGCCAAATGAGGAGTATTATAATATGAAACCTACAAAAGATGAATATACTTATCCCATGAACTAGGTTATTAGGTAACATAGACTCTAAGTAGAACCAAGATAGTGCTATTGGTAACCTTAGTCTGTCAATTCATTTTTGGATTGAAAGCAGTGGAGATCTAACTTAGTGTCTAAGTTTGAGAAAAGAGTGATTAAAAAAATTACTCCATAATCTAGATTCTATGTTCCCAAGTATCATTAGGGATTGGTAGAGGTTTGAGAAGTCCTTGTGTCTTATCTTTATAACTTTTAATTTTTTGAAAAATAGAACATTCAACCACAAATTTTGATATATGTTATTTAAGATAAGGCCAAAATAAATCTCTAGGCACTAATTACAAAGTCACAAAAACACCTCGATGACACATGTATGGTGTTGATGCATTTCCTCTAATATAAATTATATGAAAGGTTGTGTAGTGCACAATCTCTTCTAAAAGAAGAGGTAATGATCATGACGACATGAGTAATCACTGATAGGATTCCAATTATTATTTCTAAGCTTTATCTAAACTTCAAAGAAATTAGGATCATGCTCATAGGATTCTCTCATAGGACTCAAGGATTCACTCTCAATCATAGAGATGTCATGGACAGTAGGACATCTACTTAAAGCATCTACCACAATCTTTTCCTTCCCTAGTTATCGGATCATGGGTTGAAAACTATGGATAAATGAAGCCCATTTGATATGGCGTAGTTAGAAATCAAAGGTTGGGTCAAATGACAATGCTATGTTGATTAGTTTTTATTAAAAATTAACATCCTATTAAATGATATTTAAAAAGTCTCAAAGCATGTACAAAGTAGCTAATTTCTTGTCATATGTACTATAATTTCTTTCTCTTGGTTTAAGCTTAAGACTCTTATAATAAGTAATGGGGTGTCCATCCAACCTGAGAATAGCACCAAAACCTTGCCCACTTGCATCATTAAACTAATAAATTTTTTAAGAAAATTAAATTTTTTTGGCTTTTTTTACATCTTTTTATGCTTAAATAGAGTAAAAATTGAGTTTTGTTTTATTTGGGATATTATTTGGGGGGGCCTATTTTTACATCCTTTTTTCGGCTATTTTTACATCTTTTTATGCTTAAATAGAGTAAAAATTGAGTTTTGGGCCCCAAAAATTACTTAAAAAATCACTAAAAATTTTCTAAAATTGCTGGCTAAGCCTCTCAAAACCCACCAAAAATTTAGAGTAGCCCATTTGATCACCAAAAACTCAAAAAATTGAGGATTTTAGTATTTTAAAGCTTTTTGGGGCTTTTGAGATTATGGGAGCTTAATCCCAATTAATCATAATCACATAAGATAAAGATAGGCACATATTTGATGAGAGAGAGAGCTTATTGTGAGTCACCTACAACCCTTGATGAGAGAGAGAGCTTATTGTGAGTCACCTACAACCCTTGATGATGTGGAGAAGATGAAACTACTTGATTTGTTGAGATTTGAGCGGTTTTGGCTAGCTAAACACATCTATGGTACTTGATTAAGAAGAGGGTTAAGGGATTAAAAAGTGGTTTTTGATTCTTGAGTGGTTCTGAGTAAACAAAAGTGGTTTTCCACCTTACTTTACCCTTTGGTTATTTCCCAATGGTCATAAATACCTCTAACCTTCAACCTTTACCTTTAGCCTATAATTTCTTTAATCCTTTTCAATTGTCTTTTACAAATTGACCTAGCCCATGCTTTGATACCACTCGCACAATGATGCCCATCTCAAAATTTACGAAAGATAGTTTCTCAAGAAAAATAATTATTCAACCATTCAACTTAAGATATTGTTACAAATTCAACAGGAACCAAGATTTCAAATTTAACACATGAAAATACTTAGCTCTTATACAACATAAACACTAGGTGTAATTTTCCCCCTCACATGTGTGGCCTATTCCCCAAACATGAGTATTTTGAGCATTCAATTGCCAAAATAGACCATAGCCTTTATAAATATTAAAGTTATGCTTTTTCTTGCACAACGCTCTCTCTTTATAAAAAATAGAGAGCTCTTAAATATTAGATTACTTAGGGCTAGGGGAAAGCTTTTAAGCTTTACAAAATAAATATTTTCAAGTTTATGCTTCAAGTCTAAGTTTGTAGAAATATATAAATGGATGTACACAAGCTAACACATAAATATAAAGCTTGTCCAAAATAATGAATGCTTCCAAAAATAATAACTTGTGTGCTTTCGCCTCAATATTCCGAGTCCTCTTCACCTATAAAATATCTAACAATAAATCAGTAAGTAATTATTCCATAGACATACAAGCCATCACCACACTCATAGGTGTAAGTACTCCACGAATCACCACACTCATAGGTGTAAGTACTCCAGGAATCACCCTACCATACAAACTAACTGCAACAAACATAGGAAGCCACAAGCATATGTCAATGTACAATAAATCACATCATCCACAATATTAACATAATTTAGCATGGCACAAAGACAATCTAGGCATCCTTGAATTATCTAGGGTAGAATAATATTTTTAACAAGGCTTAAAATATGTCCTCATAACTTTATAAGCCTGATCTTCAATATCTTGGTGATAACTTCTTATACTTTCCTAAGGAAAAAGAACTCCTTTTGGGTCATACATGAAAAAAAATCGTCGCCTTCTTTAAACTGGCGATTCAACCTTTTTGTATCTATATAATGTTTTTGTCTATCTTGAGAACCTTTGATATCTTTTCTTATAGATTGCATTTGGTTATTTGGCCCTATGCTCGAGGCTCTTGAATCCGCATGGTCATCATCCGTGAAAAAATTGTGTGGGGTAAGACCTAAGTTTGACCTTCATAAAAAGTGTGAAGTAAGATTAGAGTTTGACTTTCATAAAAAGTGTGAAGCAAGACTCGAGTTTGAAATTCATACAAAATGTTTTCTCAACACGAATTTGAGCTGTTTGCAAGAGTATTAAGCTACGCCAAATTTGTATTCTATATTTATTACTTATAAATTATTTACTATATTTTCTTTATTTACTTATCCGCTTGCACAAAAATTACTAATTTACCTATACTATCCAGAACATAAGAGCGAATTGTTGCACTTCAAAGGAAAATAATAAGTGAGCGTGATTGTAAGATCCCTCCTACCCATGTTCAAAGAAAATGTTAAATAAAAAAAGGCCTTAAATTGTTAATTCTTAAAGAAGAAATGTGCACATGGGAAATTTTTTCAAAAATAAGAGAAAGCCTTTGGAAATTAAATTTTAGGTATAACCCTCAAATTAAATTTTAGGTATAACCCTCAAATTTTATAAGGTTCATATGCTCAAAAAATTTATAAAAATTAGTTTGGAGCAACAGGCCTTCTACACAAGTGCAAGTACAGGACAAGGTAGAGGTTGAGGCCGAGTTCGTGGCCAAGTTGGTGTGGCCAAGTAAGTAATCAAAATTATGGTTAGCAACAACAGTCTTTAGATTTGGATGATAGGTGGACCAAGGAGACCCCTAATTCAAAGTTCTAAGCCTTATTAAACTATTTTGAATTTAAAAATGTGATATCCTTATCCAAAAAGGTTGGAAAATAGGATTAAAAGAAAAATACACTGAGGACTACTATCGTGGTACGTCCTCGAGACACTTCTATAAAGCCTACATTTTGTAAGTGCATGCATCACATAAATACTTTACATTATCATTACCAATGAGTAATACCATACCTAGCAAATTCATTTGGATTGGAGTCAGATCACCTAGGCGGCGAGGTGGAAGAATTGGTCGCAATGGTGCATTTGGTGCTTCACCTCTTACCAAGCTTATCTGAATCATAACTTAATCTATGTAAACAATGTAATAATATTACCAATGAACCATAAGTAAAAGAGTGTCCTGCCTATGTTGTTGCATGACCAACTTCTTCAACTTTTGGGGTTGTCTCAATCTTGTGTGTGCTATCATTAGAATTGCTTTTGTCATATTCTGATGGAGAGGTATCAAAGTTGTTCTCTCTTCCTGTATTGACTTTCCTTTTCCATTCGTTGTATCCTTTTTTGGCACTTTTTTCCCTTCATCATCATCATCCCCTTCATCTTTCAAAAGACCTTTACCTTGCCTTGGACATGTGATTTGTCACGTAGACTTCTAGGCTTCATAATAGAATTCACCATTCGAAAAGATATAAGAAAAAATATTTAAATTAAAGTGAAATATCTAATTGTATAGTTCATACCATGGTTGATTGTTTTTCTTTACAAGCCCGAGTATACATCTCCTTCTTGCTCTTGGGAAATTTTCTCTTGGAAAGTCAAGGAACAATGAGCATCTCTTGTACGCATCCCAAAGGTCTCGAAGTTATTGTTATGTGTACATAGTGCTTTCATGTTTTGGATTGCTCCATTATTTTAAGATTGTAGGCACATCTACAATAGATCTCTCCGCATGGCACTTACAAATCCATCTACACATTATTACATCCATTCAGTTTACAAATATAAGAGTACAACCAAGTAGTAAGTACACTTTATGGAATGTTACGCACTTGAACACAGCACGCTTGTTGGTAGCCTTCATGACAACAAGCTACCACACCTTGTTTCTTTAGGGATCCCACCATTTCCTCGAACACCTTCCCAAATACATTCTCTTAAGATTGGCGAGGTCATTAAGGAATGTATCTGGAAAAATTACCTTATACTTTTTTGATATTTCTGCAAGGACGATTACACCCTACGCTCCAATCTTATGCCATATGACTTCCCTTCAAAGCCAATCCTTGAATAAACTTACATTTGTTGCATTGCAATTGAAATTGTTATTCAAACAAAATAGAGTACTTTGTAAATATCAAGAAGATAGGAAAAGTTATTATTACATACTTTTAGGGATTTTTGAATCCTTCAGCCTTTGTAAAGCACCATTAATCAAAATATCCAAAACCTCTGCTTTGTGGTCATTTGGCAACGAGCTAGCTGCCAAGCTATATAGCCTATCCTTTGTCAAATAATCTGGTTTCTTGTCCCAATTACTTGCACTAGTCGCTTGTAACACAACACCATGATTAAATCGCAACACCATGATTAAATCGCAACATTAAAACCATAAAATGTTGTTACCTACGAAATAGATAGAGAAAATAGTGTAGGATTTCTTACTCAAAGAAACTTTCCCCTTGTGCAAGGTTTGCAATCACTACCAGTCACCTTGGAACATGCACCCACTTTCTTTCATCTTTATAAAATGTCATTCTCCATCTCTCCTCAAACTCTTGTGCAGACAAACTATCTACTACCAGGGGGTCAATATCTCGGGTGGCTGTAAGGTAATCATCCTATTATTCATGAATTGCAACATTAGTGGATGATATGCAAATGTTTATCATATATTGCAAGTGTCTAAAGATTGAAGGTTTACTTGGAATCCTATTTGTGAAAGTTCCGAAAGCTCATAGTTATACTAAGATGGGTGGCCCTTTTTTTTCTATGTCAAGACATGATTATCCATCCATGCCTTATTCATCTCTCTAGTGTGGTTCATGATGATTTCTTTGTTTGCTAGCCCAAGTGCCCTAATGAGGCACACTTTATCCACAAGGGAAGAAGAAACATAGCCCACTTCATTCAGTCTATGGCAACAAAATTTAAGGTTATGATAAAATATAGTACGTCGAATATTCCTAATTCAAAGAGTCTTAAAACATATATTCTCTTACCTGTTTAAGCAAGTGATCACTGTGAGAATCTCCCCCTCACTAACCTCATTGAATTCAATAAGGATAGCATCAACACAACGATGTCTTGATGCAACATTCTTTAATGCTACAGTTAGATAGTGCAAATCTACTAATTAGTCCCAAAACTATTTTATAAAACAAAAGATCGCATTCAAAAAAGTAGGTAGTTTAAGTATACTCACATTTATTAATCTCCTCTATCCATGCCACAACTTGATGATTGCCATCCCACACATACAACATCTTGTTACTCATGAATTCCCACTGTGTGCCTTTGATCATATTCTCGAACTCCTTGTTTTTCAATCACCAAATGTCATCCCATGCAATAACATCATCTTGAGTCACTTTTCTAACAGGATTATGGGATGAGGAGATGGAGCAAATGAACCTACATCTATCGGCAACATAGCCATTCGTATAAAATTCCCTTGCCAGCTTCTTGTACCTAAACTGCACTCTTCATATAGAGGGGTTAGGTACAAGTCTGCACAAGGGAATAAGTGGCAAAGGAGTGGATTTCATCACCTACAATGCATGCATATACACACCTTATGCTTGGTAATCCAAAAGATACCGTATGTAAGATTTGATAAAAAGTTATTAACAATTACCTTCACTCTATTAAGAGTGTCTTGTAGGAGTTCTAATTGCAAATGAGAAGAGGTTTAAGATTAAGAGAAAGAAAATGATTTAAGACTTTGAAGGAAGGATAGAGGCTATGGGTTCTAGGCTGTGCTTATGGATATGATCGTAAGTGTGTACGCGGAGCGGGCGGGACAGAAAAAACGATCTATTTACTCAATTTTATGGCTGGAAGGATCCAAGAAACCATTTTACAAGTTTGTTACAAAACAAGAAGGCTCAACCCATAATGGTTTGTTACACAATAGGTTAGTCCGGAGGTGACTTGGGTGGTGGCCAAACAGGCTATTGGACCCCGCCAACCCCTGGCGATCACAATTGTTGTTCTGGAAAAGTTTTGCGTTTGGATATTCCTAACTCTGGATCCTATGGTTCATATGCTTACGGCATGTCCCATCCGCCTTCTCCTTCTGCTTTTGTTTTGCGATGCCCCTGAAACGAACTTGATTGGGCGGTTCTGGCATACCTTGGCTCATAGGCCCTTTTTCTGCTGCTCACCAATGCATGGCCCAATCCGATCCTCTCATCCGATGTTAAAACTGCACGTTAATTGGACGCGCCTTTGGATACCTTTCCCTGGCCCTTCTTATTGTGTCTATAGCCATGCTTGCTCTGTAAAGGCATGGGGCCCTGTCTGCTCGGGGATGATGGCATCATCTTTAAGCACTGTTTGTTCTGTCTCTCTTGGCCTTCTTCTCCCGCATTGACTCCATTTCCACTCATAGGGTAGTATGCCTTGGTTCAGATTTTGGTACTCCCCTTTGTCTGTCTGCTAGTAGGTGACTCTGTTGTGGCGAGGGGCACTAGCAGTATTTCTCTTTGAGTGAGCTATTTCCTCTTGACCTAGATCCACGAGTCATAAGAGCCAATTGCTTCCCTGCACGGCTCTGGATCCGGGCGAGGGGCTTCTTCCTTGTCCAGCTATTACTGCCTGCTGGGAGTTGCTCTGGCCTTGTCCTACTGCCTTAGGCACTTTCAACTAGTTCATGAATTTTGCAATTCCATCCTAGTTGGACGGCCTCATGACACCCATTGTGCTGTCTGGATTAGATTTTGCATACACATCACATCTATCCACATTACATCACATCACATCACATTCTATCCACATTACATCACATCACATCACATCTATCCACATCATATCTATCCACATCACATATATCCACATCATATCTCATTCATCCCATCCACCTTACATCACATCCACATCATGTCTATCCACATCACATATATCCACATCATATCTCATTCATCCCATCCACCTTACATCACATCCACATCATGTCTCATTTATACACATCTCATCTTATTCATCCACATCCATCCACATGTATGACTACCCACATCCATTCATGCATTCATATCTATCACTTCACATCCACATATATTCATGTCACATCACATCTCTTTACATCACATCACATCTTTCACATACACATCCACATCCATTCTTTCACATACACATCCACATCCCTTCTTTCATATACATTCACATCCATTCTTTCACATACACATCCACATCCATTCTTCACATACACATTCACATTCATTTTCATCACATACACATTCACATCCATTCTTCACATACACATCCACATCCATTCTTCAAATACACATCCACATCCATTTACTTCCCATCTCACCCTTTCACATATCCTCTCTTCTCATTCTCATCTCATCATTCACATCCATCTCATCCACATTCATTTTCATTACACCATATCCTATCACATCCCATTTACATCTTATCACATCTCATTTACATCTTATCACATCTCATTTACATTTTATCACATCCATTCACATCCTATCGCATCTCGTTTACATGTTAACACATCCATTCCGCATCTTTTTTCCATTTAGTAGCTTTTTCTACTTTGATACCGATAATGGGACTTTTTCTAAAATTCTGCCAATAGATTCTTTTTCTGGATGACTATTTTCACATTCCTTCTCAATTCCTCAATTGAATTATATTCAATATTCCTCTTTTGAATAAAAGAATTCATGGGATTTACAAAAATCAATTCTACCCATATTTCCACTTTTGATGAATAATCAAAAATTGAATTATACTAAAAATTCCTCTTCTTCCCATTTGATTTCATGGATGTCAAATACCATTTGATTCCATGGATCTCAAATACCATGGGAATTCCTCTTCTTCCCATTTGATTTCATGGATCTCAAATACCATGGGAATTCCTCTTTTTGCATTTAATTATTTGCATTCCAATGTCATGGGAATCTTCTTTTATCATCAAATATTTCTCATAAAATAATTTCATCTAAACTAAAATACCCATTAATTCAATATGATAGGAAATTCTCTTTTCTCATCTAAATGATGGAATTCCAAATGTCATAGGATTTTCTCTTTTACCATTTAAATATTTCTCATAGATAAAATAAATTTATCTAAAATTCATCTTAGAATTTAAATAAGATATCCAATAATTCCAATATACTAGGAATTTCTCTTTTCCCATCTAAATGATGGAATTCCAAATGTCATAGGATTTTCTCTTTTACCATTTAAATATTTCTCATAGATAAAATAAATTTATCTAAAATTTATCTTTGAATTTAAATAAAATATTCAATAATTCCAATATGCTAGGAATTTCTCTTTTTCCATCTAAATGATGGAATTTCAAATGTCATAGGAATTCCTCTTTTACCATTTAATTATTTCTCATAGATAAAATAAATTTATCTAAAATTTATCTTTGAATTTAAATAAAATATCCAATAATTCCAATATGCTAGGAATTTCTCTTTTCCCATCTAAATGATGGAATTCCAAATGTCATAGGAATTCCTCTTTTACCATTTAATTATTTCTCATAGATAAAATAAATTTATCTAAAATTCATCTTTAAATTTAAATAAAATATCCAATAATTTCAATATGCTAGGAATTTCTCTTTTCCCATCTAAATGATTGGATTCCAAATATGGTGGGAATTCCTCTTTCATTAAAAAAAATAAATTACTAGAAATTTCTCTTTTTGTGAATTAACTATTTATGCATAAATATTAAAATCAATTTTTGCATGGTTATGATGAGAATTTTTTAATTAACCTAGGATGATTAATGCTAGAATATGGTAGGAAGTCCTCTTTTCATATTATGAATGAAAATGATTTATGTGTTGATTTTTCAAAAAAATTACCATAGCTCCGCTGCTATTATTGATAATTTTCAATAATTTTGAAAGCATAAAGTTTAGTAATACCATATGATAGAATAACTATTATTTGGATCAATATCCCATTATGGACTTGATTCCTAAGTTTTCCATAAATTAAATAGCATAAAAGCATTAAAAAGCTACTTCTTTGGCCTCAAATTTGACAAGAACCACTGACTTAGTGTGGTTGGACTAGGTCTGTTGGGTTGATCCAGACGCATTAACAATGCTTGAAATTCAGCTGCATAATCCTTTGTTGGCCTCTTTGTTTGAGTTAGCCTCTGTAGCTTTTCCAGTACTTCTGTTATGGTCTTGTCTTTCTTGAATCTTTTCAGGAAGGATTTCTTTAATTCTTCAAACGTCTGGAAGTGTTCTAGACCATATTATGCATATCACCTGGTGGCCTTGCCACCGAAAGTTGTCACAAAATACTCTGTCTTTTGTGGCAACGGAGTTCGAGTGGCCAAGACTGCGGTTTCGAAGGCAAAGATGTGGGCATCTGAATTCTCCTCGATCTTGCCCTTGAACTTTGGGTACTTGAGAGACATTCTTCCCTAGCTGCAAGTTCTCCTTATCCTTGACCTTCCTACCTCTTGTTTTGAAGCTCTTGGTGATCTTCTTCTTGGTTTCTCAGTGGTTCTTGAATCTGGTGTTATTTTGCTAGCGCGGAATCCCTTCTGGAAGTCTTCTTGGATGATGAATATAGCTTTGGCTTGTCTGTGGTGGCACTACATTTCTCTGTTTGAGCTCCCTTCATTCTCCATGCATTCTCCATTGTACTCCTATGACTTTCTCGTGAACATTCTCGATACCAGTGTGTGCACACTTCCTTTCTAGATCTATTTCAACTAGCTTTTCTCTATTGATTTACTATGCAAGATTTACCTTAGAACTAGCCTCTATCTTCATGTTGCCCTCCTACGTGGTGTACCAGTTCCCCATAGTAGGATCACCAAAGTGTCGATGTGTCAAAGACCTAGCACTTACGTGGTTCGGGATCACCTAGTCGGCTCTAGAAGAGTGGAGACTAAAGCAAATGTGCTCAATGCAATAAGTCAATGCTAGGATGTTGAGCTACCTATCCGAGGAGTTGATCACAACTATAAGTAGGTTAGTTTCGGGGTTTGTCTTGAATGTGGACATGAGTCCACATCCAGACATGACTACACTCAACATAAGAGTGAATGCAAAATAGACAAAGATATGCAAAATGAAATAGAAATAAGACAAAGATATGCAAAATGAAACAGAAATAAGACAAAGACCAACCCATGTGTCATTCTTGAGTAATAGACAAAGATATGCGAAATGAAATAGAAAACCAGGCAAAAACACACTCTATATACAATCTTAGCTGGGTAGACCTAGTCTTCTCTATCCTCCAATCTACCCTGACTAATCCCCCTTTTCCCCTTTATAACCACACGGGTACTACCCGTTCTTCAAGAAACTAATCCCCCTTTTCCCCTTTATAACCACACGGGTACTACCCGTTCTTCAAGAAACTATTTTACAAGTTTGTTACAAAACAAGAAGGCTCAGTTTTTTGCATCATAGTTAGTTCGGGTGGTGATCTGGGTGGCAGCCAAACGGGTTGATTGGCCGCCAACAACCACACTCCCCGGCAGGGTCATTCAAAAGTGTCGGTATTTGGTAAGAACCAGCACTTGCATGGTTCCTAACCACCTAGTCCTCGTGTGGGATCCCTCTGCCCCCTCTGCATACCAGATTCTCGGTTGTTGGCAGCAGCGAAAGCAGCTCCCTCTTATGCAGGGCAGGGTTTCCCACTTGGGGCCTCGCCCTCGAATGTCTGGGCATGAGACTAAGCTGGTGGTCATTTCGAAAACTGAAATCAGGAAAATTTTCCATTCCCGAAAAAACGAGGACGATTCCACCTTTTTGAATTTCCTAACGTGGTCAAGAGACTAAACTAACCTTCATCTGAATAAACCAGATAGAAGGAAAGCTATTACAGACTTAACCTGAAGAAATCAACACTTTTTTCCTAATTGAATCAGGCACAGTTGTTGATCTATTCATAAATCTTCAGGTTTTTATTTAACTACTCGATTTCTAAGTGTATTCATATTAAACAATTTTATTATTAAAACTCTACTGATTCCAGCCTAACCCCATCCGGCCCATGGGTTACTGCCCAACCACTGGAATTGGTGGAACTAGACAATTACTCACCCACCAATAATTGAATGCCTTTCTTAACTTTAGCTTTAGAAAACGGATACGCCAACACTCCTCTTTAAACTTGAACTTATAAAATGATCCATTGAACAAATAGTTATTGATTACAGATATCGTAACTCAAAATTTGTATCCAGTTCCTTGTTTCTCAAAAACAGGTATCACTCTGGACTCTCTGTGGACTCTTTGTCGAGACCAGCTGGTCAGCAACAACAACAAGATCCAGTAACTGATTACAATAACTTTTTTTCGTCATCATACATATATATCTTCCACGACATACGCATGGGTGTCCTAAGCAACGCGAGCCCGTGCATCGCCTAGTCAGAACCCTCCATGATCCTCCTTAGGTGTCATGGCACTTCACTCTTAGGGACCGCTTCGTCGGCCCTCGCCACCCATCATACCGGAAGCACACCGTTTTTCACCATACCGAGGCTGGTCAAGAACAGGGTAGGTTTTTGCCGCGTGAGCCGTCCTTTGAAAACTCCCTGCCAGTTGTTGCAACCAAACTTCCCTTAGAAAAACACATATACCAATTGCTCCCTCCCAGCATTCTGGCGTAAGACAATCCTTTAAGAAAACAGGGTTTTTATGCAAGTTTTTCGTTTTGATTTTATTTGAATATAATGAGTATATCTTAAATCTGTATCCAAGACTTCTAGATCGCAAGTCTGAATTCCAAACAGAATTCCTCGAATTCTATAACCTTGATCCTCAGATCAAAATCAAAGGGTCTCAACTTAGTTTCAGATTTGGTGGGTGATTTGAGTGTATTTTTCTTGAACTGGTCACATCGTCTTTCCTTGAAATTGACGAAGGAGTTTGGTCTTGGTCAATTGGTCTTGGTCAAAGTCTGATTCTGGGTCCGAGTCTGGTAAGGTTCTTCCTGAATTACCTTTCTCGAAAGGGGAGTGATATTTCAATCACTATTTTACTGAATTTCATTCATTGAATATTCACTTAACTGATTTCTAAACTAATCACGAATTCCTATGAGGAATAATTTAATCAATTTATCTAAATTTCTGACTTCGATAGATTTTTTAAATTTTCTCATTACCATCCAATGAATATAAAACGATAGAATTTTCTCTCACAGTGTATTTACTTATTCATTTATCGATTATTCATGGAAATTAAACATAGAACCAAAGAGAACTTTAGTTTTGGATATAAAAATTCTTTATGCCTCTTTTTATGCATAAAATCCAACTTCAATGGAAATAACACTTTTATATAAAAGAAAATCATTTTATGCATCTATTTATGCATAGAAATTTAATCTAATGAAAATCACACTTTTATAATTGAAAAACATACAATATGCATCTTTCTATGCATAGAATTTAAATCTAATGAAAATCACACTTTTATAATAAAAAATATCCAATATGCATCTTTCTATGCATAGAATTTAAATCTAATAAAAATCACACTTTTATAATTTAAAAAAAATCTTTTATGCATCACTTTATGCATAAAAATCAATATAGGTGAAAGTAACACTTTTATAATAAAAAAATTCTTTTATGCATCACTTTATGCACATAAAAATCAATATTGGTGAAAGTAACACTTTTATAATAAAAAGCATCACTTTATGCATAAAAATCAATATTATTGAAAGTAACAATTTTATAATTAAAAAAAAATCTTTTATGCATCACTTTATACATAAAAATCAATATTGATGAAAGTAACACTTTTATAATTAAAAAAATCCTTTTGTGCATCACTTTATGCATAAAAATTAATATTGGTGAAAGTAACACTTTTATAATAAAAATAAATTCTTTTATGCATCACTTTATGCATAAAAATTAATATTGATGAAAGTAACACTTTTATAAAATAAAAAGAAATTTAGTGATGAAAGTAACACTTTTATAATAAAAAATATTTCCAATATGCATCTTTCTCTACATAGAATGAAAATAACACTTTTAGAATACACAAACGGAGGGGATTACTCTTTTTGAATAACATAAAGATAAAACTTATTTCTACAAAAGTTAAGAAAATTTTGCCATAACCTCCTTTGTATGGCTGATCATTTTCAATTTTTACATTCTAAATCTACTTAGAATTTACCCCAAGATGAATTTAGCACTCTAATCTAATCAATTCTCATTTTGTAAAGAGAAAACAATACGAAAAAGTTTAACTCTATTTAATTGATTACACATCTAGGATAAATAAGGGCTGAATTCAATGAAGAGAAGGGGGAAGCCTTTCCATCAAGGCATAACATCAATTTTCAATTTAAAAGAAGCAAGAAATCATAAAACCATAGAATAGAATTAGAAAAAAGTAGAATTTCTAACTTACATGGAGTTTTGTGAGCTATCCTTTGGCTTGAGAGATTGAGGGTTCTACTCTTGCTTAGATCAAGAGTGGCCACCAATTCTTTGTAGAGGAAATAGTCAAAAACAAGTGAATTATCAATGAATTCAATGTTTTTGGCTCTGGGGAGAGGAGTAGAGTAACAGTGCATAAAACACTATTAAGCTTCTACAAAGGGGGAGGCTTCTATTTATAGGAAAAAGTGAGCCTCTAACCAAGCAAACAGATTCTAGAATTTTCCTGATGAGTTTGGTCAATTTTTGACCATTTTTGGGGGGTCAGTTTAGCTTACTTTTTGGAACTAGACTTGAATTAGGAGAGAGGAGAGATGAAATATCTCATTATTTGAGAGTTTAAAACTCCACCACACATGTGAAATAGGTGCCTCCTTCATGAGGGCCTAATCTAAGGTGTCAAAAATTCATTTTCTTAGTATTTCCTTTGGTCCTTAGTCCACTCTTCATCTTATGTGAGTATTTACTCATTTTTGGGGGGATTTTCTTTATTTCTTCAATTTATCTCCTCCTTACATTTGGATTAATCTTATTGGTCCATAGGAACCTTAATCTAAAATTTTTAAAAAATCTCGACCCTTAGGATAAGGCCTTTTGAGTAGATTATAATTTATTTCTAATGCATCTTCTGAAATTCTTTTTGTGTTTCGAGGAAATTTATTTTAATAGGAAGAGATTTTTCCATCCAAAAATATCTAAAAATTGAATAACCTCTTCTAGAACATTTTCTCTCTCTAAGACAAAGTAGGTAGAAACAAGATCTTTTATTATTCTGAAAAGGGGATTGATTACAGGGGAAGATACTGGACATCTTGAGGGTTGGGGAGGAATCTTACATTCTCTTCCACTTGAAAAACGCGAGATGTCCTCATCTCGCAAACTGGGGGTAATCCCGCAACAGTTCGGCTTCTTTCTCCCAGGTGGCATCTTCAAAAAGATAGAACTTCCATTTGACCAATAATTCTCTCAAAATTCTGTTCTTCAAAACCTTCTCTCGAACATCAAGGATTTCTTCAGGTTGGAGTTCCATCTACCCTTGGGTTGAAGAAGTTAAGATTTCATCATCAAGCACATGATTCGGGCTTGGTACATACTTTTTAAGTAGGCTAACATGAAATACATTATGTACTTTGAGATGAGGAGGCAAAAGAAGCTCGTAGGCTAAGTCACCTACTTTCTTTGTAATCTGATATGGCCCATAATACCTCGGGGATAACTTCTTGTACTTCCCAAGAGATAGAGAACTTCTTTTGGGACGTACTTGAATGAAGACCATATCTGCTTCTTTGAATTTTCTGTGTGTCCTCTTCTTATCTGCATATTGCTTATGTCTATCCTAGGCAGCTTTTATATCTTTGCAAATTGACTGCATCTGCTACTCCATGTCGTCAAGCATCTATCTGGACATCTCAACCCTAATAAATGGATCAGACCAAGTTAATGGAGTTAGGTAATCTTGTCCATACAGAGCTTTGAAAGGGCTCATCCCGATACTTCGGTGATAAGAAGCATTGTAGGCGAACTTGACTAGGTGCAGATAGCTTAGCCACTTCTTGGGTTCCCTGCCACCCACAACATGTGACTGAAGTATATCTTCGATTACTTGGTTTACCCTTTCTGTTCGACCATTGGTCTCGGGGTGGTAAGCTGTGCTGAGATCCAAGAAAGTTCCTACTACTGCTTCAAAAAATGCAATCTAGAATCTTGACATGAACTTGGGATCTCGATCACTTACTATTCTCCTTGGTAGGCCATGCAATCTGAAGATTTCCTTGAGGAACACTCTGGCCATATCCACTGCAGTGTAGGTTTCTTTCACTGGAATCAGATGGGCAACCTTGGTTAGTCTATCAACTACCACGAAGATGGAGTTGTAACCTGATTGCACTGAGAAGGTAATCCAGTAATAAAATCCATACTGATACATTCCCACTTCATCTGAGGGATGTCTAATGGATGTAACTTCCCATGCCTTTTTACTCTCTCGGCTTTGACTTTTTGACATGTTAGACATTGATGTACATGATTAAGTACATCCTTTTTTAGACCAAGCCAAAAAAATCTTTTCTTTACAGACATGTAGGTCTTGATGAAACCTGGATGTCCTGCAATATAAGGTTGTCACGGGCTTCATTCAGAATTTGACCCTTAGTCCCCTCATCATTGTTGGGAATGCATAGCTTACGATTAAAATACATAATTTCATCATCGAGACTACACCCTTGAGCTTGGTTCAACTCTTGATGAAGAGTTTTGCTTTCTTGCATAAGTAGGGTAGCAATAGGGCCATAGAATCTATCCTGCATGATCTTCTCTCTTGCTTCATTAATCAAAGGATTTGACACTACAATAATTGCAAGCAAGGAGGCTTTTCTACTGAGGGCATTTGCTACCACATTTTCTTTGCCTGGGTGGTACTTGGTTTCAAAATCAAATTCCTGCAGGGTCTGCATCCACCTTCTTTGGCGCATGTTGAGATCTTGGGTGAAGATCCACTTTAAGCTCTGATGATCTGTCATCATCAAAGTGAATCTTTGGCCTACTAGGTAATGTCTCCACAACTTCAGAGCATAGACTACTGAAAGTAGTTCCAAGTTATGGACATCATAATTCCTCTCATGCATTCTGAGTTTACGGGATTCATAGGCCACTGCATGACCTTCTTGCATGAGTGCACCTCTTAGGGCAAAACCACTAGCATCAGTTATTACCTCAAAGGGTAGAGAGAAATCTAGTAATTTCAGAATGAGATTGGTTACCAAGGCGGTCTTCAGCTTATCAAAAGCGCTCTGACACCTAGCAGACCATTGAAACGAGATATTCTTCTTGGGAAGATTAGTTAGGGGGGAAGCTATGAGAGCATACTTAGGTATAAAAATTCTATACTAACCAGTTAGTCCTCTTCTTTAAATGTCCCAAGAATCCTTTACCAGAAAGCCCAAGTATTCAACATGGTCGATAGAGAAAGTACATTTGCTCTTTTTTGCAAAGAGTTGGTGATTCCTTAGAATCTGAAGAACTTTTCAGACATGAGCTTCATGGGGTCAGTTGCATTCTTTGAGTAAATCAGAATATCATCAAAGAAAACGAACAAAATCATCAAAGTATTCTCTGAGAATGTCTTACATTAGGCGATTGAATGTAGCTGGGGCATTTGTCAATCCAAATGGCATGACAGTGAATTCATAATGGCCATAGCGAGTATTAATGGCTGTCTTCATGATATCTTGATCATTAATCTTGATCTGGTAATACCCTTGATTAAAGATCTATCTTTGTGAAGATCTGGGCTCCATTTAGCCTGTCCATAAGCTCATCAATTCTAGGGATAGGATATTTATTCTTAACTGTCACAACTGTCACAGCAGCTAGTTGAGACCTCTGTAATCCACACAGAGTCTTAACATTCCATCCTTCTTTTTTTGAAAGAGAACTGGCACTCCCGAAGTTGAAACACTGGGTCTTACAAACCCTTGTTCTAGCAGCTGTCTAAGCTGTTCCTTGAGTTTGATGACTTCAGAAACTGGCATTTTGTACGTGCGCTGGGCTACTGGCTGAGCTTCGGGGGTCAATTCTATCACATGATCTACTTCCCGAATCGGAGGCATCTCTGTTAGCTCTGCTGGGAATAATTCATCATATTCACTGGTTCTTTAGCCTTTAACTTTGTGTCTACCGAATTCATTTTGACAACATAAATGAGTTGTTTCTTTCTAAGTCCTTTTAGTAACTTAGAAGCTTTTACTAATAAATTGCAGACTTGGGGATCCTGAAATTTCGGTTCCTTGAACTTTGTTTTCATGAAGGTCACAGAAGGAAATGGTTCCATTATGACAGTGTATGTTAGCTTGATTTTTGTGGAGCCAATCCATTCCAAGGATCCCGTCGAAAACTCCCAAAGGTATGACTCTGATTTGACAGTCACTTATATTACCAACTCAATTGAACTGAATACGATCTGTCTCATGGTGAGTGAAAAGAATCTTCCCGCTAGCCAATTCAACTTGCATAGGTTTCCATCTAAGACTAGCTTATGTAAGCATCCTGGGGAAATAAATGAATGAGTACGGCCTGAATCAATCAAAAGCTTAAAAGGCTTACCCTGATACTCAGCTGGAGTAGGGATGACGGAGAATTGATGATTTGGCCCTTGGTTTTCAATTGCTGCATAAATCTATCCTCTTTCCTCTTCCACTACTTCTGCTATCGGTACTGCTCTGGTTGCTCTACAGATTGGGGCGGAACTCTTTCTCTTTGGTTACCCCAGTTTTGGGAAGGAGTTCTGAGACTACTATGAACAGAGGTAGATAGCTAAGCTGGAGTTCTCCTGGGATTGCCTTGATTTTGGTGAGAGGGACCCTGATTTGACTGATACAAAGAGGTTGGTCTTTGCACTCTCGGTCCTTGACTTTCCTGTCCCCTTGACATGGCAGGAGTCGGGAAGTCTTTCAGTTGGTGACCAAAACATCCAAAACACCGGTTCTCACTTCTGAGCTCATCCCTCTGAATCCTTGAAAGAGGTGGGGCTCTTGAGAAAGTGTTCTATGGGAAGGGTCTTCCTTCACTTCTAAATCTCCCAGTATCTTGATTCTGATTTGGGCCTTGGGGGTGGAAAGTTTGAAGTACTTCCCGGGGTTTGGAAGTTGACGAGATATTCGAAGACAAAGGCGATCATATCCTGACTTACGCTAGACAGATTTGGGGTATCCATCTAAAAATCCAATTCAATTTATGAGTTTTTCAACTTAAGAATTCATTTCAACATAATCTTAGCAAGTGAAAATATTTTTTTCGCAGATTTACTTTAGAATTTTAGGTAGTTTCTATTGCTGTTTCATAAGTTTACAAACCTCACTCTGATACCAACTGTGGGATCTCTCTACCCCCTCCACACACTGGATTCGCGGTTGTTGGCAGCAGCTCCCTCTTATGCAGGGCAGGGTTTCCCACTCGGGGCCTCGCCCTTGAATGTCCGGGCATGAGACTAAGCTGGTGGTCATTCCGAAAACCGAAACCGGGAAAATTTTCCATGCTAGAAAAAACGGGGACGATTCCACCTTTTTGAATTTCTTTACAAATTTTCTATCGGAGTCCAGAGACTAAACTAACCTTTATCTGAATAAACTAGATAGAAGGAGGAAAACTATTACAGACTTAACTTAAAGAAATCAATGCTTTTTTCCTAATTGAATCAGGCACAACCGTTTATCTATTCATTTGAGAAGCCTTCAGGTTTTTATTTAACTACTCCAGTTCTAAGCGTATTCCTATTAAACAATTTTATTATTAAAACTCTACTGATTCCAGCCTAACCCCATCTAGCCAATGGGTTAGCCACCGCCCAACCACTCAAATTGGTGGAACCAGACAAGTACTCACCCACCCATAATTGAATGCATTTCTTAACTTTAGCTTTAGAAAACAGATACGCACACACTCCTCTTTAAACTTGAACTTATAAAATGATCCATTGAACAAACAGTTATTGATTACAAATATTGTAACTCAAAATTTATATCCAACTCCTTGTTTCTCAAAAACAAGTATCACTCTAGACTCTCCGTCGAGGCCAGCTGGTCAGCCAACGAGATCCAGTAAACAGATTACAATATTTTTTTTTCGTCATCATACATATATATCTTCCACGACATACGCATGGGTGTCCTAAGCACCGTGAGCCCGTGCATCGCCTGGTCAGAACCCTCTAGGATCCTCCTTAGGTGTCCTGGCACTTCACTTAGGGTCTGTTTCGTCGACCCTTGTCCATCTTACCGGAAGCACACCATTTTTCACCATACCGAGGCTGGTCAAGACCTGGGCATGTTTTTGCCGTGTGAGCCATCCTTTGAACACTCCCCGCCTGCCAGCTGTTTTGCAACCGAACTTCCCTTAGAAAAACACATATACCAATTGCTCCCTCCAGCATTCTGGCGTAAGACAGTCCTTTAAGAAAATAGGGATTCTATGCAAGTTTTCCATTTTGATTTTCTTTGAATATAATGAGTATATCTTGAATCCGTTATCCAGGACTTCTAGATCGTAGGTCTGAATTCCAAACAGAATTCCTCGAATTCTGTAACCTTGATCCTCAGATCAAAATCACAGGGTCTCAACTTAGTTTCAGATTTGGTGGGTGATTTGAGTGTATTTTTCTTGAACTGGTCACATCGTCTTTCCTTGAAACTGACGAAGGAGTTTGGTCTTGGTCAAAATCTGATTCTGGGTCCGAGTCTGGTAAGGTTCTTCTTGAATTACCTTTCGAAAGGAGGGTGATATTTCAATCACTATTTTACTGAATTTCATTCATTGAATATTCACTTAACTGATTTCTAAACTAATCACGAATTCCTATGAGGAATAATTTAATCAATTTATCTAAATTTTTGACTTCGATAGATTTTTTGAATTTTCTCATTACCATCCGAGTGAATATGAAACGATAGAATTTTCTCTCACAGTGTATTTACTTATTCATTTATCAATTATTCATGAAAATTAAATATAGAATCAAAGAGAACTTTAGTTTTAGATATAAAAATGCTTTATGCCTCTTTTTATGCATAAAATCCAACTTCAATGGAAATAACACTTTTATATAAAAGAAAATCCTTTTATGTATCTATTTATGCATAGAAATTTAATCTAATGAAAATCACACTTTTATAATAAAAAAATATCCAATATGCATCTTTCTATGCATAGAATTTAAATCTAATGAAAATCACGCTTTCATAATAAAAAAATATCCAATATGCATCTTTCTATGCATAGAATTTAAATCTAATGAAAATCACACTTTTATATAAAAAAATCTTTTACGCATCACTTTATGCATAAAAATCAATATTGGTGAAAGTAACACTTTTATAATTAAAAAAATACTCTTTTATGCATCACTTTATGCATAAAAATCATTATTGATGAAAGTAACACTTTTAATAAAAAAAATCTTTTATGCATCACTTTATGAATAAAAATCAATATTGGTGAAAGTAACACTTTTACAATAAAAATAAATTCTTTTATGCATCACTTTATGCATAAAAATCAATATTGATGAAAGTAACACTTTTATAATAAAAAAGATTCTTTTATGCATCACTTTATGCATAAAAATCAATATTGATGAAAGTAACACTTTTATAATAAAAAATATTTCCAATATGCATAGAATGAAAATAACACTTTTAGAATACACAAACGGAGGGGATTACTCTTTTTGAATAACATAAAGATAAAACTTATTTCTATAAAATTTAAGAAAATTTTGCAATAACCTCCTTTGTATGGCTGACCATTTTTCAATTTTTACATTCTAAATCTACTTAGAATTCACCCCAAGATGAATTTAGCACTCTAATCTAATCAGTTCTCATTTTTTAAAGAGAAAACAATACGAAAAGTTTAACTCTCTTTAATTGATAACACATCTAGGATAAAGAAGGGCTGAATTCAATGAAGAGAAGGGGGAAGCCTTTCCATTAAGGCATAACATCAATTTTCAATTTAAAAGAAGCAAGAAATCATAAAACCATAGAATAGAATTAGAAAAAAGTAGAATTTCTAACTTACATGGAGTTTTGTGAGCTATCCTTTGGCTTGAGGGATTGAGGGTTCTACTCTTGCTTGGATCGAGTGGCCACCAATTCTTTGTAGAGGAAATAGTCAAAAACAAGTGAATTATCAATGAATTCAATGTTTTTTTGGCTCTGGGGGGAGGAGTAGAGTAACAATGCATAAAACACTATTAAGCTTCTACAAAGGGGGAGGCTTTTATTTATAGGAAAAAGTGAGCCTCTAACCAAGCAAACTGATTCTAGAATTTTCTTGATCAGTTTGGTCAATTTTTGACCATTTTTGGGTCAGTCTAGCTTACTTTTTGGAACTAGACTTGAATTAGGAGAGAGGAGAGAAGAAATATCTCATTATTTGAGAGTTTAAAACTCCACCACACATGTGAAATAGGCACCTCCTTCATGAGGGGAAATCCCCACTCTGAGGTGTCAAAAATTCATTTTTTTAGTATTTCCTTTGGTCCCTCTTCAGCTTATGTGAGTATTTACTCATTTTTGGGGAGATTTTCTTTATTTCTTCAATTTATCTCCTCCTTACATTTGGATTAATCTTATTGGTCCATAGGAACCTTAATCTAAAATTTTCAGAAATCTGGACCCTTAGGATAAGGCCTTTTGAGCAGATTATAATTTATTTCTAATGCACCGTCTGAAATTCTTTTTGAACTTCTGTTTCGAGGAAAATTATTTTAATAAGAAGAGATATTTTTCCATCCAAAAATATCTAAAAATTGAATAACCTCTCTCTAGAATATTTTCTCTCTCTAAGCCAAAGTATGTAGAAACAAGATCTTTTATTATTTTGAAGAGGGGATTGATTATAGGGGAAGATACTGGACATCTTGAGGGCTGGGGAGGAATCTTACAAGTCGGCTCCTAAAGAGCACGACTAATGCAATTGTGCCCAATGCAATAAGCCAACGTTGACACATGGAGCTACTTGTGTACTTAATCTAGGGGAGTTAATCATAACTTCATGCAGGTTAGTTCCTAGGCATGTCATGATTCTGGACAAGAGGTCATCCAGACACGAATGCACTTAACATGGAATGATGTCGAATAGATAGAATAATAAAAATGAGAGTAGATACAAGTTAGAGACGAACCCCAACAACATTAGCTTGAACAATACAATGCAGCACAAGAGCCAAAGCTCAACTCATCCACTGGGTACTCAACCATACTCTATTCCTTATTCTCTAATCCACACATATCCGAATAATTTCACCTTTGCTACTTTAATCCGTAAGGGTACTACTCGTTTTCCAAGAAATCATTATACAAGTTTGTTACAAAACAAGAAGGCTCAACCCATAATGGTTTGTTACACAACAAGTCAGCTTGGCGGCGGTGGCCAAACGGGTTGGTTGGCTGCCAACAGGGTGGTGCAATGTGGACTCAAATAAATAGGTGCTTTCCAAACGAAAACAAAAAATTGTTCAAAAATTTAATAAACTTGGGAAAAATGAAATTTTTATTCTAGAAAAAGTAAAAATTTGAGTAGAAATGACTGCTCTCCATATGATTAAGGGAGAAGACATTGGTATGACTTCTATCTGTGAGAATTATGGAGGGACACTTCCTTGGAGGAATCTTATGCATTTTCTAGTGCGAAGTCTATTCCAAAACAGTTATGAGAGAAGCTACTGGAATAGCTCACATTAGGATAGTGTCTTTAGCAAGTCTTTGAGTGAGATGCTTTACTCATATGCTAGTCTTTTGCTATAGCTATTTTAAGTGTTGGTATAAGGATTAGGGGTGTAAGATTCCTCCTCAGCCTGAATATCAAATAAGCCTCTACTTCAATCCCTTGTTATCATTCTATGTTTCTGAATACAAGAAAATATCATTTTTCCTTGTTTTGCCTAGTGATATAAAAATTTCTAGAGAGGTAAATCAAAATTGGGATATTTTAGATAAATAAATTCTACAAATATCAAAAAAATAATTTCCTAAAACAAAAAATCAAAATAGATTTTTCAAGGTGCAATTGGAATAAATTAAAATTGATTCAGAAGACCTTAGCCTAAGGGTCCAGATTTTGAAAGTTTTTTTTGATTATGGTCCAATTAAGGTTCCTATGGACCAATAAGATTAATCCAAGTGTTGGGACAAGATAAATCCAAAGAATAAAAGAAAATACCCAAAAATGAGTAAATGCCCACATAAGATGAAGAGTTGACCAAGTACTAGGTTTATTAGTTAAAAATTATGAAGTATTAAAAAATGAGATATTTTGGAGTAATCATTCATTTTTGACACATGTGTAAGGAAAAGGGAGACCTTCAAGGAGGCGCCTACTTCACATGCTTGGATGAGTTTAAAACTAAAAAATAATAGGATATTTTTATCTCTCCTCTCTCCTAAATCAAACCAAATCATAAAGGGAGCCAAATTGATCCAAATCTTGTCTAAATTTAGCCAAATTGAAGCTGGGAAATTCTAGAACTCAGTTGGACTCAGTTAGTGGCCTCCCTCTCCTATAAATAGACCCTCATTCCTTTGTATTATTATCTGTGAATTAAACTATGTCGGTATTACTCTAAACTAAGCTTAATTTCTATTATCCTCTAAAAACCTCTACAAAATTGAAGAGATTGGAGCTTCTCTCTTTCTCTTCAATCTTTCTTGGTGACTCCTACAACACCAAACTAATTGATTGGTTGGGGGCCTCTACTGTGATCAAAGAATCAAGTAAATTAGAAGATAAAGTGTGGATTACTGTCTTTATCTTAATAAAACTCCAAATACTTCTCAAACCCTCTCAAGCTTGAGAAGCTTTAATTTGAATGGCTTTTGATTACTATTGAAGTTCTTTTATGAATTGTAATAAAGAAACACATAAATTTTCATTTATGCTTAATTTTAATGGTTTTTAAGCATTTCTCTCTCTCCCTAAAGAAAGGTCATGCATTTCTCTCCCCCCCCCAAAGAAAGGTCATTCCTATGATCTATTCTCAATCCAAATGAAGCTTCTCATGAAGCATTTCTTTAATCCAAAAGTAATTTCTATGCTTGTCTAATTGGAGGCCAAAATAATAGCTTTTTAATGCTTTTATGATATTTATTTCATAGAGAAATTATGAATCAATCCATAATTGGACAATGATCCAATCAGTGATCATTCTAATCATATCAATAATATTAAACTTCATTCTTTCAATTAAATTGAGGATTCTCATCAGTAATAGCAGCGAAGCTATGGTAAAATTTCTGTAAAATAAACACATAAAACATTTTCATTCATAATATGAAAAGAGGACTTCCTACCATATTCTAGGAATTATCATCCTAGATTAATTGAATGATTCTCATTGTAATCATGGAGAAATTGATTTTTATGTTTAGGCATAATTAGTAAATTAGGAAAAAGAGAAATTTCTAGTAATTTATTTTTATGTTAAAAGAGTAATCCCCATGACATTGGAAATCCATGTATTCCAATGATTTAGAGAAAAAAATTGGAATGCTAAAATAATGTATATTTTATGAAAGATTTTAGTTAAATTTATCTTTTTGTATAGATAAATTTTTATGATGAAAGAGGAATTCCTACCATATTGAAATTCAAATATTTAAATAAGGAAAGTATAATTCCTAGTGCAAAGGAATTAATGAAGATTTTTATTTAAATTTTAAGAGAAAAATTTAGTTAAATTTATCTTTTTGCATAGATAAGTTTAAATGATAAAAGAGGATTTCCCACTATATTGGAATTCAAATTGAATATGTAGAAGTGGCAAAATGCAGAGTGCATCAATGGACGAATCAATCTCTTCCACATAGAGATAGACACATTGCTATATGACAACCCACCCATCCATTTAGCAACATAGGGAATATTCTTTTACAATTCCATGTATGTTTTGGCTAATGCAAACGATAATTTTAGTAGACTGGAGTCTATCCCACTACCACCATTGTCTAGCCAAGAATGGGTTTATTCTTACACAGACATCATTGTAGCATGAAAGAATCCCATAAGAACAGATATGCATACAATAATGAAACCATCAACAAGTTCTAAGGGCATACATCTAAGTTGGTTTATACCATTTAGTGCTTTTGTACATATGTTTGCATAATGTGAGGGTGTCAAGAAAACAAAGATAACATATTAAGTGAGGTCACTTGATAATGATTGGATGAACTAGTTTTTGGAGGAGGGATGGGATGTAAAGAGAACCTCTGTTGAAGATGCCATTGAATGCAAAGTAACAATGCCAGATGTTACATTCAGGTAAAATCAAAACATAATGTTTATTTGTTTTTGTAGCAAATCTTGTTAGGGTGACAGCCATTAATTTTTAGCATTGGTTGTTTCTATTACTAGGTATTTCATTGGGAGGAATGCAATTTCGTTATAGAAGATGGTGACTATTGTGGAGAGGCTTCTAGCAAAGCTTAGATCAAGACATGCATGATGGAACTCACTCTTTCCCATTACATAGATGTTATAATCCAATCACAAGGTCTAGATCCGTTAGTGGTCAATCTAGAAATCCATTAGCCATTGGCCTTTCTTAGAAAAGAGGTTCGATTGATGTGTAGTGATGCACCAAGGGATTTCTATTGAAGCTAGATGACAAGAAAATTAGAAGCAGAAGTGAAGCTTCCAAAACCTACTCTATTTGTATCAAACCACATATCCTAGAGGTTGTGGAATCACCTAGAGATTGTAACCTTTCCATCTATAATAAAATTTCAAGAGTAATTCTCACCAATAATTTTAAACCGATCCATTTAAAAGAAAGTAACTATAAGAATTAGTACAAAATGTTACCAAAAGACTAGGAAAATAAAATCACTACAATGGGATAAGGATCCAACAATTGGACATGATGACCCCTATCGTATTGTAATGATTCAAATTTTACCAAATCACTACAACACGATAAGGGTCCAACAATTGGACATAATAATCCCTATTGTGTTGTAATGAATTGGCAAAGTTTCCAAATCACTACAACACTAGCAGAAGCATTAGGGGAGAATTAGACTCCAAAGTTTCCAAATCGCTATAACACTGGCAGAAGCATTGGGTGCATAATGTTGCCAAAAGACTAGGAAAACAAAATAAATATAACAGGATAAGGGTCCAATAATTGGACATGACGACCCTTATCGCATTGTACTCGACTCGATTTCGGGTCTTTTTTCTCTAGAGAGAGAAAGAGTTTGGAGCAACTAGGAAAACAAAATCACTACAACGCGATAAGGATCCAACGAATAGACATGACAACCCCTATCGTGTTGTAGTGATTTAGCAAAGTTTCCAAATCACTACAATGTGATAAGGGTCCAACAATTGGACATGATGACCCCTATCGGCATTGTCGTGATTTGGCAAAGTTTTCCAAATCACTACAACGTGATAAGGATCCAACAATTGGACATGATACAACCCCTATTATTGCATTGTAGTGATTTGGAAAAGTTTCCAAATCACTACAACACTGGTGGAAGCATTACGAGATCACTACAACATTGGCAGAAGCATTAGGTGCATAACGTTGCCAAAAGGCTACGGAAACAAAATCACTACAATGCAATGAGGGTCCAACAATTAGAAATGACAACCCCTATCATGTTGTAGTGATTTGATAAATTTTTCAAATCACTACAACACTGACAGAAGCATTAGGAGAGAATTGGGACACAATTTTTGGCCTTTTTTCTCTAGAGAGTAAAAGTTTGGACCAACAACAAGAAGAGAGCCCTAGGAAAACAAAATCACTACAACGCGCGATAAGGGTCCAAAAATTATACGTGATGATCCCTATCACGTTGTAGTGGATTGGCAAAGTCTGCCAAATCACTACAACACAATAAGGGTCCAACAATTGGACATGATGGTCTGACAATTTCTTTAATTGTATCAAAGTGTTTGGACTTTAAAGTCTTGTATCTTGAAATTCTTGTTGAAATGTAAATATGATCATTCCACTCTTCTCTTGGGAGATTGTTTTAAGAATGGTAGTTGTTTAAGTTGAAACAAATATGATTTTTTTAACCTAAGAATTTTTTTTAAACAAATATGATTTTTTAAACCCAAGGATTTGGTTTTTAGTTCCAAATGCAATTATAACAATGTGTTTGGACTCTAAAGTTTTGTTTTATTAAAGTCTAAACAAAAGGAAGTTTAGAAATTAAACATGTATATCTAAGTACTTTCTTTGATTAAAATCTAAAATAAAATGTGCATTATATGACACTTGGTCACAAGAGTTACAAATAAAATTTATACGTATACTTGCTGGATAAATCTTCAAAATAGATGGGATAACAGTTGAGATAAACACATGGACTATTATTGATGTGGGATGTGAATTATTATTACAACACTTGTACTACTACCATGGTCCAAGTTTAAACATGAACTTTGAAAAACTCTGTTCATATCACCCTAGAATGAAGACATATGAATTTCTTGAAGACATAAAAGTCATTTCAAGAGAAGATCTAATTTACATTTTTGGAGATGTGGACTATGAGAATATTGCAGGCTATATCAATAGCTCAAAACTTTGTGAGGATAAAGTCAATGTTTGCTTTGATTCTCATCCAAATATTACCACCTTGGAAAATATTACCTATCTGAGCATTCTATATACTACTTCAAATTTGGATATATATAGGTTCAAGCTCTAAGAGACATCTATACATGAGAGGAAACCGTTTGTAACTATGACTTTTAAATATAGATGACCTTTAAAATGTTATAAATCCGTGTTTATCCTAACACTAGTTTGGTAGCATAATAGTTTGGTAGTTTATCCTAACACTAGTCTGAACCTTTTTGTAATGTGAATTTTCTTCAAGGTATTATACATAACACAAACAAACATAGAAAAAATATTAGAACGAAAGAAAAGGCTAATAAGGCACCTATTTTCTCTTAACAAATGAATGGGTGCCACGTGTACTTGCTGTACCAAAAAAGAAACTTCTAAACTGATTTCCTTTTTCGAGTTAAATAAAAGTTGGTGGACTTGGGTGTGTTGTTTTGAGCATTTTCATATACACGAGAAATTTCAAAGACTTAAATGATGCTTTCCATCAGTTGTTTAAATATATATGCATGGATACACGTTCAAAAACCATAGTTTATAAGACATTTGAATAGAAATGTAAAGTCTCCAAAAATGTAACTAGGTATCAATAAAAGGATTCATAGTGCATCTAATGGATGATGAACTTCAAGTTTCTAAACATTTAAATATGAAGAATTGCAATATCCTGCCTGAGAAAAAGAAAAGAAAGTTGTATTTACACCTACAGAAGGCCAAAATGGCCTACAAGACCAAATATACATAAATTAAGGTCTTCTTATGCTAAATTTGTGGTGCAAGAAAAGAAACATGAAACCAATCTAGAAAGAAGTTGTAGTGTTCATCTACTATGCCACTAGAAGATGCAACATTTATAGTAATGATTGGAGGTCATCATATGTTGGTGAGATTATGTTAATGCCATTGGACAAGTGGATTTTCTATCACGAAACACAACCCAATTTCTTTATTTATGTGCTGCTCAAGCTTTAGCAAGTTCTGCCTCCTTTTGTTGGTATCAAAGGTATTTGCCAGTTATTTCTTCCTTTAGTATTGTTAGATTATTTTAGTTGTAAGGTGTAAACTCTCCCATGTATAAATACCATAATTCTTGGTGTGGCCAAAGCAGCCACAAAACTGAGCTTCTTTGGCATTTTCACTCCTTGTCCATGTGAGCAATCTCTTGGATAAAAGTAAAACCTTAAAGAAAAAAAAAACCACCACACAGACACACACATGCCTCTGGTGAGAGCAATCTCTTGGATAAAAGTAAAACCTTAAAGAGAAAAAAGAAAACACAACACAGACACACACATGCCTGTGTGGTAGCTGCCAGGGAATTGCACCACTCAAGATCAAAAGAATTACATTGCAGCCCAAACCATTATAACTGTTGGATAATAACCAAACCCCCTTGATTGAGGTAATTTTTTTTGACCTTGCAGATGCATTTCAGGCACTTGCATTAAAAAATGATCCTCAAAACAATTGGAAATATGAAGTATCATAGCTTGAAAACTCTGAATGAGTCCATCATCTTCCGTAGATCACCTTCCTCCTTGGATAACACATACTCGGGAGATTGTAATCTCAGCTCATATAGTCTGCTGTTCTCTACACCTAATACAGAAAGATATCTCCTGTCCCACTCTAACTGCACCACCCTATCCTCTGGCATCACAGCCAGCTGCTGATTGTTTGCATAGGACTTCACATTCACCTGTTCGATACCAAAAATAAACGCTCTGAGTTCTATATCCACATGGGGAAAATGCATGATATCCACCTTCAAAATACCACAACATAGAACTGTTCCATACAATGCTGTAAAAAAATATCGTTCAAGCGAACACAGGAACAAAGAAAACAGAACGCACTGACTATGAAAACATCAGGTGCAATAATTGCACATTAGCAGACATAATCCGTGCAAGAAACAAATGAATTTATCTCCATGTGTGGCTGCTTGTAACCTTAGACAACTCTCTCTCTCTCTCTCTCTTTCTTTCTCTCTCTCTCTCTTGTTGCACATAGAAGAACCAGTCTCTGTATTTGGTACACACCTGATGTCTCGTACCCTGCAGCTGATGCGCTCTATCTAGAGTGACCCCAGGGGGATTGTGGTATCTCTGATGCTGACTGTGCGCTCTCAGAAACTAGTCATCCTCTAATGGTGCTCTCCTGTGAATCTAGTGGGCCATCAACTCATCCTCTAGTGATGCTCTCCTGTGAGCGAGAAGAAGCTCCTAAGGAGAAGCTGTGAGGTATCATGAGTCTGGGTTCTGCGCTCTGTATCTGTATGTGCTCTTTCGTCATGACCTCCAGAATATTGAGTATCCTGTCCTCCTTGCCTATACCCTCTCTCCAAGTCTCCACTCCAAGGTGGTGAGAGGAGACTCACATCTGCCTTATCTCAATCCCCATGGCATGAGACATGTCTATGCAAATATCCATGAATCCATCTTCTGCAGTCCACAGGTAGGAGTCCCGATAGATGTTGCATGTTCGGGGGTAATTCCAGAGGTTCAATCCGTGTGGTGTGGGTGCCCAGGACCCTGGCCTACTACACCCTGTTCTAACCATGCCCTAAATCCTAGCCCATAGGCACAAGAGCCCAACATTAGCTTTACCATTTCAGAGTTTGTGTATGGTCTTGGTAACATTAGAGATAGTGAAAAGGGTGGCTGACATGGGTCGAGGGGTGTGTGGTAGTTGGGGGGAGGCTGGTAGGGTACATGAGAGAGAGAGAGAGAAAGAAAGAAAGAAAGAAAGATTTTATTAACGTCTTCCAAAAGACCGAACTCGCTCCCCCCCTCTGGAGCTGTCTGAGCCTGTAATAATGTCTCTCTGTGGCGCTGTATGTCTAGAATGTATCTCCCCAGTATGCGCTCGTCTGCTGCCTCAAAGATCTGGCGTAGGGAATGTGGTTCTCTGAATAAAATGGGATATCTCTCTCTGATGGCTGTATATGCTCTGCATCTGCATACATAATGCTCCTCACTCTCCACCTCCTCTCTGCACAATCTGCATACCCTCTCCTCTCGGGGGATCCGTGCTGCTCTGCCAGTCTCAATCTCCAATCGGTGTGATGAAACTCTGAGCTGACCAATAGCCACTCAGGAGCCGTGTGGTAAAAAGCCCTCCATGTATCTAGGCCTCTCTATAAATCCATCATCAGTGATACTCATGAAGTGATCTCTGTAGTATAGCATCTTCGGTGGAAGAGGCTGTGTAGGCGATATCCATGTCTCTCGTGTATAGAGCTGCCATAGATCCTGTCTCAATACTCTGTTCCTCTCACTATGAGAGAGACGGATATGTGGTGCATCCCTGTCATACTGGAACGGTGGTAGATGATCCATGTCTAGGCCATGCTGTGAGAACCAATGTGTGACCTGTGCATACCATGATCCTCTGTCTCCTGCCTCAGCCAACTGTCTAGATGCCTGAAAAGCTCTGTATGATAATCTGTCCTGTGGCATCTCTCTGAATCTGTCTAGCAGGCATATAGTCTGAAATATGGCCTCTACCATCATAGGAGGCGCATCAAACTCTGCTCGGATAATGTCATGAGGTACTGACGGTTTGCTGTGTATCATGCGTGCCATCATGAGGGCCTGTGGTCTCATGAGGGCCTGTGGTCTCTCTATCTGTGTCTACCAATGGGTAGCAAGGCCTGGCGCCCATACTGCTGCTCCATACATCAATGCCGGTGTGACTAATGTGTCAAATAGCCACCCCTTCGTCCGGGGCTCCTGAAAATGCGTCTGGTGGCACTGTCTCTCTAGCATAGCCAATGCTGCATATCCCCGTGTCAATCTAGCTCTGGCTGCTGAACCCATGGTAAAGCGTGTGGCTGCTGCAGAGAAGGTAACCCCTAGGTACACGTATGATGTCACCACCTCCACCTGGCATCCTGCAAGAGTGAATGTCAGCTGACTCCTGCCCTGTCTCGATGTATGAAAGACCATAACCTTGGTTTTCCCAAGGTTCACAGTAAGCCCCCTCTGTGTGCAGAAATCATCGAGTGCATGTAGATGCTGCTGTAGACCACCTGGGGACTCAGACACTAATACAATATCATCAGCATAGAGCATAATATGTACTGAGGTACTTGCTAAATCAACTCCATCTCCGCCTCCCCGTGTAATGAAGTCAGCCATCTCATCAATGTATAACCCAAATAGCGTGGGGGAAAGTGGGCATCCTTGCTTCACACCAATGGTGCTAGCAATAGTCTCGGACATACCTCTTGGACATCTGACTCGCCCAAAAACCTGCTCATATAATGCATAGATGCCCCATGTCATATCTGCTGGTATGCCAAGAGACTGCAGGCGCTGAAAGAGCCTCTCTCGTGGTACTGTGTCAAATGCCTTGCGGAAATCCACAAAGCAGCAATAGAGCTTTCTCTTCCTCACTCTGGCCTGATCAATCATACATCTCAAAGTGAATACATGGTCAGTGGTAGAGAAAGCTCTCCTGAAGCCTGCCTGCCCTGATGAGCGTAAACCTGCTCGCTTAGCATATAAGCTAAGCTCTTGCTCCAGCACTGCACCATAGAGTTTGGCCAGCACGTGGCCAACCATAACCGTCCTGTAGTTGCTCGGATCGAGCATATCCCCTGTTTTGTGAATCGGCACAATGGTGTGCATCGTCCACTCCGCAGGCAAACCCTCTGCTAGTGCCCTATTAAACAGGTGTGCAAGAAAAGGAGCTAAAGAATCTACTGCATATATGAGATGCTCACCCTGCAGGCCCATATGGTCAGCGGCCCGTCCATGCTGTAGGCGGCGGATAGCTTCTTGTACCATCGAGTGGGTAAAGAAGCTAGCTGTGGTAGGTCGAGGCTCCTGTGGCTGAGGTATAGGTGGCTGCTGTGGGGCATGGTATAGACCCTCTGCATATGTGTGCCATGTCTGTGGGTCTGCAATAGGTGTCGCGGTGCGGGGCTCTCTGAAGTGCCGCCATGAGACAGGGCTATCTCTACTCATGAAGAAATGAAAGATCTCTAGCTCCTGTGTCTCTGCGAAGGCCCGCCTTTTGCGGCGAGTAAGTCTCCTCATCTCTCTCCTCGACTCCTGCTTTGTGATGGCTCCCAAGGCTCTCTGTATGCGGAGCCGTGAGTATAGGGCTCTGCACTCGTCATCATACCATCTGTTCTGGGGCATAGTCCCAGGTCTCGCAGGCTCTCCTGAGTGTACACGATGTGGGAAGCTCTGTAATGCAGCCGTGTGTAGGAGTGATGCGAGCTGGGCTGTAATGGTATCCATAGATGCCAGGGGATCCATGAGTAGGAGCCCATCCTCTACTCTGCCAGTGTATATGTCTGCCATGTCATGTGTGAAGTAGATGGTAGTGTGTGGCGTCGGTATGTGGGGGGCTGGTGATACTGGTGATCCGGCTAGTGAAAATGCCAAGTATGTATGATCTGCCCCAATAGGACGAGGTGGAATGGAGAATGAGGTGACAAGCTGTGATGCCTCCAAAGACCCCATAATGTAGTCTACCACCGTGCCTCCGGTCCGTGTATGACCCCCATGTGGGAAGCATGTCAGCCCTCCTGATCCCGGCCACTGTAGCATCCCATTATAAATAACGAGACGATGCCTGGCTCCCAACTCTAGTAAGTGGTCCCCATAATGTCCTCTGTCTGGTCCAGTGTCCTCTGATGCCCGACTAGCCCCTATCTCCTCTGGATCCACAGGGTGGAGGATCTCCATGTCATCATAGTCATACACCTCACACTGTCTGCTCTGTGTGTGGGCATTGAAGTCGCCCGTAAGAAATACTTCCCCTAGTGTAGAATAATGCATAATCTCCTCTGACAGACAAGTGTATGGCGAGGCTCCTGTCTCCTCCTCCTGTGGCATATCCTCTGTAATGACATAGGAGGATCCTGATGGAGAAAAGTAACATAGAGCTATGTATATAACCCTGTCCTGTGAGAGCTGTAAGCTGATCCACATGTATCTGGCCTCTGGATCCTGTGCTACCACTCTCAGTCTCCCCTGTAGCTCCCGTCTGAATAGGACTGCTACTCCCCCCGACCCTCTCGAGGTACCCTGGCGTGTGGTCCTCCTGTATGCTGACTCCCACTGGAATCCCTCTACTCGAGGTAGCCCTCTCTCTCGGCTCTGATGTGTCTTTGTCAGAAGTATGATGTCTCTCCCCACCATAACATGCTCCAGTCGTCCAGGCTGCACCCATAGTGAACCATTACAGTTCCATACTGCTATGTGTATCTCTGTCAGTGGCCTGGTCTGTGTCCCATAGGCCCCAGACCGCTAATCCATGGGCCGGCCATCAATGATGACCCGACCATCTCGATAGAAGGCCTTCTTGCCTTCTCTCCTCGCGTGTAAGACTCGTGGCATGCAAGTTCTCCTATGTTCAAGCTGCATCCTCGTGAGATCATCATCCAAGAAAATGGGAGCTCCCTCTAAACCCCGTAGTATGACCCTCTTCCTCATGAAGGTGACCCTCTCCGTCTCTCCTGCAAACTGTAGGATGAGGGCTCGCTTGCGTGTTGAGTCTTTCCCGGCTCTCCATGCTTTGGTGAAGGGGAGAGGGTGCTCTTCCTTGTAGCCGAGCTTCATGCATAGAAGCTATCCATCTTTCTCGGGAGTGGAGTCGGGTGTCTCGAGTCTCGACTATACATGTGACCCGAATGTTGAGGCGGCGAGCATGCCTCATCTTCTCCTCCTCAATGGTGGTGTGAATGATTTGGTTTTCTTCCCTTTGAGTCTCCTCCCTCACTTCTTTACGGATGTTCTTCTTCACCACCTCGACCCATCCTGACTGCTTGGCTTCGAGCTTTCCCTCCATGTCCTTTGTGATCTCGTTGGAGATCTCTTCTTTGATGGCCGTGAGAGTGTTGTCATTGATCTCCCCTTCTTCCTTCTCAGCATTCTTGATGGCTACCATTTCCACTTTCAATGCACTCACCTCCTCCTTGAGTGCCGTGTTCTCTTGTTCGAGGTTCGTGACCCGTGCTTCGAGAGCTATGATGTGCCTGTGTAGTTTGTTTTCCACCTCATTGAGGTTGGAATCGGATGTCTTCTTGTTCTCCTTGATTAGTGCCTTCATTGCCATCTCGAGGGCCTCGAGTTTCTCTTGGAGACTCGGGGCCATTCCTCCAAATCACTCTGCAGTCCTTCCCACAGGCAGGGAGGAGAGAGAGAGAGAGAGAGTTATGTTGCTGCCTTGGGGGCCTGAGCAAGGGTGGGTGGGAAAGGGGAAGCCACACCTAATGCGAACTGGGCAGAGAGGCGGAATGAACTGGCGGGCAGAGGCGAACTGGGCAGAGAGGCGAAATGGACTGGCGGGCACAGGCGATGTATGATAGGCGAAATGGACTGGAAGCCACACCTAATGCGAACTGGGCAGACAGGCGGAATGAACTGGCAGGCAGAGGCGAACTGGGCAGAGAGGCGAAATGGACTGGCGGGCACAGGCGATGTATGATAGGCGAAATGGACTGGAAGCCACACCTAATGCGAACTGGGCAGAGAGGCGGAATGAACTGGTGGGCAGAGGCGAACTGGGCAGAGAGGCGAAATGGACTGGCGGGCACAGGCAGAGAGAGAGAGTGTTGCATGCGGAAGCCTTGCTATACTTGATCCATCCCTAAGCCTACTGATTCAGAACACTAATGCAAAAGCAATGAATAGACATCATAGAGAAAAGAGATATTACCATGATACAAAAAGATGTCTTTGGCTATGGCCTTTGGCCTTCCAAAATGGACTGAATTCTGATTGGAAGACCGCCTAATGGCATGCCCCCAACTGGGGATCAGATGATCTAATGACTGCTATTTATAGGCTCATGGGGAGGACAAGCCCTACATTCATTAAATGCTGCCTACTTTTCCCCTGTATGGTGCTTACGCCTTGGCTCATTGGTCCTTAGACCCTGTGGGCTTCTTCGTTGCCTATCCAAGCCTGTTAGTTACCATAAACACTACTTCTACATTGGCTGCCAAATCAGGGATTAGCCAAGAGATTAGCCATGTCCATGTGCACGTGACATTCCCTCCTACTAAACTTGATGATGAGATGGAAACCTGACATCCTCCCTGGACTACTGACTCTGTACTTTGACTGCTTGACTTCTGATACTTTGATTGAAAACCATGTCACTCCTCAAATTCCACTCCAAGTCTAGTTTGAGAACTGTGCATGTATTCCACTTTGGCCCCATGCCTACAATCCCTTTTCCTTAACACAGCTATGGTCTCCTGTTGAGAATGATCATGCCTCATGCTCCACCTTTGGAACTCATCTAAGAGGCCAATGGTATGCTCCTTTGAGCACAAAACTCCCAAGGAGTGCTTTGCTCCGGCTTTACCTGTTGCCGACCACCTCATAAATGCTACTCTGGCTGCATTATTCCATGGATCGATGCACCATTCTTAGGACAACTTAGTGCTTAGATGGCTGAGCCTGAATGCTCTGATATCAATCATAGTTGCATTCCGTACTCGTACTCATCCATTTGGTACTTTCAATACGTACCGTACTGGTACCATGCTTTCCGTACAGGTACTTTAAAAAAAAACTTGTTAATTGATTGATTCTCACTTTGTATCCTATCTATGTGCCATCTTTGCTTGGTACCATGCAGCATGCTTTCCATACCCATACTTCAAAAAAAAAAAAATCTTGTTAATTGATTGATTTTCACTTTGTATCCTATCTATGTGCCATCTTTGCTTGATACCGACTCTTCAAACCCCTATTCATGTTTCTCGCACCCTTATTCCTAGCCCTCCACTTCTCCCAATTGCCTTGCTCCCTCAATTTTCCTTTTCAATGGACTCATAATGCACAAGGATCTCTTTATATTTCACCTTGTACTCCATCTTGACATTTATAGCTTCCTTATTTTCATACTTATTTGTGTGTGTCATTGATGATTTCAAATACACTAGTGTTTCTGATCTACTTGTGTAATTATTTGGCCCTCTTAGCTCTATTTCACATGATGAAACCATGCTTGGAGACCAGACAGGTGGAAGAAGACATGGAGACAGGATCCATAAGGTTTTGATTAAGAAAAAAGCACCATTCTTGGTCAAAAAGCAAGAAAAAGCAAAAAGTCAAACAACAAGCCAAGGACACCATTGGAAAGAGGAGACTGAGCCGGACCGAAAAGCTAAAAGGCGCTTTCTCAAAAAGCAACTCTAAGGCCAAAAAGCAAGGCCTTAAAGCTAGAAAAGCAAAGCACCAAAAGTTGAGTAATATTTTATCAATAAGAGTAAAAAGAGCAAAAGCAAAGGCAAAAAGGGAAAAGCAAAGCATAAAAAGGCAAAGCAAAAGCATGAAGGCTTTTTGGCAAAAAAGCAAGGTCTCCAACAAGTATAAAAAGGCTTTGAATCTCTCCCTTCTCATCATGGAAGATGGAAACTTCTCTTTTAGTACTTGAAGTTATCATCGTAGAGCCCAACATCAACCTCATCATGGAAGGGTGAAGCTCTTAATCGTCGACATCATCAGCCTTGAGCATGGAGTCTCTTGCAGCTGCCACCATCCATACTAGTGCCTGACAAGTGAAGTCGCTTGGTTGCTGTACGTTCTGCGCTGTACCACTTGCCTACACTGCTATCGAGCGCCACCACCACCTGCACCAGCTGACGCCGCCACCCACGCCACCTGAACCACCTACTGGCCTGACAGCGCTGCCAACCTGCTGTGCGCTGCCTTATACCAAAGCCACCTTGCTGATGCACATTGGCTGCCATCACCACCACCTGATGTTTGGCTGCGTCACCTGGTTGTGCCTGCCTGGCTGTGCGCTGCTGCCTGCTTCCTACTGTAAGCACTGACACCAAACTGAACAACGCCGCTTGCCGCAGCATCTGTTGCTTAGCATCGAAACAAATAGCTGCCTCTTGTGCCAGTTTACTACCGCCTGTTGGCCACCGCCACCTGGCTGCTGGCTGAATCTGACCCTAGCCACCGCCTAATCCACATCTATTGAAGTGAACTGTATGAGTCATTCTAAGCCATACCTTATGGTTGCAAACTAATATTACTATCAGAGCACGAGTATTGGACTCAGCTCATACTCTCCTGTTTGGAATCTTATGGGCTGCTTCTACCTCAGGTTTGGGTAACAAGCTCACAGCTAAATCACCATAAACCTCATCATCCACACATCTCTTGTATACTTCGTGTATGGAGCTTGGACATGGAACTTGGATATGTAACTTGGACATATAGCTTAGACATGAAAGCTTGAACTTGGACTTGAAGCTTGGGCATGGAACTTGGACATATAGCTTGGACATGGATCTCGATTTGGACTTGTTTATGGACTTGGATACATTGGATTTGGATATTGGATCTGGTACTAGCCCGATAAGAGATACTTGTGGGTCATCCCCGTGTTGTGCTCGGCATCAGAGATCTCATGCCTAGACATCGACATATCTGTTTGTTTTGTATTCATTGATTGTATTGATCCTGGCCAGTGTGCCTGTGGATTGTTCCTGAATAAATTCCTGAAAGGGGACGGGGCCTGTTCCCGCTCAGTGTGGTGTATTGTGCAAGATCCCCATTCCCTTTTCTCTCCCCTCTCTCTTTATATCTTTATCTCTTGGACATGTGGTTGAGTCTGTCACTACACGCCCCGCTGGGCTTACAGTGGTATCAGAGCAGGATTTCCCTTGAAGAAACTTTCTTGGGGTGACAGAGCCATGTCGAGAGCAGAGGGAGACCAAGGGCCTTGTGAAGGGGATAACTAAGAGGCCGATCTAGGACTTCAAGATGGGAAGTAGGGTCATCAGAAGAGTATTATGACTTTCAGCAGTCCAAGCGATTTCTCGGAGACGAAGAAGTCCTTGCTTGGAGAACCAAGAGGGACCAGGATCAAAGAGGGACTCAAATGTTTGAAGATTTCATCAAGGATCAAGCCACCAAAGCCAAGGGAGTTGAAGCTACTGAAACTTATCTCAAAAGGATCTAGAGCTACTTGGTCTATTTCTTGTGGAGGAGACAAGGACGCTACTCATAGGCCTGCTATCTCAGATGCCGCTTCTTCGGAACATGTAAGGGAAAGAAGGGACACTTGGCTGCAAATTGTCCCGACAAGCCAAAGTAAGAAACCAGAGAGATTGGAAGATCATCAGATTGACATCATGCCAAGAAGCTCAACAAGAGAAGATTATGAAGCAAAAGACTGAGCTATTCAAAAAGGGTTTGATTAGACCTAGCTCAATTATCTTTTTTCTCCCTAATCTTATTGGTTCAGAAAAAGGATGGTTCTTGGCATATATGTATTGATTACAGGGCTCTTAACAAGATCACTGTGAAGAACAGGTTTCCTATTCCTAGGATTGATGATATCCTAGATAGATTATATGGAGCCACTATCTTTAGTAGAATCAACTTGAAGAGTGGTTACCATCAAGTCAGGATTGTTCCAGAGGACATTCACAAGACCGCATTTAGGACTACCTTTGGACTCTATGAGTATTTGGTGATGCCTTTTGGTCTTACCAGTGGACATTCACAAGACCGCATTCAGGACTACCTTTGGACTCTATGAGTATTTGGTGATGCCTTTTGGTCTTACCAGTGCCCGGCTACTTTCAACTGAATGATGAAAAGAATATTTCGAGCACATAGAAAGTTTGCAACTACTTTCTTTGATGACATTATTGTGCATTCAAAGAACCAAGAAGATCATCGAAAGCACTTGGATATGGTATTTCAGGAATTACAAAAGCACAAGTTGTATGTGAATGGCAAGAAGAGTGTTTTTCTTTTTGTCAGAGATTCACTACTTGGGCCAGATAGTGTCCAAAGAAGGGGGGTCAAAATGGACCCAGATACGGTCAAGGCTATTATGGAATGGCTAGAGTTGACTAGTGTGCATGCAGTTCGAAGTTTCCTTGGCTTATGCTCTTATTACAGAAAGTTCATCAAGTGATTTGTTGTGGTAGCAAGTCCACTACATGATTTAACAAAGAAAGCCGTGGGATTTCGGTGGGCCAAAGCTGAAAAAGAATCCTTTGAAGCACTAAAGTTTTATGCTAGCAAAGGACCAGTATTGATTATTTCAGATTTATCCAAGCCATTTATGGCAGAGTATGATGCCTCACGAGATTGCATTGGAGCAGTCTTGAACCAAGAAGGCCATGCTGTGGCCTATGAGAGTCGAAGACTTCAAGGAGCTGAAATGACCGCACCCACTTATGAGAAAGAATTGATGGCTATCATTCATGCTTTAAAGATTTGGAAGCACTATTTTATGGGTGTTGAGTTTGTTATCAAGATGGATCATCAAAGTCTTAGGTATTTTATGTCTCAACCTAAGAATATCAAAAAGCATATAAGATGGGCTAGTTATTTGGCCCAATCTCATTTTCAGATTATGCATACCTATGTTAAAGACAACAAAGTAGCAGATACTTTATCTCGAAGACCCTTGAGCCATGAGGTTTCTATGGGTTACCATATGCATTTCACTTTGATGAAGGATCCTTATGCTACCAAAGAGGACTTCAAAGATGTTTTGAAACAGATTGTAGAATACAGATTTGGTGACCTTTTATGTCATCAAGAAGGGTTTTCTTATGATACAAACCCAGGTCATGTGTAACAGAAAGAATTTTGACCAAAGTAATGGAAGAGTGCCATGCTCCTCCTTACATGGGGCATAGAGACACCTTGACTACACTTCAAGCTTTGGAGAGCTATTTCTATTGGCCTACTATGAAAAAGGACATTGCACTTTATGATTCGAGAACATTTGGTTTGTTAGAAGGTCAAGTTTGATTGACAAACACCAGCAAGATTATTGCACCCATTGAATGATCTATGGGAGAATATTGCTATGGATTTTATCTTTGGATTGCCAAAGTCACGGAATGATGGTATATGGACCTTTCAAGATAACCATGAAGATCAACCATGTACGTCATCGGTTGAACCTTCCATATCTATGAAAGATATATAATGTTTTCCATGACAGTTTATTGAAACCATATACAAGTTATCCCTAGAGGAACTTGTTTTGAAGGATCCACCAAGGGTGAAAGAGCTAGAACAGATTGTGTTTCATTCTGTGAGAAAAAGGGGAAAGACAGTGGTTAGAAAGTTCCTCTTGGAATTCAAGAATTATTCGCTATTGAATGCGAAATGGATGCCAGAGAAGTACTTCTAGGACTATCCAAATATACTTTGAGCTTATGAGGACGTGGTTGGTCCAGATGTATTTGAAGTACAGATATGGACGTCTTGCGATCAAGACAGATTCAAGAAGGAGGGATTGTGTCTCTAGCTCTCTTCATTGTATATATATATATATTGGACTAGAACTGACCATTATTCTACTTATATAATGGTTACTTGAAAATGCTCTAGTTTGGGTAGCAACGATGCCCGATAGCCCAAGAAGCAAGATTTGTATATGGAAGGCAACAATGTCAGATGACCAATTGACGACAACGATGCCAGAATGAGATTTGTATATGGGAGGCAACGATGCTAGATGACCCATTGGATGGCAACAATGCCAGATATCTTGGACTTCATAGTCGGGCGGTCATTGCAACCAGATGGCCTAGATGATTGTATTGGATTTCGCACTTGGGCGGTCATTGCGACCAGATGGCTCAGATGACTGTATTGGATTTCGCAGTAGGGCGGTCATTGCGCACATGAAAACCTAACCCTAATCTTCTCTCCCATTCAACTGGTATCAGAGCAAGGTTCCAACAATGGTGGTGTCGAATTTGCTGTAGAGGAGAAGAAGGTGCAGGCGCTGATTTCTCTCTTGGCTTAGGTAGCAAAACAAGGCGTGTGCTGTCTGTGTTGAACGTGGGGAAGCGTGTAGAAGCGCTGGCCACTTAGGCGAAGGGCAGGCATGTCAGCGCTGAGTAGCCAGGCGCCTACAGCAGCAGCAGCAACCATCGCAGCGCACAGCAGGTGGGCGGAAAGAGAAGGTGGCGGGCGTTGAATCACTCGCAGGCGTGTAACCGCTGGGCGAGCTTTTCGTGCATCCATTCGTGGCGGACACGTAACTAGCTACGGACACGTAACCCAGGCGCAGCCACAAGGCGTCAACAAGTCGGAGGCGGGCGTCAATACAACAGGCGAGCGAAGAAGAAAGGCAGACGGGTACGGGCGTTAATCGCTTCTTGCACTGCCTCTTTCCCCGGCCTTGAACACACGTCTACAGAGGTTTGACACAAAACTTCATGAGGCCACCGCGGCAATGTATGCCATCGCCGATGCTGCACGCGAAGTAGACCGGCTTCGTGTCTTTGAGTGTGAACGCATAGCCTGGGTCACCTTGAGTCGTGTTGGCCAACAACACTGCTCTGTCAAATAAACACGCCTCATAAGCTTTCAAGCTATGGAGGCGGTGCACGTCGTGATTCAAGTACAAGCCCTCTTTGATCAACGGCATGCCAGAGAATCATAGCAGCCAGCCATCCGTACATCAGCTACAGCTACAACAGCATCAGCTATACAGCTAAAGCAGCTTCATCACCCCCCTTCTGCAACAACAGCATCAGATTTTCTGCAACAGCATCAACACAAAGAAATTCAGCCTGCAAATCTCAGAGAAATTCAAAAATTAAGAGGTATTTGCCTTCAATTTTGGGAATTTCTTATCAATTCAATCAATTGAGCAGGTACAGGTGCCCAATTGCTCAATTTTTGAGCAAAATTGGCAAAATTGGGTGACATTGGTCACAATCAGGATCAATTTGCAGGAAATTGGATGTCGAAAGTTGGGGCTTTTGATGTATTTGTGCAATTAAGCATTCATACATGCTGTATGATGTGAGAAATCGCACATTCGGGCAAAATTGCAGCAAATTGCAGTGCAAATCAAGGGGCTTTTGTGCCGATTGGATTGATTTGCATGAAGGCAATCGCATTTGATGCTGTGGATAATGTGTTGATGCCTTACAAGCACTCAATGTGCCTGTAAATCAAGGGGCTTTCATGTATTGGATGTATATGTGGCCAGGGGGAAGCATCGCGAAAACTCTGGATGCCTTCATGTGCGTCAATGGACCATGTATGATCAGTAATTGATCTTAAATCAAGGGGCTTTTCAAGATCGTATGCTTGTTGAGGTTGGCAAAGCAGCAGGCAAGACATTTATGCCTTGAATCCTCAGAAATCAGCTTGCAGTCAAGGGGCTTTTGCCCAATTTCTGTTCGGAACTGTTGTATGCACTGTAAAAGTCTGATTTACACTCATTTGGACAGCCAGGAGAGCATTTATTGCTACTGTAACCTGTTGGTACAGATTTGGCACAGCTTTGTGCAAGTTTTGGCATGGCTGTACACTGATTTGAGTGAGGAAAAGGTTCAATTTCAGCTGCTGTACTTGCCGGTACAGGTTTGGTGCATCATTGGTGAGCACTTGGTACTGTTGTACAGTACTTTAGAAGGGCAACAGAGCACATTTAAGGTGCTGTCCTAAATCTGTAGCAACCAGATTTTGGTGATTTCATCACATAAAGTGGGAGAAAAGTTGCATTCGTGCTTCCACAGTGGGAGATAAAGTTTGGGAGAACAACTGTGAGCACTTTGTGTGCTTTTTGGTGCAGTGTTTGCACATTTTGCAGGGAGTCAGGCATTGACAGGTTGCATATTGCTATGGCAACCCACAGGTGAGAGTTCTTCATTGCTTCACATCAAGAAGCTTGAAGGTTCACATAACTATGATATTTGGCAAACCCAGTGCTATAATGTGTTGCTCCAGAAGAAGCAGCACAAGCCTATCAAAGAAAGGGGTGTGATGCCCGCTTCTCTTACTGCTGAAGAGTGGGAAGATATGGATGAGCTGGCAAGATCTACTATCATGTTGTCTGTGTCAGACTCTTTACTTTTCAGCATTCGTGAAGAGAAGACAGCTTGGGGAATGTGGCAGAGATTGCAGGACTTGTATGCCCAGCAAAGTGCCTCAAGCAAAGTGTATTGGTTGAAGAAACTCATAGGTCTTCAGATGAAGGAAGTGGCGTCTATGACAGCCCATCTAAATGAGTTTAATGGTATTGTCAGCCAAGTTATAAATCAAAAGTTGGCAATGGACGATGAGTTCAAAGCCACCTTTCTCTTATGCACTTTGCCAGAGAGTTGGGACACATTCAGGACAGCCACTAGCAATTCGAATGCTATGCTGTCATATGCAGATGTTGAGGGTGCTCTTCTTCAAGAAGAGATGAACAGGAAAAACAACTCTGTTGGAAAGTCCAATGCAATGAATGCACGTGGGAGATCCCAGCAAAGGGGTGAAAGCCAAGAACGGGGAAGGAGCAAGTCTCGCTCCAAAAAGGACTTGGAATGCCATTATTGTGGCAAGAAGGGACACATCAAAAAGCAATGCTACAAATGGAAAAATGATCAAAAGGAAAAGGGAAAAGGCAAAGACAAAGACAAAGATGAAGCCAAAGACGTAAAGCCAAAGGGCAAAAGTGGAGTCAAGATTGAAGAAGTCAATGTGTCACATGCAGGTGACAGTGAGGATGAGGTCCTATTTACGTCTTCACTTGATGCCCATTCACTTCTTACAGGTGGTCATGGTATGCACTCATGGATCATTGATTCAGGTGCCTCCTTTCATGTCACAGGTTGCAGAGACTTGTTTGTCAGGTATACTGCTGGCAATGAAGGAGTAGTTTATTTGGGTGATAACCATGCATGCAAAATTCTTGGCAGAGGTGATGTGAGGCTTGTGTTTTCAGATGGCTCACAGCTTATGCTCCATGATGTCACGCATGTGCCTGAGATCAAGAAGAACCTGCTTTCTACTGGACAGCTTGATGATGCTGATTATGTTACCACATTTGGTCGTGGAAAGTGGAAAATTAGTAAGGGCTCACTAGTTGTTGCCAGAGGCTCTAAGGTGGACACTCTTTATTTCATGCATGCAGGTGTTTGTCACCATGCTAATGTAAATGCAACCGAGCTGCCGGAAATCTCTATGTGGCATAGCCGGTTGGGACACATGAGTGTCAAAGGAATGGAGCAATTGTCTCGTTTGGGTTACTTGCCTTCTCTAAAGTTTTCAAGTTTTCAGTTTTGTGAGCATTGTATATATGGCAGGCAACTGCAGTGCCCCCACAAGAAAGCTCTTGGACAGAAAGATGCTCAGTTAGAGCTTGTGCATACAGATGTATGTGAGATGCCTCAGCTTTCTTTGGGAGGGGCAAAATATTGTGTGTCTTTTATTGATGATGCCACACGCAAGGTGTGGGTCTATCCTCTTCGTTTGAAGAGTGATACATTCTCAGTGTTTGAGAAGTTTGTTGCTCTTGTTGAGAATCAATCTGGCAAAACACTAAAGGCTTTGCGTTCCGACAATGGTGGAGAGTATATGTCCAAACAGTTTCAGGACTTTTGTGATGCTAAAGGCATCAAGTGGGAGCTCTCTACTCCTTATGATCCTCCACAAAATGGGACAACAGAGAGGATGAACAGGACCATTCAGGAGAAGGTCCGTTCTATGTTGTCACATGCTGCGTTACCTCATGGTTTTTGGGCTGAAGATGTTATGACAGCCGTTCACCTTATAAACAGGTCACCTAACACGAGGCTTGGTGGGAAAGTGCTAGAGGAAGTATGGACAGGGAAGCCTCCGTCATACAAGCACTTGAGAGTGTTTGGTTGCGTTGCGTACGTGCACATACGTAGGGAAATGCGCACCAAACTTGATCCTAAGTCTCACAAATGCATATTCCTAGGATATGGTGACAGAGGTGAAATGGGGTATAGACTTTGGGATCCCGTGAATAGAAAGATTATACGCAGCAATGATGTCATTTTAGATGAAACATGCATGTATAAGGAGCCTGCAAGGCAACAGGAGCCTGGCAGAGTCATCTTTGATGATGATGGACATCATGGACAACAACCAAGGGCTGTAAATCAGCCATTACAGAAGCAAAACCAGCCCTTAAATGGTGCTGAAAATGGTCCAAATGGACAGCCAGAGATGGCAGAAGATATCCCTTTGGATATACCACAGTTAGAGGAAATACCGGGCATGATATTTCAGCCTTATGGCATGGAACAGGAGCCACCAATTGGTGATATGCAGGCTGGACAGCAACCTGCAAATGATGGTCATTGGGTACGGAGGTCCACAAGACCCTCCAGAGCCCCTGACAGGTTTGTTCCAGGGGTTGACTACTTGATGCTCTTTGACTGTGGGGAGCCCTCATGTTATAAGGAGGCTTTACAGAGGGCAGACAAGGCTCTTTGGGAGCGTGCCATGAAGTCAGAGATGGATTCTCTGCACAAAAATGGAACATGGAAGTTAATGCATTTGCCTACACGCAAGAAGGTTTTGCCATGCAAGTGGGTTTACAGGCTCAAAGTTGCACCTGATGCAAAGCCAAGGTACAAAGCCAGGTTAGTGGCTAAGGGCTTCAAGCAGGAATATGGTGTGGACTTTGATGAGATCTTCTCTCCAGTGGTCAAAATGACCACACTTAGAGCTGTATTAGCTTTGGTTGCTCATGATGATCTGGAATTGATTCAGATGGATGTGAAGACTGCTTTTCTTCACAGTGATCTCCATGAGGAGATATATATGCAACAGCCAGAGGGTTATGCAGTAAATGGAAAGGAGAAGCTTGTATGCAAGCTGAAAAAGAGTCTTTATGGGCTCGAACAGGCACCAAGGCAATGGTTTCATAAATTTGATACATTCATGAAATCCCAGAATTTCAGGAGAAGTGACATAGATCACTGCTTATACACCAAGAAAGCTTTGGATGGCAGTATATTGATCCTCATCTTGTATGTTGATGATATGTTGATTGCCGGGAAATCTCGTAAAGAGATGGATGCCTTGAAAAAGAGGCTGCATCAAACCTTTGATATGAAGGATTTGGGTGATGCAAATCACATTTTGGGTATGCGGATACTTCGGGACAGAAATCAGCATGTGTTGTATTTGTCTCATACTTCGGGACAGAAATCAGCATGTGTTGTATTTGTCTCAGAAGGAATACATTGGCAAAGTTTTGCAGAGGTTCAATATGGACGGGGGAAAGAAGACTAGTACTCCTTTGCCTCCATATGTGAAACTCAGTGCTATGGACAGCCCACAGTCGGACAGTGACAGGGCTGATATGGCCAAGATTCGGTATGCTTCAGCTTGTGGCAGTCTCATGTATGCCATGGTTGCTACTAGGCCGGACATTGCATTTGCAGTGGGAGTGGTTTCTAGATACATGGCCAAACCTAGCAAGAAGCATTGGGAAGCAGTGAAAGGTGTCATGAGATACCTGAAGGGCACATAGGATATGTGCATTTGTTTTGGCAAACAGGATGCATTAGTGCATGGTTACACGGATTCGGATTATGCCGGTCATCCAGATAACCGGAAGTCTACTACCGGTTATGTGTTTACATTCACAGGAGGTGCTGTGTCATGGATATCCAGGATGCAGAAGTGCACTGCCTTATCTACTACAGAGGCCGAGTATATTGCAGCCACAGAGGCTTGCAAGGAGGCATTATGGCTATCTCGGTTAGTGGTTGATTTGGGCTATACAGGTGATATTCCATTGTTGCATTGTGACAGTCAGAGTGCCATCCAGTTGGCAAAGAACCCTGTCTTTCATGCAAAGACGAAGCATGTGGATGTGAAGTATCACTTCATCATAGAGGTGATAGAAAACAAGCAAATTCAGCTTGTTAAGATTCATACGGATGACAACCCGGCTGATCTGTTGACAAAGAGTTTGCCTCCGGAGTGGTTTGCTCATTGCAGACACTTGATGGGCATTGGATGAGGCCAGTTTCAGCCTTGATATGGCCTTGTATATTATCATGTACATGCTGATTTTTCTTTTCCTTTACTTAAGGGCACTTTGCCTTTAAGTGGGAGGTTGTTGGGATAAAGGCATTATGCCCACCCTTATAGTGTGTACAAGCCCATAAGTTGTAGTACATAGTACACTTAGTACTTTTAATGTACTAAGTGCACTATGTGTACTAGTGCAATATACATGTGTGATAGGGGAGTCACACACTCAATGCTTGAGTTGACTTATCCCCACAACTCTCTCTCTCTCTCTCCCTTGCTTCTCTCTGTATGTCTCCCACATGAAAACCTAACCCTAATCTTCTCTCCCATTCAGATAGTCCATGAACAGGAGGATCATTACTTGTGCATTGCATATTGATGTATGTTTGAATTTCTTTGACTTTATGTGTTGTTTCTGATGTATGGACAATGCTTGGATTTATGGCAAGTGATAGTCCATTGGGCTCCAAACTACTTGGCCAATACTTGGAATACCCAGTACACGCGAATGATGCTGTAACCGCTCCCTATACGAGGCCTACAAATCAGAAGATAAAATACACATTTTTAGATCACTTAACTAATACAAACAATGGACATTACTTGCAACATTAAAACTGGAAATGACAAAGAACACTTGACACCATCACTGGGGCCGGAAACGGCTGGCCCCCCCCTCAATACAGTTTGTATTTCTTGGAGTATTTATATGTACAAGTGTTCACGGCCCCCAAGGCCAAATTTCTCCATAACATGGAGTGAATACAACTGAAAAAAAGTAAGATTTTGTCGATAAAGAATCAGTTGTCGGAGTAGACCAAATCACAGGCAGTCTCCCACTGTCACATGCTACGTTACCTCATGGTTTTTGGGCTGAAGCTATTATGACAGCCGTTCATCTTATAAACAGGTCACCTAACACGAGGCTTGGTGGGAAAGTGCCAGAGGAAGTATGGACAGGGAAGCCTCCGTCCTACAAGCACTTGAGAGTGTTTGGTTGTGTTGTGACGTGCACATACGCAAGGAAATACGCACCAAACTTGATCCTAAGTCTCACAAATGCATATTCCTAGGATATGGTGACAGAGGTGAAATGGGGTATAGACTTTGGGATCCAGTGAATAGAAAGATTATACGCAACAATGATGTCATTTTTTATGAAACATGCATGTATAAGGAGCCTGCAAGGCAACAGGAGCTTCGCAGAGTCATCTTTGATGATGATGGACATCATGGACAACAACCAAGGGTTGTAAATCAGCCATTACAGCAACAAAACCAGCCCTTAAATGGTGCTGAAAATGGTCCAAATGGACAACCAGAGATGGCAGAAGATATCCCACAGTTAGAGGAGATACCGGGCATGATCTTTCAGCCTTATGGCATGGAACAGGAGCCACCAATTGGTGATATGCAGGCTGGACAGCAACCTGCAAATGATGGTCATTGGATACGGAGGTCCACAAGACCCTCCAGAGCCCCTGACAAGTTTGTTCCAGGGGTTGACTACTTGATGCTCTTTGACTGTGGGGAGCCCTCATGTTATAAGGAGGCTTTACAGAGGGCAGACAAGGCTCTTTGGGAGCGTGCCATGAAGTCAGAGATGGATTCTCTGCACAAAAATGGAACATGGAAGTTAATGCATTTGCCTACAGGCAAGAAGGTATTGCCATGCAAGTGGGTTTACAGGCTCAAAGTTGCACCTGATGCAAAGCCAGGTTAGTGGCTAAGGGCTTCAAGCAGGAATATGGTGTGGACTTTGATGAGATCTTCTCTCCAGTGGTCAAAATGACCACACTTAGAGCTGTATTAGCTTTGGTTGCTCATGATGATCTGGATTTGATTCAGATGGATGTGAAGACTGCTTTTCTTCACGGTGATCTCCATGAGGAGATATATATGCAACAGCCAGAGGGTTATGCAGTGAATGGAAAGGAGAAGCTTGTATGCAAGCTGAAAAAGAGTCTTTATGGGCTCAAACAGGCACCAAGGGAATGGTATCATAAATTTGATACATTCATGAAATCCCAGGATTTCAGGAGGAGTGACATAGATCACTGCTTATACACCAAGAAAGCTTTGGATGGCAGTCTATTGATCCTCATCTTGTATGTTGATGATATGTTGATTGCCGGGAAATCTCGTAAAGAGATGGATGCCTTGAAGAAGAGGCTGCATTAGCCTTTGATATGAAGGATTTGGGTGATGCAAATCACATTTTGGGTATGCGGATACTTCGGGACAGAAATCAGCATGTGTTGTATTTGTCTCAGAAGGAATACATTGGCAAAGTTTTGCAGAGGTTCAATATGGAAGAGGGGAAGAAGACTAGTACTCCTTTGCCTCCATATGTGAAACTCAGTGCTATGGACAGCCCACAGTCGGATAGTGACAGGGCTGATATGGCCAAGATTCCGTATGCTTTAGCTTGTGGCAGTCTCATGTATGCCATGGTTGCTACCAGGCCGGACATTGCATTTGCAGTGGGAGTGGTTACTAGATACATGGCCAAACCTAGCAAGAAGCATTGGGAAGCAGTGAAAGGTGTCATGAGATACCTGAAGGGCACACAGGATATGTGCATATGCTTTGGCAAACAGGATGCATTAGTGCATGGTTACACGGATTCGGATTATGCCGGTCATCTAGATAACCGGAAGTCTACTACCGGTTATGTGTTTACATTCATAGGAGGTGCTATGTCATGGATATCCAGGATGCAGAAGTGCACTGCCTTATTTACTACAGAGGCTATATTGCAGCCACAGAGGCTTGCAAGGAGGCATTATGGCTATCTCGGTTAGTGGTTGATTTGGGTTATACAGGGGATATTCCATTGTTGCATTGTGACAGTCAGAGTGCCATCCAGTTGGCAAAGAACCCTGTCTTTCATGCAAAGACGAAGCATGTGGATGTGAAGTATCACTTCATCAGAGAGGTGATAGAGAACAAGCAGATTCAGCTTGTCAAGATTCATACGGATGACAACCCGGCTGATCTGTTGACAAAGAGTTTGCCTCCAGAGCGGTTTGCTCATTGCAGACACTTGATGGGCATTGGATGAGGCCAGTTCCAGCCTTGATATGGCCTTGTATATTATCATGTACATGCTGATTTTTCTTTTCCTTCATTTAAGGGCACTTTGCCTTTAAGTGGGAGGTTGTTGGGGTAAAGGCATTATGCCCACCCTTATAGTGTGTACTAGCCCATAAGTTTTATAGTACATAGTACACTCAGTACTTTTAATGTACTAAGTGCACTATGTGTACTAGAGAAAATATACATGTGATAGGGGAGTCACACACTCATTCTATGAGTTGACTTATCCCCACATGTCTCTGTCTCTCTCTCTCCCTTCTTCTCTGTGTATGTCTCCCACGTGAAACCCTAATTCTTCTCCCTTCATGGACAGCCCAAGAAGAAGGGCAAATGCCATTACTGTAAGAAGCCAGGTCACTACATCACAAAGTGTAGAAAGAGGATTGCCAAAGAGAAGGCAAAAGAATCTGGGATGTCTGTAAATGATGCCTCTAAAGCTTCTCCAGAGACTGCTTCTTTTGTTGAGGACAGGGATTACTATTTCTATACATGCAGCTATGATGCCTCTTGGTCTTCACAGGCACTCAGTATGACAGAGCATGCATGTACTTGGTATTTTGATAGTGGCTACTGAAGGCTTTCAGCTGTTAGGGTTAGGGTTTGGAGGTACTGCAAACACAAACGTAGAGAGCAGAGAGAGAGAACACGACTCTCGTTGTATTCAGTATAATAATGTGAAGTACAATAGCCACATAATGAAGTGACCTAAAAGATGTGTTCACATGTCCGGCCATAAAGTGTGCCGGGTGGACCAAAACACTTATAAACTGTTATAAGTGAAACTAAGCTAAACTGGGGGAAAAAACCTCCACTAACTGAAGTAAAAAGTGCCCCAGTAATCTACTGATGATCACTAGCACTCCTCTGGGTGCATACACAGCATAAAACCCAACAAACCCCCCTAGAGTGATATGTGATCACTGTACATCATCCACCAAAAGGAAACAAATTCAAAGCAGTGCGGAATGCTTCGAATTTCGGACGTGGTAATGCCTTCGTGATGATGTCTGCCACATTCTGATCTGTAGGATAGTAGATCAGACTAATATCACCTGCCTGGAGTCTCTCCCGAACAAAATGATAGTGAATCTCAATGTGTTTCGTGCGAGCATGAAACACAGGATTCTTGGCCACAGCAATGGCACTCTGACTATCAGTATAGATAGGTGTAGGCTCCTCTACTGAAATATCCATATCAGTCATGAGACGACGCAGCCAAACACACTCAACAGTAGTAGTGTAGGCGGCTTTGTACTCTGCCTCACAAGACGAAGTGGCCACTGTGGTTTGTTTCTTACTTAGCCAAGAAATGCATGAAGAGCCAAGAAAGAAACAATTTCCACTAGTGGAATGTCTGGTATCAAAATCACCAGCCCAATCTGAATCACTGTAAGCGTATAACTGCATGTCACCCCCCTCAGGATAAAGCAATCCAAGAGACAAGGTACCCTGCAAATACCGGAATACATGCTTCACAGCTTGCCAATGTGACAATCGAGGGCTGTCCACGAATGTGCTTAACTGAGAGACTGCATACTGAATATCTGGCCGTGTAGTACACAAGTAAATAAGGCACCCAACAGCCTGAGCATATGTAGTGGCATCAAAGGAAATACTGTCATCTTGTAGTGACAGTTTCATCCCAGGCTCCATAGGAGTGCTAATAGGCTTGCAATCCTGAAATTTAAACTTCTCCAGAAGTTTAGCAACATACCGAGATTGCAACAACCCAATGCCTCCAAATAGTAGTGTACGAGCCCCAAATCAGACATGTCAAATGTCTGTTGCAGTATCTCTTTAAAAGCTGCAATTTTGTCATCATTTGATCCCATGAGCAAGAGATCATCTACACAAAGACTGATGACCAGCAGATCTTTCTCTTCTTTTTTTTTACATACAAAGTGGCTTCTGATGGACTGTTCACAAATCCTTGAGCGAGTAGGAAAGCATCTATCTTTGCATACCAAGCTCGTGGAGCTTGTTTCAAACCATACAATGCCTTTTTCAGCCTGCATACTTTCCCTTCATGACCATGTTCTGCAAAACCTATGGGCTGATATACATAAACTTCCTCCTCGAGGTCCCCATGTAGGAACGGGCTTTGTATCTGTCAATGGATCCATCTGTGTTGGGGTAAAGGCATTATGCCCACCCTTATAGTGTGTACAAGCCCATAAGTTATAGTACATAGTACACTTAGTACTTTTAATGTACTAAGTGCACTATGTGTACTAGTGCAATATACATGTGTGATAGGGGAGTCACACACTCAATCTCATTGAGTTGACTTATCCCCACAACTCTCTCTCTCTCTTGTTTTCTCTGTGTATGTCTCCCACTGAAAACCTAACCCTAGTCCTATCTCCCTTCAACTGGTATCAGAGCTGAGGCAAACAGAACTGCAGAGACCTGCTGAGCACTAAGCCTTCGAATCTCTCTGTGCAGTAGCTTTCGTTTCACACACCATTGGTGCAGTGAACGAACACGTGACCACCAGGGCGATGGCTGCCTTGTGGAAGTAGCCACTTCGAAGCTCGCCTAAACGTGGTAGCAGGCGGCGTCAACAAGCAAAAGCGTGTAGCGCTACTAGGTGAAGGCGAGCGGCGTTCAGCAGCGAGCGAACACGTCTACGAGGCGAACATTTCAAACACGCCTACGAGAGGGTCGTCGCGTGTAGCGCTGGCTACCGGTCGGACACGGCGTCAACAAGCAAAAGCGTGTAGCGCTACTAGGCGAAGGCGAGCGGCGCTCAGCAGCGAGCGAACACGTCTACGAGGCGAACATTTCGAACACGCCTACGAGAGGGTCGTCGCGTGTAGCACTGGCTACCGGTCGGAGGCGGCGTCAACAAGCAAAAGACCCTGTGGCGCATTCGACTGGTACGCTTGCCCATTCAGCTGCTGCCCAGCAGCAGCCACGCTGCCCAACCAGGCAGCGTAGAGGGCTGCCCAGCCATCCGTACAAAGCCATCCATACAACTGCATCAGCATCAGCATCAGCATCAGACGTGCCCCCCCCCTCTCCTGCAACAACAAAATTCAGTCTGCAAATCTCAGAGAAATTCAAAAATTAAGAGGTATTTGCTTCAATTCTTTGGGAATTTCTTATCAATTCAATCAATTGAGCAGGTACAGGTGCCAAAATTGCTCAAATTTTGAGCAAAATTGGGTGACATTGGTCACAATCAGGATCAATTTGCAAGAAATTGGATGTCGAAATTTGGGGCTTTTGATGTAATTGTGCAATTAAGCATTCATACATGCTGTATGATGTGAGAAATCGCATATTCGAGCAAAATTACAGCAAATTGCAGTGCAAATCAAGGGGCTTTTGTGCCGATTGGATTGATTTGCATGCAGGCACTCGCATTTGCTGCTTTGGGCAATGTGTTGATGCCTGTCAAGCACTCAATGTGCCTGTAAATCAAGGGGCTTTTATGTATTGGATGTATATGTGGCCAGGGGGAAGCACTGTGAAGACTCTGGATGCCTTCATGTGCGTCAATGTACCATGTATGATCAGCAATTGATCTTAAATCAAGGGGCTTTTCAAGATTTAATGCTTCCTGAGCTTGGCAAAGCAGCAGGCAAGACTTTTATGCCTTGAATCCTCAGAAATCAGCTTGCAGTCAAGGGGCTTTTGCCCAATTTCTGTTCGGGACTGTTGTATGCAGTGGTCGGGACTGTAAAGTCTGATTTTCACTTATTTGGACAGCCAGGAGAGCATTTATTGTTGCTGTACTTGCTGGTACAGATTTGGTACAACTTTGTGCAAGTTTTGGCATAACTGTACATTGATTTGAGTGGGGAAAAGGTTCATTTTCAGCTGCTGTACTTGCCGGTACAGGTTTGGTACATCATTGGTGAGCACTTAGTACTGCTGTACAGTACTTTGGAAGGGCAACAGAGCACATTTAAGGTGCTGTCCTAAATCTGCAGCAACCAGATTTTGGTGATTTCATCACATACAGTGGGAGTAGAGTTGCATTTGTGCTTCCGCAGTGGGAGATAAACTTTGGGAGAACAACTGTGAGCACTTTGTGTGCTTTTTGGTGCAGTGTTTGCACATTTTGCAGGGAGTCAGGCATTGACAGGTTGCATATTGCTATGGCAACCACAGGTGAGAGCTCTTCATTGCTTCACATCAAGAAGCTTGAAGGCTCACATAACTATGATATTTGGCAAACCCAGTGCTATAATGTGTTGCTCCAGAAGAAGCAGCACAAGCCTATCAAAGAAAGGGGTGTAAAGCCCGCTTCTCTTACTGCTGAAGAATGGGAAGATATGGATGAGCTAGCAAGATCTACCATCATGTTGTCTGTGTCAGACACTTTACTTTTCAGCATTCGTGAAGAGAAGACAGCTTGGGGAATGTGGCAAAGATTGCAAGACTTGTATGCCCAGCACAGTGCCTCAAGCAAAGTGTATTGGTTGAAGAAACTCATAGGTCTTCAAATGAAGGAAGGGGCGTCTATGACAGCCCATCTAAATGAGTTTAATGGTGTTGTCAGCCAGGTAATCAATCAAAAGTTGGCAATGGACGATGAGTTCAAAGCCACCTTTCTCTTATGCACTTTGCCAGAGAGTTGGGACACATTCAGGACAGCCACTAGCAATTCGAATGCTATGCTGTCATATGTAGATGTTGAGGGTGCTCTTCTTCAAGAGGAGATGAACAGGAAGAACAACTCTGTTGGAAAGTCCAATGCAATGAATGCACGTGGGAGATCCCAGCAAAGGGGGGAAAGCCAAGAACGGGGAAGAAGCAAGTCTCGCTCCAAAAAGGACTTGGAATGCCATTATTGTGGCAAGAAGGGACACATCAAAAAGCAATGCTACAAATGGAAGAATGATCAAAAGGAAAAGGGCAAAGGAAAGGACAAAGACAAAGATGAAGCCAAAGGGCGAAAGTGGAGTCAAAATTGAAGAAGTCAATGTGTCACATGCAGGTGACAGTGAGGATGAAGTCCTATTCACGTCTTCACTTGATGCCCATTCACTTCTTACAGGAGATGGTCATGGTATGCACTCATGGATCATTGATTCAGGTGCCTCCTTTCATGTCACAGGTTGCAGAGACTTGTTTGTCAGGTATACTGCTGGCAATGAAGGAGTAGTTTATTTGGGTGATAACCATGCATGCAAAATTCTTGGCAGAGGTGATGTGAGGCTTGTGTTTTTAGATGGCTCACAGCTTATGCTCCATGATGTCACGCATGTGCCTGAGATCAAGAAGAACCTGCTTTCTACAGGACAGCTTGATGATGCTGATTATGTTACCACATTTGGTCGTGGAAAGTGGAAGATTAGTAAGGGCTCACTGGTTGTTGCCAGAGGCTCTAAGGTGGACACTCTTTACTTCATGCATGCAGGTGTTTGTCACCATGCTAATGTAAATGCAACCGAGCTGCCGGAAATCTCTATGTGGCATAGCCGGTTGGGACACATGAGTGTCAAGGGAATGGAGCAATTGTCTCGTTTTGGTTACTTGCCTTCTCTAAAGTTTTCAAGTTTTCAGTTTTGTGAGCATTGTATATATGGCAGGCAACTGCAGTGCCCCCACAAGAAAGCTCTTGGACAGAAAGATGCTCAGTTAGAGCTTGTGAATACAGATGTATGTGAGATGCCTCAGCTTTCTTTAGGTGGGGCAAAATATTTTGTGTCCTTTATTGATGATGCCACACGCAAGGTGTGGGTTTATCCTCTTCGTTTAAAGAGTGATACATTCTCAGTGTTTCAGAAGTTTGTTGCTCATGTTGAGAATCAAACTGGCAAAACACTGAAGGCTTTGCGTTCCGACAATGGTAGAGAGTACATGTCCAAACAGTTTCAGGACTTTTGTGATGCTAAAGGCATCAAGAGGGAGCTCTCTACTCCTTATGATCCTCCACAAAACGGGACAGTAGAGAGGATGAACAGGACCATTCAGGAGAAGGTCCGTTCTATGTTGTCACATGCTGCATTACCTCATGGTTTTTGGGCTTAAGCTGTTATGACAGCCGTTCATCTTATAAACAGGTCACCTAATACGAGGCTTGGTGGGAAAGTGCCAGAGGAAGTATGGACAGGGAAGCCTCCGTCCTACAAGCACTTGAGAGTGTTTGGTTGCGTTGCGTACGTGCACATACGCAGGGAAATGCGCAGCAAACTTGATCCTAAGTCTCACAAATGCATATTCCTAGGATATGGTGACAGAGGTGAAATGGGGTATAGACTTTGGGATCCAGTGAATAGAAAGATTATACGCAGCAATGATGTCATTTTTTATGAAACATGCATGTATAAGGAGCCTGCAAGGCAACAGGAGCCTGGCAGAGTCATCTTTGATGATGATGGACATCATGGACAACAACCAAGGGCTGTAAATCAGCCATTACAGCAACAAAACCAGCCCTTAAATGGTGCTGAAAATGGTCCAAATGGACAGCCAGAGATGGCAGAAAATATCCCTATGGATATCCCACAGTTAGAGGAGATACCGGGCATGATCTTTCAACCTTATGGCATGGAACAGGAGCCACCAATAGGTGATATGCAGGCTGGACAGCAACCTGAAAATGATGGTCATTGGGTACGGAGGTCCACAAGACCCTCCAGAGCCCCTGACAGGTTTGTTCTAGGAATTGACTACTTGATGCTTACTGACTGTGGGGAACCCCCATGTTACAAGGAGGCTTTACAGAGGGTAGACTGGCTTTACAGAGGGTAGACAAGGCTCTTTGGGAGCGTGCCATGAAGTCAGAGATGGATTCTCTGCACAAAAATGGAACATGGAAGTTGGTGCATTTGCCTGTAGGCAAGAAGGTTTTGCCATGCAAGTGGGTTTACAGGCTCAAAGTTGCACCTCATGCAAAGCCAAGATACAAAGCCAGGTTAGTGGCTAAAGGCTTCAAGCAGGAATCTGGTGTGGACTTTGATGAGATCTTCTCTCCAGTGGTCAAAATGACCACACTTAGAGCTGTATTAGCTTTGGTTGCTCATGATGATCTGGATTTGATTCAGATGGATGTGAAGACTGCTTTTCTTCACGGTGATCTCCATGAGGAGATATATATGCAACAGCCAGAGGGTTATGCAGTGAATGGAAAGGAGAAGCTTGTATGCAAGCTGAAAAAGAGTCTTTATGGGCTCAAACAGGCACCAAGGGAATGGTATCATAAATTTGATACATTCATGAAATCCCAGAATTTCAGGAGAAGTAACATAGATCACTGCTTATACACCAAGAAAGCTTTGGATGGCAGTCTATTAATCCTCATCTTGTATGTTGATGATATGTTGATTGCTGGGAAATCTCGTAAAGAGATGGATGCCTTGAAAAAGAGGCTGCATCAAACCTTTGATATGAAGGATTTGGGTGATGCAAATCACATCTTGGGTATGCGGATACTTCGGGACAGAAATCAGCATGTGTTGTATTTGTCTCAGAAGGAATACATTGGCAAAGTTTTGCAGAGGTTCAATACGGACGGGGGGAAGAAGACTAGTACTCCTTTGCCTCCATATGTGAAACTCAGTGCTATGGACAGCCCACAGTCAGATAGTGGCAGGGCTGATATGGCCAAGATTCCATATGCTTCAGCTTGTGGCAGTCTCATGTATGCCATGGTTGCTACTAGCCCAGACATTGCATTTGCAGTGGGAGTGGTTTCTAGATACATGGCCAACCCTGGCAAGAAGCATTGGGAAGTAGTGAAAGGTGTCATGAGATACCTGAAGGGCACACAGGATATGTGCATTTTTTTTGGCAAACAGGATGCATTAGTGCATGGTTACACGGATTCGGATTATGCCGGTCATCCAGATAACCGGAAGTCTACTACCGGTTATGTGTTTACATTCACAGGAGGTGCTGTGTCATGGATATCCAGGATGCAGAAGTGCACTGCCTTATCTACTACAGAGGCCGAGTATATTGCAGCCACAGAGGCTTGCAAGGAGGCATTATGGCTATCTCGGTTAGTGGTGGATTTGGGTTATACAGGGGATATTCCATTGTTGCATTGTGACAGTCAGAGTGCCATCCAATTGGCAAAGAACCCTGTCTTTCATGCAAAGACGAAGCATGTGGATGTGAAGTATCACTTCATCAGAGAGGTGATAGAGAACAAGCAGATTCAGCTTGTCAAGATTCATACGGATGACAACCCGGCTGATCTATTGACAAAGAGTTTGCCTCCAGAGCGATTTGCTCATTGCAGACACTTGATGGGCATTGGATGAGGCCAGTTTCAGCCTTGATATGGCCTTGTATATTATCATGTACATGCTGATTTTTCTTTTCCTTTACTTAAGGGCACTTTGCCTTTAAGTGGGAGGTTGTTGGGGTAAAGGCATTATGCCCACCCTTATAGTGTGTACAAGCCCATAAGTTATAGTACATAGTACACTTAATACTTTTAATGTACTAAGTGCACTATGTGTACTAGTGCAATATACATGTGTGATAGGGGAGTCACACACTCAATCTCATTGAGTTGACTTATCCCCACAACTCTCTCTCTTTTGTTTTCTCTGTGTATGTCTCCCACATGAAAACCTAACCCTAGTTCTATCTCCCTTCAATCTGCATGTCTTTTCAACTTATAGACCCACTTAGTACCAATGGCTTTCTTGCCTTTGGGCAGATCAACCAAATCCCATGTTTGATTCCTTTTAATAGAATCAAGCTCATCCTGCACGGCTTTATTCCAATGCACATTGTCTCGTGCATCCACAAATGAATCAAGCTCATCATCATCCTGTAAACTGGCTGCCATAAGCATATTCAAATCCATGATGTGTGCATGCTCATTGGTCCTTGTCTCCCTACGAGTACGACCAGCAAGAGGACCCTCTAGATGGCTGTCCAGTAATGTCCTCAAATACCACCTAGGTATGTGTCTGACCTGTGGTGCCTGCTGCCCCATATTTGGTTCAGCTTCTGGCTCAATTTGCTGCTGAATTTCTGCACCACCTTCATGATTTGCTGGCTGTCCTGTACCCTCATGAGTTGGATCACCAACTGTGGAATGAAACTCCATAGGTAGTAGACCTTCAAACACATCATTTTCAGCCTGATTTGCATCATAACCAGCCATGGATATTTCTGATTTTTCATCAAAAATGACATCCCGACTAGTGAATATCTTCTTGGATAGTGGGTCATATAACCGGTAGCCCTTGCTCTCACGGCTATACCCAACAAAAATGCATTTTGTGGCTTTATCATCCAACTTCCTCCTCAACTCTTTGGGTATGTGTGCATATGCAAGACACCCAAAAGTACGAAAATGTGATACCGAAGGCTTGCGGCCATGCCAACCCTCAAAAGGAGTAATGGAAACCAATGCCTTTGTGGGACATCGATTCAAAATATGACAAGCACACATGACAGCTTCCACCCAAAAGATATGTGGTAGCTTCTTTGCCTTTAGCATACATCTGGCCATCTCCATGAGTGACCGATTCTTCCTTTCTGCAACCCCATTCTGCTGTGGAGTATAAGGAGTAGTATACTGATGTTTGATACCCCTACTCTCAAGAAAGGAATTCAACATGTGTGACATATATTCCCCCCCTCGGTCAGAACGGAGAGTCTTAACCTTGCATCCTGACTCTGTTTCAGCAAGTGCTACAAAGGCCAAAAATGCATCATATACCTGTGATTTATGTGTCAACGGATAGACCCAGCATATACGAGAGAAGTCATCAATAAATGTAGCAAAATAGAAGCAACCTCCTAATGACTTCGTCTGCATGGGACCACAAAGATCACTGTGTATAAGCTGCAACTTTGCAGTTGCTCGTAGAGCCTGATCACGTGGGAAGGAAAACCGATGCATTTTTCCCAAAATACATCCTTCACATATGTGATCTGGAGGCCTCTCCATAAGAGGTAGGTCTGTAAACATGTTATGTCACTGCATAAGCATAAGACTACCAAAATTTACATGCCCCATGCGAGCATGCCATAACTCCGCATCAACCATAGCTGGAGTAAGAGTGAATGCATTATAAGCAGACTGATCCACTGGCTGAAATGCATCCAACTGATAAAGTCCATGACATAATGTACTAGTAAGCATCAAGGTCAAAGCATTAGCTTTGTCTCTGACCATGCATTTGTCATCATCAAAGTGGACTTGCATACCACAGTTTGCTAAAGAAGAAATGGACAACAAATTCTTCTTTATCCCTGGTACATATAAGGCATCTGTAAGGCGAAGAATAGAGCCATCAATGGCTGTGAGCTGAATCTCCCTAATGCCACGAACTGGATATGAAGCATTGTTGGCACACTGAACAATTTTGCCAACAGGGGCAGGGCCTACATGACAAAACAAATCCCTGCGAGATGTGATATGCTTTGAAGCACCACTATCAAAATACCAAGTACATGCATGCTCTGTCATACTGAGTGCCTGTGAAGACCAAGAGGCATCATAGCTGCATGTATAGAAATAGTAATCCCTGTCCTCAACAAAAGAAGCAGTCTCTGGAGGAGCTTTAGAGGCATCATTTACAGACATCCCAGATTCTTTTGCCTTCTCTTTCGCAATCCTCTTTCTACACTCTGTGATGTAGTGACCTGGCTTCTTACAGTAATGGCATTTGCCCTTCTTCTTGGGCTGTCCATCACCTTTCTTGGTATCTTGAGATGAACCACCATCACCTGAATTCTGATTTGAACTCTTTGGCTGAGATTTGCCTTTCCTCTTTTGACCTGTAGTAAATGCTTGTTCAGCACTTGTGTTCATATTCATATTCTTCCTGATTTGCTCTTCTTGTAGCAAGAGAGCAACAAGTTCCTGATACTTAAGGGGTTCAACAGCATTCCTCATGCTGAGGTTCAAAGAGGTATGAAAAGCCAAGTAAGATCTTGGCAAAGAGTTCAAGATGGTGGACACAAGCTGTGTCTCAGGAATAATCTCATCCACATTGATGAGTTGCTCTCTCAAATCCTGCAGCTTGTTTAAGTGGCTAGACATATCATCTCCTTCATGCATTTTCTGATTTTCCAGCTCTCTTTTCAAAAACGAGATCCGAGCCTCATTACGAGCAGCATACATCTGCTCCAAAGTCACCCATGCATTCCGTGAAGAGCCAGCTGAACGAATATGAGGTATAATAGACCTCTGTACTGACAATGCAATGAGTGACAAGGCTTGTGCATCTCTGGCATCCCTTGTCTTCTGAGCATTTGTTCTTTGAACAGGCAATGGCTGACCTGGTAACTATACCTGTTGTCCTCGTCCACAAGCACCCCCTTGGGGAGGAGTCTCTGGAGCCAATGGACCTGGACGTGGCTCATCACCACTAACAAAATCCCAAAGACCTTTTGCCACGAGCACATTTCTCAGCATAAAACTCCACAAGGAGTAGTTCGTGCCGTCCAATTTGTCTTCCTTAGACAAATACGTGAATACATCACTCTGCTGTTGATTTGCCATTATGCCAATGCACAATGTTGTACCTGTGTATCAAAAAACCCAATAGCAAGAACCCTGAAAGCAACTGTACTCCACTGAATATAGCTAACCCAAATATGCCTGCATTCTCAATCCTCTGAATGTGCAAAACAATGCACCACTGACTGAGTAGAGCAGCACAAATGGCTTACACAGTGCCAAAATGCCCAAGAAATGCCCAAAGTCACTGCACCCAAAACTTTGCAAGAAACCTGTAGAGATTTCTTTGCAAGAAAATCTGCCTGTATCTGCCAGAAGATTTTCACAGAGAAAAATGCCCAAATTTCAAAACTTGTAAAGCTTACCACAACTGTACGGAGCTGGTTCTGGTGTCCTGTAAGGAACAAGTACAGTCGACTGTACTGTGCAGGTACACAGCAGTTGCAGTCGTGGTACTGTATGGAAGCAGGTACCAGTACTGTATGGAAGCAGGTACGGAAGCTGCAGACAGTCGACTGTTGACTTCAAATATGCGCAGCAGGTACAGTCGACTGGTACTGAACAGGTACGCAACAGGTCGCCTGTTCGGAATGATGCAGGTGCAGGTCGCCTGTACGGACAGTTGTACGGCTATCTGCGCAGGATAGTACTGCTGTCTGCGCAGGTGTGGAACAGTACGGGCAGGCACAGTGTACGGAGCAGGACAGTAGCCTGTACGGTGCTGTGTAGCTCGCGGCGAACTTGTACGGACAGCTACAGAGTACGGGCTGTTGTAGGCGAAGCTGTACGGGCAGTTACAGGCGAAACTAATGAAGATGGCCTGTACGGATGGTGGTGTGGAACAGTACGGGCAGGGCAAGGGCAGGCCAACCTGGTTGCTCTGATACCAAAAGAAGGCTTTCAGCTGTTAGGGTTAGGGTTTGGAGGTACTGCAAACACAAACATAGAGAGCAGAGAGAGAGAACACGACTCTTGTTGTATTCAGTATAATAATGTGAAGTACAATAGCCACATAATGAAGTGACCTAAAAGATGTGTTCACATGTCCGGCCATAAAGTGTGCCGGGTGGACCAAAACACTTATAAATTGTTATAAGTGAAACTAAGCTAAACTGGGGGAAAAAACCTCCACTAACTGAAGTAAAAAGTGCCCCAGTAATCTACTGATGATCACTAGCACTCCTTTGGGTGCATACACAGCATAAAACCCAACAAACCTCTAAAGCTCCTCCAGAGACTGCTTCTTTTGTTGAGGACAGGGATTACTGTTTCTATACATGCAGCTATGATACCTCTTGGTCTTCACAGGCACTCAGTATGACAGAGCATGCATGTACTTGGTATTTTGATAGTGGTGCTTCAAAGCATATCACATCTCGTAGGGATTTGTTTTGTCATGTAGGCCCTGCCCCTGTTGGCAAAACTGTTCAGTGTGCCAACAATGCTTCATATCCAGTTCGTGGCATTGGGGAGATTCAACTCACAGCCATTGATGGCTCTATTCTTCGCCTTACAGATGCCTTATATGTACCAGGGATAAAGAAGAATTTGTTGTCCATTTCTTCTTTAGCAAACTGTGGTATGCAAGTCCACTTTGATGATGACAAATGCATGGTCAGAGACAAAGCTAATGCTTTGACCTTGATGCTTACTGGTACATTATGTCATGGACTTTATCAGTTGGATGCATTTCAGCCAGTGGATCAGTCTGCTTATAATGCATTCACTCTTACTCCAGCTATGGTTGATGCGGAGTTATGGCATGCTCGCATGGGGCATGTAAATTTTGGTAGTCTTATGCTTATGCAGTGACATAACATGTTTACAGACCTACCTCTTATGGAGAGGCCTCCAGATCACATATGTGAAGGATGTATTTTGGGAAAAATGCATCGGTTTTCCTTCCCACGTGATCAGGCTCTACGAGCAACTGCAAAGTTGCAGCTTATACACAGTGATCTTTGTGGTCCCATGCAGACGAAGTCATTAGGAGGTTGCTTCTATTTTGCTACATTTATTGATGACTTCTCTCGTATATGCTGGGTCTATCCGTTGACACATAAATCACAGGTATATGATGCATTTTTGGCCTTTGTAGCACTTGCTGAAACAGAGTCAGGATGCAAGGTTAAGACTCTCCGTTCTGACCGAGGGGGGGAATATATGTCACACATGTTGAATTCCTTTCTTGAGAGTAGGGGTATCAAACATCAGTATACTACTCCTTATACTCCACAGCAGAATGGGGTTGCAGAAAGGAAGAATCGGTCACTCATGGAGATGGCCAGATGTATGCTAAAGGCAAAGAAGCTACCACATATCTTTTGGGTGGAAGCTGTCATGTGTGCTTGTCATATTTTGAATCGATGTCCCACAAAGGCATTGGTTTCCATTACTCCTTTTGAGGGTTGGCATGGCCGCAAGCCTTCGGTATCACATTTTCGTACTTTTGGGTGTCTTGCATATGCACACATACCCAAAGAGTTGAGGAGGAAGTTGGATGATAAAGCCACAAAATGCATTTTTGTTGGGTATAGCCGTGAGAGCAAGGGCTACCGGTTATATGACCCACTATCCAAGAAGATATTCACTAGTCGGGATGTCATTTTTGATGAAAAATCAGAAATATCCATGGCTGGTTATGATGCAAATCAGGCTGAAAATGATGTGTTTGAAGGTCTACTACCTATGGAGTTTCATTCCACAGTTGGTGATCCAACTCATGAGGGTACAGGACAGCCAGCAAATCATGAAGGTGGTGCAGAAATTCAGCAGCAAATTGAGCCAGAAGCTGAACCAAATATGGGGCAGCAGGCACCACAGGTCAGACACATACCTAGGTGGTATTTGAGGACATTACAGGACAGCCATCTAGAGGGTCCTCTTGCTGGTCGTACTCGTAGGGAGACAAGGACCAATGAGCATGCACACATCATGGATTTGAATATGGTTATGGCAGCCAGTTTACAGGATGATGATGAGCCTGATTCATTAGTGGATGCACGAGACAATGTATTGGAATAAAGCCATGCAGGATGAGCTTGATTCTATTAAAGGGAATCAAACATGGGATTTGGTTGATCTGCCCAAAGGCAAGAAAGCCATTGGTACTAAGTGGGTCTATAAGTTGAAAAGACATGCAGATGGATCCATTGACAGGTACAAAGCCCGTCTAGTTGCAAAGGGCTCTGCACAGAAGAAGGGCATTGATTATGAGGAGACATTTGCCCCTACATCCCGTATGTTGACACTTAGGTGTGTCATTGCATTGGCTGCACATCGTGATTGGGTTGTTCACCAGTTGGACATTAAGACTGCTTTCCTACATGGGGACCTCGAGGAGGAAGTTTATGTATATCAGCCCATAGGTTTTGCAGAACATGGTCATGAAGGGAAAGTATGCAGGCTGAAAAAGGCCTTGTATGGTTTGAAACAAGCTCCACGAGCTTGGTATGCAAAGATAGATGCTTTCCTACTCACTCAAGGATTTGTGAACAGTCCATCAGAAGCCACTTTGTATGTAAAAAAAAGAAGAGAAAGATCTGCTCATCAGTCTTTGTGTAGATGATCTCTTGCTCATGGGATCAAATGATGACAAAATTGCAGCTTTTAAAGAGATACTGCAACAGACATTTGACATGTCTGATTTGGGGCTCGTACACTACTATTTGGAGGCATTGGGTTGTTGCAATCTCGGTATGTTGCTAAACTTCTGGAGAAGTTTAAATTTCAGGATTGCAAGCCTATTAGCACTCCTATGGAGCCTGGGATGAAACTGTCACTACAAGATGACAGTATTTCCTTTGATGCCACTACATATGCTCAGGCTGTTGGGTGCCTTATTTACTTGTGTACTACACGGCCAGATATTCAGTATGCAGTCTCTCAGTTGAGCACATTCATGCACAGCCCTCGATTGTCACATTGGCAAGCTGTGAAGCGTGTATTCCGGTATTTGCAGGGTACCTTGTCTCTTGGATTGCTTTATCCTGAGGGGGGTGACATGCAGTTATACGCTTACAGTGATTCAAATTGGGCTGGTGATTTTGATACCAGACATTCCACTAGTGGAAATTGTTTCTTTCTTGGCTCTTCATGCATTTCTTGGCTAAGCAAGAAACAAACCACAGTGGCCACTTCGTCTTGTGAGGCAGAGTACAAAGCCGCCTACACTACTACTGTTGAGTGTGTTTGGCTGCGTCGTCTCATGACTGATATGGATATTTCAGTAGAGGAGCCTACACCTATCTATACTGATAATCAAATGCCATTGCTGTGGCCAGGAATCCTGTGTTTCATGCTCGCACGAAACACATTGAGATTCGCTATCATTTTGTTCGGGAGAGACTCCAGGCAGGTGATATCAGTCTGATCTACTGTCCTACAGATCAAAATGTGGAAGACATCTTCACCAAGGCATTACCACTTATAACAGTTTATAAGTGTTTTGGTCCACCCGGCACACTTTATGGCCGGACATGTGAACACATCTTTTAGGTCACTTTAGTATGTGGCTATTGTACTTCACATTATTATACTGAATACAACAAGAGTCGTGTTCTCTCTCTCTGCTCTCTATGTTTGTGTTTGCAGTACCTCCAAACCCTAACCCTAACAACTGAAAGCCTTCAACAGGGCTACAGGCGGCGGGTCCTGAGCGGTAGCAACCAGGCGGATTAAAGGAGGCGCCTATTTTCCATCAACCACCTCCCACTTACCATCCACGTGTGAAAAGGATTTCTTCCTATGCAATCCTTAATCTTAAGTATGATTAGGCCTTAATCAAAAAGTCAATATTTTAAATATGTGTGAACACCCAACCTTATAAAGATTAAGGTTTACACTACTTAATAGATTTGACATTTAAAAAGGGCCAAAAAGGCAATACTTACCACTTGTTCACACGCCACATCAACTCGTCACAGCAGACAACACACCCACGGTACACTGGGGGCATCCCCGTCCAATGTACTAGCACGTCAAAGCGGGCAAACACACGAAAACAAACCATGCAAAAACAAGTTTATGCATGCAAACATAAATGCATGTGCACATGTAATGGACGAAATCTCCCTTTCATGAAACTTGTACAAGAATTTCTTGTCGGGCACAAAACTAACGCGACAGAAATGTGAAGACCTGATCTTCCTATGTAGGCAAAACACAAATCTTGGCACGGGCCTTCCTATGGAGTGATAATCCCATAGACAAAGCTCGGCACAAATATTAGTCCTACCATGGAGTGACAATCCCATGCATAAGACGCAATCCTGGTCATACACGGGTGGTAGCAAACAGGCTCCCATCCATATGGCACAATACTAGTCACACATGGGTGGCACAAAACTGGTTCCCGTTCATGTAACACAAGATGACTGACCCTTTCACATGGGAACACTGGCTTGGCCACATGTGAACATGGTACAAATCTGGCCGCTCTATGGAGTGACAGTCCCATAGAAGTGGCTCCAGAAATGGAGATGGACCAAATGGTGACAGATACATACTTGTTTGTTGACTAGCTTGTGTTTGGTTTTTTTGCAGGAGGTAAAGTATTAGATGTTGCCAAATGAGCAGATGACACCACAGATATGATATGGGGAAAGACCACATGCACAAGCTCACCAGATGGGGCTAGTACCTTGAAACATATGGAGTGAAACATATGGAGGTATATGATGTACTTTGAATATATGGATATATTTGGAACATATGGATGTGCTTGACACACTTGCAATCCGCACTTGAGGACAATTGCAATGTAAGAGAGAGAGAATGTAACTATTTGGCCCTCTTAGCTCTATTCACGTGATGAAACCATGCCCGGACACCAGACAGATGGAAGAAGACATGGGGACAGGGTCCATAAGGTTTGATTAAGAAAAAAAGCACCATTCTTTGTCAGAAAGCAAGAAAAAGCAAAACGTCAAATAGGGTTGACCGCGAGCCAAGGGCACCATTGGAGACTAAGCCAGACCAAAAAGCTAAAAGGCGCTTTCTAAAAAAGAAGCTCCAAGGCCTTAAAGCCAGAAAAGCAAAGAACCAAAAGTTGAGTAATATTTTATTAATAAAAGTAAAAAGAGTAAAAGCAAAGGCAAAAAGGGAAAAGCAAAGCATAAAGGCTTTTTGGCAAAAAAGCAGGGTCTCTTACAAAGTATAAAAAGACTTGAATCTCTCCCTTCTCATCATGGAAGATGGGAACTTCTCTTTTGTTACTTGAAGTTATCATCATAGAGCCCAACATCAACCTCATCATGGAGGGGTGGAGCTCTTAATCGTCAACATCATCAGCCATGAGCATGGAGTCTCTTGCAGCTGCCACCATCCATACAAGTGCCTGACAAGTGAAGTCGCTTGGTTGCTGTACGTTCTGCACTGTACCACTTGCCTACGCTGCTATCCAGCACCACTACCACCTGCACCAGCTGACGCCGCCACCCACGCCACCTGAACCACCTACTGGCCTGACAGCGCTGCCAACCTGCTGAGCGCTGCCTTTTGCCAAAGCCGCCTTGCTGATGCACATTGGCTGCCATCACCGCCACCTGAACCAGCACCTGCTGCTCGGCTGCGTCGCCTGATTGTGCCTGCCTAGCTGTGCACTGCTGCCTGCTTCCTACTGTAAGCACCGACACCAAACTGAACAACACCGCTTGCTGCAGCATCTGTTGCTTAGCATCGCAACCACCGCTAGCTGCCTCTTGCGCCAGTTTGCTACCGCCTGTTGGCTGCCGCCACCTGGCTGCTGGCTGAATCTGACCCTAGCCACTGCCTGATCCACATCTATTGAAGTCAACTGTACAAGTCGTTTTAAGCCATACCTTATGGTTGCAAACTCATATTACTGTCAGAGCACGAGTATTGGACTCAGCTCATACTCTCCTGTTTGGAATCTTATGGGCTGCTTCTACCTCAGGTTTGGGCAATAAGCTCATAGCTAAATCACCATAAACCTCATCATCCACACACATCTCTTGTATACTTCGTGTATGGAGCTTGGGCATGGAACTTGGATATGGAACTTGGACATATAGCTTAGACATGAAAGCTTGGGCATGGAACTTGGACATATAGCTTGGACATGGATCTGGACTTGGATTTGATTTGGATCTGGAATTGGATTTGGATTTGTTTCTGGACTTGGATACATTGGATTTGGATATTGGATCTGGTACTAGCCCGGTGCGAGATACTTGTTGGTCACCCGTGGTGTGCTCGGCATCAGAGATCTCGTGCCTAGACATCGACATATCTGTTTGTCTTGTATTCATTGATTGTATTGATCTTGGCTAGTGTGCTCGTGGATTGTTCCTGAATAAATTCCTCAAAGGGAGAGGGGCCTATTCCCCGCTCTCCGCTCTGTGTGTACTGTGCAAGATCCCCATTCCATTTTCTCTCCCGTCTCTTTATATCTTTATCTCTTGGACACGTGGTTGAGTCTGTCACTGCACGTCCCACTGGGCTTACAACTTGTGTGCCTTAGTGCATTTGATATTTCATGTTAGTTGTGACTAGTGAGTGCTTGATCGTTCATCTTTATATATGTTTTTAACCAAATTTGTGAACTAGGTTCCATATTTTAACTCTCTACATAACTAAAGTATGTATATATATACCTTGATGAATCCAGGAACATGCCCAAATACATAACTAAAGTATGTATCCCCATGTGCATCATACCATAGTCATACCATACACCTATCATCTCATACCGCACCTACATATACCTGACCACCTTGTAGGTGAATTATAAACTCGTAAGTCATTTATTATATATATATATATATATTGTTTATATATTATTTATATATGCTAATTGAAAAAGCGAACGTACTCAAAGTACTTATCCCAATGCATGCTTACCATACACGTACTATACCACACCGTACCTAAAGTACTCAACCACTATGATACCAATGTTGCATGATGTAGAAGCCTTGCTGAACTTGATCCAACCATAAGCCTACTGATTAGGAACACTAATGCAAAAACAATGAATAGACAATAGAGAAAAGAGAAAGATGAACTGTAATTTCAGTATATTACTAGATTGTGGTCTTTGGCCTTCCAAAATGGACTGAATTCTGACTAGAAGACTGCCTAATGACCTGCCCCCAACTGGAGATTAGATGATCTAATGACTCACTAGCCCTTGCTATTTATATGTCCACCAGCAGAGGACAAGCCCTACATTCATTAAATGCTGCCAACTTTCCCCTGTATGGTGCTTATGCCCTGCCTGACTCGTCCTTAGACCCTGTGGGACCCTTCTTCTCTGCCTCTCCAAGCCTGTTAGTTACCCTAAACACTGCTTCTACACTGGCTGCCAAATCAGGGATTAGCCAGGAGATTAGCCATGCCCACATGTGTGCACACGAGAGAAGAGACGTACGGTATGATAAGGTACTCTTGTTTCCTCAACTTTAAAGCATGCCACACGATAAGGTACCCATATTGAGTGTATGGTAGTGTACCAAAAGTACCATGCGGATTCGTATGCTACAGAATCAACTATCCTCTGCTCCAGCCATCAGTTCACAGCAGCAGCTGTAGCTAAACTCAATGCCAATGAAGAACATAAAGAAGAGAGAGAGATTGAATCCATTGCCTCGATCAGTGGGAAAGCCCCCTTTTATACATTTTCATGACTCCAAGGCCCTTGTTACAATCCCTTTGTATGTGGGATAACTCACAACACTCTACTCCACTTCTACTTGTTCATGGACAGCCTACCCCTCTACACGTGCCCCACGTGTTAAGAGTTCACGATCCTGGTGAACAAGCATAAAAACAAGTACATAGCCTCCAATACCCATCAAACTACCACAAAGCCAAGTACAAAAGATGTGGCCATCATCAATTACATGAGCATGAGAAGGTGGAGTCATGCTTGAGTAATCGTGTTACCAAACCATCTTCTCCTACTGCACCAAGGGCGGGTCTAAACCTCCGCCCCCTTGGCTCCTAAGCTAAGGCACCAAGAGCAGGTCGCACCCTCTACCCTCTTGGCTCCTACTAGCTTCTCATACAAACATACCCTGAAAGCACCCAACAGCAACACAGCACCGATGACGAAACCCTAGAAACTAAAGAGCACGAGGCAAAACCCTAAAAGGAAGACACAGAAAATGGAGATGGGGAAGGGGAAGGGGGAGATGGAATTCCCCCTTCCCCAGCAGGATCGCCAGAATTTAGCTTAACTGTAGCTAAACTCAGTGCCAATGAAAAACATAAAGAAGAGAGAGAGATTGAACATATTGCCTCGATCAATGGAAAAGCCCCCTTTTATACATGTTCATGTCTCCAAGGCCCTTGTTATAATCCCTTTGCATGTGGGATAACTCACAACACTTTACTCCACTTCCACTTGTTCATGGACAGCCTACTCCTCTACAGCAGCAGCCATTGAATGTGATGTGATTGCATCAGCTCAATGCAGCCGGGCACACACTTCAGCCTGGTCCAACAGCCACCTATCTTCAACCCCAAAGCTCAAGCACAGTCCAGCTTGAGCTTGGCCAAGTTGTCCTGCCAAATGCAGTCCACCTGCCTCAACTCCAGCTTGAATAGCCCAGATCAACTCACTGGCGCTGAATCTCATTTCTACCACACAAAAACAAGAGTACCTTATCTACACAAAAACAAGGGTACTTTAGGAGTGGATTCACATGCATTTATTCAAGCATGCCAAAGCTTTTGTTTGTGGGCACTTTGGTGTCATTTGCCTGCTCGAACAAATCAACAAACTTTAAGAAGAGAACACCACACTCAAGGGGCGGCTTCATGAACTAGAAGATTGTCTCACGACCCTGGAAAACAGTCCGAGCCCAAAAATTGAGACCCCAAAAAGAAAAGATACTGTCAGGAAGGCAAAAGAAGAGATGAAGACCTCCAACAGAGAGTTCGCAGCATAAAGATAGTGAACAAGGAGGATGTCACGGGCATCCGCACTTGGATGCCACATGGACATATCTGTACAAGCAGCTGCAAGACTTGGAAATGCTCCCTTGTGCGACCCAGTCAAGGACAAGTCAGCCATAAGCGTCCAAGGTCAGGTGTACAAGTCCCATACATAGTCTTGGTCAGGTGTGCAAGTCGCACACATGAAGCAATGCCAGTCTGTACTGTGAGTCACCCTCTGGAACGATGACAGGTGTTCCAAGTGTTTGGTTTGTTGCCAGATACCAAGCATCTAAATAGTTGCATGTAGTAGAAAGGGGCAGCCCCTTGGGCTACCCCAAAAAAGGGTTTGTATCCCTTGAATCTGAACTTATAAATAATTTTAAAAGAAAGAAGAGAATCACCAAAAACAAACAAAATTTAAAAAATAATGATAATAATAATAATAATAAATTAATTTAAATTAGAGACATCCAAGAAAAAACAATAATAATAACTTGCAAAAATAGACAAATACATAACTAAATCACACACGCCCACATACACACAAACAAAATCTTTATTGAACTACAACAAAAGAATTTCTAACAATTTAATAACTAATTAGCAAAAACAAACTTTAAATGACTAATTCACTAAAACAAAACAAGTAAAGACAAGAATACAAAAAGTGCGAACTTTACCTCAAAGATTGTCCAATCATGAAGTATAAGATCATCAACTTCATCATGCATAGCAGAACTAGGTGCTATGTTATCCCTACTCACGTCATCAGCGCCCTAGAGTAGGTGCAGGTTTACATATAAAAATTTTGTCCCAACCAAGAGGACACAATTTTTATACAAAGACCAACAAGCTGAGTTTCTATCACTTCTCTGGAGGTGAAGGGCAAAGTTGGGGGTAACCTTTGAGGTTCACCCCTAGGCACAAGGAGGCCCATGGCCAATGCCCAGCAACCATGTCACGATTGTGACTAACTCTCTTAATCTCTCCCTAATTACTCCTTAATCCCTCATTAACTGTAAAGACACTTGTGAGGGGTCACACCCTTGCACACGGGTCACTATCAAAGGACATGCCTATTCATTAAAGACACACCCCTAAGTCCTAAGGACATAACTATTGATTCAAGAGCCACACCCCTTCACAAGGATGTGCCTCTTCAATTGTACCTTTTCGGCCTCTATTTAAGAAAGGCCCCTGTCTCAATGCAATCATTCAATATTTTCTTCCAGCGTTTGTCTTATGTTCATTAATCAAGTCTTTAATCATGTTAATTAAGCTATAAAATCTTTACAATGGTATCAGAGCAAACTTTTTTCCACCCTATGACATGCCCAAACCCTAACCCTAACCCTAAAATCAATCCTAACCCTAACCCTAAAATCAATCAACCCAAATCCTAAAATTGGGTGTAGCAGGTATTGAATGGAAGAGCAGGAGAGAATGCCCCATCAAATTCAGCCCCAAACTCCCAATTTTTGCTGATTAATGCCGGGCCAACCATATGCAAAAAATTCTTGATCAGAGGCAAGACAGCATGCAACCTATCAATAAGGGAGCTTACATCTTCACCCGGTACCCCTTCATGGAAAGGCACCCCTCCTACCCCTCCATCGAGTAGCCACACCCCTTCATGGGTTCGCTCCAGCCGGCTGCCCGTTTGAGAAGCAAACGACGAATTGATGTTTTTTTATTTTTTATTTTAAAAACAAACACAACACAACCAAAACAAAACGTTACAGGTCTAAGGTTTTAAATTGCCATGCATACCCAAAAAAAAAAAAACTATACGTGAGCCATAACGACCCAGCGCCACCTCTTCGTGTCGATTTCAGCATGACGGCTTCAGCCTGCCTCAGCCCTTCGTCGTGTGCTTCTTGCTGTCCACTCCCTCTGCTTGGACCAGCCACTTCCCGTTGAAGATTTTCATATCATTGACAGCCACCCTCTCCTTGGTGCCTCTCCTAGAGCAACAGCATCATTTATGGCAACATTTTCCAGGTGTGATTTTTCCATTGTCTTGGGCATTAAAATCTCACATAATGTGGCGCATTAGAATATCGAAAACCCGTCACTTCATTCTTTTGCGTGCTCTCCACTCATCAGGGGCCAAAATCACTTTTTAAGGGTTAAGAGCACCTCTTAGATCACGTGGACTCACATTACCCTCTTCTCCAATGGCTTATGGCAAAGGAAACCTATGAATTCAGTTATTTACAGGATACACCCTCACAGTCCATAGTACCCTCTCCTACCCGTGTTTCTCCACTGGTCTCTGCCCCTATTCCAGTGAGTGTGCCTCCCTCTTTACAGCCCACTCATTACCGTGTTCAGATAGACACACCGACTTCTCACCTCCGAGAGTTCGATGTGTGGGTGATCTATGTTCGTACTTCCGCAGAGGATCTGGATCATTATTGTTTTATACTCAAGCGTCATCCTTATCTGGGCGCTATCCTTCCCGAGTGCAGCATCATTTTTCATGAATATTGCACCTATTCTGAAAACATTTATCCATCTTCGTTCACGGTGCACCCTTCTACACCAAATTATACACCTTTGACACCAGCAGCTGCCCCTACCCCTATACCTTCTTCTTCTTGGCATTATCATCTCCAGATTGGGCATATATGTGCATATTCCATGTTGTATCTGGCCAGATTTATGAGGCCATGCATTCATCTTATTTTAGATATTTTTCTACTATTTTTGTCTATTTTTTAGACATTATTTTAGTATTTTTTGCATAGTTGGCCAGCCCACTGTTTTTATACTGGCCGACCACTGACCAGCTCTTGTCCAACCTATAAATAGGTGGCTTGGGTTAGCATCATTAGCACTTCATTATTTAGCCATTGCTGTTGGTTGTATGCACCTACGAGCAACCCTCGTCCTCTACTTCAGCAGATAACAAGTTTTCTACTTCAGTTCTTTTGCATGTGTGTCTTTGCAAGATCTATTTGCTGTTTTTTTCTGTTTTACAGCCATTCTTTCACTTCTCCAGTAGTAGACTCTCATGCGAGCCCAGTCCCAGAGGATCGCCCTCATTATACTGGATGGTCCATAGCCGCTTCACCAAGACATAGCCTCTCCTCACTAGATTTACAGATGCCGCACCCTCCAGCCGATGGTTCTTACTAGAGCCCAGCGGTGTCGTCAGTATTATCTTATGGGATAATTTGGGCTCAAGATTGTTGCTTTGCTTACATCACTTAGCATGTTGACCTCAACATTCAAAGACAATCTTATTTTCTAAATTCACTAGAAGTTATAGTGTGGGCATTCTTCTAGATAAACTTCTTTTATCTATAGCCTACATGTTTTGATGAGGGTAATCTCGTCGGCATTTTCACTTGTTGAAATCTCTTTCTTTAGAGTTCAAACAACAAAAACCCTCGGAGCCTCGTCACCCTGCAGCCTTTACATCAGCATCTTCTCTCATGGCTGAACCTGTTGACACACCGGCTCCTCCAGAATGGCAGCAAGCTTTGCAACAACTTCAGCAGTAGTTCGAACAGCAACTCCAGGAGTCCATGGCATCCTTGGCTTCACAGATCCAGCAGCTCCACACGGATCGCCACTCCCACACGAGTTCAGTACCAGAGCAGCAGATGTTTCAGCAACAGTACCAGCAGATGAAGACGTCATTCCTTTCAAGGTAGAAGGTGACGACCTTAAAACTCTGTATTGTCTTTTACAAGCCAGTAAAACAAAGAAATTGGAAATTAAACCCCCTGAATCTTATGGTGGTCAGCGCAATAAGCGCATCTTAGACCAATGGCTCTACAAACTGCGGTTATACTTTGAAACCCTGACCCTTTCTGATTCCAAAAAGGTGATTTTTGCGGTATCCCTCCTCAAAGACACTGCTTTATTGTGGTGGCAACGACGACAACACGTCGGAAAATCAGTTACAACGTGGGAAAAATTTGAGCAGGTCTCCGTAAGCAGTTCTTACCTACCAATGCGGATTTCCAAGCACGTACTCACTTACGCTATTTGGACCAAAATGGTTCCTTGGCCTCTTATATCTCCCAGTTCACCAACTTGATACTGGAGATTGACTCCTTGTCCCCAGCGAACAAACTCCATGCCTTCGTTGAAGGTCTTAACCCCACATGCGTGCCAATGTTCAAAAATATAATCCTGTCGATCTTGCCGATGCCATATGTTACGCCAAGCGCATTGCAGACATTAATTCTCGAAATTCGGCCTCTTCTGGTTGAGCTAATGCCTTTCAGAAAGCCAATGGGTCTCGTATGAACCGAGATAGTCGAAGAGAATCTTCTGGCACTTCTATCTCCCGGCCTAATCCCCAATGGAAAATTCTCAACAACCTCGCCGACCAGAAGGATCGTCCTCTTTTCAGTCCCAACGTCCTCAGTCCTTCCAACCACGCAATTCGGATCGTGCACGTGACCAATCTCGCAATCCTCATCCTTCCACTGTTCCTTTTGTACGGGATCAACAAAAGACAGGATTGTGCACAATTCACAATAGACCTCATCGTTGGTTTGAGTGCCCCAAAAGACCAACCCATCGACATAATTCTAATGTTGAACCCTCCACTTCCGAGGAAAAAAAACCCAGTTGCTGACAAAGGAAAGCGTGCGGTTAATCACCATGCTATTGCACATGCTTCGGTGATCACCGCTACCGCCACGGCTCAATCTGCCTCTTCACCGTTATCCCAACGGTCTACTCAGGTTTTGGTTCTTCAAGGTTCTATTTCCAATCACACCATTCATGTGCTCATAGATAGTGGGTGTTCTCAGAACTTTGTGGGAACCACCTTAACCCAGAGATTGAAGATTCGGACTTCTCAAAGTGCTGTTATTTATGAAGTAGACCTTGCCGATGGTTCCACATCCTTGTGTAACACCGTTACCAAACACCTCTCCTTTCGAATTCAGTACTATCGTGACAAATTGGATTTCCAAGTCATGTCTTTGGCACATTATGATATGATTCTTAGTCAAGAATGATTGTACCAATATGATCCCCTCAGCAATTTCCTGAACCATTCCATACAATTTGCTCAAAATGATAAGCTTGTGGCACTTGAAGGCATCAGAGACCAACCCTCTACACCAACCCTTTCAGCTCTTCAACCAAAACGATGGGTCCGCAAGAGTGGTTGTTTCTCAGCACTTTTAATGGTTTATTCAACCAAAGATCCTCCCAAGGATATGGATACGAAGATAATGTACCTCAAGCAACCTTTCTTTACTCCATACTTGGATCTTTTTCCTTAAGAGCTTCCCGTAGTTCTCCCACCTCAGCGACCACTCGACCATGCTATTGATTTCCTTCCTGGCAGTACTCCCCCTACTCGTGCTCCATATCGAGTTTCTTTTACGGAATCTCAGGAGATACAGCGACAACTTACTGGACTTTTGGAGAAAGGACATATTCGACCAAGCAAAAGCTCTTTTGGAGCTCCAGTACGTTTGGTGAAAAAGAAAGATAAGTCTATGCGTCTTTGCATCGACTATCGCGCCCTTAATAAGTTGACTATCAAGAATAAGTATCCTCTTCCGCACATTGATGAATTGTTTGATCAATTGCTCCATGCAAAGGTCTTCTCCAAAATTGATCTTAAGTCTGGATATCATCAGATTCGCATTCGCAAAGGTGATGAATATAAGACAGCTTTTCACACAAAATATAGTTATTATGAGCCTGGTCATGCCATTCGGGTTAACCAATGCCCCTACAACATTTATGAGTCTGATGAATGATCTTTTCGTCCTTTTCTGGACAAGTTCCTTATTATCTATCTTGATGACATCTTGGTGTTCAATCGTAATATGGCAGAACACAAGGCACATCTTAAGATCGTTTTCGAGGTGCTTCGTGACAATGTTCTTTACATTAATCCAGGCAAAAGTGAATTCTTCAAGACATCCTTGGAGTACCTCAGACATGTTTCAGCAAACGGTATTTTTGTGGATCCGAAGAAAATACAAGTTATTGTCAATTGGCCAACTCCCACAAACATCCATGATGTTCGTTCTTTCTTGGGACTTGCCAACTTCTATCACACAAAGGTTCATCGATTTTCAGAAATAGCTCCTCCTCTCACAGAACTTTTAAAGTCCGCTCTTGCATTCAAGTAGACAGAAACCGCAACTCAAGCTTTGGAAAGTTTAAAGACAGCTTTGACCACAACTCCTTTCATGGCTATTCCTAACCCTACTGTCCCCTTTGATGTTTATACGGATGCTTCCGATATTGCCACTGGTTCCGTCTTGATGCAACATCTTCACGCAGCCAGTTATGAATGCTAGGCAAGCGCGTTGGGTCGAATTCTTAGCCAGTTTTCATATGACAATTGAGTATGTTCCTAGTCTTATCAATGTGGTTGCGGATGCTCTCAGTCATATGCCGCCAGCTTCGGTCTTGGCTATTTCTATAGTCGAAATGGATATACCTCAAAGTTTCAAGGATCATGATTTTGGAAATGCATTTCGAATTCTCAATTCTCAGAATGCAACTCCTTCCGAATTGAAGATTTATGGAGCATATACATTAGTGGATGGTTTACTATATTATCAGGATCGTATTTGTGTACCTCATGATACTCATGTTCGAAGAGTCTTGGTGCAAGAACATCACGAGGTCACTTATGCTGCACACCCAAGCATCAACAAGACGGATCATCTTTTGACGACTACATACTATTGGCCTCAAATGAAGCAAGATGTTATTAAGTTTGTCACAGCATGTCTTTCGTGCCAACGTATGAAAGCTAGCAGACAAGTTCCAAATGGTCTTCTTCAACCACTTCCAGTTCCCAATGAACGCTGGGAAAGTATTAGTCTGGATTTTATCACTTCATTGCCACATTCTTCTAAAGGCAATACACAGATTCTTGTGGTGGTTGACAGATTTTCTAAGATGGCACATTCCAGTTTTAGATGTTTTGGATTATGTTCCAGAAATCGAAGATGAACACATACTCTTAATTCCAGAGACAATTCTTGATGTCAGACTGAAAGAAACACGAAATAAGCTCACTACAGAATTTTTGGTTAAATGGAGAGATCTTGATGATTCTGACTCTACTTGGCAAAATGATAAAGACTTACAGGAATATCCAGAACTTCTTCGCGAATTCTTTCAAAGACAACCATCTCTTCTTCGCCGGAGTCTTATTTTAAGTAGGAGGGAATGTCACGATTGTGACTAACTCTCCTAAGCTCTCCCTAATTACTCCTTAATCTCTCATTAACTGTAAAGACACATGTGAAGGATCACACCCTTGCACACGGGTCACTATCAAAGGACATGCCTATTCATTAAAGACACACCCCTAAGTCCTAAGGACATAACTATTGATTCAAGAGCCACACCCCTTCACAGGGATGTGCCTCTTCAATTGTACCTTTTCGGCCTCTATTTAAGAAAGGTCCCTGTCTCAATGCAATCATTTTGTCTTTTCCTGCAACGTTTGTCTTATGTTCATTAATCAAGTCTTTAATCATGTTAATTAAGCTATAAAAGCTTTACAAGCCATCATCATGGCTGGGCATGTTGTCGGCCAAGCCTAGAGAGCTTGGGCAGCAAGGCAACCAGGCCTAGATGGCCTTTGTATCCCTTGCCTAAGTTGGGGGTAACCTGTGAGGTTCACCCCCAGGCACAAGGAGGCCCATGGCCAATGCCCAACAGCCATCATGGCTGGGCATGTTGTCGCCCAAGCCTAGAGAGCTTGGGCAGCAAGGCAACCAGGCCTAGATGGCCTGGACAGCCTGTCGGCCAGCCCCATAGGCAGCCTAGGCAGTGTGGCCAAGGCACAATGGCCAACAAGCAGCCAGGACAGCATAGCCAAAGACGGCCAGCAATAAGATGTCAAAGACGCCTAGTTAAATGGCATTAAACAGGTCGTACAACCGACCAGCACAGATTGATGACTATATAAGCCTAGGCTAGTTAGTCATTTTAGCATCTCGTTATTCACAAAGTGCTGAAGGTATTCAAGGGCCAAGACAGCCAAAAGGAATCCCTAAGCAAAGATGAAGCTTGAAGGTCAAGAACGAGATCAACCACAAGCTGAAGGTTTACAGCCACACAGGGTGTATCTACCGTGTGCTACACGCACGCAAGACTAGCTTCGAGGTTTGGGGAAGCTTGGAGCTAGGCAGGCTGATTGACGAGCTGAGTTAGGTATAGACTCACAGGCGGGCACCCAAGTATGGATGGACTCGGTACGTCAACCTAGTTAGCTCAGCTCGTGGCTCGGTGGGGACAGCCAAGACTGTGGGCTTGCCCACGGCTGTCATGGTTGGGAGGTGAGCCAGGCTTGCACCCCCTTGTTGTTTATTCGTTTGTTTGCAGGATTCGAGTCTCGTACCAGGAACGATCATGAGGAGATCCGATGGGGATTTGACAGTGGTATCAGAGCATACCTCGTGAACGAGCAAGTTGGTAGGTAGAGAAGATGAGGTCGAAGAAAGGTATGTGTTCAAAAAGCTTGCTGTTTTTTATGTGCATACTACTGTTTTCAGATTCAGTATGTTGTGTTTTTCATCATAAGAACCCGTCATGATAGCGATTGTGGTCTAGAAGGGTCGGTTTGCTTTGCAAAGAAGAGGAATGATGTTTGTGCAGTTGCACGAACTACAGAGTGAAAACAAAAAAAAAAAGCACGTTGCTTTTGGCGAGAGAGAGAGAGAGAGAGAGAAAGTACGAGAGACGGTTGTGGCATGCTGGTCGAACCGGGCAAGGCTGGCAGTCGGCCAGGTGTACGAAGGCGGCCCTGCTGGCGAGCGCCTAGGGCTGTGTAGGCAGGCGTCTAGGCTTGCGTAGCCAGGCGGCCACGCCTGCGTAGCCAAGCGGCCATATGCCTCGGCCTATGCAGCCAGGCGGCCAGGCCTACGTAGCCAGGCGGCCATACGCCTCGGCCTATGCAGCCAGGCGGCCAGGCCTGTGCAGTCGGCCAAGCCTGGGCGCAAGCCAGCGCAGGCCGTCCTCGCCGCCGCCTGAGCATAGGCGGCACCGACAGGACCGCAAGGTGGCCAACGACGACAGGCGAGGTGGCCGATGGTAGAAAAGCACACGCCTCTAGCCCGGTGGGTGACGCCAGCAGCGCTAAATCCAAGAGGGATGAGGGGAAAAAAAAAACAAAGAAAGCCTTCCCCGATTTGAGGCGCTTTTGTTTTTTTTTTGTTTTTTTTTTTTAAATTTTAAGTTTAAAAACCCCTCCAAGGTTAAAGGTGTTTTATTTTTTTTAAGAAAATAGAATATATATATCCATATATATATATATATATATATATATATATATAAACACAAAAGCAAAAGCTCAAGAAGCTTTTGGGGCTAGCTATATAAACCCCTTAAGTGGGCTTCTTGCCACACATCTCTCAAGTTTTCAAGCTCTCAAGCTCTCAAGTTCCCTTGCACTTTCATTGTGCAAAGATCAAATTTTCTCTCCACTTGTCCTCTTCACAATGTCGACCCAAGAATCAGAGTTGGAGCCCCTTGTTGAACGCGAAGGCTTGCCGGCTACGGAAGATACCGATGCCGATCTTTTTGACGATTATGTGTCAAAATCAGATTTCCAAGAGTTCAAAGTAGCTCTCGAAGCTTCTTCATCGGAATGTCAGGCACAAATCGCAGCCCAGATGCAAGATTTGCAGAACTCCATCGCTCTATTGACCACTACCCTCTCTACTCTATCGGGTATGGATACCTTGGCCTCTGCTTTAGGCCCCAACATTACTCCGGAACTGTTCGGGGGCGAGCAAAAGCAGCGCACCAAGGAGATCGTGGACACTTGGCTACATAAGTGGCAAGTTCACTTTCAGTTTCATCCATATGATGATGGAAAAAAGATCTAGTTAGCAGTAGGTTTCCTCTCCGGCAAAGCTTTGCTTTGGTGGAAGGAACTCAACCCTAAGCCAACAACTTGGGCACAATTCGAAGACGTCTTCAAGAAGGAATTCCTCAAGAAAGAGGATGATTATGATGTTGTTGTGAGGAAAGTGAATGCTGCGAGAATCAAGAGAGAGAGAGATGCACACAGATAAGACACGGGTGAGGCAACAGCAACTGTACTCAACAGGGGAAGGCTACAAGGATGGGCGTCCAGGAATCAATCCCAAAAGGTAAGAACAACTGAAGAGGGGGTGGCGTATAAATAGGCCTCAGTCAAGGAGGTCGGCCAGCTCAGCAAGGAGGTCGGCCTTGAGCAGATGGCCGACCAGATCTGGTCGGCCCCTTACTGAAGGGTGGCCGACTGGTCCTAGCCCTGGCCCGAAACCCGTTTGGAAACAGCCTCCAGAATGGCCCTAAATCTCATAGAAACGGAACCAACTGTGGACCTCTCACTGGCCGGGCACAGCCACAAATAAGCCCTCTCTCAAATAGAAAACCATGAGATGCCCTAAATCTTAACACCCTCTCTGCAGCTCATGGTGAGCAACACATCTGAATACACCATCCGATGAAGATGCCGCTATGAACGCCAAAGAAGAAGGGTACAAACAACTCTTTCCCAAGCTGATGCTGTAGGTCCCTGCCTGGAGAATGTTGGCTGGAACACACCAAAGCCAAAATCCTCCCAGAGAACTCATCCCATAGCAGAACCTCTGACTTCGAACGCTAGACTCACTAGGTCCATAGTCGATGCACAATCAAGCAATGAACGCAAACAACACTGGTCCATAACGCAAAAAAACTGTCGCTGCTGCCTGCCAGAATGTCAACTGATAAGGGTCAGAAGCAACCCATCACCCTGCCTCCCACTTGCCCTCTCTGGCTGTGACATCGTGGAAGGGGGAACCTGCCCTAGAACGGGGCAACAAGTGCCAATTCAGCCCTCAAGGAATGGCCACCCTTTGCGGAAAGGTCGGCCTCGGAATCAGATGACGAGCCAGCATCCTTCTTGGTTTTGCAATCTCTCGCCAAGTGTCCTCGTTTCCCACACTTGTAACACCTGCTTCTGCTCTTCTTCGTTTTCTCCAGACCAGCAAGGGCTGCATCACCTCGGGTAGTAACTGACAACTTGCCTTGGGACATGAGAAGGGACTCTTCCTCGAGCAACAAGGAACTGAGGGCATCGAAATCCAACTGCTGACTCGTGACCTGAACCCGCAATGCCCGGGAAACCATATCATAATCAGGCGGGAGTTTGATGATGTTAAGTGCCGCCAACTGAAGAGAAGTCAATGCGGCTCCCATCGATAAAAGCTGAATGACCTTTGCCTTCATCAGAAAAGGCTGCATCGTACTACCACTGAGAAACTCAAGACTGAACAGCTGCCCCAAACTGTTGCCGACTGGAGACAGAGACATCGCTATGCCTGCAGTAAATCGCCTCTTTCAGGTGCCCTCACTGAATCCCGAGCCAACCTGAGCTCTGATACCATGTGAGGAAAGTGAATGCTGCGAGAATCAAGAGAGAGAGAGATGCACACAGATAAGACACAGGTGAGGCAACAGCAACTGTACTCAACAGGGGAAGGCTACAAGGATGGGCGTCCAGGAATCAATCCCAAAAGGTAAGAACAACTGAAGAGGGGGTGGCGTATAAATAGGCCTCAGTCAAGGAGGTCGGCCAGCTCAGCAAGGAGGTCGGCCTTGAGCAGATGGCCGACCCCTTACTGAAGGGTGGCCGACTGGTCCTAGCCCTGGCCCGAAACCCGTCTGGAAACAGCCTCCAGAATGGCCCTAAATCTCATAGAAACGGAACCAACTGTGGACCTCTCACTGGCCGGGCACAGCCACAAATAAGCCCTCTCTCAAATAGAAAACCATGAGATGCCCTAAATCTTAACAGTTGTTGCCCGGTTTTCAGCTTTGACCATGACCTCGCAGCACCTCACTTATGAGGTCTACCTCCAGAAGTTTAGGGACTTGCAGATGAAAGCTACAAAGATGGATCCCACTACTCTTTTGGGGTTCTTCGTAGCTGGTTTACCAGACTCATACCGTTACAGGTTAAAAATAACAAATGCAAAACATTGGACGAGGTCATTCATTCAGCTCGTATCTATGATGATACAATGGTCTCTTCCAAGTCGAAACCCGTTACCGAGCATGGGAACAAGCATAAAAGGAAGTTCTCCGCACCTATGGCTAACACGACTAAAGGAAAGTCTTCGGACCAACCTTCGAAGAATTCAACTTCGACACCAACGAAGAAGAAACGACTCCTTCGGGCTTTAAAGCTCAAGAAGGAAGAACGTTGTTTTATCTGCGAAGAAAAAGGACACATGCGTAACGAGTGCCCAAAGCAAAAGGGTGCAAAGACCAACGCAGGACCCAAGCCAAAGGCAGCTAACTAGTTGTCTTTGACAGGTACGTCAATTACTGTACTTTCTCGCCCTAGTACTTGTTCTGATTGTCTGTTCAATTCTAAAGTATTTGGCTTGCATAATCTTCTCCGAGTTTATGGAGAAGTGAATGGCCATAAGATTCACATTCTTCTAGACGCTGGCAGCTCACACAACTTTGTTAACTACAAACTTGTGCAGAAATTGAGTCTTGATACAACACTCAGCGATCATATCTATGAGGTACGCCTACCTGCGGGAAGGCAAGTATGGGATCGAAAGGTGGAGATGCTTCCAATCTAGATTCAGGACTACAAAGATACTCTGGAATGCTATGTTATGCACCTAGAAAATGTAGACTTGTTATTAGGGATTGAGTGGTTTAAGACTCTTCAAGTCCAGATAGATTGGTCTTGTATTCATCCCTCTTAGGGACCTCTTGTAAATACAATTGATTTTGGCAATATAATGGATTCTTCTTTGTATACCGCTTTCCATTGTGTATTGATTCCACTTTCTTCATTTCTCATACCTTCAATGGATGTCAACGAATTAAGTGTGTTTGAAAGCAAAGAATTACAGAAGATACTTGATTCATTTCAAGACGTATTTCCTAAGGATTTGCCATCGGGTTTACCACCTGAACGGGCAGTAGATCATCGTATTGACTTGATCCCTGGTGCTCATCCTGTCAGTATTCCACCTTACAGGATGAGCCAAGCCGAGGAAGATGAGTTGGCTAAACAACTCGAAGATTATTTAAGGATGGGCCAGATCCGTCCAAGTAAATCACCTTGGGGTGCACCTGTGTTGCTTAGGAGAAAGAAGGACAACACCTGGAGAATGTATATAAATTACAAGAGATTGAACAAGCTAACCATTAAGAACCGTTATCCTCTCCCTAGATCAAATGACCTGATTGATCGGTTAGAAGGAGCGAAATATTTCACGAAGATAGATTTACATACTGGCTATCACCAGATACGTATTCATGAAAGGCATGTCGAAAGAACCGCCTTTCGGACTAGGTATGGCCATTACGAGTTTCTCGTATTACCTTTTGGGTTAACAATTCCAGCAAATGATGAACGATCTTTTTCGTGAACATTTGGGGAAATTTGTGATGGTGTTCCTGGATGATATTTTGATATATAGTCGTACTCTTGAGGATCATGTTAGACACCTCACGATTGTCTTATCTATTTTAAGACAAAATCGACTATATGCTAAATTAAGTAAATGTGAGTTCTTTATGACAGACATCATTTACTTGGGACACAAGATCACTCGAGATGGATTGAGCATTGACTATGACCGAGTTCACAAGGTTCTGGACTGGCCTATACCGCGAACAGTGAAACAACTTCGTTCTTTTCTCGGTTTTGTTGTTTTTCTTCGGAAATCTGTGCGGGGAGTACTCTCAGCTCACACTACCGATGACCGACTTATTGAAAGGTCGTGGACGTAAGTCAAATCAGCCTATCACTTGAAATAACGATTTGGATATGGCCTTCAGACTTTTGAAAGATAAAGTCAAGGAAGCACCTATCTTAGCATTACCCGATCCTAGTCGGCCTTATGTTCTTGAAACTGATGCCAGTGACTATGCTATCGGGGCTGCTTTATTTCAAAATGGTAGACCGTTGCTTTTGAAAGTAAAAAGCTAGACGACACTCAATCTCGTTGGCCAACCCTTGAGAAAGAGCTTTATGCTGTGATTCATGCTCTCAAGGTTTGGAGACATTATTTATATGGCTCCAAGTTTGTGGAATTGACTGATCATCAATCAATCAAGTATGTGTGTGATGCGGATGATTGAAGAGCAAGGAAAGCTCGTTGGGCGGAGTTAATGCAAGATTTTGATTTTGAGATCCGTTATCGGAAAGGGTCCATGAATAGTGTTGCAGATGCGCTTAGTCGAATTAGAGAGGTGAATTCTTTGTCGTTCACCGAGATTTCTACTGACTTATTTCAGTCATTGAGAGGGCTTTGCAGGACTGATAGTTATTTTGGTCCATTTTGGCAGAAGATCCAAGACGGGAGCTCATTGATTGACCAAGACTCAATGATTGAGCAGTCTACCATTCAGGCTGCAGGAGGCCAGTGGATGATTCAGAATGGTTTACTATTCCGTAATGACAAAATTTGTGTACCACAGATCCCGGACATTAGGTCCAAGATTCTTAAGGAGTGTCACGACGCCCCTTCTGCTGGACACCCTGGGGTACACAGGATGTTATCATTAGTGAAACACACTTTTTATTGGCCAAAGATGAAAGGCTATGTAGAAGATTATGTTCTGAAGTGTCAAATTTATCAGGCAAATAAAGCTGAACGCTTTAGACAGGCTGGGTTGTTGCATCCTTTGTAAATCCCATGTAATAAATGGGAAAGTATTTCCATGGACTTTATTACCGGATTGCCAAGAACACATCAAGGCCACGATTCTATTTGGGTTGTGGTAGATCGCTTGACAAAAATGGCTAGATTTTTACCGACCCGGAAGACTATTACAGCTACGCATTTAGCACGGCAGTTTATCAAGCAATTGTTTAGACTGTACGAGTTACCGCAGGACATAGTCAGTGATAGGGACTCTAAGTTTACGAGTGATTTTCGGAAACTTGTTTTTGAGAAGTTGGAAACAACTTTGAATTTGAGTTCCTCTGACCGTCCTCAATCTGATGGCCAGACTGAACGAGTGAATGAGATTTTGGAGGATATGCTTCGAGCATATGTATCCAAAAGACAAAGTTCATGGAAGGATTATCTTCCTATGTTAGAATTTGCATATAACAGTACTAAGCATACGAGTACAGGTTTTAGTCCTTTCATGCTTATGTATGGTTTTCAACCTAGATCACCTGTTACAGTAGCATTCTCAGGACTTCAGCATGATGCAGCACGTAATTTTTTGCAAGATATGCAGGAAATGTTACAAGTTGCGAAGGAATCTATTAGAAGTGCTCAAGACCGAGACAGATTTTATTCTAATAGACATCGTTCACCCAGAGAGTTCTCTGAATGAACGATGGTGTATTTGCGAGTTCCGAAAGATTCCGAGACTTTACGGACAGATCGATCTCCGAAATTATCCCCTAGATACTGTGGACCATTTCGTATTACACGACGGATTGGTTCAGGTGCATATGAATTGGATTTGCCTTCTCATGTGAAAGTTCTTCCTGTATTTCATGTCAGTAGACTTAAGGAAGTACTGGGTGGAACAAATCAGTTAGTTACTCCTCAAGAAATTATAGACGTCGAGGACATGACATTTGTTCCGCACGAACCTGAAAAGATTCTTGGATTTCATGAAAGAAGATTGCGTAATACGCTTATCACGGAATACAAGATCAAGTGGAAGGATCGTGTTGAGGAGGACGCTACATGGGAGACATTGACTACTCTTCAGAGAGATTACCCTGGCTTTTCAGTGAGCTCAGGAGTGAGCTCTTAGAGGAAGAGGAGTATGTCATGTACACAGTGTGTATCTACCGTGTGCTACACGCACGCAAGACTAGCTTCGAGGTTTGGGAAAGCTTGGAGCTAGGCAGGCTGATTGACAAGCTGAGTTAGGGATAGACTAACGGGCGAGCACCCAAGTATGGACGGGCGGGCGCCCAAGTGTGGACGCCCGATGACCGGCCAAGAGCCTATAAAAGGGTGACCAAGGTTAGTTATTGGGATATAGAGAGTCTCGCGAGTTTGTGAGAGCTCTATGGTCTTGGAGCCTGGATCTAGTGCAGACGTGCACCTGCTTTACGCAGCCGAGGCTGGCAACAATCTCGAGGCTCGCAAGGGCAGCTTCGTGGCGGTATGGGACGTCGCGAGGAGGAGATTAGTCGGTACGTCAACCTAGTTAGCTCAGCTCGTGGCTCGGTGGGGACAGCCAAGACTGTGGGCTTGCCCACGGCTGTCATGGTTGGGAGGTGAGTCAGGCCTGCACCCCCTTGTTGTTTATTCGTTCGTTTGCAGGATTCGAGTCTCGTACCACGAACGATCACGAGGAGATCTGATGGGGATTTGACAGGAGAGATCTATAGATTTGTGTTATTTTCTCATCATTCAATAAAGCAAAAAACACCATCCTTGGTGAGGGCCTTGCAGAGGGTATTTGGGACCCAATCGGGTGTACTATGCCTTATTGTCTCTTCTCTCTCTCTCTCTCTCTCTCTCTCTCTCTCTCTCTCTCTCTCTCTCTCTCTCTCTCTCGGTAAAGAGATTCAGCCAAGAAAAAGGGGAAAAAAATTTTGCTTGTGTGGTTGGTTTTCAGACACCAGTTGCACGCCCATGCCGATGTGACTCCTATCTCTCAAAGGACAATTGGTTTTTAACCTATGGAAGCAACCGGGAATGTCTCCCACACACACAGTGGATGGTATTGTTGTGGTCTGGAAAAATCTTGACCACTCGCACTATGGCGACTTTCGACAATGAGAGAGCACCAAATCCTAGCAGAAACTGTTTCCTTGACAATGACTACTTCCAGAAGCCAGGTCATCTTTGATGACATGAACGCCATGTTCCGAGAATTTATGTGCGTCAATAAGCGACAAGGGGAACAGATGGAGAAATGTGCGGCTTCTATACGGGCCTTGGAGAAATGGATACCTCTTCAAGAAGCCTCGACACCCATCCCCCCCCTTCCTCTGCCACTCATCACCGAGCACCCTTCCGAGATCCATGCTTCAGCTATCTCCCTTGAGGAGTTAACACAGCACTCTCGTGCATTATATGAAATGCAGATATGGGAGGTAAGTTTCGAACACAAGTGGCAACATGCGTTGCTACACTCGATGACCAACGATGACACGTGGAGCATGAGCAATACCTTGCACTTTTTGAAGCAAGGTCGGTACCCGCGACTTCCTCGGTTCATCTTCACGAGAAGGTGAACTTCAGTAAGTATAACGATAAACTTGATCCCACAACTCTTCACTCTTGGATTCATCAGTTTGAAACCTATTTTGCTGCTGGTAGGAAGTCAAACCTAGAGAAGGTGGTGTTAGCTAGTTGCTACATCGAAGGGGAAGCCATCTCATGGTGGACTAACTAGGCCCAAGTGAATTTCAATTATGGGGTTGCTGACTACAATTGGGACCAAATTGTCACTAACCTCAAGAAGTGGTTTCTACTGCCTCATTATCTTGAGCGACTCGATGACGACTTTTGGGGTTTGCATTAGAATGCGCTACCTGTCCTACAGTTTGCAAACAAAGTCACTCACCTAGCTTTCCAGTTGCAGAAGTCAGACGGAGACAAAAGAAGACGATTCCTTGATGGTTTGGACACACAGATCCGGTGGGATGTGCGCATGTTCGAACTAGAAACTTTTGATCGTGCACTTTAGCTTGCGCAAAGTGCCGAGATGAAGTATAACAACGGGAAACTGACGACCTCCCAACCCGAAGTAGCCAAGGCAGCCACTGTCTCTGGCAAGGGCCAAAACTAGACCCAATCAAGGTCTACCCCGTGAGCCTCTAGCTCCAAGAACTCGAGCAACGGAGCTCACCTTACTCTAGACCAGAAGGCTTTGGCCTACAAGACAGGTGGTAAGATCAATCCTGAGAAACAGGAACAGGAACAGGAACAGGAACAGTATAAGAAGGGGCGATATTTCTTTTGTTATACAACAGGACACACTTCTAGGGCTTGCCCTAAGAAGACCCTTGCTTAGACCACCACCCTAGCTGCCGTGGTGAGCCAGCCTCCCACACAGACCCCCCAAGTTATCGTTGATCCTCTAGCTCCCACATCTTCTATTGGCGCCATTGTCAGCTAGGAGCTCGAAGATAGGCAGAAGGGCAACCATGACCACGAGAGTATAAGCGTAACAAATTGCTCAAGACCTTTGGCTACATAGGTGGCCAAAGAGTCGTCGCCTTGTTTGATAGCGGTAGTACTGAGGGTGAGGTCACGAAACATGCTGCTCGGCGAGCCCAGTTTTTGTTGACATCAGTAGACAAAAAAGTGGAGGGATTTAGCACGGGCATGACAACGAGCATCAAGTTTGAATCTCCCCAGGCTAAATTAGTCATACAAGGCACAAAATTTGTGTGGGATTTCATGGTTTCCCCCCGACATAATCCTAGGGATCCAGTGGTTTCACAAGTTTATCCCAGACATTGATTGGGACTAGCACATGTTTCGGATTACCCGAAATGTGTCAAAGGTCCCAGTAGTCATTAAGTGTGAACCCGAGATACTTAACTTTCCAATCATTAGCCATATACAAGCTAAAAGAGAGATTTGGAAAGGCGCACAGCATGCGGTGATCTATGTTCAAACCACCCAAACCGTGACCAGTGCTTCAGAGAAGTACAAGGCCCTACATGATCGGTTCTAGAAGATCTTCCTTCGAGACAATCTACCTCCCAGACTCCCCCTCGTCTAGACCAAAGGACCATAAGATTGAGCTCCTCCCATGTTCCGAACCTCCCATAGGTTTCCATACCGCCTGAGCAAGGGCATTGAGATGGAGTTGGATCGTCAACTCCAAGAATTGTTGCATTCTGGTTTCATACATTCTAGTGTGTCTCCATTCACAGCCTCAATCCTCTTTGTAAAAAAGAAGGATGGATCTTCTAGACTTTGAGTAGATTATCACATGCTCAAAGTGAAAGCTCCTCGTGGGAAGAAGAAGGATTGTTACTGCCTTTACCGATATCCTTCTTCATCGTTTCAAGCACGTCTCCAGCCGAAAAAAAAGACAAATCCTCACGAAGTTTTAAGAACAAGGGACACACAAAGCGGTGTGGCTTGAAAAGACCTTCTTCGAAGATTTTGCGGCATTATTGACGGACTATTTGGAGGCTTTGTAGCTTCCGTCAAGTTGAGCAGAAGGGACGTGCATCCTGCACTTCGATGCCACGTGGACATATCTGTACAAGCAAGTGTAGGACCTGGAGTGGAAACTAGTCCCTTGTAAGCCCCAGTCTGGGACGAGTGTCACGATTGTGACTTAATCTCTCTTCATTATCCTTAATTACTCTTAATCATTGAAGGGACACCAATGAAGAGTCACAACCTGTCACATGGGTCATCACCAAAGGACACATCTCTTCAAAGGGACACATTTATTGATCAAAGGACACATCTCTACGTCCAAAGGACATAACTATTCATTCAAGAGTCACACCCTTTCATCAGGGATGTGCCTCTTCATTTGTACCTCTTCATGCCCTATTTAACAAGGCCTTGTGTCTCAATACAAACACAGCTTTTCACTCTTTGCCTCATGTTTACTCAAGTATTTAAATATTAAGATATTTTAATCATGTTTAAATAAGCTAAAAGCTTAACAACGAGTCAGCCAGGGTTCCACTCTAAGCGTCCAAGGTTAGGCATACAAGTCCCGTACATGGTCTTGGTCAGGTGTGCACGTCCTGCACATGAAGCAGTGCAAGTCCGTGTACTGTGAGTTCTAGAATGATGACAGCTGTTCCACGTGTTTGGTTTGTAGCAAGATATTAGGCATCTAAGTAGTTGCATGTAGAAGAAAGGGGCAGCCCTTTGGGCTACCCCAGAAAAGGGTTTGTATCCCTTGCCTAAGTTGGGGGTAACCTTTGTGGTTCACCCATGGCCAATGCCCAACAGCCATCATAGCTGGGCATGCTGTCTGCCAGGCCTGGAGGGTCTGGGCAGCAAGGCAGCCAGGCCTAGATGGCCTGGACAGGCTGTCGGCCAGGCCTAGATGGTCTGGATAGCCTGTCGGCCAGCCCCATAGGCAGCCTAGGCATTGTGGCCAACGCACAATGGCCAACAAGCAGCCTGGACAGCATAGCAAAAGGCGGCCAGCAACAAGGCGTCAAAGGAGCCTAGTTAAATGGTATTAAACAGGTCGTGGAGTGAAATAAAGCAGGCCGACCCCTGTTTGTTACCACCGGCCAGCATAGATTGATGACTATATAAGCCTAGGCTAGTTAGTCATTTTAGCATCTCATTATTCACAAAGTGCTGAAGGTATTCAAGGGCCAGGACAGCCAAAAGGAATCCCTATACAAAGGTGAAGCTTGAAGGTCAAGAACCAGATCAACCACAGACTGAAGGTTTACAGCCACGGAGAGATGTACAGATTTGCGTTATTTTCTCATAATTCAATAAAGCGAAAACACCATCCTTATGGTGGGGACCCTGCACAAGGTTTTTGGGACCCAATCGGGTGTACTGTACTACTGTGCCTTACTCTCTCTCTCTCTCTCTCTCTCTCTCTCTCTCTCTCTCTCCATTGTACAATCGTTTGGAACAAAGGTGCTAAATATTTGTAATCCAAAGCAAAATCCTATCTGTAAGCTTCCGCATGTTATAGAGGAATTGCTAGAGCAATTCGAAGTCAGAGCGAAAATTGAGGAGAATGAACTTTAACAGCTTATGGCCCATCAGATCTAATCGGGGCGAATTGCCTCAGGGGTGGTACAAGGAGGCATCTTTAAAGGACAAATTAGTTGAAGCCATGCCGAAGATCAGGCAGGAATACACTGGTCAATCACCAAAATCCCATGAAGAGGTGATCATGCAATAATTACTTACAGCTGCAAACTTGAAAAGATCAAGGTTCTCAAGCAGTCAAAAAACTCAAGCACTTAGAGATATAGATCACAAAGAAACTTACCCAAATGCAACTCAAACAGAAGAATACAAAATTGGTCAACGTTTGAACAGTTCATAATAGAAAAAGGAAAGTGGCCCCTCGTTGAGGATTTCCGCAAACCCGAATCAAAAATCCACAAAAAGATTTTTCCTAAGAGGATTATCTCTGCTTTAATAGCTCTTGTAGGTGGTTAGTCGAATTTTTCTTTCTTTTTTTTGAGTGTTTTCTTTCAGACCTCAAATTTAACCTCAAGACTCCATGGTCTTCATGTTATGTATTTGGTCTTACATGTCATTTTGGCCTTTCAAAGACATTAATAATAACTCTCTCTCTCTCTCTCTCTCTCTCTCTCACCCATACCGCATCCACATATTCCAAGCCCGCGACTTCAGCCATCCACTTCAACACTACCAATGTCACCAAGGCCTTCATAACAGTCGAGCTAAGAACCATGAGGCTCTTCATGAGGAACACTTCGCACATGGGCATACCCCCTTCTTGGACCACTAACACCATTGTCCCCATCCATAAAGCAAGCGACCCTACCAAGCCAAACAACTACAGGACATGCATAGCTCAATGTCATGATGATGCCAAAGGCATTCCTATGTGGGAAACACAGGAAACAGCACCCCTCAGGTAGCAAACTGGGGAAATGGTGGAGAAACGGGCCATTCCTCCAATTGCAAGGTTGTAACCTCACAATTCCCCCTTCATTCTTTTTCTCCTGCTCTTTTCCATTGTTCAAAAGCTATCTCCATTGTACAAGCACATTTTGAGTTTCCACACCTCCACTCCTTCAAGGCCCCCTACCTAAGCCATCATGCTGAAAAGACATTTCCCAGTTTCAGCCCAGCCAGACTATCATTTATATTTCCGTATTTTTTTCATTTTTTAGCTTTCCGTGACAATGGCATTGCGTATACACATACATGTCATACAAAAGCGAATTGTGTGTAGACATGCCCAGATATTCTGATGGACCCAAGGGCATGAACAAATAGCCCAATGTCACAATAGAGCCAAGGCCCAAAAGCATACATACCTCACAGTCATACACACATCAATGTCATGTTAAAGTCAAATAAGGAAGCCTACATCAATGTCAGACAAAAGCCACAGACATGCATGCCTCAAATCCATAGCAGGCAAGACTTAAAGAGGCATGCAAACATCGATGGCATTCAGGAGCCGGGGAAGCCAAAGGCAGGCATAAAACAATGTCCAAGAGGAGCTAAGAGCATGCACACCTCAATGTCATAATAGAGTTTTCCATCATCGGCTACTCTAGAGCTGGCGTAAACAATCTTGGACTCTCTACGGACTCCAATTCTGGTGGACATGAACTCTGTAAGGTATTGCTTTAGGACCTTCTGTGCGGCCTGGTCGGGGGTGCCGAGATCCTCCACTTGCTTGAACCGAGAAGACGAAGGGGAGCTCATCTCCACAGACACGTTCTCGTCCAAATGCACAGGGTCCCTAAAGAACACATCCGCCCCCGCCCCCCTTACTTGAATCCATCCCTCCGGATAGCTGAAGGAGTATCCATCTAAATTGTCAACGTGTCGTCTGTAGCCCAGCGAAACCTCTGCTGCAGCAAGACTTGGTAGCAATAATTCGGCCAGCAGGGGAATGCCTAACCCTAACGCTAGCAGGTTTCTGCGAGATAGAGTGAGAGTGAGCTGCCCAGCAGACCGTGAATAAGTGTGGGATGCGGTGGACGAAGCAGCGTTTCGATGCGCACAAAGAGATGGCTTTTCGTTCCTGCATGGAGGGGAGATTACACTTGGAGAGTGATAAGGGTGGAACGCTTGGCCATAGCTGGAAGCAGCCATATCCAAAGGTCAAGGAGGTGAGAGTACAGTATAGCTATGTAGCTTAGACATGTATTTTCAACCAAACTTACTCCGTGAAGGACAGTATAGCTATATAGCTTAGACATGTATTTTCAACCAAACTTACTCTGGCAAAAGAGAGAGATCTAAGAAAAGCAATTTGGCATTTACCCTAGGAATGTGCAAAGCACTGAAGTAACTTTTCCATCCCTTGGAACCACTAACAACACTCACTTCTTCTTTTTTGGTTCTTTCTGCTCGTGCTCGTGCTCGTGCTCGTGCTCGTGTGCGTGCTTGTGTGTGCCTCCATGCCATCATCAACTAGTAGGTTTTGAACCCAGCACCTCTTGCAACACTCCTAGCTTGTGTGTATCTTGCCTACTCTTGTTTTCTCTATGAAGAAAGGAAGGTGGTCCGTGGACCATTGCAACATGGCCTCTCATTGGAGCGCTTCACCATTTGCTTAAGCCAAGCACGAAAACGCACATGTTTTTCTTTAACACCACCATGCACACACAGACACACACACACACACAAAAGGAAGGTAAGTATGTGGATCTCACATCCCAACTCACCACCATACTCCACACCTTTGCCATCACTTCTTTCATCTGCACACGGCGGTCTACCACCAAGCCAGCTTGCGTTTCTATGCCTCAAAATTGTTGCTATAATAACGAATGCCAATCCAGATGCTCCCTTCTTAAGCATGAGGTACGGATTGGGAAAATCATGAAGTGCCAAACATAATGAATTTCTCAACGCCTCACTCAACACAAAAAACGAGAGTTCTATGCTCAAAAAGAGGATGAGTTATACCGACTCTTTTTAGGGCCGAACTACAAAGAGGCTTACAGGAAACTCCAAGAACATCGCCCCCCCCCCCCATCTATCACCTGCCTGAACACATAGCACTCCTATGCACGCTCTGCCTATCATATCCCCCATCAACCACCTCTACTCCTACCCACCACCTCCACCTTCTTCATAAAGGGCATGGTCCTTAAGGCCATCCATAGGACTACATAATGGGTGGGCCTAGGATTATGAGGGACTCATTGTCGATGATACCCGGCACCCCTAATAGCCTACATGTCACATGTTGATGATGCCTTGGCACCCCTACTAGCCTACATCTCACATGTTGATGATACCATGGCGCCCCTACTAGCCTACATGTTCAATAGAGCCCTTTGTAAAGTTTTTCCACCCTCTTAGTCTACTAACACCATCACCCCCATCCTCAAAGCCGCGAGATCCACTTGATCCTGATAACGATCCATAGAGTTTGGCCACACATTAGCCAAAGTCTATGGATCGATGCTAGCATGGAGCTCAGTTCATTTGCAGAGAGACGCGGATGCAAAGCCTCAAGATAGGTAGGCTTTTGGAGGAGCTACTCTACCCTTGATGACGACATCTTCACCCTCCATGCCATCATCAAGGAGGGTAGAGCACAACATCAAAGGATTTAGTGCTACTTTATGGATTTTTACAAAGCTTTTGATATTGTACCTCCAACCTGCCTCCTACAAAGTCTACAGGAGATAGAAATCCCATTTGGTTTGGAGAATCATTGCCCACTATGACTCCATCACTAGATAAGTGAGAGCCCTCTAGGAGGTACATTGCAGGAGATTTCCGGAACTATTGGGGTGACACAAGGCTACCCTCTATCCCCCACTCTTTTTTGCCTCTACATTGATAAGATCTCAAGTATCATTGATAGATTAGGTGGGGTTGGTCCCACACTAGTAGGCATATTGATCCCCCTGCTACTTTATACAGATAGCATCTCCTCCTTTCAGATTTAGCCGTTGAGGGGCTTCATAGACATTTAGATGCCTTGTAGGATTTTTACACTTTTAACGGGACCTCACTATTAACCTTGGTAAAACCAAGGTAATTGTCTTTAATGCCTCCTGCCCCTTCATATCCAAATTAATCTAAGATTTACGTACAAAGGGGATCCTATGGAGATTGTCTCATCCTATGTCTACTTTGATGTCATTTTCAGTGGCCCAAGCTTCACCATGCTTCCCATTACATATGCTATAGTGACATGGGGGTATGTAGAACCTTACTTAAGCAGCATTGCATCTAGACACATTTCCACGAGCCCAAGATGAAGGGTTAGATTTTTAACACCCTTATCACACTAGCCTTGATGTATGAGTAGCCTTCTAGGGGCCACACTGGCAGCACGTTGAGAGGCCTCAGGTCATGATGTTCTTCTATATGATTTGCATCAAACCATAAGTCCCACACCGGATTATCTAGGTAGAGTTTTTTGTAGTCCCGATGGTTATGAATGCACTCTTCCAAATAGTCACATACTTCCATTACATTGGTCACATGGATCCCCATAGGTACCCAAGGCTTGCCCTCCTCGAGATAGCTAGCACTTGAGGGCCACCCTAGAGTATATGGTATGCTCACTTGGTTCTCAGGATATGGGCTTCACATGAACTGCCTCGCACCTCTTCAGTACAGCTTGGGCCCCCTTTTTCTCCAACTCTCTTATGAGGACACCAATTGGGTTATCCGGTTGGATCTTCTTAGCCTCTACACCCATAACATATGGATCACACCTTTAGAGCTCCCACCAAAGATGCACTTCTACATAGATCACTTCCTCATGCTCACTGAGGATGGATTCATTCAGTAGTCGGGCTACCTAAGTGCCCACATGTCCCATGCCATGTAGATTACGATTGGCTAGAGACATGTTTCATCCCCACTGCCTCGTAGTGGAGAGTTGAGCATGTCTTTAGAGTCAAGAGGAGCTCATACAGAGACCCAGGGAGGAGAGCATCTGTCGATTATGCCACATAGAGGTTGAGACAGAGGAGCATTACATATGTTTCTCTGCCCAATATACTATCAGTTTTATGGGAGGTTTCAATGTTTGTTCCATGAGGGATTTGGCCCATTCTCTGCCCAATATACTATCAGTTTTATGGGAGGTTTCAATGTTTGTTCCATGAGGGATTTGGCCCATTCTCTAGGATCATTGGCTTCTCGGACTAGTGTTGCCAAGGGCTTTTACTCCTCAAGATCCACAGACAACTCAGGGACACTTTCTTGAGAGAGCTTCGCGGCCCCAGCCACCCCAACCCCTCCCTCACCAGCCAACCATCGCCACCTTCTTTCAGACCTAGGAGGAGGACACCCATACACAATGGATCCATGGACCCACCTCGGGCTGCTCTAGACCCACCTCGCGTGGGTGAGAGCAATTATCTCATACTCACCTCGAACTACTCTAGACCCACCTCGTGCGAGAGGAGTTATCTTAGACTTGGCCTCTGACTTCGAATGTGCCTAATGGTGCCTGATGCCCCCAACCCCCCTGCACCATTGGGCATTCGAGTGTGCCCGATGGTGCCTGACACCCCTAGCCCCCCTCCTCATTAGCTCCAAATCCAAGACATGCAAGTGGTATATCATCTATTGGGGGCTAATACTTCTCTCATGTTTCATGTTCCTTGTATTCCATGATGAGATTTCCATGGATAGTTTTGTATCACTATAGTGAGATAGTTTTATTTTGTTTCTAATTTAAGTTATGTTCCATGATGAGATATGCCATGGAAATTATTTTATCACTTTGGTCTCATAGGCCCATTAGGTCTTAGTAGATGCTCTCTCTCTCTCTCTCTCTCTCTCTCTCTCTCTCTCTCTCTCTCTCTCTAGGATATCTTGCACATCCCCACTTGCCCTCAATCCCCCCATATCCATCTTCACTTGCATTCATTTCTACCCCCATGACCTTAATGCCATGTATGAGGAGTATCCCCTCATTTCTAATCTTGATCCCACCCTTCCCATCTCTGCCCTCACTTCAAACTTTCCTCCATCATTCACAAAACATGCAAGTGTTCCGAGCACCACTTGCTCCACCACCAAGCCTCATGTGGGGTCACAACCACAAAAAGTGGCATGATGAGGAGAAACATACATGCGGTCGAATCTCTAGAGGTGAGATGCAGATATCCTTTCAGCACCTTGCCCGTTAAAAAAGGCGTGTGTTTCTAGCTAATGGGAGGTGGATATGTACCAACTCTTCTTGAGTGTAGATTGCTCTAATGCTTGAAGATAAGAATCCACACACCCCCATCACCGACGATCTGCTATAGTGGGAAGCTTATGCCTAACATCTCTACCAAATTAGTCCATACGATAGCCACACACATCCCATGCCCCACTTTAGTCCATCTTTTTAACAATACGAATGTCAATAGGTCTCAATTGAAGTTGCATATGATTGAGCTAAGGATTACAAGGGCTTTTGTGGGGGAGCACATGGGCACAAAATCTAAGCTCCCTTTCTTGTAAAACTCTTTAATAGGCCTTATGTGACCCTTCTAGGACCACCCAAAACATCATCCCCATCTACAAAGCAAGAGACCGCATGATCTCAATACATATAAGTTCAATATGATAGGCCATAAGATGTCCAAGATCTATGGGGCGATTTGGAGGCTAAAATCAGTCTTTTGGCATAGACATAGGGATAGAGAGCCACACGCTAGGCAGACTTTAGGAGAAAGTAATATACTTTGGATCACATCTTTACTCTTTGAGCCACTATTAGGACATTTAGGGCACATAAGCAACATGTATATTTGTTCTTTTGTGGATTTTCAAAGGCCTTGACCACCGGCGGGGGGCTCACATGAGGGTCCTTAGTCCTAACCCAACTCAAAAGAATGGGGGTATGTGCTCTAGTTGCTGTGCTAGTGCAAGGATTCATGGAATCCCTAGGCGATATTGAGTCATACAGGGTCTATGGATTTCTTGGGTGATGCTAGTGTATAAAGTTGCGTCTGGGCCTTTCTTTTTATATATGATCATAAAGGTTATGAGAATTTTGTGAGTATTCGGAGCGCATATGCATTTCTTAATGATCTAGAATTAGAATTCAGAGTGAATGGGGAAGGCAACGATACTATTGAGGCCATGGAGTCAATAAAGGTTGGTGATGGTAGTGATAGCCGAGGCGGAGAAACAAGGGATGGCAAAGTGAGGGGGACCTAGATAACCATCTATAAGTCACCCACCACTACTCCATTCACCATCCCGGTGAATGCTAGACAAGAAGGAAAGCATACTCCTAGGGAGCCTAACCCCCTGGCAAAGCATCTAGCAAGACAATACCGTAGTTTGAGACAAGTCCTATAGCACTACGTCTCGGACAAAGCATCTAGTGAGATAACCTAGGCATAAAAAGAACACACATCCTCTGGAATTACCTCCCGAGGGCAAAGCATCTGACTAGATAACCCAAGCATATAAAAAGAAAACCAAAAAACTAGATGATGGTTGGTAAAGATGAACACACCCATGCTTAAGGGTGTGATAAGTGTGGTATGTTCGTCGATGATAGAGAACACAACAAAGGAGAACTTGAGCTACCAAGAGCAAGGGGTGGCACACCGTCTCGATACCATTAAAAATAATAAATCCTTGGTGAGGCAAGGTGAGGGGTGAGAGGGGGAGAAGATTTTTTTTAAAAAAATTGTTTGGAGAGGCTCACATTATTGGTTAGTGGGAAGGGTGAGGGGGGAGGGTGGGAAAGTACTGGCTTGTAAACATCCGATCAAAGATATCGGTGAGCTCATAGAGTTAGGGCACACTCGGGTTAACGGCTGACCAGAAAACCTTTGACGACTTAGCAGAGATGGTCGGCATGTGACTGTGAGCCTGAACTTTGCAAGTGTGTGAGGGGGATACCCCTCTCCACAAACTTGCAAAGTTTGGTCACCATCGATGGACGTCGTTCATCTAAGATATGGTGCTCTCCATCTCACATTTTCTGTATAAGTTTCTCCAAGTGGGCCCAAATGCCAACCTCATTATACCCAAATGACATCCAATATTGATGAAAATCTACAAGTGTGTGGGGGGTACACACACTTGCAAAGTTTGGTCACCATAGGATTCATTCATGTGACATTTTTCTTGGGTACTAACGATGGGTGAGACCCATTCGGTGTGCTCTATTTTGTAGATGAATCCAACATCTCTATGAGTCGATCGATCTCTTCATAGACTATCTTGGAGTACTTAGGATTTATAGGATATGCTCTTTGCTTTACTAGCCTTGACTCTTCCACCATGAGGATGGTGTGTTTGACGACTTGAGGAGGTATACCTTTCACATTAGTGTATTTCCAGGCAAAGCAATCTTGGAATTTAGTGAGTAGGTCAATAAGGTCTATCTTTTCTTTTGCAGAGAGGTATTTGTGCCAATATAGATATGTTTTAGATCTTCACTTGGATGTGCTAGATTAATCTCCTTAACCTCAAATGGACCGTCATAAGATGTCCTAGGCTTTCCATCATCCACCTTGTAGGCTTTCAAATGTTCGAGAACCTGTTTGGTCTCCTTCGCTTTAACACTTTCCTTGTCCATTCTTTTTTTTGGCCTCTCGCTTGGCAACTTTTTTGTTTGTTCTCTACGAGCGGAGTGAAAGATATTTTTGGGGTTCTGATTTATGAGTCAAGTGACTCCTCCCCTTTAATGGTCACCTTGCTAATCGGGATGGGGAACTCGTTAAGCTCCTTTTGCTAGACCTAGTAGAAGCTAGAATGTACATCAATGGCCTCTACATACCTCAGACAATGTTCTTTGGATTCTAGGTCTTACGGGTGGATCTCCCTCGTAAACGAACTTACTTATTCAATGCTTTTAGGTTCATGGTCCATAGTGCCATGTATGTATGCGTTGCTTAGCATGTAGATAGATGTGATTTCTTGCTCGTCTACTATGGCAAATCTTATACCCGCTCATTTTGGAAGTATATCTAGTTCTCAGAGTCTTGGCTCTGGCGCAGAGTTGTGAATTCCATACTATCCCTTTCATCTTCCAATGTTTTGTTACATGTTTGGTCATAAGTGTATTGCTACATACTTAGCAATAGTCATTGAATCTTTTTCCAAGGGTCCCCCACTTGTTGGACATATCTTCCAAGTGCGTAGGTTTACCTTTAACATTTGGTCTTTTTTTCAAATGTAGATGTGATTTGTATTCCAATCATGGATCATCTTGTTTTTTCTCATGAAGAGTCATCCTAGGATGCAATCATAGGAAACTAGTTATTGGCCAAAGTTCATCTCACCACAAAGGTGTATCTTAATCTTCGAATCCCACAGGAGACTATGGGCTTCGTGATGGTCCCATCAACTAATTTCACAATCAATGCAGTGTCATTTTTCCCAGTGTTTCTTAGTAAAACAATGCTCACTCTTGCACCACCATCTAGGATGGTGGTGACTTGAAGCTCATCAAAAGCTAGGGGAAGTTTTGCATTAAGTTCATCTCCTTCAAAATACTACCCTAACGCATTCACTCATACTAGAGGTATTTCTTTTGGTTCTATGGATTCTTCATCATCTGCTGACTCATTGTTGGTTCCACTCACTCCTCCATTCTAGCTCCAAGCCTTCCTTCCATCCAACCTTCAAATCCTTTCATAGACTTGGGCCACCTTGAAGCAAGGTACCAATGGAAATCTAGACTTGTGAGAAGACAAAAAGGAAGAAAGACCAGCAATGTCTCTTGAAATGGGGGTGGGCTAATGAATTCGATGATCCCTATCCATGCTTAGGCTTCTCAAGGTGTATGGTTTAGGGACATGAACATCACCGTCCGATTTTGTTGGGTGGTCATCCCTTATATCCTTAAGATAAGCAACAGTAGGGTCCGTCCGGTGGTGCAGAACTATTTAGTGATTTAACCTTTCAAGGGAGATCTCTAAAAAGTACTTCATATTTGAGTCATTTTTTAGCTCATAGTTTTCATCAATTGGTTCTATGTTAGGCATCAAGGAACTTCTTGCAGCTTGAATTGCTTGAGGTCCCTCCTCCAATTGAACTTGACATTCCTTGACTAGCTTTTGAGCCACCTTTAGCCTACCTTTCTCCTTAAGTGGGTTTGGGTATTTAGACAATTTCTTGGGTAGGTAATCAAGGTTTATTTGTTCCCTTGCTTGAGGGATGGATGGTAGCATGATGAAGATGACACATTTGTAGTCATTCCCTTGTCATATCCACTTTTTATAGTAACACGTCTGTCTCCTTTTCGATCTTTCTGGCCCTTTTCTTTCAAGTGCACCTAGTTGTTCGTGCTTGTTTAGAAACCTCTTTGGAAGGCAAGACCCTTTCATGTCTTGAGGTTTCCTACTTCTGCAAAGTGGGCGCTTTGGTGGCATGGCATGAACAGCCGCTCTCCTCTTGCTTTGTAAAGTTTCCTTCTTTTGTAAAGTGGATGCTTGGGTGGCATGGCATCAGTAGCCGCTCTCCTTCTACCTTGAAAAGCTTCCTACTTCTACAAAGTGGATGCTTTGGTGGCATGGCATGAGCAGTTGCTCTCCTCCTGCTTTGCATCCATGTGATTGCATTGAGAGGCATTGTGTGGATGAAGCCATCCCACACACTCAACAAGTTAATGTTGGTGCTTGGTTTAGCTTCATTTCCTTTTCCAAGTACACCCATTCTAAGTGGGTAATCCTTATACATGTGGTCTATCCCACAACTTGTACATAAGGAACTCAAAGGCAGGGGTACTTAGAGTACTTGCCATCCCTTTCTTGATTGGACATTCAGCTATTCGTTGAGGTCTAGTGTAGTGATAGCATTGCATAGGTGGTCGTTTAGACATACTATTCAAGTTCCACTTACGCAGTGAGGCTGCTAGGTATAGGGGGTATATGTGCTCACCCTCCATCACATAATGACTCAGGATCTGTGGGGGTGGGCTACTTGGTTTAGGTGGCTCAAAAATGGTCTTGTTAGTCACCTCTCCCTTCTCACCTTCTTTAATTTTTTTTTGTCAAGGTCAACTAGTGAACAAGGGTCACTCGAGGTAACGGCGGAGGTTATGGTGGAAGGACTAGAGGTGGGCAAGGGTACATTGGGTACCCTGAGCCATAGGTTACCTTGGATTAGGTGGTAAGGCCTATGGAAAGGGCCTCTCTTGAAAAGCTCTTTGCCGGTAGTAGTTTGATGTTTCATAAGTTCCCCATCTTTGGCAGTAAGCATAGTAGAGAGTTGGTCTAGGTCTCAAATGTGGACACTCTATACTAGTGTGGTTTGCTCTGCAAATTGAACACCACACCAGTTATCTCTTAGGATAAAGATGAGGTTGACTAGCCTAGTCATGGGCTTAACCTATTCTCCATTGTTGGGTTATTTATTGCATCAATGATGTAGCTGCTAGCTTTACCTATTGTCCTGAAGAGGATTCCTTCCCTTTTCCTTTAGATTTTGTGCTTATGGTTTTAAAGGAAGCTTCAAAAGTTCCTTTATGCAATTCTTGAGAAAAAGTTTTCATGAAATTGTCTTCAAAATCTATGGCGCTTCTACAACATTGCTCGAAGGATGTGTGTCCACCAAGAGCATATAGGTAAATATGCAAGGCTACATCTTCAATTTCTCTAGGAATGGATCAATCAATCTTCAAGTCTCTCTAGGAATTGATCAATCAATCTTTCATTAGAGAAATCGTCCTTATCAAGGTGATAGCAAGAAGGGGTGGTGCACTTTTTGTGTAAAAAATGGTGCACTTATAAGTTAAATGGAAGTATTTTTTTTTGGGGATCTTGAAAGGCTAGGTGGGTGGGATTTTTAAGGTGGGAATGTTTTAAATATGAAAAAGTGTCAAAATTCAAATGCAAATTGATTTTAGAATTTCAAATTAGCCCCCAAGGCCCTTGTGTAAAACCACCGTGGCTTCCAAATGTGTGGCTATAGCTCCCAAGTGAACACAATGAGATCTTCCAAACGTGTGGCTATGCTCCCTTTCCTCTCTGAAGGCATCTTGTTGGATCAAGGAGTAAGTACCTTGACTGTCATCTCTCTCTCTCTCTCTCTCTCTCTCTCTCTCTCTCTCTCTCTCTCTCTCCCAACCCTACCCTAAAGGTCTTCTCTCTTCCTCACTCCCTGTAATGCATACATCTCTGATGCATAGATATGCATAAACCTCTATGTTTTGAAAATAGACATTGAGTGCTCTATTTTGTCCTCAACAATGAAGACTTTACAGCACGTATGTGTAGTAAGCAAAGACCCAACACTCCCCTAATTCTGAAAAGAACCCCAAGTCCCCCAAATCCCCAAGTCAATGAAATCATCACACAGTTGACCGACTTTAAGAAATCACCTTTGAAAGCCGCAAAATCAAGCACAAAAGGTATGTTTTCACCTCCTTAAAAGCTTTTGAATTCATTTTCCTATGTATAGTTGAGCTCTTATTTTTATAAATAAGTTGCATGGTGACCTGAAAAATGTTTCAGATTCTATAATGACATGCATGTCTATTCTTGTGTCTTGTTTCTTTGATTGTAGCCAAAGCTCCTTGATGGCGTGCACTAGATGTGAACTACCCCCTTTTTTATAACAAAGTTTTATAGGAGTAGAGAAGACTTCCATACAATGTGTGGCCTCAATTCGGTTGGGAAGAACTCACGCAACTTGATAGAGGTGTTGAAAATACAAGTGAATAGGGTGTGTGCGGGAACAAGCCCTTGGTTGGAGGCTGTAAAAGAGAATGAGTAAATGTGAAAGAACATGTGAAAAGGTGAGAAGAATCTACTGGGAGAGAATAAAGGGTAGCATGAGAAGATTTAGGAAGTGTGGAGATATTCTGGAAAGTGTGGAGATATTTTGGGAGATATTCTGGGAAAAGTGAAGAGGTGGAGAGAATCAGGGAAAAGAGGTGGAGTGAATCATGGAGAAATCAGTGGGATTAGATGCTTGATGTAAGCTCTATAAATTGAGGCATTGCCCTAATGAGAATTTGCTAGTTTTTGAGTATCCATGCCTACATTAATCTATTTGTTAATTACCCACTACTTATGTCTTAATTATTTACTAATCACTTTGTTAATGATGTTGATTCTAGTGTTTGATCCACCATAGCTCATCACAATGCCCTAATTTCAACATGGTATCAGAGCCATGTCTAGAATCCATCAGGTTTATGAGCCCATTATCTAATTAATTAGGATTAGTAAATAATTAAAAAATAATCAAAATTTTAGTTAGTTTTCAACTCACCTCTGCACCCCCAGCCAGTGGAGGAGTTCATTCTCCTTGCACAGTTAAAATTAGCCCTAGTGCTTCTAACCATAGCTAGCCATCTCAATGCTCTTCAAGCTCATCAACTCAACGCAGCAAACCGCCGAGGGATGCAGCAGAAATCGTGAATTTACCAGGCGTCGTTTTTCTGAAGGGGATTTGAGATTTCTTCTTGCTCAGTTCAAATGCCTCTAATTCCTCTTAGCCCAAGGTGTTTTCAAGCATGCTCTACAAGCTAGTGAAGATAGAATTCAGTTTCATCAAGTCTACAGTGAGATCCAAGCTCTTCATCAAATCTGGAGGTGACTTTGGTAAAACAGAGATGAAGCTTTCAATATTTGGTCAAATCTTGTGTTTCTTGGCTTAATCCTCTACTAGACTCATTGCTATTGATGCCTTTGAAAGCATTTGAGCTCATTTGAAGTCTAAGGCACCAGATCTGGACTCCTCGCACTCTGTTTTTTGCACACAAAATAGTGAATTAATTTGTTAATCAATGATTAATCAATGCTAATCATTATATTTTGGTGCAATTGAGGGTTCAAATTAACCATTAGGTATCTGATACAGATCCCTATAACTTCATATTGCAATTCGGAGTTGGTTTGATACTCCAACCATTCCGTACAAATTGGTTACCCTTGATTTAATGTAATTTCTAGTAAATTTGTGCTGATAAAATTGTGATAATCATCATTTTACATTTAACCCTTGGTTAACGCCTATAAATCTCACTAAAATTCAAGATTATTCACAGCCAAAGTTGCATTTGGAATGCGCATAAGAATGAATGCTATATGCTTTATGTATTGGGCACATTGCATCAGTGTAAATATGGACACTGCCCTTGTCCAGAATAAGGCAAGAGGTAAGACCTCCCGCATAAATTTGGGTTTGCATTGCATAATGACACAAGATAAACATCAAAAACCCAAAGGAACTGTCAGCAAAACATTGAAACATGTTGCTCACATGGAGCAAAAAGACCTGATGGACAAGCTCATGGCCCCAGCCATGAAAGAAGAAGAATATCTCTTTCCAAGAAGAGGATCCACACCGAGAAGAAGATCTAAAGGAAGAATTGAAGGAAGACATGGACACGAGAAGAGAAGCTGCCCCAAGAAGAAGAGACGGACGCATGGAGAGAAGCTGCCACGACAAGAAGACTGAAGAAAAGAGAAGATGTGAGGCTCCAAAGAGTGAAGAGCCATGTGAAAATCTCTGAGAGAGAGAGAGAGAGAGAGAGAGAGAGACCCCACAACCCAATGTAACCTGCCCCAACAAAGAAACCACCTCTGAGCCACCGATGATGTAGGCTACATGATGGTAGATGTATGTGTGAGCACTTTTGTCAAGGTTGCGGGCACTTATAGTAGCCTTGGACACATAGAGAGAGAGAGTGTCAAGGATTATGGAGTTTAGGGACTTGAGGCACTGGTCGCGGACTGTCAAGTAAGAGAGAAACTTGATATAGGGTCCAGGTATGCTAAGATAACTTGAGGGGAGGTGTAGGCACTAGTCACGGACTATCAAGTAAGGGGAGGCAAACTTGGTATAGGGTCTAGGTGTACTAGGAGTATTCACTTGAGGGGAGGTGTTGAAAATACAAGTGAATAGGGTGTGTGCGAGAACAAGCCCTTGGTTAGAGGCTGTAAAAGAGAATGAGTAAATGTGAAAGAACCAAAAAGGTGAGAAGAATCTACTGGGAGATAATAAAGGGTAGCATGAGAAGATTTAGGAAGTGTGGAGATATTCTGGGAAGTGTGGAGATATTATGGGAAAAGTGAAGAGGTGGAGAGAATCAGGGAAAAGAGGTGGAGTGAATCATGGAGAAATCAGTGGGATTAGATGCTTGATGTAAGCTCTATAAATTGAGGCATTGCCCTAATGAGAATTTGTTGGTTTTTGAGTATCCATGCCTACATTAATCTATTTGTTAATTACCCCACTAATTACGTCTTAATTATTTACTAATCACTTTGTTAATGATGTTGATTCTAGTGTTTGATCCACCATAGCTCATCACAATGCCCTAATTTCAACAAGAGGATCATGTTCCATAAAAGCAATGGCTTTCTATGTTCACAGAGAGAGACGCACGGAGGGTGAAAAGGTGCACTTGATAACTTTGTAGCAGGATTTGTTTGAAGAGTGTTACCTTTTGCACTACCATGTGTACCAAGAATTTTCGTCAAACCATGAGGTGAGTGTGGCATTTACATGCAGATTTGTGCTTGAGCGATGTAAAGTGTCGTAGAAATCTAAGGATAAGGAGGATTACACAGTGCAGTGGGTAGTCTTTGCAAAGAGTGTGTTAAAAGAAAAGATGGACCAGAAAAGCGGCATTGAAAGTAAGTACAAGAAGTGGAGCAAAGAACAATCCAAAGTAGTGTTTTCTAAATCTGCATCTTGTCATTCCTGCATGCCTGGAGCAAGGATAAGACCCTCTGCGAGACATTATTAAAACATCGTTGCCATCTATGTTTGAAGCAGATGCATCAGATTCCTTGGTAAAGCTACCTCAACCTATAAACAATGGGGTTCTTATTACAAAGATAGCTGACATGGTTGAGTTGGTAGGAAGTGAAATGGATAGATTGAGGAAACGAGAGGTGCCTTGGTGGATGCAACCAGGGTAGAGTTGCATGAGAAGTCCAAAGTTTACAAGGTAGCTATAGGTTTGCAGTGGGCATTGAGGAATTGGAAAGCAAGATAAAGGATATGAAAGAAGATAATAATGTAGATGAAGATGAGATGCACAATTTGCATATTGAGGTGCAAAGATGTTAAAGAAGCGACAGCTTGCAACATTAGGTGTTGGAGATGGAGTGCTAGATTTGAAAGCATCAATGGATTTTTTTGAGAAGACATATGATAGTGCGAGAGGTTGTCTAGAAAAAGAAACCACCCATTATGGGTTTGTAAATGGCTTATTTAATCATATCAAATGTGGTGGCACTTTGGCTATCTGTCCCACACCTCCTACAATACTCAAACGCACTACAATCGACCATGTTATAAATAATATGATCAGTTTAAAAGAAGATAATACTATGGATGAAGATGAGATGCACAATTTGCATATCGAGGCAAAGGTGTTAAAGCGACAGCTTGCAATGTTAGGTGTTGGAGATAGAGTTCTAGATTTGAAAGCATCAATGGATTTTACTGAGAAGGCATATGATAGTGCGAGAGGCTATCTAGAAAAAGAAACCACCCATTATGGGTTTGTAACTGGCTTATTTAATCATATCAAATGTGGTGGCACTTTGGCTATCTGTCCCACACCTCCTACAATACTCAAAAGCACTACAATAGACCATGCTATAAATAATATGATCAGTTTAAAAGAGTGTGTTGGCTATGGTCTCTCATTGGAGGGACAATGAAGTTATCACCATCTTCATGCTTCCTTATAGACATACGTACCATGCCCTTTGTTTCTTCAAGTGATTACTTAATAATGAGAAGTGTGTCCTTGATGGTGGCTGTAATTAAGTTATTCCTGATTCTCTAAAGTAGATGGTGTCCATGAGGGTTTGCCCACAGATTTGGCCCCTCAACTGGTGCAAAAAGGTGTGCTTGTCTTCTTGCCCCTTTCTCTTTATTCAATGATACAACATTTGTCATGAGTGTGACAGGTATCATACACGCGCATGCACACACACATAGATATGGTGGAAGTGAGTTTCTTAGGCTCTGCTCTCTTCTTCTATTGCTTATGAGTGTGCTACCTCTGAAAATGACTAAGTGTGCCTTATATACGTGGCACTACACATACACACTACAACTGACGGTGTGGGGTAGTGATGCACTACGTGTCCCGCTTATTCATCGTACACATGTACTCCGCCTATCTAGTATGAGCTGGCGGATACACTACAACTGACAGTGTGGGGTAGCGATGCACTACGTGTCCCACTTATTCAGTGTACACATGTACTCCGCCTATCTAGTATGAGCTGGCAAATACAGCCTGGCGTCGTGTGTGCCATATGTGTCAACACTCCCCCTCAAGATCAAGTCACGAGGAGGATGAGTGCTTGAGCTTGCATCACTCAAGCTATGTACTCCCATAGCATGGCGGAAGTACTCTAACTTCTCTTGGGACAATGATTTGGTAAAAATGTCTACAACTTGTTGCTTTGTGTGTGAAACATGTTGTAGATCTACCTCTCCACACTAAGCACCTTCTCCCGAATAAAATGATAGTGAACCTCTATGTGTTTCGTGCGAGCATGAAACATTGGATTATTAGCAAGCATGATGCTGCTAATATTGTCACAATAAAGAGGTATGGGGTCCACCACATCATAGCCAATCTACTCTAGTAAGCTGCATAACCACACGGCCTCACATGCAACAACTACTGCCCCTCTGTACTTAGCCTCTGTAGATGACAAAGCAACCGTAGGTTGCTTTTTAGACATCCATGATACTGCACCTCATGTAAGACTGAATACATAGCCTGACATGGATCTCCTATCATATACACTACCTACCCAATTGGCATCTTTGTATGCATATAGCTCAGGCTCTACATCAGCCCTATAGTGCAATCCATAACCAATTGTATGCTTCACATAGCGCATGATCTTGCGTACTACATCTAGATGAGGTTTCTTGGGCGACTGCATAAACTGACTTACACCACCAACTACATAGCTGAGGTCTCGACGTGTAATAGTGAGATAGATCAAGCTTCCTACCATCCGCCTATACATGTTCGGGTCCTCTATCTCGTCACCCTCATGCACTGACAACTTAGTGTTCGGATCAAGTGGTGTACTCTCATCGGATTGCATGCCATCATACCATACTTTGCCAACATATCCAAGGCATACTAACGCTACAACATCCATGTATCATCTCCATCCTTCACAACCTCTATGCCAAGAAAATATTTGAGTACCCCAAGATCCTTCATCTCAAATTCTTCCTGCAATTGAGCCTTCACCTAAGCTATGAGATGCTCATTGTTCTCGATAACTATGAGGTCATCAACATACAAAATAATCAACACTTTGTCACTCCCCCGGACTAGTGCAAACAAAGATGAATGGACATGCATAGAAAACCAACTGCTGCAAGTAGCTAGTGATGCAACTATGCCATGATCTTGGAGCTTGTTTTAGTCCATAGATTACCTTGCACAACGACATACTCGATGTGGGTATCTCTCATCCTCATATCTAGGTGGCTGCTGCATGTAGACTTCCTCAATCAACTCTCCATTATTCAAGAATGCATTCTTAACATCCACTTGATGCATCTTCCACCTATTAGCCGTAGCTAATGCAACCACCGTATGAATTGTGGCCATCTTGGCGACTGGGCTAAATGTCTCCTCATAGTCTATGCCATACTACTAAGCATAGCCCTTAGCTACCAACCGAGCCTTGTAACGACTAACACTGCCATCTGCATTGTGTTTGTTCTTATTTACCCATTGCAGCCAATGATATTCTTGCCCTAAGGCAAGTCCACAAGTGACCATGTACCTTGCTGCTCTAAGGCATCCATCTCCTCATCCATGGCATGTACCCACTTTGGTTGCTCTATGGCATCCTCAAACTTCTCTACCTCGGTGTCCTGCAGTACATTTGTTATATAGGCATGATGTATCGCTGCTGCAAATCCATCATATGTAAGCCTCTACAATGGATATCTCACTTGAGTAGATCTGTGAGGTAAAGTAGTCTCTGGTTGAACTTCTTGCAAGAGGTTGTACACCAATTTGTTGCTCAAAATCAGCAATCCCTGAAGTCACACTAGTGCTATGAACTCCCATCAAAAAGTGGCTGTACATTGGTACTCCCTCTACCATGTGACTCTAGGCTGTTTGGGGCTGACTTGGAGCCCGTAAACTCAAATAATGTGGGCTGATTTGCTGCTATAATATCAACCATAGAATGTGCATTTTTTACCATCCTGGAGCCATCTACCATGTGACTCTAGGCTGTTTGGGGCTGACTTGGAGCCCGTAAACTCAAATAATGTGGGCTGATTTGCTGCTATAATATCAACCATAGAATGTGCATTTTTTACCATAGAATGTGCATTTTTTACCATCCTGGAGCCATCTACATGTGCTCTCAACCGGCCACAGACCATGGACTGCTAGAATCCGCTGTAGTCACACCACTTCCTGAGGTATGTGCACCTTCTGTTTGTGCCTGTCCTTGCACTACATTGCCATCCATATCAGTGAATGTATCATGTGTGGTGACACCGGAGAATACCAACCACTAAGCTCATCAAAGACTACATCACGGGGCTAATGCGAAGCTCATGAGTGACCGGGTTATAGCATCTGTAACCTTTTGTTTCTAAAGCATATCCAGCAAAGACGCATTTTTTTGCCTTGGGAGCTTCTTCCTCTTTTCGTATGGCACATGTACATAACAAATACACCCAAAAACTTTGAAGTGGAACACATCTGGCTTTTCCCCCGAGTACATCTCCTCTGGCGTCTTATTGTGCACTGTCGTATTGGGCATCCTATTCATGATGTAAACAGCACATTGTGCTGCTTGTGCCCCAAAAATATCTAGCCATGTGTTTTTCATTTAAAAGTGCCATTCCAACTTCAGCAATACTGCGATTCTTCCTTTTTGCCACACCATTTTCCTGCGATGTGTACGCACATGATACTTGCCTTTGTATGCCATGCGAATCCAAATAATTTGTGAACTCCCTGCCCCCTCCATTTGAATGGATGGTAACTATCCTCTGTCCAGTCTCTCTCTCAACCATGGTGCGAAAGAGTTTGAACTTGTCAAACACCTCAGACTTTTCTCATAGAAAATACACCCAAGTCGTCCTCATAAAGTCATCCACAAAAGACACATAATACTTCAGCCCTTTCATGCTAGGCTGAGAAGCCGTCCATACATCAGTGTGCACCAACTCTAGCACTCTCCGTGCTCTCTTCCCCTCCTTGTTGGGAAATGGCTTGCGGGCTTGCTTGGCAAATTGGCAAGCACCACATACGCATGATGGCCCTATGACTTCAAACTTGGGTACACCTGTAACTACATTTGTGGTGGGGAGTCCTTGTAGATGCTGAAAATTCATGTGACCAATTCTTTTATGCCACATCTCAATGTTAGAAATTTCAGTGGTAAGCATGGCCAAATTCTACTGCCCCTCCCTAGGCATAATGGCACTTAACTTAAACATACGGCCAAACTTCTTGCCACGAGCAACCACATGCATGTTATCCTGTGTATCCAACACCATACATCCATGCTTATTGAAGTGAACCTCAAGTCCTCGCTCATTCATTTGACCAATTGACATGAGATTCTTGGTAATACCGGGCACATACATCACATCTCCAAGTGTCTGAGAAACTCCATTGTCACCCTGGATAAGCACATTCCCAATATGTGTAATCTCATGCTTTCTGTCATCTCCTATGTAGACATAAGACATCTATGTCACTAGCTTCATAGTGTCGAACCACTCAACATGAGGAGTCATGTGGTTGGATGCACTAGAATCCACATACCACTCCTCATCGGCTTTGCACATACCACCAAGGACATGTTGCATAGCCAGTAAGTCTCCACCATGTGTCTGATCTCTTGAAGCATAGTTGCTATGTGGGATCTTTCTCGAGCATATGTTTGCTTGCTTCTTCCTGCACTCATATGCATAATGTCTTGCAATACTATAGTAGTTGCAAGACCTGAGTTTCCTTCCTTGTGCTTGGCCTCCACCACCACGGCCTCTATTGCTCCCCCTGCCTCGTGCATATCCACCTCGATTGGTGTTTTGGGGTTGATTTTGATTACCCTGGTAGCCTCCACGGCCTCGACCTCGACCTCGACCTCGTGCATTTCCACCACGACCACTTGCAAACTAATGCATGTTCCTCTTTCTTACTGCTACTGGAGGCACCACTTGTGCTTGCACAACGACTCCTTCTTTGGTCAGCCTGGTCTCCTCACTAATCAACAAGGGGATGAGGTCATTAAATGATGGGATGTTCTCTCTCATGAGATACTAGTGACACGTGACTGATACTCCTTGCCCAAGCCATGCAAACATGCTGAAACTAAGTCATCCATCATCAACTTTGACTCTAATGCTACCAAGCTAGTCGGTAATGCTCCTGATCTTCAAGACATAGTCCTTAATACTAGATGACTTCCGCTCCACATCATGTAACTCTTGTTTTAGCTGGAGCTTTCGAGCCTTAGTGCTTGTCTTGAGGAATAGCTTGGCAATTGCATCCCAAACATCTTTGGCAGTAGTCTTGTCTTGTATATGCCCAAGTATGCTGTCCTCTATGGTAATGGACATGTAATGAATATCCTGATGAGTCTTTTTCACCCATGCTTTGATTGTGACATCATCACCCTCCTGGTCGTGCCATCTACTACATCCCATAAGTCTTTGCCAATAAGAAAGTTCTTGATTTTGAATCTCCATGCTGGATAATTATTCTTTCCGATCTTCTCGCCCGTAATCACACTGACATTCGTGCTCTCCGATGACATGTTTCACCAAGCAAAAAAAAAATCATGAGAAAAATTTGGCAGAGTCTCCCTAGCAAAATAGGTAAAATCTAACTGCACACCTCTATGTCCAAATGTGCATAAACCATATCACTACATACACTGAACAACGTCAATGCATCTGCTCTCTCTCAACATGAGAAAGCATCCAAAGGGCCTCTGGCAGAGAGGGTTTCCTAAACCCGCTAACCTCTAAGCTGGCCTACTATCGCTCAGGGAGCCTACTAACCCCTTGAGCCAGCCCGTGTCACTGATCTCTGCCTAACTAGGTGTCCAACAAGGACAATAATCAATGAGGATGTCCAACAGGACTCAAATGCAATAAACCAATGAGCAATCACTACTCATATTGCAACCAAGAGAAGCTGCATAGTGCACAAGCACGTAATGTCCCAAAAAAGGCAATGACAAAATCTGTAATCCATCCAAGAACCACTTGAAATCTGAGCTTTCTCATTGCTACACATACATTTTAGCATACCATACATCATCCCAAACACAAAGAGCATCACCTGAAATCTCTTTGCACTTCCACCAATACACATGTGATGTATATCCTGTAAAGGCTACGGTTTTCGTATGCCCTTTCACAACTCCAAACCTGATATGCACTATAGATTAGCACCTCCTTAGATCATTCCTTGTTGAATAAGCTTTGAAACAAACCATCAACCACTTCGAATGGATAAGGAATGCACCCGTATAATGAGCAAATTTCTACTTGCTGTCCCAAAACAGAACCCAAAACAGACCTGTAAAACTTACAGAATGTGCATTGTAACTGCCCAAACGTGTAGGGCTTGTTGTTGTGCTCTTTGATTTGAGCACTAGAACTCCTCAATCCAATACCGTATATGCAGAAGTTATGGCTTAAACAGTGGAGGGCTGTCAAGCTGCCATTTTTTTGCACTTCTGTAGGATGCTCTTGGACCACAAAGAAATGGATAGAATGGGCTCCAAAGTGAATGTTTAAGAGGTCCTCTTCCTTCTTCCTTTGCTACACATCCACTTCTTGAGATAGAGAGTAGAGAAAATGGCTGAATCTTGTCCTCCTCCAAAGCTTTGAGCATAAGATTAAGGTTTTCCTGTGTGCTAATGACTCACACACCCAGAGCCCCTAATGGGCTCTAATACCATGTCACGAGTGTGACAGGTATCATACATGCATACACACACATAGAGATATGGTGGGAGGGAGTTTCGGCTCCGCTCACTTCTATTTCTTATGAGTGTGGAGTGAGTGTGCTACCTCTGAAAATGAGTAAGTGTGCCTTATATACGTGGCACTACACACACATGCACACAAACACACACACTATAATTGACGGTGTGGGGTAGTGATGCGCTACGTGTCCCGCTTATTCACCGTTCACATGTGCTCCGCCTATCCAATATGAGCTGGTGGTTACAACTTGGCATCGTATGCACCATATGCGTCAACAACATTTACTTATGTAAGGACATCTAGCACCTTGGTACAACACTGGTATATAGAATAAAAGGCAAGTACGGGATCACCTCCGACAAAAGTAGTTGGTTGTGCGATGTAGCATGAGCCACTACTTCAAAGTAGGTCATATTGCTTTAAAGAATTTCCATCAAAATTTATGCTTGTAATGTATATATATATATGAAAACGAGAAAGTTTTTATCAAAGCTTTAAAGCAGTCAAAAGCTACAATAGGCTTAAAGTAGACTTCAAGCTTCAAAGCAAAGAACCACTTTAAATCATTTGCAACTTCAAAGCCTTAAAATTTTGGCACTTGTTTTATGACCTTTGAAGTAGTAGCACATGCTTAAAGCTATACATTTGCATGTGCTTGAAATTATCCAATAGCTTTAAATCATGTGGCATGATGATTTATCATCTTTGAAGTAGTGGCACTTGCTTTTAAGTTGTATAGTTACATGTGCTTTAAAGTTGTAAAGTTACATGTAGCTTTAAAGCCTGTTGCTTGCATATTCTTTATAGTTTAACACTGTGCCGCCAGAGTTTAAAGTTTGCAAGTAGGATATGAGCTATAGATTTTAAGCACTATCAATGTGCCAAACTTGTAAGCATTTAATCATGTGTGATCATTTGCAAGGAAGCATGGGATTAAACTAACACAGTTGGAAGAGACCCCATCAACCAATTACTTGTCAGCTAGTAAGAATTTTTTTGCTAAAAATTAAGTCTTCATTAAAAAAATAGCTATATAAGTAGGTTAGAGCAAATGCATTGGTTGGCAAGATGCTACCATCCAACTTGGTCAATACTTTTTTGAATCTATGCAAAGAAGGCAAGTGACTCCTTTCATTCTTGTAAAAGGTGTTCAGCCTTTCTACATTTGTTGGGGTTTAGCTTTTGTTCGAATCATCTCTCAACTTCTCCTTGAATTTTTATGAGGGCCATCTAGTACTATTGTAGACCAGGAACCATTGCTTCATGACTTGAAGGACTTGGACTTGGAGCAACATGATATCTTGGTAAAGGTAGTGAAAACAATGCGGAGGAGGATCCCTTAGTGGTGGTAGAAAAGAAAGAGGTGCAAGAAGAGAGTGGAGGTCCGTATAGCCCGCATTTTCAACACTTACGGGCCCCGGATGTGCATTGATGATGGCAGAGTTGTGAGCAATTTTGTTGCCCAGGCTCTGCGTAAGGAGCCGTTAACTGTGTATGGAGATGGCAAACAAACAAGAAGCTTCCAGTATGTTTCAGATTTGGTTGAAGGCCTTATGCGGCTCATGGAGAGTGAACACATCGGCCCTTTCAATCTTGGAAACCCTGGGGAGTTTACCATGCTAGAACTTGCTAAAGTGGTCAAGGATGTGATAGATCCTCAAGCCCGGATAGAGTTCAAAGAGAATACAGCAGATGACCCGCATAAGCGCAAGCCAGACATCACCAAAGCAAAGGATTTACTGCACTGGGAACCCAAAATTCCTTTAAAGGAGGGCCTTCCTTTGATGGTTGAAGATTTTAGGCGCCGGATACTCGAAGACCCCATGGGCTCACAGATATGATATGCATAAATGTCAAGACGATCCCCCTTTTTTTCCTAGTATGCTTCATTGTAGTGAGTCGTGACTGTAGTTCTTGTAAGTGAGAAAGATTAACAATTTTCTTACAGAAAATTCTATGTTGAGGAGGGCAGCAAAGCCTTCAAGCTGAAGCAGACAATTGGAATTGATAAAAATATTAGTTGTCCATTTGGAAACAAGATGGCCCTAGAGGGGCTGTATGAGGGCTAGAAAGACATTATGTAAGCTTTGTGTAAGATTATGACTGCTCTTTTATATAAAAAAAATAGAGTAGATGTACCCTTTCGATTACAATGTATGAAGTACCTGTAATGCTCCAAATCTCTCCAAATCACATCAAATGCTTGCAAATTGTGTGCATTAACATCCCACAATGGTTCACCAACAATGTACACTCGATCAAAGTTGAAATCAAATGAAACTCTTTCACAAAAAATTTTCTGGTTTTTTTCTCGCCAGAGAACCAGTCAAAGATCTTGCTCTAAATCTTTCAAATCTTGTCCAAATGCAATGATTCAACTTGAATTAGCTTCCCAACACATTGCTCCAACATATCCTAGAAGGGTTTGATCCAATTCTTCAAGGGGAATGAGAACCACCAATTTTTGTAACCTCTGGTTTGAATTTTTCTGCACCTGTCAGGTACCACCTCTCACTAAAATTGCTCTATCTCCTTCAAATCTTCTCCAAATCCAAAACTTTTTGATTCAAAAGTTTAGCAACTCATAGGACTCTACTTGTACCAAAGGAATTAGGCCAATTTGATATAGACAAAGATTAATGCCTTGATTAAAACTGCTCTGTTTCTGGACAGACTTTCTGCAAACCTGCACACCTCTGATAAATCACTTCAATGAGCTCCAAATACATGAAATGAGCTGCAACCAAGCATCACAAGGCCTTAGCAATGTGTTTGCTAAACTCCCCAAGCTTTGAATCATTCACTTTGGTGACCAAATGAGTAAAATAGATAAAATCTAATCAAACTCTTCAGAAATCTGCACAGAAAAGCGCCGCCTGCTGTTGTGGGCTGTAGAGAGAGGGGAAATCTCAATTGACTTGATAGGCTTGTTAGCAATGACCTAATCTACCTTGGGTATGAAGGGTTTAGCTCAATTTTCTCTGTAGCTTCTGTAATTGATCCTCCACGGGGGGTATGTCCACTGGTTTTGTGAAAAACCAGAAACTTTTACATAAATCCACTTTCTCTTGATTTTACTCAAATCTGTATGCATCAATCTGCTTCAAGATTCTGTATGTTGCTTGTGTCCACTTTGCTAATGCATTTGCAAGCCCAAATACATGTGCCTTTGTGTATACATTTGCCAAGAGTATACATTCACTTCAAGCTTTCCATGAAAGCTTAGAGAAAAAACCAGAATTTTTCACTTGCTTTATGCACTTCAATCTTCACTGAACCTGCTCTTTGGCACCTGCAATCCGCAGAGGGGGTCTTGCTACACTTACCAATGATCCTTAGCTCTCAGATCTGATGCCGGTGTGTGCTCCACAGCTTTTCCTTTGCTCCAAGCTCCAATGGCTTCCTTCACAGCTTTTTCTTCTTCTTCCCTCTTCTCTCACTCACTCTCACAACTCAGCTAATGAGCTCTTGGCTCTGATACCATGAGAAAAAACAGAAGCAGGATGTAACACACACAAGAGAAGCAAACCCTAATCCATAACCATCAACCATAAAGAAGGAGAGAAGCCATAGTCACCATCTCTCTCACACACACAAAAGGGAACACAACATAGTGTTCTGTCCACACTACAAAGTAAACCTAATGTAATGTCCACACCACACATGACCAGCTGGACGCGGTCATAAACACACCACACGATATCTATCTACCATACTGTCACTCTGTCAGCACCCATGTGCTATCCTCCAGCTGTATACGAGCTTGATATTTCAACATGAGGGACACAAACGATGCTTCTCACATTGATGATGACATAGAAGTAGTTACTACTGTAGATGTTGCTCTAACATGGTTGCAGCTGGCCGCCACTGTGGATGTAGTAGTAAAGGGTACAAAGGTCTCAGATGACCTTGTTTCTGATGAGAATTGATCTAGTCCTGATGCTCTTAGAAGTTACAATGAGGACATCACATATGGAGAGTCCTTGGATGACCTAGCAAACGAAGTTGAGATGAAGTTTGCAAACACAATGGAGATTTGACATTGCTTACTCTAGGAATGTAACTCTACAAAGTCCCTCGAGATCACTCTTTGTGAATTTCATAGGTCTTTTGGAATCTCTAAAGGTTTGTTTTTTTAATCTATTCAACTTGGATTATCTTGGTTTTGGTAATGCTGCTCAATGTATGTCCTTTGGAGCTCTATTGCACTACTTTAAATTTTAGAGCAGTGCTTTAAAGCCTTATTGTATAGGTTTAAATCTGTGACATGTTAGAAGTTGTTGTCTAAAGCTGTGGTCTATTGCTTTAAACCTCTGTAACACTACTTTTAATATCTTTTATGCTATTTTAAATCTCTAATAAGCTGCTCAGAACCAATCAATAGAAGTTGCATACTACCCTTTGATAGTTGCCTCTAGAGTGTAGTGAAGTTATACCTTAGCTCTTGGACATAGGTTCCTATTTTTCTTCATGTTCACTTTGGTGTCTGTGTGTTTCATTATAGCTTGGCTAGTAGATTTGAGAAGGATGCATGGACAAGAAGTTTTTGAAATATGTTCTTCCAATTATCCACGTCCATCCATTTTGTTTGTTCTTCAAATTATCCACGTCCATCCATATTGTTTGTTCTTCAAACATTATAGCTTGGCTAGTAGATTTGAGAAGGATGCATGGACAAGAAGTTTTTGAAATATGTTCTTCCAATTATCCACGTCCATCCATTTTGTTTGTTCTTCAAATAGAAAGCAGCAACCACCTTACAAATCTTGTGTATTTTTCTTTCAAGTGACGTATTGTCATCCTCATGCTCTGGCCTCGCATGTGCCTTTTTGGTATGATGTTCCTTTCTCTTCATCTTGTAGCCCAATGTTGTCGAATCGACTCTCAAGCACTATCCTTGTCACATGAATGTGCACACTCTCTTCCACCATGCAAATCTTCCATATTGCCTTGAAACACATAAAATAATGCATTTGGTCATTTTAAATGACACACTAATACCTTGGCACAACAAAAGAAGAAATGATAAATATAGTGTAATGAGAGTGCTTACAAATGAAGTGCCAACAAATCCATCCTTGGTTGAGGACTAATGACTTCTTGTAAGTTGGTCTAAAAAAAGATTCATACTTACTTGAGCAAAGCCACCTTACTACTATGCTTGTTGCTGCTGTGATGAATCCATCCTTGCTTTACCTCGAAATAACTAATAGAAAGAAGATAATAAACATTAATAAGTCAAGAGCTATTATGGAGAGCAAGAGCTCTAGTGAGCTCTAAAGGTTACATGCACACACACACACACGAATAATAAAACTTAATTTATTTAGGAAAGGTAGATAGGGGGCATAGCCAACATATCTAACACTGAGAAAAAGCATTGAAGGGAGAGCTATAGAGATATGGGGAGAGAGAGAGAGAGAGAGAGAGAGAGAGAGAGAGAGAGAGAGAGAGAGAGAGAGAGAGAGAGAATACCAAGGGCAATACACTTATCATCTGGCGCAAGTTGGTCACCTTGGCTGTGCTCAAACATTGGGATTCTACTATTTAAAGTATCTACTTCATAGTAATAAAGGGGGGTGTCTTGCTACCTCCAATGAAGCTTTTGATGCTACCCCTTCTTAGCAAATTGTCAAATGCTTTATTCCATATGCAATACCTATCTGGAAACTCAGTATGTAGTGTCACAGTTGAGTAGATTTTAGCATTGCCCAACCTTTGGCATTGGCACACAATGAAGCAAAAATGCCTTTTCTTTATGCTTTTTGCCTCCTTTGACAGCTATTAGGCATGATGTTTTGACACTAAGGTGTCGAACAATGGTAACTGCTTCTGACAGTGGACACTTCAAGTTATGAAGCTAAGTACATCGCAACATTCACAGCTATTGTTATGGAATGTGTATGGCTCCGCCGTTTATCGAGCAGATCTTGGTATTCAACAGCTATCTTCTACCACCATTTTTTCATTGATAGTCAGAGCGAATATGCAGTCGTGTGCAGACATAGCATATTCAGGTGCATTATTGTTATGTCAGGAAAGGCTCCATGTAGGAGAAATTTCCTTGATTGACATGCCTACACATGCCAATGTAGCAGATAAGCTTACCCAAAACTCTTTCTAGGGTAGTTAGATACACCCAAAACTCTTTCCAGGGTAGTTAGATACACCCCGTACATGTTTACACCATTCAATTTAGGGGGGTTTGTTAGCTTGGTTAGCATAGAAGTAAACAACCCTACACACGGGCATTTTTTACCCTGTGCTGGCAGGGGTTTTTCCCCCTTGTGAACACACTCTTGTGAGCCACATCAGCCCTAGAGCTAGGAGTTCAATTAGTACTCTTGTATTTCACTCATTTCTTATCTTTATCATCGCAGTACTTTCCATCATAAAGCTTTGTCTCTCTCGCTCTCTAAGCTTTTCTATCACTGTGTGTGTGTGTGTGTGTGTGTGTAGAGCATCTTCTCCCTCATCCAACAACCATAGATGATGCCGTTGCCTTCATTCCCTTTATGGAAATGAGCACATAGACCACTATTTGTTGAGATACTCTATGCCAAAGATCACTCTCGATGAGGATGCCATGGATGATAAATGGGTTTTAGTTTGATCCACATAGCATGGTCATTTTGGTGGCAGGCTACTACTTTCAATAGGTTCACATGCACATGAGATACATTCATTTCTAGCAGTACTTGGTTGATTTGAAAATCAAGTTCAAAGCCATAGATATGGCACTCAACCTCTCTGGTGGCTTCATGTAGATGAGCATGAGAACATATTAGATGTTTTGAGAGCTAGAAAGGGTGATGATGATTAGTTTGCTATCATCACGCAGGTTGTATGCTAAATCAGGTTTAGGTGACGAACGATGCAAAAGTTTCTCTTTGGTCACCATCCAAGCACATTTGGTTGTAATGTGTAAGCTAAAGGTCTACTTTTTAATGTGTCTTGGCATTAGAAATCCCCTTAGAAATTGGGTCTCGAGCCTACATAATCTGACCAAATGTACTTTGATAGTGACCAAACATTGCAAGAGTAAGGGTGGGGATTACAATTGCAAACTTTGATCAAGCACATTTGATTAGAATGTGTAGGTGAGAGGCCTACTTTCCAATGTGTCTTGGCTATAGAGAGCCCCCCCCCCCCCCCCCCCCTTCGGTGTGAAAGTGTCTTGGCTATAGAGAGCCCCCCCCCCCCCCCCCCCTTCGGTGTGAAAGTGGGCACAATCCAACCTAATGTGCTTAGATAGTGACCAAAATTTACAACAGTGTGAGGGAGGGGTCCACTCGTAAAGTTTGGACACACCATTCGAGCATATTTAATTAAAATGTCTGGGTTGGCCTTAGAGAGCCCTCTTGAAATTGGGACCCTAGCCCGCATAATCCAACCTAATGTACTTGGATGATGACCAAACTTTGCAAAAGTGAGAGTGGGGTCCACATGTACACACTTACAAAGTTTGTCACTATTTGAGTATATTAGTTAGTTAGAATGTGCAGGCCAGAGGCCTACTTTTTAATGTGTCTTAGCCTTAGAGAGGCCCCTCAAAATTGGTCCTCTAGCCTGTACAATCAATGACAAACTTTGTAGGAGTGAGGGTGGCATATAGATGTACACACTTGCAAAGTTTGATCACCATCTAAGCACATTTAGTTGGAATGTGACGGCTAGAGGCCTACTTTTTAATGTGTCTTAGTCTCAGAGAGCCCCATCAAAATTGGGCCTCTAACCTACATAATCTAACCTAATGTGCTCAGATGGTGAAGGACTTTGTAAGACTGAGGGTGGGGTCTGCATGTACACACTTACAAAGTTTGGTCACTATCCAAAGCACATTTGGTTGGAATATGTGGACTAGAGGCCTACTTTTTAGTGTGTCTTGGCCTTAGAAAGCCCCTCAAAATTGAGCCATTGGCCCAGACAATCCAACTAAATGTGTTTGGTCTCACCATATGTATACACTTTCAAAGTTTGGTCTGACCATTTGATCACATTTGGTTAGAATGTGCGTGGAGGGAGAGGCCTACTTTTTAATGTGTCTTGGCCTTAGAGATCCCCCTCAAAATTGGGCCTCTAGCCTGCACAATCCAGCCTAATGTGCTCAAATAGTGACCAAACTTTGCAAGAGTGAGGGTGAGGTCCTCATGTTTACATGTGTAAAGTTTGGATACTATCTGAGCACACTTAATTGGAATGTGTGGGCTAGATGCCTACTTTTAATGTCTTGGAAGTTAGAGAGCCCTCTCAAAATTCTAAATTAGTTCTCTTGCCCTCACAACCCAACCTTATGTGATTTAATTATAAGAGTGAGGGTGGACTCCACATGTATACACATAAAGTTTGGTCTCACTATCCGAGCACATTTGGTTGGATTATGCGGGGGCCAGAGGTCTATTTTTGATATATCTTGGCCTCTGGCCTACATAAGCTAACCTGATGTGCTCGAATAGTGATCAAAATTTACAAGAGTGAGGATGCAATCCACATGTCTACACTTAGAAAGTTTGATCTCACTATTTGAGCACATTTGGTTGGAATATGCGGGCCAGAGTCCTATTTTTGATATAAAGAGTGAGGGTGGACTCCACATTTATACACTTATAAAGTTTGGTCTCACTATTCGAGCACATTTGGTGGAATATGTGGGCCAGAGGACTATTTTTGATATATCTTGGGCTTTGGCCTGCATAAGCTAACCTAATGTGCTAGAATAGTGACCAAAACTTACAAGAGTGAGGATGGATCCACATGTACACACTTGCAAAGTTTGGTCACCATTCGAGCACATTTGGTTAGAATTTGTGGGCTAGCCTACTTTTTCATGTGTCTTAGCCTTAGAGAGTCCCCTCACAATTGGGCCTCTTGCCAGCATAATCTAACCTAATCTACTCACCTAGTGAGACCAAACTTTACAAGACTGAGGGTGGGGTCTGCATGTACATAATTATAAATTTTGGTCACCATCCAAGCACATTTGGTTAGAATGTGCAAGAAAAAGGCCTAGTTTTTTTTATGTGTCTTCGTCTTAGAGAGTGAGGGTGGGGTTTGCATGTATGCACATAAAGTTTGGTCACCATCCAAGTATATTTGGTTAGAATGTGCAGGTTAAAGGCCTACTTTTTAATGTGTGTCTTCATCTTAGAGAGTGAGGGTGGGGTTTGCATGTATGCACATAAAGTTTGGTCACCATCCAAGTATATTTGGTTAGAATGTGCAGGTTAAAGGCCTACTTTTTAATGTGTTTTCATCTTATAGTGCCCCATCAAAATTGGGCTATTGGCTCACAAAATGCAACCAAATGTTCTTAGTGGATGGTATGACCAAACTTTGCAAGAGTGAGGGTGGGGTCCACATGTACATACTTGCAAAGTTCGGTCACCATCCGAGCACATTTGGTTGGAATGTATGGTGGTGGGGTAAAGGCTTACTTTTTAATGTGTCTTGGTAAAATTGGGCCTCTAGCCTGCACAATCCAACCTAATATGCTTGGATGGTGAGACCAAACTTTGTAAGAGTGAGGGTGGAGTCCATATGCACACACTTGTAAAGTTTGGACACCATCGGATTACATTTTGTTAGAATGTGCAGGCTAGAGGGATGCTTTTTAATGTGTCTTGGCCTTAGAGTGAACCCTTAAAATTAGGCCTCTATCCCACATAATCTAATCTAATGTGCTCAAATGGTGACCAAACTTTTCAAGAGTGAGGGTGGGTCTTGGGGGGTGTACTACTAAGAAACCCTATGTATCATGTGCATTCAAGGGGTATTTTAGAAAACCCCTTAATTGTGAATTTTTCATGAATAAAATAACCCCTTTTCCAATATGGAGTTACGGGCTTCTTTTCAAAATCAATAAAAAACCCCTTTTGTAAAATGTATTTCTGTAAGTTTACCTAAAAATTTTGAATTAAAAAACCCCTTCATTTAAACTCACGTGCTATACTTACATTTGGTCATCATCTGAGCACATTTACTTGTTGGAAATTATGGGCTAGAGGCCTACCTTTTTAATCTATCTTGGCCTTCAAGAGCCCCCTTGGAAATTAGGCCTATGGCCCACACATTCTAACCAACTATGCTCTGATGGTGGTGACCAAACTTTATAAGAGTGAGGGTGGGTTCTATATGTACACACTTACAAAGTTTGGTCACCTACCATCCAAGCATATTTGGTTGGAATGTGTGAGCTAGAGGCCTACTTTTTAATGTGTATTGGCCTTAGAGTGTTATGAGTAATTTATGGAATTTATATTCTCATGTTTTTATTTATTATAAATTCTCCTAGATTGGGACACCTTTCTAAATCCGAGCGGTCGTAGCCTACTTTGAATGTATGCAAGTGACTCTCTATGGATGATAGTATTAGTTGCAATGTTAATTAGACTTTATATGGATATTTTTATTGGTAATTTAATCAATTAGTTGATTGGCATAGTTGATGTAAGTGCATATCCCTGGGTTGGATTAAGGAGGTGAGCCAGTGGGGTTTGGTAGATTCTAAGACGCTCGTCATTGGGTGTCGACGGATTATTATTTTATATGGGATGCCTGTTATTGTTTATTTCATTTTGGGTGGTGTCCATATTATTCTATGGCAATGACAGATAATATATTAGACATGTGAAAGCTCTCTTATAGACATCTGATTTTTGGTACAAAGGTTTGAAAGAATACTTGGTCATAAGGATACTGTCCAATTTTAGAAGAAGAGCTTGTAAACAAGTAATTTTTTCTCGAGATATATTTAAAGCCTTAAAAAAAGTATTTTGAGTATAATCAATTAAAATACACCAAGAGGAAGTGTTGGCTCACTCTTGTGTGGAGGCAAATCGGACCCATTTTGTATTCTTATCTCTACTCTTTTATTTTTGTGTAATTTGATATTGAGTATAATTGATTAAAATATACCATGAGAAAGTGTGGTCTCTCTTGTGTGAGTGCAAATCGGATCCAATATTGTGTTCTTGTCTCTACTCTTTTATTTTTGTGCAATTTAATATTTGAAAGGTCCTTATCTCCCAATAGTGGTAACAGAGCCAAAGATAGTTGCACCACGTTGTAGAAGCACAATTAAAGAAAAATTGAAGAAGTAGCCTAAGGTTAAAGACAAGGCTTGCTTTGGACCATTGGGCAAACAAATTACAAGTGGTTATTAACCAAAGGTGAAGGGAAATGTGAAAACCATTTTTATAAAACCAAAACCACCCTTCTTTCTTAGAAGAAGAATTGACAAACCATTGCTCCAATTAGTAATTAGAGGGTTCACAAACTCTCTTCCAGACTCCATGAAGGTAGACGCATGTTGGAATTTTCTTCCCCTCAAAAACGTTTTTGCCAAATACACTAAAAAGCTTACTTTTCAAGCCCAAAAAAACCTATTTTTTAAAGCCTTTAGTTATTTCCTTCAAAATTAGCCCTTTCAAAATTTTAGTGGTTTTCCACTACTATCTAATAATTTCTAGTATTTTTTATCATTTTTAAAAATTATTTATCCCAAAACACCCAAAAAACATATTTCTAACCAAAAAAGGCCCAAAAATGCAAACAAATCCCTAAATCCTCCCAACATATATATATATATATATATAATATTTTAAAAAATATGAATCTTTTCCAATAATTTTCTTTAATTTTCTTGAATCTTTTCCAATAATTTTCTTTAATTTTCTTGAATCCGCATGGAATCCACTCTCAATTTTATTGGCTCCCAATAATGTCAACACCAACACTTAAGATGATCCGCATGGAATCCACTCTCAATTTTATTGGCTCCCAATAATGTCAACACCAACACTTAAGATGATCCTGGTGGTTACTCCAACTTCCCACTTCTGTAACCAACACTTGCTCAATGAATTCAATTACTTGAGCAATTACTTCAATATGATCACAACGTGAGGCTACTATAGCTCCTATGTTCTAAATTATGGATCTCAGCAAACCTTTTATGGTTGAAGTGGTTGTGCCAGTGGGGTTATATTATTAGAGTGGTGTGCTATTTCGGGATGGAAAGCACTTGAAGTTTTTTGATCAAAAGAATAATTGATCCACATATTAAGTGGCTAACCCAGGAAAAAGAGCTTTATACTATGATTTATGCTTTGAAGAAGTGGAGACATTACTTGGCTCTACTTTTATTATTTATGGATTTTGAGGGTAAAAGGCTAATTGACCCATAGATTAAGTGGTCAATGCATGAAAAATACCTTTATGCTACGATTCATGCTTCGAAGAAGTGGAGACATTACTTGTATGGCTCTACTTTTGTTGTCTGTGGATAACTCATCTCTAAAATACTTTTGCAACTCTCCAAATTTGAGGAAGAGAAAGGCTCATTGGATGACTGAGCTTTCTCCCCCTCAACTTTGGAGAGTTAAGGGGGGAGAAAGGCTCATTATATGACGTAGCTTTCTCCTCCTCAACTCTTTAGAGTTAGGGGTCTTGTTGGACGATTGAGACTATACAAGAGTTTGATTTTGATATCCATTATCAAAAAGTGGCAAATTCCTTGAGAAAGATTAGATATTTTTTTATTAAGATTTAGTCTGTCTTTTCAACTCTCTCAAGGGATTGTATTTTAGTAGAGTCTGGAAGTTCAGGTTGGGAAAATCCATATGAATATTGCATTGATGGAATAGTTTATTTGAAATTTGTAGGGAATCCAAGAGTACTAAGATGCCAAGTACATATGTTGCACTAGGACCACCAATCCATCATGCCTTATTTCCTTGAATCCTAGTAGACGCCCCTTCCAATGGTGCTCAACCACATCTCGATGCTGAACTCGAGATGCGATCCAGTGGCAATAGGCTGCAAATACACCCAATCTCCCTTTTGAAATTATTTTTCAATCCAAGCATCGTGTTCATTCCTAGTATTGTGCATGAGCAAAGCCCCAACCTCGTCCCTTGGCCTTCTCCTCTCGACAAAGATGCACTACCCTCCATAGTGTGTTCTGCTAGAAAGGTTTTAGGGGGGTGAGAGAAAGAAAGAAGATTGCACAGTACAGATTAGAGGTTGTTGGGGAGAGGGAGGTAGATGTGGGTGTGAGGATATTCAAATGTGTGCACGCATGCATGATAGAGATAGAGAAGGCTACAAATCTGAGCACAGAAGAGAGAGAGAGAGAGAGAGAGAGAGAGAGAGAGAGAGAGAGAGAGAGATGGTTGCATAGTAGACAGAGAATGAGCTATGGAGATTTGAGGTTTGGGGTGAAGAGGATGATGTTGGAGAGAAGAATAATGTGTAGGGAGATAAATTTGAGGTGCAAAAAGAAGTTTTTTGATATAATATGGTTTGGGTTGGGTTTTGAGAAAGAGGGAAAAATACACTTTTGATTTTTTTTTGAAAAAACCTATTTTTAAGGGTTTTTTTTGACCCACGAGATTGATGGGGCTGAAATTGGTAGAGCCCTCTACTTTTTAGAAGCTACCCCCTTTCTTTATGGCACCCTCCTACTTTTTGCACTCCACCTCCCTAATTTATGAAGGCCACTCCCTACTTTTTCAACCCCACAAATGTAGTAATGAGGGAGACAAGCCTAGTTGCCCCCTACTTTTGGAGGAGACCAAATGTGCACACTCCTCTCTTCCTATTGGTCCATTGTTGAAATGAAGGTCATTAGCAAAGGGCCCAAAAGATGTCCAAAGGTTTCCTAATGGGTCGTGGAAAGATAGGCGTTTGGTCGTTGCAGAGATAGGCACTGGCTCCAAGAAAGATACAGTATGGTACGAAAAGTGGAAGTCCAAGGATACACTACTAGTTGATTTTGCGCTATATAGACGTCAAATGGAAACACAAAAGAAGCTTTTATACAACACCAGTGACATGTGCCACGTAGTGGTTGACTCCGTACACTATACCAATGGGTACTACACGTGTCACACGATGATTGACTCCGTGCATTGCATCAGCAGGTGTAGTACACATGGCACCTTATGATTGACTTTGTGCGATCATCTCACGTCGTCGAGTGACACGTGTCAGTATTTGACTGGAAAATTTCTAACACGTGTAGAGATTGTATTGGGTACATGTGTCATTTCAACGGTTCATACATATGTCATTATTTCTTTTTTTGCAAATAAGAATGTTTGGATATAAAGACGAACGTTTGTATATTTTTCATATTTTCATCCACATTATGTTTTTTTTTCACCCACATAGTGACCACATGGTGCAGCCCACATTTTCCTCACTGCTTTCTTAGGTTATTTTTGTGCCGTATTGTCATTTTTTCAACGAGTGCAAAACCTTTGTATCTGAATGACCACATGGCGTGAATTCAGCCTTGGGTTCCTCTCTCCTTGCATAGGCCTTTTTTGCACCATATAGTTGTTTGTTCTTAAGAGTATTCAATGGAGGGTAAAGAAATGGCATCCTCATCAGGGCTTCATGAGCTTATATATGAAACTTCTAGTGAGAAACTCTTCGACTTTATCATCAAGGGGGGATGCGAGAGCGAATATTTCAATTATGTGAGAGAGCTATTAGTTGACCACTACAAGGAATTCTTGGCATGCAGAGTGGACGAGTTTTGAAAACTTCATTGAGCAGCATACAGTGACTTTGGACCGTGGTCTCTATGTTCATATTTCAGCCATAGGTGCTACCCCATTAGTAAGGGGTAAGATTACAAGGAGATGCAGGACAATGATGATTGACGATATGCTGATACCGATCAATGTGAGATGCCCATTGCACACAAAGTCTTGCATGTTAGTTTTGAAGACCCTTGCCTTCATTCTGTTCCTCTATGCACAAATCGATATGAAAGAGAGATTTTTAGAGGATGATATTGCAAACAAAAAGGAAAATTTGGTAATCATCAGTGAGCTAGAGGAGGGGGAGTCTGCAGATTTGCAAGAGGGTGAAAGCATATATAGGTGGTACCACTTTTTTCACCTTTTGGTGGTACCACCAATAAAAGGAGGGAAGTTTAGTGTTTTTAAAATTAGTAATATGGAAAATAGTAGGCCATCAAATTTTTAATTGGGTCCCCCTCTTCAAAGCATGCAATGATATGGAGCCCCCCTTCTCTTAATATGGAAAATAGTGGGCCATCATGCAAAGGAAACGGGCCACCCTCTTTTAAGCATGCATTGATTTGGCCTGTCAGCGTGCCCCCCTTCTCCCTCTACATGCACATATCCTTCTTACACATCTCCTCTATTGGCTTTTGTTTGCACATTGTTTCCCTGTCAATGTATGCTCCCCTTGAGAACTAACATTTTCTTGTTCTCTTATTGACAGCGTCATCTGAGTACTCTGAGTACGGCTTGAGCATGGAGGGCAAGCTGCCCAAAGACCTTACTGTCGAGGAGAAGTGGCTGACTGACTGTCTTCAAAGTTCTCAAAAAGAAGAAGAAGACAAAGGTCTTCCTGCATATGGTGCAGGATCACCTATACGATGCTTGCCGTCTTTTGTATCAGAAAGTGTACCAGGCTGCCCCCTCTAATGGGGAACTAATGACAAAGTTTTCTAGGGGGTTTGCCTTTGAGAATTGTGCAGCTGCTAAAGCTCAACCCGAAAATCACAAGATTGCATGGGCTATGGTGGGTGGTATGTTCTTGGAGAATGTGAAGGCTCAACGGGGAGGCTTGAATCACAAAGTGAGGAAGTTCATGTCCGATTACGGTGTTTCTGTCTTATATGGACAAACAGAGCATGCTATTGACTCCTACGCCTTGACAGTGTCTAATCACCCTACAAAACCGACTGAGGTTGCATCCCAGCCCCTATACATAGAATGGTTAGGTAGAATTGCTGAAGATCTTGATGGGCAGGCCCATATTGCTGAAGCGAAGGTTGGTTATGCTAAATTGGTCTTAGCAGAGAAGAGGGATTTGTGGCTACGCAACGAAGGCACCTATTCGGCCTATGCCCAGAGACCTAGAGCAAACATGGAGATATTAAAAGCATCTCCCCTAGAAAATGAAGCTCTCATTTTGAAGAAGAAAGCTGAGATAAGAGTGCTGGAGAGGGTGGTCTCAGTGGCTTCTGGTGCTGTGACGTCTGCTACAGAGATGAAGGAGGAGGTGTCCACTATGTAGGTACTTTTGAAAACTCAAGCATTTTTCTATCCTTTAAGTAGTGGTCCAAGCACTTGCAAGTGATATATGCACTTGCAAGTGATTTAAGCACTTGAAAGTGATTTAAGCACTTGAAAGTGGTGTAGCATTTACACCACTTGCAAGTGCTTGTTTGACTTGCATCACTTGCAAGTGCTTAGAGGTCATCGAGTTTATAGACCACTCATAAGTTTATAGACCACTTGCAAGTGCTGTGACCACTTGTTGTTGTTGCAAGTGTTATACCACTGTAAGTGCTTACATCACTAGCAAGTGCATAGAAATTATGCAAGTTCTTAGAAGTTTAACAAGTGCTTAGACCACTTGAAGGTGCTAAGACCATTTGCAAGTGGTCATACATTTTGCAAGTGGTCATACCACTTGCAAGTGCTAAGGCCACTTGTAAGTGTTCATGCCTTTTGCAAGTTCTAAGACCACTTGCAAGTGTTCATATCACTTGCAAGTGCCTAGGCCACTAGCAAAGTTCAAGACCACTTGTAAGTGTTCATGCCTTTTGCAAGTTCTAAGACCACTTGCAAGTGTTCATATCACTTGCAAGTGCCTAGGCCACTAGCAAAGTTCAAGACCACTTGCAAGTGTTCATACCGCTTTGAAGTGCTCATACCACTTGCAAGTGCTTAGACCACTTGAAGTGCTAAGACCACTTGTTGCAAATGGTCATACCACTTGCAAGTACTAAGGCCACTTGTAAGTGTTCATGCCTTTTGCAAGTTCTAAGACCACTTGCAGCAAGTGTTCATACCACTTGCAAGTGCCTAGGCCACTAGTGAAGTTCAAGACCACTTGCTAGTGTTCATACCGCTTTCAAGTGCTCATACCACTTGCAAGTGCTAAGACCACTTGAAGGTGCTAAGACCACTTGCAAGTGGTCATACCACTTGCAAGTGCTAAGGCCACTTGTAAGTGTTCATGCCTTTTGCAAGTTCTAAGACCACTTGCAAGTGTTCATACCACTTGCAAGTGCCTAGGCCACTAGCGAAGTTCAAGACCACTTGCAAGTGTTCATACTGCTTTCAAGTGCTCATACCACTTGCAAGTGCTTAAAAAACTAGCAAAAGCACAAAGCACAAAGCACATACAATTTCTAAGACATTTAACAGGTGCTTAGAACACTTGGAAGAGCCACTTGCAAGTGGTTGCATCATTTGCAAGTGGTTGCATCATTTGCAAGTGCTTAGACCACTTTCAAGTGCTTAGACCACTCACTGGTGCTTAGACCTTAGGGCACTGCACAGACCACTGACAGGTGCTCAAACCACTTACACATGCTTGAAAGTTCTGATGGCTGGTTGTTTTTCATTATGTGCAGGCTTCGGTTGAGGAAATGGAGCATGTGTTATGTGAGCTGAGGAGACAGGCCTCCTTCGTGAAGGAGGCATGCACTTTCTTGAAGAGAGAGGGGAGAGCCCTTCTAGTGCCTACCCCGCCTGCCAAGTCTGTCCTAGGTGCTGACACTGTCCTCATTGGTGGATCTTATGTGGCCTCTGTGGCCAGATACTGTCAAGCAAACATGCGGCTATCTGCCATCATGTGCCCACAAGTACCACCCCTTTTGCTTTTCCATTGTCCGTGTGATTGAGCCCAAGTGCATTGTTCCGGACTGTTCGTGGGAGATACCACTTGTAGCAAGATGTTGGGCACTTGGGAATGCATATGAGGAGTCCATAGGTAAGGCATGCCTCTTTCATAGGACAGGATTCATGCTACTTTTGATATGTACAGTAATTGTCTGTCTCAGGTGAGAGCCAAAGGCTGGCGAGGGGGTGGACCCAGCCACTTCCACCTCGTCCATGCATGATGTGGATGCCCCCTTCGAGCTAGACGCCTTGATGATGAAATACAAAAACATGGTGGGTGGTTATAGTCTGTCTACTGAAAAAACTGATGTGCTTGGTGATGGAGGCATCTTGAGGGAGACACCTGGTTCTGAGATCACACAAGGTAATTTTGGTTGTTGTAACATGTTATCTTCAGACATGATTATCCATGATCATTGTGATCATATTAACTACCTGTGCTCCTAACATGTAATTTTGGTTGTTGTAACATGTTATCTTCAGACATGATTATCCATGATCATTGTGATCATATTAACTACCTGTGCTCCTAACTTGATTTCCTATTGCTATCCCAGGTACTGATGTCATTAAGAGATTAAGTCATGTTAGTGCTCCAACTGGAGAGCCAAGCCGCGTCGATAAAGGTGTACATATTGAAGAGGAGTTGGACCCAGATATGGAAGAGACCCTCTAATTTGTTGCAGGAGAGCTGCGGAAGAAGAAGAAAAGGCAGGTGGAGGATGGGCCTCTTCGGGACCCCAAGAAAAGTACTAACCCAATTTTTCACAAAGCCCGAGCATGCAGCAAGAAGCTTTAGCTTCTTGCAACTTTGTAGCTTTTTTCTCATGCAAGCCGCATTATTTTGCGGCAATATAATATATAAGTCTTTTGTCTCAGTGTCTGTGTGTGTCCTGACCATCTTAATTGTTGTGCATGTAGTTAAAATTCAGGTTGTTGGCACGAAAACCCTACCACCCACCACTGATGAGGTAGAGCACATTGAGCACTGTCCCCCACGCTATCAGTTTCGACGCTTCAATGACTCTCGAGACCTGGCAGTCGTTGTTGACTTCAACAAGGTTCTTTTGTGCGTGCACGATAAGCGCAGGACAGAGATTCTCCCAAATGTCTCAACGCTGTACTTTTCCAAAGTCCGTGAGGATGAGAACATCACCTATTACGTACGGAAGGATGCAGAGGTGTTCTTACTTGCGTTGAGTCAGGTTGCAGAGGTATTTGTGTGGACCTCCCACACAGAGGCATGGAATTGGAGACAGCCATGGATAAGTGCCTCCCTCAAGCCAAGAAATGCATGAGTGGATGGCTGTCACAAATTGCTTGCCATGTTTGCACTTGGCGCTTTGATATTCCTCCTAGGCCAATGTTCTTGAAAAACCTGGATACCTTCTGGCATCTTTTCTCGAAATTCAATAAGACAAATACACTTGTGCTAGATGACTCATTGTATAAAATGTACTCTAATGATCCTGCATGCTATGTGATCCTGAAGTGCAGAAGTAGACTGAGGGGCAGTGGAAAAATTTTCTGAAACAGGATGTGGCTGACTTTGTGTGTTGCAGTGGTGGGTAGAAAGTGTTGATAGAGCAAAAATTGTCAGAGAGTGCCCTTTTGATGTCAGGGATGATGCCTGGTAACGGTTGAATTGGAGAATCGTGCGGAACAATGTTGAGGAAATGAAAGAAATTGAAGCCCCCAACTTGGATCCTAAAGAAAGAAAGTATAAGCGTCCAAAGAGTAAAACAGCAAATTATAAGTGCTTTTGCTGGCATTTTTTCCATTGTACAGAGGACTTCCTGTAGCCCCTTCACTGCCATGACACCATGCCCTTACTGTGTAGCTTAATGTGCTCTGACACTGTGCCTATATTGTGTGGCTAACTTCCAACACTCCTTGACATATATACAAACAAAAATGGTTTTGACCTTGGAACGATTTTGTGTCGATCTGGTGTCATTTTCTTTAGTTTATACTGTGGTTGCATTTCGTGGACTCTTAAGAAAGTGATGGTTTGAAAGTGCTTGTCTAGGTACTAAAGTGCTTTTCAAGTGGTTTAAAAGTGCTGGTCTAGACACTAAAAGTTCTTGTCAAGTGGTTTGAAAGTGCTTGTCTAGGTATTGAAGTGCTTGTCAAGTGGTTTGAAAGTGCTTGTCTAGATACTAAAAGTTCTTGTCCAGGTACTGAAGTGCTTGACAAGAATTTCTCAAGTGGTCTGAAAGTACTAAACATGTGCTTGTCTAGGTACTAGAAAGTGCTAGCTAATTGCTGGTCTGAAAGTGTTTGTCAAGGTGCTTAAAGCGCTTGTCAAGTGGTCTTGAATGCTTGTCTAGGTACTAAAAGTATATGACAGCAGGTGCTTACCATGTGGCCTCCAAGTGCTTGTCAAGTGCTTGTGTAGGTACTTCAATTGTTTGGGAAGTGCTGGTCAAGTGGTCTGAAAGTGCTTGTCTAGTTACTTAAAGTGCTTGTCTAGGTACTTAAAGTGCTTGTCTAGGTACTTAAAGTGCTTTTCAAGTAATCTGAAAGTGGTTTTGTAGATCCTAGAAGTGCTTGTGTAGGTTCTAGAAGTGTGGTCTTAAAGTGCTTGTCTACTACTGAAAGTGCTGTCAAAGAGTTGAACGTGCGAAATAGTGCTTCTTAGGAGGACACATTGTGCTACCTTGAAAGTTAGAACTTACAAGTTCTCCTCTGGGGGCATGCTATTATAGATTTGTTCAAATACATCATTTGATAATTCATATACATTAGGCTCACCTTCTACCGAGCACATCGGAAACCTGATGCATCGCAGCAGGTGGGAGTAGATAAAAACAGGGGGCTTGTCATCCAAAAGAACGTAGGTGTCATCTTGGCCATTTACCTTATCGTAGAAGAGTCCCTCAACGACAAATGAGTTCTTTTGAATACGGTTATGCCATTCATCCCTTTCAGATTTGATGGTCAGGCGCTTGGTTTTAGTGCAAGATGTAGAAATCTGCACCTGGATCTTCTGCATGCGAAGTTCTGGCCAACCATCAAGGCATCACTTAGGTCATCATGGTGGCCAGCATACATGGGGGCTCCTGGTAACTCATCATCGCTGGATGCTTCTCCATCGTTTTGAACATTGACAGTCGGTTGTATTGGCGAGTACTGCCACCTCTCAACGTGGTCCTTGTTTACACATCTCCTCCATTGGCCTTTCATGCACGCATGGCAAAAGAAGGACAATGGTTTGCAATGTAGCCCGTGTATATCTGATTGACTGTAGCCGTTTTGACACAGTGGAAGGATCGAGACCCTTTGATCCGCATGCTATCCCACTCTCTATCTCTGTCTACATCACCGAGCTTGACCTCCCAGAATCTACGATCGACTTTCTTCCGTCAATGGACATTCTTTCCTGAGGGTTGCATTGAGGAATGCCACCACACTTGAAGTGTTATGTAACACCCATCCATCATATTTCAGCTGCTCCTGTGTGAGCTCTTTTGAGCATCGCACCAGCCCCATATCGTGCTCGCCCTTCCCATGGCCGGATGCGAAGAAACTGTGCATCATCTCAATACCTGTCATATTGAAGTATCGGGCTACAAAATAGAAAGGGCGCCTTGCTTTGAATTGTGAAGCAGCGCCATTAGACCACACCCAGTGTCGCTTGACACTGCATCCTTGAGCTTTCAGCCACTCATTGTGCAAAATAAAGCAGTGCTGCACAAACAAAGTGTCGTGGATTTTGTCATTAGAGATGTAGAAGTGGGTTGTCTTCCGAATGGTACCAAGCACATCATGCAGGTACGAAAGAAATGTGGACCAAGATTGTCACCTGACTGAATTTCATTCTGCACCTTGAAGGAGTAATTCTCTGCAAAATCCACTACCGACACCACTACATTATCTGGAAATTTATCCAAACACTCTTTGAATTGTTCAACTTGCCATCTGTACTTATAATTGTTTTTGATGAAGTTTCCCAATTTGCTTAAGCAAGGAAGTGAAAGTCCTCGGGCTGACTTGGCGAACAACAAGATCTTTCCGAGTTTTTGCTTGACCGTTCTCATCCACTTCCTGTGTAGGAACGTCATCAAAAAGCTTGACGGTCATCATAGAGATGTCATTGCTTTTTTCATGTGGACACAAGGATGCCACAATGTTGGCATGTACCCAAAAGACATTGTCTACGGTGATAAGCATAGTCAATGGGTTTTGGGCACAATGTAGACTCCCATAGGTCTGTTAAGCTTGGAAATGTGGCATTGGAGGCCGCGCACTACACTGTTCCATCATGAGAACTGCAAACAAGGCACCTGCAAACAACTGCATGGCCGGCCGCCATGTAGCCCATATCTTCCCTAGTGCATCTGATTAAGAGCTTCCTTGAAGTAGACAAGTTGCACATGGTATTCACAGCAACAAGTGTTGCGGTCCTTCAACTTGCATACGAAGTATGGCTTTATACCCTCAAAACATCTGAGGGAGATCCTTATGTTAGGATGAGCCACTTGGAACCGCATATAGAAGTCCCTCTGTGACAAAGAAGACAAATTTAGACACACTATCAAGCATTATAAAACATTCTGAAGCAACCTATAGCATTGGTAAGCATTATGACGCACTTTCAATCAGTGTAAAGCTATGACACTCATTGGATAAAGCTCTTAGACGCACTTAGTAGCACTTTCTGCACTTGGCAGCACTTGTAAATGGTTGTAAAGCACTATAAAGCACTCTCAGGCACCTGCAAGCACTCAAAAGCCTGAGGATCCATTTAGATGAACTTGGAATAACATGGAATTTCTTGGAAGCACTTAGAAGCACTTGGAAACACTAGAAAATACTTAGAAGCAAGTAAATCATGTGGAAGCACTTGGAAGCACTTAGAAGCACTTAGAAGCACATGGAAGCACTTAGAGGCACATGGAATCACTAGCAAGCACTTAGAAGCACTTGGAAGCACTTAGAACCACTAGCAAACACTTGGAACAACTAGCAAGCACTTAGAAGCACTTGGAAGCACTTAGAAGCACATGGAAGCACTAGCAAGCACTAGAAGCACTTGGAAGCACTTGGAAGCACTTAGAAGCACTAGCAAGTACTTAGCAAGCATTTAGAAGCCCTAGCAAGCACTTGGAAGTAGTTAGAAGCTCCTGTTATCACTTCTGAAGCTCTGTTAAGCCATTACGAGCATAAGCACTTGGAAGCATTTGGAAGAACTCTCAGGCACCTGGTAGCTTTTTGAAGCACTATTAAGCACTCAGAAGCAACAAAAGGCACTTAGAAGAACACAGAAACATTTAGATGCACTTGGAAGCACTTATAAGCACTTACAAGCACTTGGAAGAAGTTAGAAGCTCCTGTTATCACTTCTTAAGCTCTGTTAATCCATTATGAGCTTAAGCACTTGGAAGCATTTGGAAGAACTCTCAAGCACCTGGTAGCTTTTTGAAGCACTATTAAGCACTCAGAAGCAAGAAAAGGCACTTAGAAGCACACAGAAACATTTAGATGCACTTGGAAGCACTTACAAGCACTTACAAGCACTTGGAAGCAGTTAGAAGCTCCTGTTATCACTTCTGAAGCTCTATTAAGCCATTATGAGCATAAGCACTTGGAAGCATTTGGAAGAACTCTTAGGCACCTGGTAGCTTTTTGAAGCACTATTAAGCACTCAGAAGCAACAAAAGGCACTTAGAAGCACACAGAAACATTCAGATGCACTTGGAATGACATAAAATTACTTGGAACCACTATGAACCACTTAGAAGCACTTGTGATCACTTGAAGAAGTATGCCAAGCACTATAAAGCATGGTTAAGCAATATAGTGCACTGTCGGGCACTCAGAAGCAACAAAAGGCACTTAGAAGCACACAGAAACATTCAGATGCACTTGGAATGACATAAAATTACTTGGAACCACTATGAACCACTTAGAAGCACTTGTGATCACTTGAAGAAGTATGCCAAGCACTATAAAGCATGGTTAAGCAATATAGTGCACTGTCGGGGGCACTCAAAAGTGGTCTGAAAATGCTCAGAAGCACTAAGATGCACTCATGACTTGGAATTTCTTGGAATCACCATGAAGCACTCAGAAGCATCTGAAATAAATTGTAAAGCTTTGTAAAGCACTATAATGCATGGTTAAGCATTGTAATGCACTGTGAGGCACTTGCAAACATTTGGAAGGTAAAGCACTCTAATGCCCTATCATACAAAATTTTAGTACTGTCAAGCACTCTAAACCACTGACATTTAGAAATCAGTATCGTATAGAAGAGCATATCCGGATACACTATCAATCATATGTGAGCAACTGTGTAGCTCTTACAACACACTCTCAACAGAGTGATATACATGAGGCAAATCAAGTAGATGCACTGGATGCAGTACATGCGCACTCTTGCCTATCCTCTTTCGAACAACATCTTTCTTGTTTGGGGAGATGCGAGTTTCCACCGACCAAAACTGAAACACGATTTTCCTGATTTCACTGGTGATGGTGCTTGCCCTATGCAATTGACAGTGACAAGAATCCAAGGGAAGTGACCCTTTCTCCGCTTCATGTTGCAGCCAAAAATTGGCCGCAATGACATTCCTTCGATGAACTCTTGAAGCCTTGGCAACTTCTCTACCACTCATTTGATTGTCAACACCAGATGCGCCATTGAGGCATGCCACGATAGTAGCCTGCTTTAAAAACAACTCGTTATTTGAATGGGGTGTCTTCACCTCAGATAATGTATGACAAATGTTAGAGAAAATGAGTCTCTCAACTATCTCTGACGTGTGCTGCAACACTGAGAACGTTGGATCCCCCAGGAGCTGTTGTAAAATCTTTGTTTGAAGGCCCTCGGAAAGCCCGTTTGTTTGTTTGCGCCAGCACTGAGAAACTGCTCTGCAGATTTTCTTTGCCTCTTGCCTCATCAATGTCACCATCCTCGCGCCGCGTACGTGCCATCCTCTTCTCAATGCTTCTTTGTTCCCTCTTCTTTGCAACCCACCTGGCAGAAGTTCTCTAGGGATGTGTTGTGTGATAGACAATGGGGGAAGATATATGGAGCCTGTATGGCCATTCTGTACACTATGAAACTCCATGTGGAGCCAGTTATGAGGGAGCTAGGAGGCTGAGGTTATTGCAAAGAAGACCATTAAAGCACAACTGTAGTCTTCATGGAGAGAGAGAGAGAGAGGGAGAGAGGGAGATAGCACAACTGTAGTCTTCATGGAGAGAGAGAGAGAGAGAGGGAGAGAGGGAGATAGTACAGATGAATATAGCTTGCACTCAGGCGGGAAGAGAGGCCCTTTTGTGTAGGTGGGAAGCAAAGGCTATGGCAGAGAGAGAGAGAGAGAGGCAGAGAGTGAGAGAGAGTGAGAGAGAGAGAGAGTCACGGTAGGCCAATGGATTGCAGGACGAGCAGAGAGTGGAGGAGAGAGAATATTCAGAAGCGTTTAATGGGCACGCCATTCCCTTAATGAATGCTGTTACATTTTCAAGCCCGCCTCTATTTCAAATATAAGCCTCTTTCTCCTCCCAAAGAGGTGGCTAAAAGGAGTGTCCAAGGACACTCCTTTTTGGTACCACCTATACATGCTTTCACCCAAGAGCCTATTCAAGTTGATGATGAATTAAAATCTAGTGTTGCATTAGATATTTCTATTTTCAAGGCTCATACAGTTATTGTCGAGCCATCTGCTAGAGAGGAGAAGGTCGAGATTTCAGAGAACTCTTTCACCCTTCCTTCCTTACCCTCATTCCACATCAAAAGGGAAGGACTTCATATTGATTCCCTATATTTAGAGTATCTTCAACTTTATGGAGGACTACTACTTGTCCATTATGAGGCTGCTTCAGGACTTATTGATGTGGAGAACGAATCTTCGGAGGAGTTTATTTCCCTAGACATTAAGACATCCAATGACAAGTTCATAGATGCATCTTTAGCTCTAGCGCTATGTTTGAGAATGGCTATTGAGGAAGCTCCACCTTTGTCGAATGAGGAGTTTTAGGGGAGGTTGGAGGAACTTGGGATTGCTGACATTGGGAGGGAGAAGGCAGAATACGTAGAGCCTAACGAGAAAAACCAAGGCTACATCAATTTATGGAAGGATAAAGTTCTAGAGGAAGATGAGAATGAGAAGGTAAGACTTTTCTCCATTGTTGTGTTACTTCTTTTTTACTCAGTTTGTTTAATTCAAATCCTATTTTTAATGTCAGATTGAGATAGAAGATGCATACAACTTTCTAGGTAGGGGGAAGAGTTCTACAGGAACACAAGGCATGGAATCAAACAAAAGGAACAACTCAAGCTCATTATTTGCCATATCTTGACAAGCATGTGCTTATCATCTACCATATTGTTCTCTCTAAGAATCCCGATATCCCTTTGTTTGCCCTGAAGGTACTTTCCAGGTTCATGGGATACACATCCATTCAGTCGTCGACTGTAAACAAGCTTATGCTCTTGGAGAGGACAGATAACATAAGGATCTTTGGTTATGGTCATGGATTCTGGTCTTTATGAGCATGATACTTTTTATGCTTATGCTCTTGGAGAGGACAGATAACATAAGGATCTTTGGTTATGGTCATGGATTCTGGTCTTTATGAGCATGATACTTTTTATGCTATTCTTCTTATGCCCTGGCGCAAATAAGAAGTCAAATATAAACCTACTTTTAGAGGATACAAGAGAAAGAAGTTTTTGAGATATAGAGGCAAAATGCATGTTGACACCACTATGAAGAAAATCCCACATAGTGGTGTCAACATGCATTTACTTGTTTTTGACACCACATTGCATTTACTTGTTTTTGGTCAAGATTGCTCAAAAATCTTATTGCCTTCGATCCTCCCATTGAAACATCTGCAAGAACCTCACCTATTTTCCCAGAAAGATTTGGGTCTTTTGTGAGGTGCACTGGACCACCATGGAAACCCATGCTTGATAGCAATTTTTGACATTTACCTATGAATTCATTTGCAATTTTTGTAGGCTTCAATGAATATGCATGGTCTAAATGAAGACGAAGAAGTTTATCAAGTATTCTAATTTCAACATGCAATGTGTAAATACATTCGTAAGCTGAATTGGGAGTATAGGATCCCAAATCATTTTAGTGTTTCTGAATTTTGGTAAATCCACATTGTTTCTTATTATAGGCCTACCAATAGCTTTTGTCTTACACCACTCATTTGTCTCCATACTAGCCATGCAATATAGGCAAGGATACATAGAGTTAGCACCACCACTAATACCATACATTGATTTTAATGCCTTTAAATCAGCACTCATATGCCTTTAAATCAGCACTCATATGCCTTCAACTGAAAAAATACCAACACACTCACCTGCACTTTGGGATTCAATAATGCTAGGAATGTTAGTATGAGAGAAAAACCATTTGTGTGTTTGATGGCTTTCGATACTTGGGCAGAGCCCAATCCACCATAGCTCCATCTCTCATTGCACACTATTTCTAGGAAAATCCCTCATGCCTTGGCTATACTCTAATGATCAATTCATAAGAGAAATGCTCACTCTTTCCATTTTCTAGAACTTCTGAATCTATGCTGCATCTAACTTCAAAAAAATATCCCACTAACTCATCTACAATTATTCCATACAACTTAACCATAGCAACTTATAATTTTATAACATCCATTCAAATGTTATTAAATTTATTTTATTCAAAAACACTCTATCGTTTTTGTTTTTCAAATGCCATAGATCCTTCTATATGACAATAGTGTCCAAAGTAGTTAGGAATTTCAAGATTCAACAGGTTTTGTGCTTTAGTGACCTTATGTGGCCTTGGCAAACCGAAAGGTCTAATTTTTTGCTGTTTCAACTTTTTGAACCATAATTTGGATAAAGCTCGATATCCATTTCTACTTACCCTAACCGTGTTACATGTCTCTACAATATTTGATGAGGTCTATGTTAGAGTTAAAATCCTTAAGCAACTCTTTACAAAGAGATTTTCTCAAATCTAATTTTTTTTTGGTAATTTAAGAACTTTAACAATATCCAACTTATTCATTGTCTCATTAAGAAGTATCCTATCTTCTGAATTATAGATATCTAGACCTGAAATCTCAGCTATGTATTGCTTAGTAAGTTTCATCCTCCTTTTTCTTGACCCACATGTCTCTGGCAAACTATTAATCTTCTTCATTTGCCTTGATTTTTGTCTCCTCCCAATGGGTGTGTTTTTTAGCCTATTTAGCTTACTTTGCAAGTGTGCATTTGAATCTTCAAGAAATTTTACATCCTTCTAAAGTTCATAAACCTGAGTTTGCAATTTTGATATAGCTCTATGTAAGTTATAGATATGATTAGAATGTTCATTATAAGACTAGCATAATCTTAAACAATACCCTAGAAAACCATTGACACCATCTCCCACAAACCTTATTAGATCATGAATAGATGTAAAGGAAGGACACCTACTAGTTAAGGGATCAATAGGGTAGAGATTACCATCCACTCATAAGTCGATGTGTTTCCTCTCTTCATTTTGAAGTAGTCGGTTTGCTTCAGTTGAATCTCTCAATGATCTCTGATTTACACTTCGCCAGGTTGCGTATTCAGAGTCGAGCTTGATGTTCATGTGAAACCTCTTTTGAGAGGGGATATTTGAAGTGGGCATGTCTCAGAAAGAAAGGGCACCTTCTTATTGACAAGCTTTCAGTCCACGACATAGTATCAAGAAATACACCAATTATCACATATGTCCACATAAGCATGGTAATGAACCATTGGTTTATTTTAAACAAATTCAAATTACAGGATGTCGTGATAACTTTTGCTTGTAGCTTGAGTGTCTATGGTAGCATAGGAGCCACAAACAATGGTAAGGAAAAATATGGTGAGATTTCCTTTAGAAAAAAGGATTGGAAAGAGACTTTATTGGAAATGCAATGGTTGATATGTATGGCTAAATGTGACTTGCTTGTAAAAGCATGAAAAATATTTTAATTTAAGACTTAGTCTTAGAATATATCAAACATGGATGGATTAAGTAAGTACTAAACTATTCTCAATAAATGTAACTGAGGATCTTGCTCTAGATCCTAAGTACTAAACTATTCTCTCAATAAATGCAATTAGAGGGTATTGATCTAGATATGCTATCACCTTTGTTTTCTACTTAAAAGTTTGTGTAACATAGGATCCATAGAAAAGTGCCATGGACGGGTCAAGAATCACATGCTAAGGTTTTCATTGGAAATACATTTTTTGCAACACATTGGTTGATATGTATGCCAAAAGTGTATAGTAAAGACAAGGAGCCACAGACAAGAGTAAATAAATACATGATGAGATTGCTAGAAAAGGGTTGTTAGAAAGAGAGTACTAGATCATGTCAATGTAAAGTGGCTCGTTGAGTAGCCTTTATAGATTTTAACATGATATTTGATTGTTTTTATTTTTGTTTTATTCTTGTTTTAATAAAAACAATGCATGCCATTGACTATTGAATAAATCGATTTGATGTTACAGATCCACCAAGGTATGCTTATAACACAAATTCAAGAGTTGCCTGTCAAGAAAGAGGATGTTCCTTAGAGCATTGAGCTTCATGCAACAAGAGGTGTTTTAAAACTCTTCATCTTTGGGCTAGAAGATGGGCCCACAAAGACACAAAACAAAGAACGGGCACACTAAAGTGATGCTTACAAATACAATTTTTCACCTACCCCCATTTTATCAAAGTTTATGTGGAGGCTCATGAAACTAAAGGTCCACCAATTATGGAACGAATTTGGCAAGGAGTCTCTTGGTCCATTAGTTGAAATTATGTAATATAGTTAGAGTGAGTGTGAAAATGTTATGTCCATTGGGGTGTCACTATTTTAAGGCACATAGTTTTAATAGTGGGGAAGACAAGTGTATCAAAAGTTATGGAAGTGTTGTTGATTGGTCCCTCAACAATGATGTGCATTGCAGTTTTATTAGTTGTCATTAATATGGGCCCCTCTACCCTAATATTTAAGCGTTTCTCAGAAGAGTAAACTAAAGTTGTGAGATCTATCCATATTTTTATGAAATATTAAACCCTGGTGGAAATGCAGTAGTGATGAGTTCCAATGAGGGTGGTAAAATACCCTTAAACACCTTATTGTTTGAATGTGAAATAAACTCAATAATTACAAGAAAAGGTTTTCATCCAGTAGGGATGGGGAGAAATATTGAAGGACAAGGGTGATAAGGCAATGGCAATGTATGTAGTAGCACAATGAATGCTAGGTTCAATAGGGGATCCAATAAAGAGGGGGTACATAATGCTAGGTTCAATAGGGGATCCAATAAAGAGGGGGTACATACTTTGGGAAAGCCTGAAAAAGGAGAGACGTATGGAGGAAAGAAAATGTTGATCATGGGCTAGGACTTAGAAGAGAGTAGTGAAACCGGCTTTGAGAATTGAGATGACGAAGCTAATGACAAAAGCGTTTCTCAGTTCGAGTCTTAGAACTAGCTTGCTCGCGTTTGACGCGAAAAAACAATTTTTTTTAAAAAAAAAGGCAAGGAAATGTGGGAGGGAGAGCAAAAAGCTATAGTGAAACGGGCTTCACTACTGTCCAACCTCAGTATCAATGCCGTCCTGAGCAAACTGAGGATGTGACATAGTTGTACTCGGATCGCTCGTGATGCACTCTGCAACACTTCGTATGGCACGAGAGTCTCTCATTACTGATCCTCCCGTCGTGCCCATCTCGTCTACTGCGCCAGCCTGCTTGTCGGTTTGCTGTGTACGTGTGCTACCTAGGAAAGAGAGCAAAACAGGTGTATATATATATATATATGTGTGTGTGTACAATCTCACAATCATACTATACATAAATATATCTATATTCGTATATTAACCAAGTAAAGCTATTCTTTTGCCATCCCCCACGTACGGCATTCAACAGATTCTAACCAAAGAAATCTTCATGTGTGTACGTGTGTCACACACATGTATGTGTATGACTATGTGCATGCATCCGTGTACGCGCACACACGCGAAGGGTTTTTGCTATGGACAGCACAATGGGTGATTTTTTTTATTTGCTCCAAAATGGAGTTTGCTTGAAAATTTGTGCCTTGGGATTTGTAATCCTACTATTTTCCCAATGTGAGGATCGCTAATATTGAGCAATCTTATATAATTCTTGAGTGCATCTTCTTGTTGCCAGCAATGCATGGATATTCTCAACAACCAACCTCGGCCAAAGGTCAGTGCTTCTCTAACTTGTGATTCACGGTGTTGTCTTTGGTCGGCTTGTATCTACTTCTTCATCTTTAATGTTGTTAGGATGTAACCTTCCTAAGAGTTTGATTGACTAGCTTCTTTTCAAGGGTACTAGTGTTGAAACACAACAAAGAAAGAATCTCACTTATCTCGATGTTCGCCTAAGATCCACACACATAACCAATGGTGAAGTTATCTAAGTAGTTACCAATATTAAGAGGAAAATACGTGGGTTCGGCTACACTTGCCACTTAACCATAGACTCTAAATTGAATACAACAAGAAGCCACCCTTGAGCTAATGAGCTAGAGAGCTAGAGATGACACAACGTCTGCCTAGTATGTACCCTTAAGGCACAAATGTCCCATACAATCCTCATGATTGCCATTGATGTAACTAACCAAAAGGGGCCCTTAGGAGGTTCATTGATTAAATTGTTTAGCCTTATGCCTGCCTCATTATAACTAACCAAAAGGGGCCCTTAGGAGGTTCATTGATTAAATTGTTTAGCCTTATGCCTGCCTCATTATATCTAAACATAAGACATTGTAAGAATACACAATAGCAAAAGCTAGATCAACATAATTCAAAGCACTAAATTGCATAAAGAAGTGGAGAGTAAATAATACTACTTCTTACAAACTTTGATTACAAACTAATGACATCCACCCATCCATGTGCTTCGAGTGAGGAGCTTTGCTGGCGATCTAGACAAACTCTGGACGACAAAGAATGTCTTGCTTTTTACAAGAGAGCTTAAACACAATGAACTCGATGATAAACTAAGGCTACCAAACTAATGTATCTATCTAGTACCCATGGTGGATGTAGGTTGGTGGACACATCCATGACTTGGTCCAAAATAATTAACTAATCACATCATCCGACTAGGACCATATTAGACTACAGCCCAGTCTCATAGGGACTATGTGCAACTCCCATAGTCATATGAGACTATGTAGACCCTCAAGTGGGCCCTGTAACCCATGAACAATGTGGTCTAAGTTTGTTGTCCACAACCCTCACTAATGTAGTGACATAATCATGCATCCTACTTGGCCAATAAAGAGAATGTAGAGGAGAGGAAGAGCTTGAGTTCCTTGCAAGCAAACACACACACAAAAGAGAGAGCAAGACACAAGAGAAAGATGGGTGGTTGAAGTTTCTACTATCTTCTTCTCTTCTCTACAACCATATATCTAAAAGATAAGATTACATACTATAAGGGAAAGTACTCTCCTACAATAACATACAATGGCCGGTCCATGGTGTGGGTCCATGGTGTGAACTCAACTATATGAACTAGTGTTATAACTATACCATAACTCTAACACTCCAAAGTAGCTGTCACATCCAATGGCAGCATATCAACCATAATCTCATCAACCATGCCAGTGATATAAGTGTGGAAGCTAGTGACCTAGGCGGGCCATCAATGTCCACAATACTAGTTGAGCTCAATATCGCGACACTCAACCTTGAGCTCAACTCCACACACTGCACTCCAAGTAAGCTCCTAAACCTATGTAGCTTCTTTGTGCCTAATGCCTTTGTTAATATGTCAGCCATGTGAGTTTATGTGCTGACGTATACCAGATCTACATCACCTGCCACTAGAACCTTCTCTCTCACAAAGTGATAGTGCACACCTCAAGGTGCTTCGTTCTAGCACAGTATACTGGTTATTGGCCAACTATATGCTACTCATGTTGTCACAATAAATGAAAACTACCCTATCCATAGGCTCACCCATATCACCAAGTAGCTTCTAAAACTAAGCTACCTCAGAAGCTACCATAGCCGCACCCCCCTGTACTCTGCCTCTATACTCAACAAAGCACGTGTTGTCTATTTCTTACGGCTTCAACTCATAGCAGCACTTCTAAACAAAAACATAAAGCCACTGGTAGACCTTCTATCTATGATACTACGAGCCCAATCAACATCTGTGTACCCATGTAGTTGTATTTCTATACCAGCCTCATAGAAAATTCCATAATCAACTATGGACTTTCTGTACCTAAGAATATATCTAGCCACATCCAAATGTGGCCTTCTAGGGGTGTGCATAAATTGACTCACAAGTCCAACAGCATAGCTCAAGTCTGGCCTAATGGTCATGTAGATCAAACTACCCATTATTTGCTTGCATGTAGTGGGGTCTTCCAAAAGCTCACCTATTTCTTTGGAAAGCTTTGCGTTTTGCTCTAATGACACTGAAATAGGCTTACAGCCTGTCATACCATACTTGGACAACATGTCAAAGCCATACTACCTATGTAGTAACAAAATGCCATGAGATGATCTCACCACCTCTATGCTCAAGAAATACCGCAGCTTACCCAAATCCTTCATCTCAAACTTTTGCTTCAAAAGCCTCCTGATATCATGTATGTTAGCATCACAATCACCAGCTATAATCAATTCATCCACATAAATGACTATTAGCATGATCCCTCTATCTATTTTTTTCACATAAAGTGAAAAATCTTCATTGGATATCTGAAATCCAATGGTAACAAGATACTCTTGGATCTTGTTTGACCATGCTTTGGGTGCCTGCTTCAAGCCATACAAGGCTTTGCATAACCTACACACAAAATCTGGGTGTGTATCACTCTCATAACCTGGTTCTGCACATCAAGTATACCTTTTCTTGCAAATCACCATGCAAGAAGGCATTCTTTACATCCATCAGATGTAAGGACCAACCCTTTGCTACAGCCATGGCAATGAGAGCTCTCACGGTTGCCATTCTTGCAACCGGGTTCAATGTCTCCTCTTTCCTGATTCGACTAGTCTTGCTCCACACAATCGTGATCCAAACAGCTCTTAATCTGAACAACTTTGATTCAGAAAGCTCCTAAACCCTTGGGCCATTAAGTTGTCCAAACAAGTCATAGACTTCAGGAAGCTAACTATACTATCTCCAAATTCAAATTTCAACTATGCCAAAATTTAGGAGATTTGGTATGCCTCATGACCAATATACCTACTATATAAGTACCCTGCATGTCCCAAACCCTAAATCTTTCTCAGTATGGAAAATTCAGGGCTGAAAAAGAACACCCTAGACTCTCTGGATTTTTGAGACAAGACAACACAATTTGTTTGAATCCCCTGTCTTCCACACTCTCACTACTAATAGATAAACTTGCACCTACAAGAATTTTACCCTCTAAATTCTATTCTCACATTGAATTTCTATGCTCTTACCTTTAAACTTACACCACACTCACTCAGATAACCAATTAAGAACCACTGGTAGCTAAGTCCTCCCTGATCTAAAAGCTCATGTCTCATAGAAATTCAATAACCACCAGCAAGCAACTCACCCAAGCACAACCTTCTGACAACTTAGAGATAACATGAAACCAAAAAGATTCTCAAAGAATCTAAGTAAACATGAAGGTACATGAAGGTTCTCAACTAGTAAGCAAGATAAACAGGACACAAGGTTCAAGAAAAAAAAACAAAGTTGTAGATCAGAGTCCCTTTTTTTTTCTTCTCTCTTGGGTGAAACATTTGCGTTGACCCTAGTTGCATACATACTTACACAGTGAAAGAGAAGAGATTGAGAGATAACATAGTGTTCTCAAATTCTACCATGTGTGTGTGTGTGTGTGTGTGTGTGTGTGTGTGGGTGTGTGTGTGTTTTTACAAAACCAGAACCTTCCCACCCTCTGTCACTTTCCTCAACCAAAACCTCTTTTTATATAAAACCAAAAAGAAGACTTATTCTACATTCCTTCCTCCAAAAAAGAATCTGCCACCCTGATACCCTCAAACTCTAACCTTTTTTGTCGTCTTTGTTCTTCTAGATATGTTCCCATCATCACAATCAGCTTACCTTTTTTTAGCATGTGCATGGCCTTTACATATTAATCACCCACTTGACTTGGTTGATTGCATTAGTTCCATACTACATCGACCACCTTGGTTGACATAAGTTGAGTGTACAACTACGTTCTAGAAATGGGGCTACATCAACTAAGGTGGCTCAAGAAGCTTTAAACAAAACCATATTCAACTATCTAGACTACATCTATAGCTATTGGTGTAAGAACATTATTGAAAGTATATACATCTAAGTGAGATCTTGTCCAATAGATCTATCACTATTATCTACACCACTAAGAAGAAGGTCTTGGTATCCTAAAAACCTACACCAGTCTATGGGAATTGTTTCCAACTCCCACACTAGTTACAACTAGCTAGCATTGCAAGAGGGCTTGATCAAGAAAAACTGACATCATGCGCACCACCCCAAACCCCACAAAACAACCACACATATTGAAGGTATTGGCCTTCCTCTCTTCAGCTCAATGGTCCTTACTTAAATGTAGCTCTTGACACCTCCTAATCCTGTCAGCTCCTCATTTAGATAGCTCTTGATTCAGACACTTCCTGCTCCAGACAGTTCCTGATTCTTCGGACGCTTTTGATCTTGACACTTCCTAATTCAGACAGCCCTCTTGATTTAGATAGTTCCTAATTTGGACACATCTGATCCTGACACTTCCTACTTCAGATAGCTATAATTCAAATAGCTTCTGATTCAGACGCTTCTAATCTTGACACTTCTTGATCCGACCAGTCTTGCTCTTCTGACACTTTCTATCCGACCAATCTTGCTCTAACTCTTTCTTGATATGACCAGTCCTACTTCGACCAGCTCCTAATATGATAGCTCCTGATCTGACCAACTCCTAATCCGACCAGTCTTACTCCGACCAGCTCTTGATTTGACATCTCCTAATTTGACACTTTTCTTATCCGGCCAGTATATGAGATGATGTGAAGTTGCATGTAGCTACCACTACAAGAGGACTGGATCAGGTTAAAATAGCAGAAGAAACCATGATTGAATCCTCTATCAATTGTCACTCTTACTAATAGATAAACCTGCACGTGCAATATCAGTTTTCTTGCAAAAGAGCTTTTCCATGGTTTTCTTCATGGACAAGACTATAGGAGTTGTGGAGATTACTCATGGGATGAGCGAGTGTTTCCTAGACTTGAACTTGGATTTGGACTTGGATCTGGACTTAGACTTGGATTTGGACTTGAATTTTGGACTTAGACTTGGATTTTGGACTTAGACTTGATCTGGACTTGGTTTTGGATTTGATTTGGACTTGGAACTTGGACTTCAACCTCTAGACTTTATTGTCACACCAAATTGCTCTGCTCTTACCTTTTAACTCACACCAGATTCATTAAGACAACCAATTAAGAACCACATGCAACTAAGTCGTCCTCCCTTATATCCAATAGCTCCTATCTCATAGAAATTCAACAACCAACAAGCAACTTACCCAAGCACGACCTTCTAACAACTCAGAGACAATATTTAGCATGAAACCAAAAAGATTCTCAAAGAATCTAAGTAAACATGAAGGTGCTCTCTATGCTCATCAACTAGTAAGCAAGCTAAATAAGACACAATATTCAAGAAAATAAATAGAGTTGCAAATCACAGTCCAAGTTTTATTTCTTGCTAAACTGTTTGCGTTGACCCTATGTCTCATACATACTCATGTAATGAAAGAGAAGAGACTGAGAGATAGCATAGTGTTCCCAAATTCTTCCTATAGCTGCTACATCTTCTTCAATTTCTTCACCGATCATCCCCCCAAAACCATAAACTCCACAAAGCATATGTGTGTGTGTGTGTGTGTGTGTTTTGCAAAACTAGAACCTCCCTACCCTCTGTCGCATTCCTTAGCTAAAACCTCTTGTTACAAAAAAGAATCTGTCGCCCGGTACCCTCGAACTCCCATTCCCTCTTTCCTTTTTCGTCACATTTATTCTTCTGGATCTCTTCACATTATCATGATCAGCTTACCATTTTTAGCAAATGCATGGCCTTTACATATTAATCACCCACTTGACCTAGTTGATTGCATTAGTTTCATACTATATCGACCACTTCAGCCGACACAAGCTGAGTGTATAGCTACATTCTAGAGCTCAGGCTGAGTGTATAGCTACATTCTAGAGCTCAGGCTGCATCACTATGGTGGCTCAGGAAGCTCCAAACAAAACTATATTCAACTATCTAGACTACATCTATAGCTACTACTAGTGCAAGAACATTATTGAAAGTAAATATAGCTAAGTGAGATCATATCCAGTACATATATCCCTATTATCTACACCACTAATAAGAAGAAGATCTTGATATCCTAAAAACCTGCATTAGCATCATCTGTAGTGCCAAGTGGGCTCACCAACACTATCTCAGTGATGAGAAAAGGACCATAATGCCACCTCGTGGTGGGCGCTTTTGCATGTGCGGCCGAAGCCATCCTGAAGCTTCCACACTCCCATGGAGGGGTATGGATGATATTAAGCCAAATGATCTAGATGGACTTCACTGGTGGCCTCCTACAAAAACGAGCTCTCCAAATGTGCCACGTAGCAATACTACTATAAATATCTCATCTTTGGCTAGAATCAAGAGTCCAACGATCAATGGAGGGAGTTTGAATTGGAACTACCAAAATACAGCTATAAGAGACCTCTAGGGCAAGTCCCCACCCTTATCCTCATATGTCATAGTGGCCTCGGCCTTAGTGGCCCAAGCAACTGTGCCCCAAGTAATTGTATAGAAGAGGGTCCAGTCCGTTAGTGAAAATGAGGAGAATTTACTACCAAACCTGCTAAGCCTTTGGGCAAACCCAAAGGCAATGATGTTGGGACTCATGGAGATGGCCACACCTCAAATAGATTGTTGGCCTACCTTCGATGGTGGCCAGCTAAGTGCCAACTTCCAAAAACTATCCCATAATCTCTTCTAGAAATCTGAGAGAAACTAAGGAGGGAGGCCTTGAGATTGCCAATGCCCTACTACCTGGACCACCCTCGATCTCGGGCATCTAAATCCTTTAGCCTAGTCGTGCGGTGTAAGCAAAAAAGGGGTGCCGAGATCCTCCTCACTATCATAGGGATTATGTCATGTCTGCTCCCTTGAGTCCCACTAGAGTCACCTGAGAGGGTGGCCCTCTCAAATCCATAACTGCCAAAATCTCTCTGTGATGACCACCTTGGACGATGGAGGGTCTATGTGCCACTTATGCTCATGGAAACCAATCACCTTCACCCTTTGCAAGCTACATCTACTGAAATCCTATAAAGGGGGCTTTGCTCTCTCAAGTTTGCCATGTGGTCTGAGAGAAGGTGAGTAAGGTGGAGCTCTCATTATAGCACCATGGATGGCCGAAGGTATGTCATGCCTGGTGAACACTCCCAACAACCATTACGATGGGAGAGGGTTCAAAATCGGGGCTATCCACTCCGGGGGGGATGGAAGAGTTGACATCTAGGTCCCTAGCCCATATCCCAATGAGGCTCTTATCCTAGGTCTCTAGGGATAGCTATCTAAAAATAAGCCAATATTCAAGTGGCTGGCTAGGGACCATACTCAAAGCTCCCTATGATACATGCAGACAAGCCCCCAATATATGACCATTTGGTAAAGAGGCTAGGGGATTCCAAATCAAAGGTTAACGAAGGTGCCCCTTGGATGTAATTGGAGCTAAATAAGAACATTATGGACAACAAAAAGAGATCTTTAGTTGAAAAGAAGGGAGGATCTCAATTTAAGGGAAAAGTTGCAATAGTTTTTAAGAAGAGCGCATGAAAACATTGTGAGTGAATCCAATGTAGGAGTTTGATTGTGAGTGAATCCGATTAACTCTAAGACACGTGTGACGACGCGTGTAAAGGTTTTTGTGAATCCGATCAACTCTAAGGCACGTGAGTGAATCCGATCAACTCTAAGGCACGTGTGATGCGTGTGAGGATATGTGGGAGTAAATCCACTGAAATACATAATGACATTGTGAGTGAATCCAATGTGGGAACAACTAATGTGTTTGATCACTTATGTGTGCTAGTAGTTATAACCGAGAATGGTTGTCTTCTCAAATGGGAGGACTATCACGGGAGTGAGATTTTTTAGAATATTTTATCATGGGAGTGAATCCAATTAATTATGTGTGGTGCATGGTTCATGTGTGAAGCATGGTAGTGAATGATTTCCACTTGTTAGAATTAATTTTTGTGAATGATTCCAAAGTAATTGTGATCTAACATTGTGGATTATGTTGAGTATAGATGATGAGTCGGGACGACCAAGGTGGACATTGGACGAGATTATCTAGCCAAGCACATGTGTGTTAAATATTTAATTTTGTATGGTTTGCCCATTGTACATATGTTGGGCAAGGTTTATTTTTGATGAGATGCTTTAAAAGCATTGGACTAAGGTTCAATTTTGTAAAATCCTAATTTTGTAAAAGCTATTTTATTTATGGATCCAAGGGCTAAATTTATGAATATGATTTAAATACCGTATGTGGGAGTGGAGCCACACACGTCATGGAGGAGATTGCAACCAATCTTGTGTTCTTTGATCTTTCATGCTCTTGATTTATGTTATGATGTTATGGTTAATTTCTTTTATTATTTAATTTTGCGGAATAATCTAATCTCCATGTACCATGGTCCTGTAATAATAGGAGAAGTGGGTAGCTACTAGCTAAAAGTGAAGTGACTAGATTATTCCAAGCAAGTCTAGAAGATCTACAAAGGTTCTTAATGCAAGAAGCAGAGACATGCTAGAAGATCTACAAAGGTATAGCTACTAGCCAAGAGATAGGATTCTAAGAAGTAGGATTCCTTGTGAGTATAGATCTACAAAGGGTCCTAGCCAACAAGTGATAGGATTCCAAGCGAGTCTAGAAGATCTACAAAGGTTCTTATAATGCCAGAAGCAGATAGACATGCTAGAGATTAGGAGAGCTCAAGTTGGTAGGAGATTAGGAGAGCTCAGGTTGCCAGGATCTTATCTAGAAAACTCTCCTTCAAAAGGCCTCATGGACTCCCTCTAAATACTTCTACAAAGACCTAAAATGCAAGATAACTCATTTATATTTAGGTTACGCCAATGGGAGGAGTTTTGGGGAGACACCCTACATGAAGATAATTTGATACTTTGGTTGAGAGGCTTGATTCTTATACTTAGCTTCTTGTTGATATTCTTCCCAGAGAAAGTCTCTCATGAGCAAGCCCTATGGACTAAAGAGGCACATTCAAGAAGATGAATGCTTTGAAGCCTTAAAATGTTTAGGCAAGGAGAAGACTCTTGGATGGGGGCTATTTGTAGAATTTATTATTGTTAAGTTTTAGAAGCCCTTGAAAGAACATGTGACCTTTATTATTATTAATGAATGGAGAGTTGGAGAATAGGATAAAGGAAGTTCTTATCAAAATCATCCCTAAATAGGTTTCTTGCGAGAGTTTGTCCCACTAGAGGCCTATAACCATGCTTACAATTATTTACAACGTTCTAGTTAAGGTAGTGGCAAAACACAGCCTACTACAAAAATTGGTTACCTAGAGTTAAGATGGTTTTATTCAAGGGAGTACCATCCTTGATATAACGATTATTATATTTTTTTGGCAAGGAGCTAGCTCATGTATCCAATCAGAAATGTATTATGCTTTAGTTGGATTGAGAAGGTGCACTAGTTATTCCTTAGCATGGTCTTAGACGGCGGGCTTTGGTTTGAGGATTTCCTCAATTATATATATTGTCAATTATATATGTTCTCTACTTTAGCTCTAATTCTAGAATATTGATTAATGGCTTGATAGTAGGAAATTTTTTCATATTAAGAAAATATGCTAGGAAAGGATGTCCCCTTGCTCCTCTAGTCTTTGTTGGTACTACCCATCCTCTGATAAGATCGTTAAAACTTGCTACTACTAAGAAGAAGGACATATTACTTGGTTACAGTTGGAACACGAATGATAATACCAATTTCGATGCAAGTACATGATTCAAAATGTTTAATTTCTATAGCTAGGGTTTGTTTTTGATAGGTTAGGACTTCCTTCAAAGTAGCAAGGCATTCATAACTTCTAATTGTTCTCATCTAATTTTACAATGGTGCAAAATGTTTGGTTATACTTAATAGTTTAAATGTTCTTAAAAATAGCATGACAATTGTCAAAAATCAAGCATATATTATAGTGCTATTTTTTCTTAATTACTTTATCGAGAAGATTTTATTAAATTCCCCCACCTGTTATATGCACATTATGTGTGCATATACTAGGAGGCTAACCCACATTAGGCTTGTGAGCATGGGAGCATGGGAACAAGCTCTAGTGGAGCATGGGTTAGGATTAACCTTAAGGGTTAAGGTTAGGGTCAGGCATCCAAGGGTCACACATGGGAGATGGAGAGTCAAGAGTCACTTGAAGGCTCTCCTATATAATAGGGGCATGGGGCACACTCAAGGGAGGCTTAGGCTATGGTCTCTTGATGTTATCTTGAGGCTAGGGTATGATATAATGTTCTCTATTATAATTCACGTGTGCATCCCTTGGGCTCAGGGGTGGTCGGGTGGATGAGTTTATGCCTAATTTATGCATGTTTATGTATAACAATTATCTAGAGAGATCTTAGGAATTTAACAGTGGTATCAGAGCAATCTCTAGTTGATTGTTGTTACTTTTTCTTTCTTATTGTAATTTTTGATATTTTTTAAAGTAAATTTTAATATTTACTAAATAAAAATATTATTTTATTGATTTGTGTCGATGATTAAAATGTGGATCATCGATATGGTGGTTGGAACACGTGTTTCTTCTATTCAATGGATGAATCGACGTTGCGAGGGAATTAATGTTATTTTTTCCTATTTTTATAGTTTAAAATAAGTATTAATGAAAATTTTTACCAAAATACCACATATTTTATTATGGATATTTTTGGTAGAATAAATTCCTTGATTTCCTACAATTTTAAAGAATTTTTTCCTAAATTTTTAGAAATTTTTTGAGCATTTTTATGGTTAAAAAAGTATTTTTTATACATTTTTGCGGGTTTTTCCACGGGTATGCTATCAAATTTATCCCGATTTTCTGCTAAAATGCAGTAGGGGACATCATGTTGATGCATGGAATGCTCTCCCATGTGCGTGGGACCCTCTTCACCTATCAATGGTATTTTGGCAAATCTAATTGCTAAAAATTTTCTGGAAAAATATAGGTTTCGAATGCCATAAGATAGGTTTGGTGGAATTCAAAATTATAGTATTTTGAGGCCCTAGAAAAATAGGAAAAAATCATGATAATTCTTTTTCTCAAGAATTTAATATTTTCGAGGGTTATTTAATGTTGAAGTACATTTTCTCGTGCTGACATTAGATAGATGCAAGTTATTCGCATATTATTAATACGATTATACCTCGTATTAGTAGATATTTCTGTTTAGATTAATTCTGAACGATATTTTCATGATTTTTTACCTTTGTTTAGCCATTCTTTTGGACATGTTCCTTAAGTTTTTCAATGATGACTATAATCTGTGTTCAAAGTGTGTCTTACCTTTGACACTTTTCCATGATAATTTATTTTGCACTTATTTAAGAGTGGTCTATGCTTAATTTCTTATCCCTAAGACAAATTCTATCATGGGTTAGTTGATCTATTTGTTTTGGTGGATTTTATTAGATGTTTTTCAACTTTTATTTGGATTCATTAGGTTCTGCCTAGATCACTTATGTCTAGGGGTTTTTTATTGAGTGCTACACACATGTGTTTCACTTGCTTACTTTGGAGTTTTGTTTGAACGACACTACGTTCATATACTTTGGATTGATGAGTTGGCCACCAATTTTAATGCTTCTTTTGGTATGATTAATGACCATTAGATGGCACGCATTAATTTTTATGATCAACTATGGTTTTCATGGATTTGAGAAGCTTCTATGCTTTTCTCCATGGTTTATAAGGATCTTTTGATCTTTTGGATGATATCATGTGCTTTGAAGGTAGCATTTGCCTTCATTTTTTGCACTTAATTTTGGAGTATGTTGCTTGTACTTTTATATATATTCCAACTTGGATACCTAGTTGCTTATGTATCTAGGTGAGTTATTTTTCTACCCTAGCTTTAGCGTGTTTATTGGGTAGTTATCATTAGAAAGACACCAATAATTCAAAATTCTTTTCTCTAATGATGTACTCGAAAAGAGTTATTCCTTAATGTGGTCTTAGATATATAGAGATAGGTTTTAGTATGTGAAAGTCTAGGATAAGGCCATCTTATTCCTTTTATACAGGATTTTATTCATATTTCCTAGACAGCATACTAGCGAGTTTCAAATTAATAAGGTATGTATGGGTGGTATCATGGTGGTATGGGGGGGACGCTAGCAATCCCTCATATATATTGTCTTATAGGATAATTTGGGCTCAGGATTGTTGCTTTGCTTACATCACTTAGCATGTTGACCTCAACATTCAAAGACAATCTCATTTTCTAAATTCACTAGAAGTTATAGTGTAGGCATTCTCTAGATAAACTTCTTTTATCTATAGCCTGCATGTATTGATGAGTGTAATCTCGTCAGCATTTTCACTTGTTGAAATCTCTTTCTTTAAAGTTCAACGAGTTTATCTTGTTGTGTTCGGATTAAGTAAATTTGGAATTTTTCTTTGTTGGCATTTCTTTCTCTAGTTTCGTACTTTAGGTGATTTATACAGTCAACCTGATGGTTTACGGATGGACATATGTGACTCATTGAGACGTTGATGACTCTCTATGTTGATATGGATAACTCGGGACGCCGATAATTCCATGAGCGGATGTGGGGACATCGGGCCGTCGATGGATACCTGGTTCCTGCTTATAATGCTATGTTTTTCTACTTTATTCCGAATGGTTTACAACGAGGAAACCACTTTGAGTATGAATTCCTCTGATCATCCGCAGTCTGATGGACAAACAGAGTGTATAAATTAGATTGTAGTGGATATGCTTCGTGCATATGTCTATGGAAAAGCATCAAATTGGAAAAAATATCTTCCAATGATGGAATTTGTCTATAACAGTTTTAAACATATGGCTATTAGTTTTAGTCCGTTCATGCTTATGTATAGGTATCAACCCAGGGTACCTATTGATGTCAGTCTTAAGGACATCGAGCTTGATGCATCGAGGGATTTCTTGTGTGATATGTAGGAAATGCTGACCGAAGCTCGGGATTCTATCAGGAGTGATCAGGATAGGGCACGATTCTATGCTGATAGAGGACGCTCAACTTGGTCTTTTGAACCAAGAGTGTTGGTTTATTTAAAAGTTCCTAAAGATTCTCAGACTTTGTCAAAAGGAAAATGCTCGAATTTATCTCCTAGATATTGTGATCCATTTTGATTTATACATCGGATTGGCACGGTTGTGTATGAATTTAAACTGTCTCCACACATGTTAGAGTTCATCCAGTCTTTTATATCAATAGATTGAAAGGAAAACTGGGAGGTGGGGATAACACAGTTACTCCTCAAGAACTCGTTGAAGTCGAAGAATTATCCTATGTTCCACATGAAATATAGGAAAATAAAGGATTCAACTTGGGAGTCGGTTGAGATTGTTCAGCGCAGTTCTCCTTCTTTTCATTTGCAAGAGTGCAATGTTTTGAGAGAGGGGAAGTATCTTATATGCACATTATGTGTGCATATACTAGGAGGCTAACCCACATTATTGTGAGCATGGGAGCATGGGAACAATAATGTGTGCATATACTAGGAGGCTAACCCACATTATTGTGAGCATGGGAGCATGGGAACAAGCTCTAGTGGAGCATGGGTTAGGACTAACCTTAAGGGTTAAGGTTAGGGTCAGGCATCCAAGGGTCACACATGGGAGATGGAGAGTCAAGAGTCACTTGAGGGCTCTCCTATATAATAGGGACATGGGGCACACTCAAGGCTATGGTCTCTTGATGTTATCTTGATGCTAGGTTATGATATGATGTTCTCTTGTATAGAGGATTATATCTACTCACCTACCATTTCACACGATAGCTACATGCTACTTGATTAGAGTTATATCGCTTGATGGTATGGGACATCAAGGTAAAGGTATGATGTACTTCATTATAATTCATGTGTGCATCCCTTGGGCTCGGGGGTGGTCGGGTGGATGAGTTTATTCCTGATTTATGCATGTTTATGTATAACAATTATCTAGAGAGATCTTAGGGTTTTAACATCACCCTCCTTTTTTCTTTTTTTTCTTGCTTTCACAACACCATATAATACTTCCATGTTTTGGCTATTATAACCATATCAACTACTTATTTATTTCATGGCCCTTAGAATTCAATTGTTGTCATTATTTTCAATTTGCATTGCTTGATTTTAAATGACACGGCACATTGAAGGCATGGTGTCAATGTACTGACATTGCATATAGCGACTTTTAACGATGAGGAGGTTGGAAGGAGGTGAAAACAAGGGTAATCATGCATATACATAATGATTTCATCCACACCATAAGCATTTCAACCATGCCAACCACACCAGCTTAAAACCAATCTCAATTAATGAGTATAATGATGGGGAGGTTAGAAGGAAGTGAAAACAAGGGCAACAATTAATGAGTATAGCACTATATACAAGAGCTAAGATTCTCATTGCCATGACTTTTTGTGTCCATAGGTATTATGGTTCCCACCACAAGATTTATTTAACTGAAGGCAATAATATGTTTATGAATAAAACCATTCAAGGATTACTTAGAATACACTTGGTGTAGGTGTGCGTGCATGCAAATTTTAATAATGATCATATATTTAGTTATAAACAAGCCTTCCATCGGATTTGCAATTTTCATGTATATAAACCACGTGGAGTATCCGTTTAGTTTGGAAAATTTAGGAACATGAGCTTTAAAACCATTCAATGATTTCTACAATACTCTTAGATCTAGATTTTTGTTCCAAATGAAAACTTTTGGATGTCAATTTGTACCCATATAAGCGTTAGATAAAGTTACTTTAAGAGGTTCAATTGATCTTTTTATTTGAACCCATAAAAACTTGGCCGACATTAATGTGAATTTGTACATCAAGAACAAACCCTCATGCAAACAATTATGAGAGAAAAATCGTCGTTTAGTGTAATTTCACGGCTCAAATTGAGGAAAACCGATTGTAATTTTGGATGGCATTGAATTTGAGGATTCACCTTGAAGTTTTAGTTATAAAAAAGGCTAACCTGTGCAATTATTCAATAAAAACCGGTTGAGCTTGAAGGTCATCGTGGTGAGAAAAGAAAGTTTATTTTTGACACTGGACACACAAGCCACTTTAAAGTCACACGGCTCACTTTAAGCATTTAAATTTGGATGAAGGGACGAATTTGAGATTGGAAGGGAAGGTGGCCACAAAACAAAGTCAGATTGATTAACGAAGGGTACAATGGAATGACATGGACAAATTTGAGAAAGAAAAAGGAGGGGGAAAAGCATGATGGAAGGGGAACATGTTGAGAGAAGAGAGGCATGTGAAAAGGTAAGGGAAGCTAGTAGTCCTCGGATGCGAGGGGCTGGTGGGTGGGCTCGGGGGGCATCATGAGGCCTTCGTAGACAATACCGGCGAGGGCACCCCCGATGAGGGGTCCCACCCAGTACACCCAGTGGTTGGTCCAGTCCCACGACACCATAGCCGGCCCGAAGGAGCGCGCTGGGTTCATGGAACCCCCGTCAAACGCACCCGCAAACAGTATGTTGGCCGCCACTATTAGCCCTATCGCTAGTGGCGCAATTATCCCCACATTTCCCTTCGCCCTTGGATCTGCTGCCGTTGCATACACCGTGTACACCAACCCAAAGGTTATCACTATCTCCAATATCATCGCTTCATATCCCAGCTCCCCTGTTGACAGTGCATGCGGCGACGTTGTCTGCACCCCACACATCCTCAACCATCAAATTCAATTTTATTCATTCATCAATCCACCATAGCACATCATTAATTTAAGTTCTTGGGATCTTGTCAAGCAACACCAACTAGAATAATACACTTGTGCACATTATACAAATAGCACTAATTTGAGTGGCAAATTCTGGTGTGGTTTCTAGATACCAATAGCCCACTAATGTTAATGTGTGTTCTTTTTAAAAAAATCAATAATAAGTAATATATATAGACTGCAAAGGACCAAGTACACTTTAACACATTAACGTGAAGAATGTTAATGTGTGTTCTAAGGGCATTATAAATAAATACAACACTAAAATTGGAGTGTGATAATGTATATATACTAAACAAACGTGTGGGGTAGGGGCACTGTGATACATAACAACAACCCAATAAATGTGTGCACGAAGGTCTTTTTTGAGAGGGTGCATTTGTGCGTGCCATGTGTGTTGTCATTTGTCGTGCAGCCTTTAGGTATTGAACTCGGGTCCTCATCGTGTCTTAAGGACTTAAATATGTGAAAAAAATGGTATCATTGAGTGTGATAATGTATATATACTAAGCAAACCCAACTTAGGGGTGGGCTCGGGGCATTGTGATAGAAACATAACTACAACCCAATAAATGTGTGTGCTAAGGTCTTAAATATATGAAGAAAACCGCCTTAATTTAGCTATGGACACTAGAGTGGGCTATGCATAAATATAAGTAAGGCATATGAAATACTAAATGAGCCTTAATTTAGCTATGGAGATTGCAATGGAATAGTGCATACCATTCCGTGTGACACAAGCCTTATGAGCAAGCAAGCTATGACAGCTCCAAGGAGCTGAGCTATCCAATACACAATGCCCTTGAAGAGAGTGATGGCATTGAATTTGAGGATTTATTTTGAAGTTTTAGTTATAAAACCGGTAAACCTGTGCATTTTTTCAATAAAAACTGGTTGGGCTTGAAGGTTGTCCTTTTTCGACACTGAGAAAAGAAGTTTATTTTTGACACTAGTCACACTGACGGCCACCACATTGGCCACTTTAAAGTCACAGCGCTCACATTAAGGCATTAAAACTTGGTGGATGATGTGACAAATTTGAGATTGGGAGGGAAGGAGGTCACAAAACAAGTCACATTTAATTAACGAAGGGCACAAGGCATTACAATGACAAGAGATGGACGAATTTGAGAAGTAAGGGAAGGAAGAAGGGCGAGGGGGGCACCAAACACAAACTCACATAAAATGGAAAAGCATGAAAGCGAATGGCTCTAAGGCTACTAGCTAGTCCTCGGATAAGAGGGGCTGGTGGGTGGGCTCGGGGGCCATCATAAGGCCTTCGTAGACAATACCGGCGAGGGCACCCCCGATGAGGGGTCCCACCCAGTACACCCAGTGGTTGGTCCAGTCCCACGACACCATAGCCGGCCCGAAGGAGCGCGCTGGGTTCATGGAACCCCCGTCAAACGCACCCGCAAACAGTATGTTGGCCGCCACTATTAGCCCTATCGCTAGTGGCGCAATTATCCCCACATTTCCCTTCGCCCTTGGATCTGCTGCCGTTGCATACACCGTGTACACCAACCCAAAGGTTATCACTATCTCCAATATCATCGCTTCATATCCCAGCTCCCCTGTTGACAGTGCATGCGGCGACGTTGTCTGCACCCCACACATCCTCAAACATCAAATTCCATAGCACATCATTAACTTACGTTGTTGGGATCTTGTCCCTGCAACACCAGCTTTTCATAAGCTGAGGGCATTGCCATCTTTGCAAGACAACTACAACAATACACTTGTGTGTATGCTAAGCACATTGTACAAATAGCACTAACTTGAGAGGCGGGTTCTAGATAGCAAAGATAGTAGTGTGTGTCCTAAGGGCATCATAACTAAATTGGAGTGTGATAATGCATATATATACTAAGCAAACCCAACTTAGGTGTGGGGTAGGGGCATTATGATAGAAACATAACAAGCCAATAAATGTGTGTGCTAAGGTCTTAAATATATGAAGAAAAAACTGTATCATTGAGTGTGATAATGTATAGCAAACCCAACTTAGGTGTGGGGTGCTTAGAAGATTGTAATATAGAGGTTAGAACAGTGGTTACCATTCCGTGTGACACAAGCCTTATGAGCAAGCAAGCTATGACCGCTCCAATTAGCTGAGCTATCCAATACAAAATGCCCTTGAAGAGAGTGATGTGGCCGCCAAAGAAAAGGCCGAAAGTCACTGCTGGGTTCACATGGCCCCCGGATATGTTTGCTGCGATGGTCACAGCCACAAAGAGAGCTAGACCGTGGCAAATGGCCACCCCCACCAAGCCAGCTGGGGTCAGATCCGCTCCATTTGTCAGGCTTGCTGCACGACACACAAGAAGCCATCATAACCAAATACATAATTGACCTAATCCTTAAGAAGCCATCATAACCAAATACATAATTGACCTGATCCACAATAAAGTTTTGCGTGCCACCCAAATACATCTCATTAAGGAGCTTGAACTTACTCTCCAAGAAAATTAGTCAAGACATTATTTTCATTAGATTTTGTGGGTTTGTGGATTTTTTCAAGCAGCTATGCTAAACCCTTTGAGAAGATTTCTCTATACCCTTTACCCTTTGAGGAGGAGCCGCAGTGGAGAACCTACCCTTCAAAGCAGTGTTAACTTAAAGAAGATTGAAATCACGGTACACTTAGGTAGCTTAGAACGGCTAGAACCGAGCCAATCCAATTAATCAGCTTTTAAGCTAGCAAAGTCGAAGGGAAACTACACGCAGGTGCCGCAGAAAACTCGATTAATGAGCTCTGGCTTGCTCTAATGAAGAATATACGAAACGGAAGAGGAAGAAGGGAGGGGGGAGAGCGTTCACTAATCTAAATTAAAAGGGGATTATGTCCACGATGGGCGAAGAGGGAAGCTAACGGAGCATACCGTAAGCTACGACGGAACCTTCACCGGCAAAGACGAAGATAAGGGTGGAGATGAATTCAGCGAGCACGCACGTCCATGTGTGCGGTTTCGAGGTTTCCTCGAAAGTTCCGATGGTAATACTGAGCAAAGGCATGGTGAAGAGGAGAGGAAACTACAGAGAGAGAAGGCAATGAGGGCTGCTGAGGTTTAGAACTAAGTAGTAGAGGTAGTGCTGCTGCAGGGGCAGGACGGCCACCTTCATATAGGGGCCACCGTTCACAATAATGAATGAAACCGAAGAGCCAGGAAGAGCCAGGTTGGCTAGGCTCTATCGATGGTCTGAATTGAAGTCTCCAGAAAAAGAGAAAAATTAACCCCAATTACTTTATTAAATTGACCCCAACCATTTGATTATCCTCTGGATTCCTTGGTCCTATTTGCCGACCAAACCGACCTTTGGACCCCACCCTACTTCCTTTGGATTAAGATCTCAAAGTATATCTATAGTGTTGCACTCTATAATAATAATCCACTCTCTTCATTCATCTCCAATTCATTATTTTCCATGAAATGTGAGGGTATATTACACAAATCATTTTGTCCAAACTTGGCCCTTCTTTTACTAGGCCTAATTTTACATTCACCCTCCTTGTGAAGTGTAAAACTCCATTTTTCAGGATAATGCAACATTTATTGTTAATGTATTTGCAATTAAATTCTCCTCTGAAAAATAGCCTCGTAATATAATTATCATAATGGCTTGGAAAACCGCATCATGACTTTCTCCCTTTTGAAAAATTAATTACTCTAATGGCTTGGAAAACCGCATCATGACTTTCTCCCTTTTGAAAAATTAATTACCATAATGGCTTGGAAAAATCTAATCATTGCCAGTTGTTGTGTAGGAATAGCACCTTTAGATCCGGGTTGGGGAGCTGAAGGTTTGGGGAATAGAACCTGTAGATTCGACTTGGGGAGCTGAAGGGAAATATAGCAGAGTGGGAGTCCTAGGTAGATTAGCTGGTCTACTCCACCTCAGTGTTCGTCCTTCCCAACGATTATACAAAGCTCTACACATGGGGAATGTTAAAATCGTTTCATCTAGCAATATCACTAATGAAGGCAACCCCTCTCAAAAGGCCTTCCCATCCTGCTCCACAAATTTTGGAAGTCAATAGCGACAACCTTGAATTTTCTCCCACCAAAAATGCTTCTCTCTCTCTCTCTCTCTCTCTCTCTCTCTCTCTCTCTCTCTCTCTCTCTCTCTCTCTCTCTCTCTCTCTCTATAGCATAGCATCCCGTATGCTTGTCTACTAATACTCTACCTCCACACTTCTTAATCCCAATGTATTCAACTAATGGTTCTTTTGCCTAAGACCTCCATGCTCTTCCATTGTCCACTACAATTTCAAAAAGTAAGTTTATATACAAATAATAACAATGGAAACAAAGTTTCTAAATCATTTTATATGGGAGTTACATTAGGTCATCCTTAAGAAATGGTGTAATTGTTACAACACGCATAATCATGTCCCGATCGACATGCATGATTGACATGCATTGTGAGCTCCAAACACATGCAACATGGACTCCTTAGGTAAAGTCATTGGCTACTAATCTTAGATCTACTACTTTGGACCACTCCTAGAATGGAAGAAATAGACATGCCAAGCTTAGAGTATGAGGCCACCTGATATGCAGACCACTCACAATAAGACTACCACCACCACATCTCCACCATATGCATCCCATATGATGCACAATACTAGCGTTATATACAATGGTACCATGCAGAGTACCACCCTAGAGGCTCAGCCCTTCACAGCATGCCTCATAAGTTAGTGTGGATGCAAAGTTGGCTCAACATAGTGTTATGCACACCTCAATCTTTTATATAGGGATAATCATGCATCCCATATGATGCATGGTACTAGAGTTATATATAATGGTACCATGCACAGTACCACCCTAGAGGCTCAGCCATTCACAACATGCCTCACGAGTTACGGTGTAGATGCAAAGTTGGCTCAATATGGTGTTATGCACACCTCAATATTTTATATAGGCCTCGAGCCCTATTAATAACCTTGATTTTATGGTAACTTCTCAATAGTAAGGAGACAAACCTTATTACACTACCATGGCCTGTAGAGTTTAATCCATACCCCCATGCAAGGGATGTTATAAACTTCTCAATAGTAAACAAACAACCCTTATTACACTACCATGGCTCGTAGATTTTAATCCATACTGCCATGCAAGGGATGTTATAAACTTCCCCCTTTAAGTGCTCGCCTCCATAGAGTAATGGATTACCTTCAAGAGATTTTATTTGTTCTTTTTAGTTGGTGTGATATTTCTACAAAGATGATTCAAATGCTTACTTTAGGAATCATTACCATTGGCACCCTTTGAATTGATTATTCCAACTAAACTGCATAAAACACGAGGTTAGATTTTGACTTATCTCAAAAAATTCTTTTGTGTAAGTCATGTTTAATTCCTTTAAGGATATCAAACATGTCCACATGCATGTTGACAGTTTGCAACAATCTTTTTCTTAGTTTAAAAAAACCAATGATCTCTACCTTCAAATAATTTGTTGGTTATTGGAAACATTTCACTCGTTATTAGGGAAAAAAACAAAGGTTATTTTTAGTGTAATGGCTATTTTATGATGTTGTGTTAGGAAAAAAAAATAGAGGTTGTTTTTAGAGTAATGGCTATTTTATGAGGTTCTCTAAAAATTACTGAACTATTTTAAAAGAAAATTTTCCCATTTTTTAAAATAGCTTCTTTCAAGTGAGATATAAAGAATATATATGCAAAAAATACCTTCTTTCAAGTGAGATGTGAACAATATAAATGCAAGAAATAGCTTCTTTTAAGTGAGATATAAAGAATATATATAAGAGAAATTTAATAAAGCCACTATCTATAAATATACCATAATAATGAGGTTTTAACTTATTACATTGTTTCTTGTATAAGTAACCAACCCAGTTCTATGTAGGGATCCTTAGGAACCAAGTTCAACATTGAGAAAAGATGACTATAATATTTTATGATTCACTTATCACTAGTTCACTTACCACAAATAACTTGGACGTTGTTTTATCACTAGTTCACTAACCACAATGACTTGGACATTGTCTTATCCATATATAAACTCGGAAACCCCCTTACCTTGAGCAACACTTTATTAAGCCATTGAGGATAAATAGACAAGTTCTCCCAACAAATAAAGACCCAATCCTTAAAGATTCCTCCAGTAGATGTATAGACTCCCTCCCTACTACAAGATAGTTAAATAAAGACAAGCTAAATAAATAACCAATCCTTAAAGATTCCTCCAAAGATGTATAGATTCCCTCCCTAAAAGATAGTTTTTATGGTTATGAACATTTCAGCTAGTGTCAAGCCATAGCTTTCTTAACCCCACAATGTAAGGAACATTTCAGTTAATGTCAAGCGATAGCTTTTTTGACCATAATGCATAAACTTATCCAAAAAATACTCTTGTCAATCATGTGTTTCTCAAAATGGCATGTCTGTTTGACCTTGAGTAGCATAAACCATCCATAAAATACCTTTTCATGACACTTTGCATGCTCGTGTATGTGTGATGATTCTATTTTGATCTATTTCCCATGAGGGAAGATGTAAAGGGCAACGTTTGTAAGTGAATTCTTCATTCAGCTTCCATAATCTACTCTTCAAGAACGCGTGACCACATCTCTACTCCATAAGTAAAGACATAACTTGCAAGAGAAAGTACAAGTTATTGGATCACAACTTCCTAGTTATATCTTAAGCTTAGAAAATATTCTTAACCCATCAACTTCATCATCAGTGTTCTATCAAGGGTTACTTTCACCAAACTAAGCACCTTATGACTTTAGGTTTATTACACATAAGAACTCATATCAAATGATGGTGAATTTTAAAGAAACTTATTCATAATAGTGATTATCATAGATACAAATTTTCCAGCTAAAATTCCACTTCTATCAATGGCCGTCTTGGAAGAAAATGGTCTAAATATCACATTCATTAGCATATTGCCTTTCCAAAAAGGTTACATAGGTAGATATTTTACCTTATTGGTTAAAGAGATATCTCATTTTTTTTACAAGGGTCATAGAGTCATCCTAAGTTTTTGTAGATCCATTTGGTTATGCATCACCCAAAGATATATTCATAGGAGTTCATAGTTTATGGAAGATATTCACCAACATTCTAATGTAAGACCAATTGTTTCACTATATCAACAGATCAAGCAGTAAGCATATACATTGTGTTTCAATGATGCAATAAAACATCAACATTATTATGAGTTACTCTAATTTATATATCAAAAGTATCCCAAGAAAATCCATTTATAGTTGAGATAAGACTATTGAAATTTCCATGTAGTTAGATAGAATCAAGGAGAGTTTCTTCATATATAGTCTCTACTTGAGAGTCCATGTAGATACAAGGCTAGTCATGTTGTATGCATAAACTCCACATTCAATATAATCCATTCTCTTGTCAACCTTCTTTTTAGTCAACCAATCATGATGGTACCATAATTATATTTTATATTCCCAACATCTCCTACACAAAGAGGAATCTCTTCTTAGACACATGCACATTAAGATCATCATTATGAGAACTATAGTATGCTCCATAGGTCTGATTTCAAATAAGCCTTGGCTCTAATCCTAACCATTATGACCATGTCTTAATACTTAACACGTGAAGTTTCGATTACAAGAACCAAGGCTAATAAAAAATCACCTTAGAATAGGGATGAGATGCACCATGAATTCAATAGTGGAATGTGTAGGGTTCAATCTCTGGATCCAACAAGAATTGTGCATGGGCTCACACCCCTAAGAAATAGAGGAAAATATCATTCAACTATGATCAACTAGTGAGTTAGAAGATTTAGCATGTCCCATACTACACCAAACACCACCCTACTCAAGGGCCTATTGAAGGGAATTTGTCACATGGGCATGATCTTTGCACATAGGTATGGGCTCCTAATCCCCAAGATTAGAGTCAATAAGACTAAGAGAGAAATGTTTATATAGGAAAACCTATCTTGAATCTTTCTATTATTGACACATTAAAGCCAATACTGTTAAAAATGTACTTTTTAGGCTAATTACATGCACACATGCTTAGCCCTCTTAAATCCAATCACATGCACACATGCTTAAACCTCTTAAATCCAATCACATGTAGACATGATTAACCTTTAATCATTATCTATCTTATCTAATATTAAACTAATTAACAAGTAATCTATCCTATAGATTCCACTTAGGCATCAACCTTAGTAAGCCAGTAAAGCCCCACTAATCCAAGATAAAATAGGGTTACAAATTAGTCTCTCCTTCTAGAATTTATTTCTCATGAAGTGCCTTGACTTATCTTGATTAAATCAAGTGAGCCATACACTTAAAATAATTGACTTGACTAGTTTAATACTATCAACAAATAAAGAAACATTATATATTTAAGAATTCTTTTCTTGTAACTAATAATCAAAAGTCATCCACACTAGGATATTATGACAACTAATGTCTACATAAACAAGAAAGAAATTAATAATCAAAATTCATCCACACTAGGATATTATGACAACTAATCCCTACATAAACAAGAAACAAACTCCTCTCGATAAATTCTTATATGACAACTAATATCTTCATAAACAAGAAACCAACTCCTTAAGAGATTCTCCAATATGAATCTCTACCAAGAGATTTAGCCACACACCATCATGTTGATCAACATCAACAGACTACCAAATTCCATTAACCATCTAAGGTCCAAAATTACCAAGATTCATGAGCTTGATTTTCCTAAGAAAATGCTCCATTGGTAAAATTATTATTAGCAAGACCTAGCCATATGAGAAGACTATAAACTCTAAAACATAGTTTAGAGTAACATATCAATCTTCACAAAATGGCAAGAACATACAGATTTTTCACAGAATGATGTTTAAAAAAAAGTTGTGTTCACTTGAGTATAGTAAGAAAACATAACATAGAAATACCCATTGTAGATAAATATTTGAGAATCTTCATCAAGGTAAATAACAACTTCTAAATGTAGAATCTGCAAAAATGATTGTCTGAAAGTTACACTATCTTGGCACCTTTTTTCCATAGCTAATACTAAACTAGAATCTACTAATCAAAATGGCTAAGTATTAAAAATCATGGGCATAAAACTAGTTCTTAACCATGTGTGAAAACTAGAAACAAAACAATCGCCAACCAATACCCTAAATAACTTAAGCACATCCATAAGCTTCTTGAGTTGCTTTCTATGCATCCAACTTCTAAACTCTTGTATGAAAATTTATCTATCTATAAATCAAACTCTTAGCTATCCTCATTGTGCCCAAAATGGATGGTTACCAATCATAAAGAAAAGTGTATGGATGGTTACCAATCATCAAGAAAATGGATGGTTATCAATCATCAAGAAAAGTGTATTAACTCACGAGATGACAAGGTCTCAACCTAAACCATCTTGGACAAACTTGTCAAAATAATTCCTTTCAAGATCCCATCATTACAAGATTACTATTAACTTTGATAGAGTCTTACTTTAAAGGAAAATAACATCATGGTCTCTAATTATCAATAAAAAATCAATCACATGATTGGGATTAATTTTGATCATATCTCAAAAAATAAAATTTTTTATCTAGCTTTAGAGACTTGACATAGTACGACTTTTTTTTTTGGTAAATTTGGATCCCATTCTCCTTCAAAGGAACTCCCTTCTCAATGAAAAAGGGCCCACAGGGCAACACACGTTTTGAATTTCTCAAAAGAATAATTGATTCTCAAAAAGCAAACACATAATTAGTAAATCTTTTTCTAAAGGTCATGCATGATTCATTAAAGAAGAATGATTAAAAATAATTCATTAAAATGGATTAACATTCAACTATGCCATAGATTTTAGCTTATTAAGAAAATTAGAGGCTATAAAAAGGCAAAAAGTTGAAACAATATTAAATAAAGTAGATGCTAACTTTACCACTTTAACAACAACAACACATGGGTACATAACATACTAGATACTATAGATGTACACATGATTCTCTTGCCAAACCAAAGGAGGGTAGGCAATGTTTTGCTAACGTTATACCTTGATCACCACTTATTACACAATCAATGTAGAAGTTCAAAGAACTCCTAATGAATAAAGTTAGTTTTCTTGGGTTGACCACCACTTATTCCATAAATTGATGTAGAAGTTCAAAGAACACCTAAGAAACAAAGTTAGTCTTCTTGGGTCTCACCATAAGACCACCATATTTGACCACTATTATGATTTGATCAACTAGGAATTACCTCAAAGGAGACTCAAAGTTGGAAACACCATTTTCTCTAAGATATGAATCAATCTACATGTAGTAAAAATAGGTACAAGAAATAATCTTTATGTAAGACAATTGTTGTAATACTATGAATAGAACCATTAAAGAAGGTATGCTCATTGGCGCCCTTTTGTTCATACCATTGATGATAATGAGATGGAACATAGCTTGAGGGTTAGTCAACTCAAATGGAGTTTACATTGGGATATCAAGAAATAAGCATTGAGAGCATTCAAGGCTCATCATGTCCTATATAAGAATCTCACTTATCTTTCCTTGCCTCTCAAAAATCAAGATTTAAAACTTCCTCTATTTTCTTAATAACCATGTGTGAATGTTTCATCATACTCTTGGCCTCTAGTTTCATCTCTTTTTTTCTCAAGAACCATCTGTGTATGTTTTTCCCTATAAGTTTGGCCTCTATTTTCAATAAGCTCCCATACATGTAGTGTTTTAGCTCCAATGCATGTAGGCTTGGAAACTAGAACCTACCTTATTCATTGGTCCCTCTTCATGAGAAAAGGATGCTACTATACTAAGGGCTTTTTTTTGCCCTAAGAGTTCCATCATGATGCATGGTCCACCTATCATGTCTTTGCTTGACAATTTACCAAAAAATGAGTTATCCTACACATATAAGCAACAAATTGGTGGCCCTCCACACATACTCACACATAATAATATAGGCCATAAGACCCACTTAAATGGTTATATTTTTGAAACACCAAAGAAAACAAAATCAAGTTGAAGTACCATTTCTAATACTATAAAAACTCACAAAGTTGGGATAAAAATTCAACATCTATGTATGTAAAAAAGTTTGTGCATGCATTGGTACTTTTATAACGTTTTCAGAAAACATCACAACAATGGTAGATTTTCAACAAGGGAACACCCCTTAATTTGTATGTCACGCATGATTTGGATGATTACATTTGTATGATGCCACCTTTCTCCTAGATGTTCTCTATGAGGAGCTCATGTTGGAAGTAATCAGAAACAAAACCTATCGTTAATATTAGTAAGTTGGTCTTTATAAAACTTTGACTTAGATTTCAAAATGCATTTGTAAAATGTAAGCCTTATGTGTTGTGTGAGCTCACTGTGAGGAGCTCAAGTTAGAGGCACTTTTAATAAAAACATATATAAGGTTGCTAAGTAGGTCTTTATAGCACTTTTGACTTGATTAGGCCTTAGTAGCATTTTAAATTTTTTCTTTAAGTTTTCTAAAATCTAGTATGATAGCTTTATGCAAGTTTTACATTCATTATGAGTGTAACACGCACATCCAATGCCCATGCTTCTAAAATCCACTATGATAGCTCTATCCGAGTTTTACATTCATTATGAGTGTAACATGCACACACATGCACATCTAAAGCCCATGTTTTTATCTTTCATGCACTACACTATGGATGAGCTTGTTGAAGCCCACTATTCATAGCCAACATGCACATCTTAAGCCCATGTATCTGTCTATTATGAGTTTTTATACCCACTCTTTGGTGCAAAGTTAGTCAAGGATCTTAAACAATCAAATAAATTGACCCCAATGAAACTTAAGCAGAAGAATGCAAAATTAGTTAAGGCTCAAGCAACTCAACACATATTGATCACTCGTCATAAGGCCTTACAAAGTAGAGCAACCCATCACTCACACAATCACATCACTAAGGGTGGATCATTAATTTTTAATGTTCTTTTGCTAGACCACAAATTTGGCTCAAGGCCTTTGTAGTTTTCATGCTATGGATTTGGTCTCATAGGTTATTTTGGCCTTCCACAAACATTACTATGATTATCATTTGTTTTCTCTCTCTCTCTCTCTCTCTCTCTCTCTCTCTCTCTCTCTCTCTCTCTCTCTCTCTCTCTCTCTCTCTCTCTCTCTCTCTCGTGAGTGAGTGAGTGAGCGAGTGGAATAGATAGTTTTCTTCCTTTTATTTTTTTAAAGAAAGTTTTGAGACCAAGCAGAAACATCATCTAGATAATAAGGGCCAAGTTAATAACCCATTCAAATGCATTTTGCAACTACATTTCATATTCAATGTAATTTGAATCGTATTCTAAATGAGGCAAAATGTCATAAGAGACCGAAAAGCTACTTTGTTTTCATGATTCCTAAGGAGCGCAAACCTTCAAAGTGGCAAGCACTAGTCTTAGCACGGGAGATTTTGGGAAGAAGGGGGATTGGTGGGTGAGGGGGATGGTACTGCCATTTTAATTGAAGTGATATCATTTTCAACATCTTAAATAAGACACACTAGCACTTTTTTCTTCTCACTTCTCCTAGACACGTCATTTGAACTCATTCACATTGTAATTAGGGGGTGGGGATTCTTTGTTCTCTTATGCTTTATTACCTTGCATGTTAAAGAATCATGCCTTACACAACATATGAATGAATTATGAGTTCTTTAACACACATGATATAGTTTTGAAGAAGGGTATGAAACATTACATGCCTACCATTTTTTCTATTTTGGGACTCATGTAGGCTATTTGGATATTGCATGTTCGTGAGGGGGGGAGGAAACATGCACTTGTGTTGAACTTGGCAACATTTAAGTTAATATTCCATGACATGGTATTGAGTGATGTTGGCTGTTTGGATGCAATGTCAATTTAAGTTTGCTAAGGGACAAGTTTGGATTGGCTGGGCTTGCACTTATTTATGTGGAGTAGTTTATAGATGTATTGTTGTCAATGTCTCTCAGTGCACATGTTTTTGTTAGCTTTTGTTTAGAAAAAAGGTTGTGTGTGTGTGTGTGTGTGTGTGTCTCTGTATTGATTACATGAATTTCTCATTTTATTCTAAGAATATTATTGACTAAGCTAAAGAGGGCCTTGACTCAAGAAGTATCACTAAGGTGTACCCCCTTGACAAACTATAAATGTAAATAATAGAGTAAACTACCATAGCGCAAGGTATAAAAACTCAAGAAGTATCACTAAAGTCTACCCATGGAAAGCTACAAATGTAAAAGAAGAGTAAAACTACCATAACACGACATATAAAACTACCATAGCATAACATATAATACTACTATAGCACAACATATAAAACTACCATAGCATAACATATAATACTACTATAGCACAAGGTATAAAAACCTCGGTCTTTTTCTCCTGTCTCATTTAGGGGCTATTCTTGTGTCACCTAGTGGCCATGGAAAGCTACAAATGTAAAATAATAGAGTAAAACTACCATAACATGATATATAAAACTACCATAGCACAATGTATAAAACTACTATAGCACAAGGTATAAAACCTCTGGATTTTTCTCATCTCTCATTTAGGGGCTATTCTTGTGTCACCCTAGTGGCACAAGAATAACATGATATATAAAACTACCATAACATGATATATAAAACTACCATAGCACAATGTATAAAACTACTATAGCACAAAGTATAAAACCTCTGGATTTTTCTCATCTCTCATTTAGGGGCTATTCTTGTGTCACCCTAGTGGCCATCAAGAGTTGGCCTAACCACACAGGTGCAAGACTGGCCTCATAAATGTGTGAGTTAGATTGGCCACACCAGAGCGGCCTTTCTTAGTGTGATGAGATAGGAGACAATTGTCCATTGCTATTAAAACCAAGAAAAACCAATGCTAAAAGGTGAAAGACTGACGTGGCACAACCATTCCAAGTCTCGAGCTTTTTGAGCATGTGAAATGAGCCCATGCAAGTGGAGTGTGGGAAGAGCCTTTTAGCCTTATGAGAGCTAGAGGTTTTCCTTTCAAAATCCACATTAATTGTACCAGCAGTGCGGTAGAGCAATCGGTGAAGCGTGTGTGTGTTTGGGGTAAGGTCTCGTGATCAAGTCTTACTTCCAGCTCTCATCACAAAAAAAAAAAAAATCCACATTAATTATGCAAGCTAGAGGTTTTCCTTTCAAAATCCACATTAACTATGGAAGCTTTTCCATTTATGATCTTACAAGATTACATACATGATCATACATGTAGTAATAGTAAACAGCAGTCAAGTCGTGAAGTGCCATGGAGGGCAATCGTGCGTTGAGGGAATCTCCCGGCCAGTCCACGTCAGCGGCCTTGTAGGACGAGTGTAGGTGAAGGACAGTTGTCAGTGTCCCATTTGATGGTAGCGATGGTGTGTCATCCTGAACAAAGGGGACGAAAAGTTGTCAGAGTGTCCAAGCCAGCCTGCATGCGTGGCAGCCTTGTCGGAACCGCACATGCCTCAAAAGAAACTTATGACTTGTAAAGTCCTAAGGTTAAGGGCAAAAATGTCCCATCGACTCATGGGTCATCCATCCCGGACGCTTTTGGCAAAAGCCCGAGCTTTTACAGAAGAGCATTCATTGTGTGCGCGGCTTTTGTAGCTACTCCACTTGGCATTACATAAGGTTAACAATGAACATGGTGAAACTTTGCCCCATAGGAAGAGTGAGGGTTTGGGGGACAATAGCCCATAGGAAGAGTGAGGGGGTGGGGGACAATAGCCCACAGGAAGAGTGAGGGCCAATAGCCCACAGGAAGCCCTCCCTGCCGCCGACGACTCGAGTTCTCATCAGGCTCATCCCTCCCCCCCCACTCCACCAAGGGGTGTCTTACAAAGGGTAATCATCACGATTAAAAAAAAATCAATTCTTGAGTCATCAGTCATGGGTTATGGTGAAGAGTGACGCCTATCAAAGAATTAGCATGACAACCTCAATCATAGTTGCTTACATAATTATATACCTTAGGTGTTTGCTATGATTCAATACATGTTAGGTGTTTGTTGTGAGCCAATATAAAAAGTGTCAAATGTGAGCATAAGCCAATACATAACACTTGATACAAATGTGAGCATACACATAATATAAACCATATATAAAACCTTAACCATGAAGAAGACAAAAATCATCACAATCAAACATGAGTAAACACAAATTAAAAGCTTATCATCTCAACCTTTCAACAAAAAAACAAAAGCCTCAAGCCTTTAGAGTCCAACACACAAAAACACTTATAACCCCACCCTATCCAAATTGAATAAACCAAGTGGGACAATCCCACCCTACCGAAGAGTATAATGTTGTTAAGAAATCACATGCATTTGCCATTTATTAATGACTTAGCATAATTTTTTAGATAAATATTGCATTCATATCATAGACTCATGCTACTGATATTGGTCTTTACGTGCTATGACCAATGTTTCTAAAAAATCTAAAATCAATAATTGGATTGAGCGAAGACTAACTATTGATTATTATTGGCCTCTTGCTGTCTCCCTCTCCTTGTCTCCTCTCTTCATCACTTCCTTTTGATGCAGTCTTGACGTGCCTATTTCTTGAAGCATGTGGATAGCTTATAAAGAAAGATAAGATTTCCAGTAACCACACATTGTAATTTTTGGACCTATAATATTGAGGTTTGAGGGTTAGGAAAGACTTTCCAAATTTATCATAATTATTTTCATTATAAAAACTACTCTACATACTAAAAACATATTTATTTTAATAAAGAACATTCTACATGGAATTTCTTAGAGGGCCCAAATATGATCTCAAAATGCCCCTAAGGTGAAGTGGTAAGGATTTTGGCTGTAGGAGGTCCTTGAGTCTTGGCATCATTATTGAGATTTTTCTATTCCTTCAATTGTTCTCGGGAATCTTTCGAGGGAGGCCCATGAGCAACTACTTTGGCTATAGCCAAATGAAAATGTTGTCCTCATAGTATCCCTATGCTTATAGCAATTTTTTTTGATTCCGACCGTTGTTGAGTAGTATACTTAATATGTGGTCATATATTTTGCTTTGGATTTTACCCTTGCTTTTGATTCTCTTTTTTCATCTTATTAGCTTTTCTAAAAAATGGGGATCTCAAGTTAATGTTCCCTTTAAAGTATCCCTAGGTGGTGAATAGATTCTTTAACACCCACCACCACTGGTATAACCGTCATTGGTATAATAATATTGAGGCACATTTTGTAGTGGGCAAGGCCTACTTTTGAGGAGGTGTGAGAAGTGAATGCTTTAGAGGTTATGAAGATTGTTAGATTGCAAACATAGAGGCTTACAACAAGAAGTGGCGAAGCTTTGAGTTTAAGTCCTTAAGATGTAGACACTCTTTTACTTGATGGTGAAGTTTGGTGTTGATGTGGTTGTGAACTAGAGGCTTTATTATTTAGGGAGACTGTTGAGGATGAGAATGTGTCTTAAAGTGTTAAGGGTAATTGCTGACAATGCTATTTTGTTTAGGAGGGTGTCATTCAAGATTGTTAAGGGTAATTGTTGACAATACTATTTTGTTTAGAAGGGTGGCATTCAGGATTCATACTCAAGTTGGTTCCACTTACACACATAGAAGCCCTTCTAACTCTTTCATATGGAGCTTCATCGTTATTGTGTGCACTCAAGCCAATAGATTGTATATTGGATGTTGTGCCTTGGTCCACTCAACACATGTGAAATGGATCTAGAGCAAAATATGGAATTAAACACATCAAAGCAAGAATCTAGCATCCATTAATCATGAGATTAGTGATCCAATGGCTCATCACATGAATATACAAAAGAGAGAGAAAATCTATAAGTGCATGTAGCAAGAGAAGATGCACAAATAGCCTAAGTGTGTTTAACCTCTCACCAAGAGGATGACCATGGAAGGCCATATCTCCATAGATGGAGCCCAAAGGTACAAGATGACCAAAATTAGTAAAAGTGTCAAAAGGTCCTACCCAAAGTACCCCAAGCCCTATTTATAGTCACTATCTCCTTTTGCCCATGGGCCCCTATGTACATGTGGAAATCAAGCTCTATGGTTCATGACAAACCATCCCTTCCCAAAGATTTTGTCCTCAAAATCATACAAGATATTTACAATTGAATCGCAATCTCAATGTAAACCCATGGGAAGTAGAGAGGTCTTCAAAAATGCGCCTCGAATACATTTGGAATAGGGAAACCAAATGTAGTGAAGCCGACAAACTCCTTCTCCAAAAATAGCATGTAGGACTGTTATGGCAGCCATGTTGTCGATGAAGCTTCCCTTGAAATTCTTCATAGAACTTCCATAAAAATGAGCTGCAAATGATGCGTAGCCACACCCAAAAGAGTCCCACATATTTGTCATCAAACCAAATGATCTTCCAAGTGTCTTAGAGTAGATTGGTAACCCCAACAATAGATCCCACCAAAGCTGTCCAGAAATTACAGCACATATAAAACCTCATGATATGCCCATTCTTCACAATATAATCATGCCACTTGATCAAGGAATACTTCCATCAAGTAAACCATGTTGTTGAACATACTCCATTGATTGCCAAGTAGCCTCATCTATGGGCAAGCGCTTCCATTTCACAAGGAATTCATCAATGTTCCGGTTCTTCAAAACCCTTGTCCTCTTGTCCACAATCCTCTCCGGCTCATAGATAATCTCCCCTTCTTCATCCATCGGTGGTAACTCTTCAATCTCTTGAGGAAGAGAGCCCACAAACCTCTTAAGGTTGGATACATGAAACACATTATGAATCCTTGTAGAAGGAGGTAGGTCAAGCTTATAAGCCAAATCTCCCACTTTCTTGACTACCAAATATGGTCCATAGTATCTATGTGCCAACTTGGAATTGGAAGACCCTTTGAGAATATTGTGATGGCTCTTAGGAAGCTTGAGCAACACATAATCACCTTCCTTGAACTCCATTTTGCGTCTATGCTCATCCGCATTTGCCTTCATGACTTCTTGTGCCTTCTTCATATTATCCTTGCATAATTGAAGAAGCTGTCTCATCCTTTCCAACTCTTCCTTGGCTAAAGGATTAACCATTTTATCCTCATGGAAGGCAATAGATGGCACATGCACTTGATACCCATAAAGAGCCTCGAAGGGTGACATCCCAATACTCAAATGCTTGCTTGAATTATGACAAAATTCAGCAAGGTAAAGCCATTCATCCCATGATGCTTGCATGTCATGATAATAGTGTCTCAAGTACACTTCGAGCCATTTGTTTGTGCACTCCGTTTGCCCATCCGTTTGAGGGTGATAGGCTGTAGAAGGAGTGATTTGAGTCCCCAAGTTCTCATACAATGTCCTCCAAAAAGTGCCCATGAACTTGGTATCTCTATCACAAACTATGTTGAGTGGTAAACCATGTATCTTGAATACATGCTCCATAAATTGCTTGGCAATGTGAGAGGCCCCATAAGTAGTCTTGGAAGCAATAAAATGAGCTGATTTGGTGAGTCTATCCACCACCACAAATACTTGATCCCATCCATGCTTCGTCTTTGGCAAGCCCGTGATGAAGTCCATGGAAATGTGAGTCCATTTTCCATCCGGAATAGGCAAAGGATGAAGTAAACCACTTGGCAATTGGTGACTATCCTTATTCCTTTGGCATGACACACATTCCAAAACAAACTTCTTGACATCCCTCCACATGCCTTTCCAATAAAAGCTTTTGCTCACTTTGTCAAATGTCTTGAGAACACCAAGATGACCCGAAAGCGGTGAAGAATGCATCTCATAAAGCACCTTGGGAATGTAGGATGAAGTTGGAACCAAATACACCTTATCCTTGTGCCATAGTAGACCATTCCGAAGCTTATAATGAGGAAATTCTTCTCCATCTCCTTGCTGTAATTTTCTGTAAATATGGGCAGCACTCTCATTGACAAGATACTCCTCTTGTATCCCTTTTATCCATTCACTATACACTTCCATAATTGATGTCAAGGTGCAAGCCCACATTCTAGACAATGCGTCCGCTACTACATTGTCCTTTCCCGGAGTATAGGATATCTCAAAGTCATATCCTTGAAGCGTAGCCAACCATCTCTTTTGCTTGGGAGAAAGATTGGGTTGAGAGAGGAAAAATTTCAGCACCCTATGATCACTTCTCACCTTGAAATGAGCACCATAAAGATAGTGATGCCATTTCTTGATTGCATGAAGTATAGCCAACATCTCTTGTTCATACACATGCAATTCCATCTCCTTCTCGGAAAGCTTCCTACTCTCAAATGCAATGACACCATGCTCTTGATACAAAACTGCCCCAAGACCTCTTCCACTTGCATCCGCTCTCACATAGAATGTCTTTGAGAAATCCGGACAAACAAGAATAGGAGCTGATGTAAGTAAAGCCTTGAGCTCATTGAAACTCTTGTCGGCAATGGCATCCCAAGAGAAAGCTTCCCTCTTAAGTAGATCGGTAAGAGGTGCCGCAATTGATGCATAGTGCTCCATAAATCTTCTATAGAAAGAAGATAGACCCAAAAATCCTCTCAATTGAGTTGTATTAGTAGGGATTGGCCAATCTTTGACACATGCCACCTTCTTTGGATCAGCCCTAATGCCATTTTCTCCCACCAAGTGTCCAAGGTATTCAACCTCATTCACCATGAAAGTGCACTTTGTCTCCTTTGCAAACAATCTATGCTTCCTCATGACTTCAAAAACTTGCTTCACATGTACCAAATGCTCTTCTTTGCTCTTGCTATAGATCAATATGTCATCAAAGAACACAAGTACAAATTTGAACAAGAAAGGAGCCAACACTCTATTCATGAGTGCTTGGAAGGTGGCCGGGGCATTCGTGAGACCAAAAGGCATAACCATGAAATGAAACAATCCTCTTTCGGTCCTAAATGCCGTCTTCTCTTCATCACCCTCCTTCATCCTTATTTGATGGTATCCCGATCTCAAGTCAATCTTGGTGAATAACTTTGCCCCTTTTAGCTCATCAAGAAGATCATCGATGCGAGGTATGGGGTATCTATTCTTGATGGTTACCTTATTCAAATCACGGTAATCTATGCACATACGAAAAGAACCATCCTTCTTCTTCACCAATAGAACGGGAGATGCAAACGGCGATTGTGAGGGTTGAATGAGACCCATGGAAAGCAATTCTTGTACTTGCTTTGCCACTTCTTCCCTTTCCACCTTTGACAACCGGTAAGGAGGTTTGTTCACAACCTTTGCATTCGGCTCAAGTACAATGGCATGGTCAATTTCCCTCTTTGGTGGCAAACTCTTTGGCACTTGGAAAATGTCCTCATAATCCTTGAGAAGAGCTGCCATATCCTTGTCTATGTGCTGTCCATTGCTATCCATCCCTTCTTGAGTGACATGCAACACATAGATTGTACCAATAGTTTTGAGTTCCTTCTTGAGTCTCTTTGGAGTGATCAAAGAAAGCTCTTTTGGTGTATTTCCAGCCAATACCACAAGCTGTCCATCATGTGAAAAGCTCATAACACCTTGTTGAAGGTTCATGTGAAAATCACCAAGAGAAGCCAACCAATCACATCCCATAATCACATCAATGGGCCCCATGTCCAATACTACCAAGTCACGTTCCCAAGCATATGAAGACGATAAACTCACTCTTGTTGAAGGGCAAAACAAATTGGCTTTTTCATTCTCTCCATTTGCCACTTGTACTTGGAAGGTTATGGGTAGCTCCGTCGGAGATAGTTTGAGAGAGTTGAGGGATTTGGAGTTAACAAAACTATGAGTACTCCCTGAATCCACCAAGATGTGTGCAACTCTCCCATTAATGGTGCCCACCAACCTCAAGGTGTTCGGACTCTTGCAACCCGCCAAAAGCTCTTGTGAAATGGAACATACATGGGCTGCATTTTTTGCATTTCCTGCATCTTTTAGCATATTGTCCCTCAAAATGCATGCATGATCCCTTCCACCGGGGTCGAAAGGAAACTCATCCTCTTCTTTGACAAAAGAATGACCCTCCGAGTCTTCTTCATGTGTCTCCTCCCTGGAATCTTCAAACTCTTCCACCTCATGAGATGACTTGGAATCGTCATCCTCATCCATAATGATCATAGTAGCCACCACTTTCTTTGATTTGCAAATGTGCCCGGGTGACCACTTCTCTTTGCATTTAAAACATAGGCCTTTGCTCCTCAATTCCTCAATCTTAGGATCATCCATCCGTTGAGTCTTCTTGAATGGTTGAGGAGGCTTCTTGACAAACCCATTGCTCTTCTTAGCATCATTATGAACTCCACTTGTGGACTGTCCACTTCCAAAAGATGTATGGAATTTGGAAGTGTAAGTGGATGTAGAAGAAGGTAGACTTTTTCCCACATTTAAAGAAGTGTGAAATGGCTTATGAAAAGGTACATTGGGCTGAACCCTCTTATACTTTGGCTCATATAGCTCCGCCAATCTCATAGCCTCTTTGATAGTGCTTGGTCTTTGTGCCGAGACATCCGCTTTGATGTATGAATCTAGACCATGCACAAACTTCTTCAATCGCATACCTTCATTGAGTCCATCCACAAACATAGAGAGCTTCATGAACCTCTTGATGTACTCCCTAACCGACATGCCCTTTTGTGTGAGTTCATACCATTCTTCATGGTATCGGTCAAGAACCAAAGGCGACACAAATGTCAAATTCATTTCATGCTTGAGTTCTTCCCAAGTATGTGGCATAACTCCTTCCTTGAGCATATGTCTCCACCATTGATGTGCATAGTCTTCCAAATGCAAGGATGCAAAATGCACTTTATCCCTTTCATTCTTCGGATAGAGCTGAAAGTATGTATCCAACTTATTCATCCATTCTTCCAACTCATGTGGGGCTGAACCATCACCCTTGAACTTAGAGAGTGAAATCTTGTCCTTTACATCCTTTGACACGGTTGACGATGCATTCTCATGATGGCGTGAGGGCTTGTGCTTTTGCATTTGCACAAAAGATCCAAGGAATTGTGCAAAGTCCTTGTACTCCCTCTTGAGGAAATTTGGCATTTCCATCCACCTATCATAAGCTTCTCTTTGTCTCTCAATGAATGACATATGTTCCCAATCAAGCTCAACCACATCATCCATATCATACACCTCCTCTTCAAGCATGGAGAACTGATTTGCTTTGGGTTTCAAAGGTACTCTCCTCGGATCCCCAAAATTTGACTCCTCATGTCTGAATGGAGGTGCATGTTGCTTTCCATCCAATTGAGAAGAACCCGCTTGGAATGTAGTAGGCTTCATCTCCCGCATAGAAGGCCTCTTAGCATCCGCCATGAATCCAAAAGTGACATTCTTGGTGGAATGCTCATGTGTTACCTTGGGAGAAACCTCTTGTACCATGGGTAGCTTGCCTTCCCTATGGCCTTCAAAAGCTGTCCCAAATTGCTTGCCTTCATGTAAAGCACCATGACCACTATCATAGGAAGGTTGGCTCATTGGCCGAGCGACCCTCTCTTCCAAAACTTCCATCCTTGTAGCCATAGTGTCAAGCCTACCATTGACTTCCACCCTTGTAGCCATCGTGTCCATCTTAGCGTTCATTTCCATCAGCATTTGCATGATCGACTCGATGGGGATGGTATGCGAAGATTGTGGGGTGTGCTTATGGGCACTTCCGACATTCAACTCCTCATTCCTTTCTCTTGAAGTATGCCCAAAAGTATCCCCTTCTCTTGAAGTGTGCCCAAGAGTATCCTCCGGAGCATCCAAAATTCCTTGTTCCATCATTGCCTCTTCATCTTCTACCTCTTCGGAAGCCAAAGTGTTGCGCCTCGGTCGCCCTTTTGGCTTCGGCCCCATGGAAACCTTCGGTTTTAGAAATTTGGCTCTAAATTGAGGTAGGGATGTCCGATTGAAGTGATCTAAAGCTTGTTGGAGAGCTAATGAAGTGTACTAGACCACTATGTAAAGACTTGTAAGAGATGAGGTGTGCTACTATTCTCTGTTTTAGGGTTTACAGGGTTATAGGCTGAAACGGTATTTTGGGTATAACTTGAGCTAGGAATATCCAAATGCAAAACTTTTTAGCTCAAATCGAAGCCCTCGATGAGTACTACAAGCCTATGTAAGTAGATTTAGAAGACCTTCAAACCCCTGTGACTGAATTAGGGTTTACTGTTTCTGCAAAAACCCTAAATTCTACCCTAAAGAGATATCGAAACGCGGAGGTTAAGGGCTTGTTGGGTAGCTCTAAGGAAGCACTAAGAGCTCATATGGTCCCTTTTAAGTCAGTCCAAAAGGGTTGGGACTGAATTAGGGTTTTTGGAAACCTGCAGATTCTTGCCAAAGTGACCCTTTTTGTGCCCAATTGATCCTTGTTTGCTCCCAAACCAATGTCAATACCTTCCGCACCTCATTGGCATCCCAAGGTCTGCAAATTATGCTTCACCAACCTCAATTGCCCATGCATAACCAGAATTTTGAGAAAATTTCGACATAGTCTCCTTTGTCTTTGGAGCTAAATCTCAATATTTCTCAAATAGCAATGCAATAAAAATTCCACAATCTTCTTATCAAATTCAATTTACTGCATAGCATGTGCCTCATTGCATCATCAAAAAGGCATCCCAATCCTTGCAATTCCAAGCATATGCATCACCAAAAAGGCATAGCAATCCTTGCAATCCCAAGCATATGCATGAACCAAGAGAGTGATCGTTTGAAGAGGATTGTCGGTGTAGCGCGTCGAAGCTTGCCGATCTCCCGGCCAAGCTCTTCCCACCCTCGTACCTAGTTCGAATCAAGGCACGAGTTGAGGCCAAGTCTTCACCACCAAACCTAATCCTCCACCGTACCGCTTTCCCAAGGCAATCACGGCACGGTAGATTCAAGTCATGCTCTACCCACGGGCCTCTCCACCAACACCCGGGGTACCCTCACCACATACCTAGTTTCTAGAAATTTGACGTGAGTGTAAACAATCGTGAGGTGTATGTAACTTGAATCTCAAAATGAGGTGAATGTAATGGGGGGAATCACCTACAAGGATGTGGCATGACTCATGCCATTTACAATATACTCATGAACCATGATGCATGAACTCATGCTTATCCTCATAGCTCCAAGTGTCCACCATTCATCCACAAATCCAACATCAATCATCAACAAGCACAAATCAAGTAATACCATAAACCAATGGTATCAAAATCCACTTGGTATCAATCCCATGAGCATTGCTTATAAGTAATTGGCATCAAATGGCATCCAAGGGCATCCATTGCATTTGAATGTAGTATTGCCAATTGATTCCAATCATCAATCAAGCTTTTCCAATGCTCACTAGCATCATTCCCATGCATAGAAGCATCATGCTCATGGCAAAAGCCTTCATATTATGAACCGACATCCATTCCATGTATGGGGTTCAATCAATGCATCAAGGCAAATGCATTCCCTCTTCCATTTATGCATAGATTCGTCAATTAATGTTCCATGTGTCTCTCCAATGGCCCATTGCATCCAAATGAGTGTGATTAACAAGAAATGTGAGCAATGAGAGTATGTAACCACTTTCCAAATGATTATGAGTTATGTATGAGTGTTGAATTTCTGTAAATTAAGGTTTCTCTCATGAATAACCCTAATAGACCATGGCATGAAGAATAATCACCATTGCTTGAGGAAATGGTCATAGCAACTCACCAATGGCATGCCGGAAGCTTCAATGGTTGGAAATTTGCTTGATGGAGCATTCAATTAGTCCAATGCTTGAAGATTTCCCTCTTCTTGATGATTGTTGTGGGCTGCTCATACCTCCTCTTCTCCCTCTCCAATAGCCATGAAAAACTCTCCAAAATCCACCAAAAAGAGGCCAAACACCTTAGCTAACAACCAAATGGTATGGAATGGCATGGAATGGAGCCATCTCTTGTGAATATTGGCCGTGAGGAAGCGTGGGAAAAAAAACGCAGCTATGCCCATCCTCATGAGTAGAAAAGCACAAAATCAACTCCAATGTTAGCTCTCAATAGCCATAGCATACACTTGCAGCCATTTAGAGTGAGTGGGGATGGATAATGGTGAGCTATGTGAGAGAGATTAGGGTTTGGAGCAAAGGAAAGGAAGAGGGAAAAAAATTTCAGAAATTTTCAGAAATTTGCATGTAAATTGGTACTCTATGTGTTCCTCTCCTCAAGCTCAACAAAAGCCCTAGCAAATGGAAGCAAAACGGGGCAAATAGGAGAAGTAATGGCTATGGGAAGCTTGGAAAAGAAGCACAAAAGATAAACATGATTAACAGAGAGATTAAAAGATGATTAATTCAAATTTTCCCCAATTTTTGTACCCCGCCCCAAAAATTTGGTCCAGAGTGCCCAAATTAGGTCCAAATGAGCTAAATCTCCATGAAATCACATGAAATCACATGAAATGATGCTTCCCCTCCACTAATCTCCAAAGATTAAGCAAAAATTAAGCAAGATTAAGCCAAAACTCCAAGAAATCAAGAGAAAATTCAGAAAATTATCAAGAAAATGACTAATCTCATGCCCAAAACCTTGAAAATGGATCAAAATCAAGGCTCTGATACCAAATGAAATGGATCTAGAGCAAAATATGGAATTAAACACATCAAAGCAAGAATCTAGCATCCATTAATCATGAGATTAGTGATCCAATGGCTCATCACATGAATATACAAAAGAGAGAGAAAATCTATAAGTGCATGTAGCAAGAGAAGATGCACAAATAGCCTAAGTGTGTTTAACCTCTCACCAAGAGGATGACCATGGAAGGCCATATCTCCATAGATGGAGCCCAAAGGTACAAGATGACCAAAATTAGTAAAAGTGTCAAAAGGTCCTACCCAAAGTACCCCAAGCCCTATTTATAGTCACTATCTCCTTTTGCCCATGGGCCCCTATGTACATGTGGAAATCAAGCTCTATGGTTCATGACAACATGGATGATATGGAGGCACATGGATGTAACTATAGATAGAATCAATAGATCTTTGAAAGGATTCGAGTAATAGCAAGTAGCCTTTATTTTTGTAAGAACAACAAAATATATTCCTAAATGGGGTATTGAGGCCCTAGACAAAGGAAACTTATGGAAACTAAAATAAGAACTGAAAATTTGGTTATACTAAACGCATTGGAATGTCTATTGGTGGTGATACTAGCATAAGAATTTTTTATGAGATGGGTGAAACATCAACTCTATTGCTAAGGGATTCTTGGATATGGAAAGAGTTGTAGAAACATTAAAAACATGAGAAGAATAGTCATAGCAGAGACTCCACTAGTGACAAAGAAAAGAAGCAGGAGAATTCATAATCTAGTATTCTATCTTTATGTTGTGATAGCCATAATGGGGTTTATATATTAGCAATGGATGTTTTCTAGTGTCAACAATGATTGCAATAGGAAGAAACATATATGCAACCCCTGGAGCAAGTGTTACTTCCTAAACCACACCTTTTGTGCCAATGTCACTATTCTACGAGAATGCATGGAGGTTGGTATGTTCCAAGAATTCCTAGAACTACACATTTTGCACTTTGTGACACTACTCTATGTAATGCTTGGAGGTGGGTATGTTCCAACCCACCAAGCTCTCCAAGTGCAATCATTGGTTACATCAGACATGCTGAGATTTTTAATAGGAAGGGGTTTGGCCAGAGAATTTAGAAGAGAATCATGAACAAATCAAGGCATCTCAAGTGACTAAGTTGATTCCCAAATTTTATGGAGGAGACAACATTTGGAAACCTTTACTCAAGTATCTAAAACCTATGGTAATATTGATAGCTCGACAAAAGTTAGATCATTTGTCCTCATAATGAAAGGTAGAGAAGATAAGTGTTTAGGAGCTCTAAGAATTGAGGAGAAGGTCAATTTTGAAATTATATTAAAAGAAGCGTTCATGCTTGGAATTTCTTGAATAGGAGAAAATCCAACCTTAGAGTGTGATAACTCAATTAAGTAATATTACTCAGAATGAAATTGAAATAGTAAGAGAGTTTGTAGCTCATATGAAACATCTCAATTAGAGATGTGAGTCAAGAGAAAGGATGAGTATTGTTAAAATTGTAGATGAGATCACGTGATTCTAGTCTACATGATCATGTATGATCATGTGATTCTAGTCTACATGATCATGTATGATCATGTGATTCTAGTCCACATGGTCATGTATGATCATGTATGATCATGTGATCCTAGTCTACATGATCAATGTGACTGTGAGTGGTTTGTTGAGCTAGGAAGTGACATGTCATTTGACCATTTGTTGGTTGGATGATAACATGATGGATAAAATGGGGAATCATTAAGAGAAGGCCCCCTCAATGATATTGAAGTCTACCCATGCAACCAATCCCCAATACCCAAGGATCTTACTTTGATGTCTGTTGTTGATGATAACATGATGGATAAAATGGGGAATCATTCTAAAGAGAAGGCCCCCTCAATGATATTGAAGGCTACCCATGCAACCAATCTCCAATACTCAAGGATCTTACTTTGATAACCTAAGTGCAGATCTATTAGAGAATATGGGACATAAGATAAGGCAGGTGATATTGTAGGCAGTACTCATTTGTGTCCTTATCCGCATGAGATCTAATGTGGTGTGTGATTTGCACCCCAAAATCACACAAGTTAAAAATGTCCCCATTTAAGTCTAAGATCGAATTTGTATTATGCACATGTAATATAATCAATATTATGGCCCATTTCTACTCCCTCTAAAGAACTGTCAACCATTCACTTAGGGAAGGAAATAGGCTACAACCATCATGGACCTTGCTTTTGAGCTCAGTATCTCCATAGCCTCCAAGCTCCACCAGTGGCTTCTAGCTCCACTCTTCCAAGCCTCACTTCTTGCCCATCACCACAAGAAGCTATGGCACTACCTTGTAAGGACACACCTCTCTTACAAAGCATAAAGAGGCACATGTACTAAGAACAATAAGTCAATCCTCTCTCTCTCTCTCTCTCTCTCTCTCTCTCTCTCTCTCACACACACACACACACACACACACACACACACACACACACACAAGAGCAAAGAATACACAAGAGGTCAATTAGCATAAAGGGGGATTGTATCTTTGCATTATATAAAAAATGACTTATATACAATTGGTCCTTATTCAGACTTGGGAACCCAAAACTTAAATAACCAACCAGGTACATAGACATGGCCAACTTTTCTCATAAAGATTACAATGTTTAAAGTGCATTTTCATGGCACCACTTATTGATTGCTAACTCTCTTGGTGGTGGAGAATGCTTTGTTAGTAACCAAATGGGGTGAACATCCCTCCTTAATTGATATTTAGGTTCCTTAACTTGTTTAGGCATAAATTCCCTATCACTCAGCTTGTGATTCCTTCATGATTATGGATGTGGAGTCCAAAAAAATTTATCTACTTTGTCTTCAAATGCAATGTGCATGTGAGGTAGGCACCGAAGAAAACAATAGATATACATCATTATCTCTTCACCTGGTCCTATGTCCATGTCAAAGCATAAAATATCTAGATTGTAACTCTCCACTCCTTTTCTTTGGTCAAGAAGTACCATGATTACCTTTATGAATCTGCATGCTGCTATATTTACTAGATCAGTGTTATGTGTAAGGATTTGATCCATGATAAAATCTCGGGGGGTTCACCTAAAAATATGTAAGTATACCATGCGAGTTTAAATGAAGGGTTTTTCTAATTCAAAATTTTAAGGCAAATTTACAGAAATACATTTACAGAAGGGGTTTTTTTAATCGATTTTGAAAAAAACCCCGTAAGTCCATAAAGAAAAAGGGGTCATTTTATTCATAAAAAATTCACAAGTAAGGGGTTTTTTAAATACCCCTTGAATGCATGTGATATGTAGGGTTTCTTAGTAGTGCACCCCTCGAGGATAAAAAATGTTACCTTTGTGAGCTTTTACTGAATCAAAGGTTACACACTATATGGGAATCTCTCCTCTTTTATCTTCCACAAATGCCTCTGAAGTGAACATTCTTTCCATTGGCATGTAGGTTGGGTCCACAAATACCACTGAAGTGAACATTCTTTGCATTGACATGTAGGTTGGGTCCACTCGTAGAGAGGAGGTGCATACCTCCTCTTTTCTCTTCCGCAAATGCCGGTGAAGTGTAGGTTGGGTCCACTCATAGAGTGGAGGTGCATACCTCCTCTTTTCTCTTTGCCGCAAATGCCGATGAAGTGAACCTTATTTACATTGGCATGTACGTTGATCTTTCCACCAGAGTGACTGCACTCAAAAATCCTCCAACCTTTGGGTTATCATCATACATATATTTTGTAATATCCCTCTCCTTGTCTCTAGATTGGGTTTTGGTGTCGCGATCTTCTGTAGATGTAGACTATCATAATGCGACCACCTAGATCTCTAGTATGTTTTGTAGTTGGGGTTTGGAATTCTTTGTGCTCTTTGCTTTATTTTTCCATAAAGTTTCCTCCTGTACCATTTGCATTGGCTCCTCCCACTCTAGCATTAGTGCTCGGAGTGGGTAAGGTACATACTTTGGTCTTTAGGGAAATTTGGCTTTACAAGAGGATTTATCACTCAAATCGCGTCTTTATATTCTTCCACCAGAGGAATCTCTTGTAAAACATCATGAGACTCATAAAATTACAAGCATGTCTTGTAAGAATAACTTAGTTGAAGGTTTTGCAAATAGTAGGCTCCTTTATCGGTAACTCCTTGGAGGTGAGAGTGTAAGTGTGAAATTCTATATAAATAGGAGAATGAGAGATGTTAGTATTGTGGACAACATTAATGTTACTCCTATTATGGTGTGGGGGTGTGATGGTGATAATTTTAAAGTTAGAGGGTGGTTAATTGGCGATGTATAATGATTCCCGTTGTGGAGGTGGATGATTTGTTGTGCTTATTAATTTATCCATTTTTTGAATATTTAATTTTTGTGCTTATTAATTTATCCATTTCCTCAATATATAGATTGATATTCTATATGCTTGATAGAGAAACCATTAAGTACAGATATTAGCATGGCTTCTAGATCCTCCACCTCTAGATTCTTGGAATAATCTTCAGTGTTTATGTAATCGGAGTGCTCTATTTCTTTTTGTTAATTCTTCATTGTTATATCAGTATTGGGAATTTCTATTGTGTGTAAGTCCTTAAGGCAAATAGGGCACAATATGCGGAGGGTGTGTCACTTGTGAAGGTTATCTTTTGCACTTTTGCCACTCTTTTAGCTTTTTCCTTGTCTCCTTCCCTGTTGTGCTTCTGGAAGTGATGTATTCTACTTCTAAGGTAGATGGCATTATGGGGGTAGGCATTGGCATACTTTGTTGTTATGCCCTTAACATGAATTGTAACCCTTACTTTTGTTATGTCTTCCTCCAATCTTTCTTCACCTTTGGGCGACTTTGGTTTTACTCTTCAAAAATTGTCTATCCTATTATGGTGGTAGTGGGTGTTGTTTTTTACGTCCTCTATTTCTTGTGTTTTGGATGTGTTTGCTTCAACTTCAAACATCTTTGGCTCTTTAGTACGTGGTGCTGATCTTGTGTTGTTACCTTCCCCTATGGCCGCCCTTTTTCTTCTCCCGTCGAAGTTTCTCGTCCTTTCCCATGAAATGTCATCACTTCTATGTCTGTTGTGGGGTCATGCTTGTGCTTAACCATTGGGGTTGTTTGTCCATAGTAGTAGTGAGGGTGGTAGATCCTCCAATTCTTATTCTTCTTCCTCTTCTTCTACTTATGCACTTTACTGGTGTACCTTTTGGATTAAAGTGGGTTGGCCTCCTTTTGGTTTTCTTTATACACCTTTATTTTGCCTTTTGTTGGACTATCTATGCTAGAAGTTCCTTTATTTTTGTAATCATCACACTAGGCTCCTCCATGATAGCCGCCGCTATTGCCTTGTCATCAAACTTTCTAGGGTTGGTAGGCTTAGGCTCTTATTCTATTGGGAGAGGTGTCCCTATGTCTAATCATAAATCAAGTTTAGGTGTACCTTTTGCAGTTTATGGAGGTCAATGTGGTTATACACGTCCATGGGCTCCTCCATGGTAGGCTTAGGCTTTTATTCTATTGGGAGACGTGTCCCTATAATATGACTTAAGAATTTTGTGAAAAAGTAGGGGTTCACTATGGTACACCTGTGGGCTAGAAGGTATGTATTCATCTCCTTGTAGATATAATATGTCTAATCATAAATCAAGTTTAGGTGTACCTTTTGCAGTTTATAATCATTTAAAGAGCTTGTGTGTCTTGGTATATCCAGGGGTAACTAGAGTGCTTGCCTACTGTCATCTTCATGAACCATGAATTCTTTGCTTAGTTCTATCTAGCATTTTTCACTCCTCCAAACTTTGTATACTTATCATAGGACTTTACAAACTCTACACATAATTTCTAGTTGATGGTCTTTGTGTCAGCTCCTCAATGTTCTTGTTCATGTCGATTTCTTCACAAGTTGGATTCGACTTCATGATCTTCTAGTAGAAACAAGGGGCATTCGGGGAAGTGGTACTGGAAAGCCACTTTTTCCCTTGAGCTGCTGTGACTTTATGCTAGATAATTTTCTCTGATACATTCTATAGGTATGGCCCCAAATGTGTAAGCTTTTACATCTTACACATCCTATAGGTATGGCCTCAAATGTGTAAGATTGTGCAACTTGGTGTGCTTCTTCTTTCTTCTTTGCCTTCTACTTTTGGTGGGTGTGGAACAAAGCTCTTCCTCTAAGGTCAATGGGTTTGATGATATATATTTAGATTCTGAATCTTCTCTTTCCTTCTTGGGAGAAATAGATAACCAACTTAGCATAGGCTGGTAGGGGTGTTGTAATGTTCTCTAACATCTATTTGAGGTACTTCCCTAGTTTTTTTGCAGTTAGTAGGGCGCTAGATGAAGTGTATTGTGTTAGTCACGTGATTCTTTTATGTTGAGTGAAGAATGATGGTGCTAGGAAAGTGTCGGTAAGGAAGGTGTGACTAAAATAATGCATTTTGTTAGTGGTTTTGTAGTCATTAAAAACCAATGGAATTAGTCACATGGGTGCTTTTCTTGAGTTAGTCACGTGTAATTCTCTAGATAGTTTTATGATTTTAATGAGTTGCGTGTACTTGCATGTATTTAATAGGTGTATGATTGGGTGTGTGAGCTAATAATGAGAGCGTATATGAATGGTGCAAGTGAAAAACCAATGTTAGGGCGTGATTTACTATAGTAATCACATGCATGATGACTCTTCAAAATTTACGTTTTTTCTACTAGAGGTGTAATTAAGAAGTGTGGATATACATGGGTGTACTAAATGAATAAAGTCTCAAGTGCTCTGGGTGTATGTGAAAAACCATTTGGGGAAAATGATGACATGATTAGCTTACGTTAATCACATGTAAAAATAGTAATTAAAGCAGAAAGAATGTAAGATGTTAGATTTATGCGGCCTGATCTCGGGGGGTGCACTTCTTAAAAATCATATGTATCACGTGCGTTCAAGGGGCATTAAAAACTCCCTTAACTAAAATTTTCCCCCCAATAAAACCACCTCTCTTTACTTTTGAACTAACGGATTTTGTTTTTGAAGTTGAATTAAAATACCCCTCCTGTTATTGTAATCATGTTAAAATTTTTCCAAATTTTGAATTAAAATACCCCTCCTTTTGATCGCACGTGGTACACTAAAATTTTTTGAGGTGAACCCCCGAGGGCTTGATGCATAAATGAGGATGTGCCACTCATGACTATGACTTTGACTTATGTACGTGATTATGTAGAAGTACTTAGTCATGCATTTTAGTGATTTATTCACATACATGAAAATTTGGGGTTTTAATGTTTAGGTACCATTGGCACGTGTGGTAGGGTTTTAATGTTTAGGTACCATTGGCACGTGTGGTAGGTGGTTGAAGGAAGCACACATCATGACATAAAGGTATTCTTAGATGATTTATTACAGGTGAAAAACCATGTCATACTTTGGTTTTCTCGATGTTAACTTTGTGATGATGGGAGAAATATACCCACAAGCATAAACACGTGCAAAAATAGTAATGGTAAAGAAGCAACAATACAAGATGTTGGATTTATGGGGTGTGATGCTTAAATGGAGATGTTCCACTCATGACTAGGGATTTGACTTGTGTATGAGATTATGTAGACTTAGTCATACATTTTAGTGGTTTAGTCACGTGCATGAATATTTGGGGTTTGTAGGTACCACTGGCACGTGGGGAGGGGGAACACACATCATGACATAAAGGTATCCTTGGATGATTTATTACACAAGTGAAAAACTAGGTAATACTCTAGTTTTTCCCAATGACGTTAACTATATGATGGAAGAAATATACCCACAAATAGTTTTACCTCCTTACATTGAGATTTTTCTAGGGTTTATGACTTAAAGCATGCAAGTGTGTGATATTGATGTGATGGGGAAGGAACATGCCACCTTACATATTCAATCTTTCAAAAGTTATTATTCAATTCAAGAGCTTACCTTAGCCTTGCTACTACTGAAGCAACATGTGTCATTGGGCCTTACCTTAAAGCGACAATTGATATTATGGGTGCGCTAACATCCTCACTCTATTGTCACACCAAAATTCTCCCTACCTATGGGGGGACAAAAGATGTCTCTATGCCTAGAAATATATCTCTATGCCTAGATGGTGGTGGATGCAAAAAGAGATTCGTCTTTGCAATAGTTCTCTCTCACAAAAAGGCAAGGAAAGAAGAGGAAGCTAATGCAAAAGGGAAACCTATAAACAAACCTATCTTGCATCCATCAAGCAAGGAAGATCCAATAGTATACAAGCAAGCAAGGATAGAGAAGAGAAGAGCTCACAAGTATTCTATTGTAAGGGAATGATTATATATTACTTATTATTATAAAAAATGACTTCTATGCAAGTGACTAGTTTTTGTACTAGGCAAGCCAAACTTAAAAATTATCCAGCCTCTATTACTAACCTTAAGCAAGTATGTACACAGAGTCTGTAGAATTTCTATGTTTGACATTAAGTATAAAGTAAGGCCGCTTTATATATATATATATTCTAGAGCCATCTTTGAGATGGAAAAGCACCTTACGAGCAACGATAGGTTAGGCAGGTGTGAAACCCTCTTCAATAGAGTGGTAAACATATCCCCCTTCATAATGGTGATACCACATCCTCGTTTCACCCAGGGTGGAAAGATATGGATAGTATAAGATATGCCATGAAGTTAGCATGATAGGTTAAGTGGTAAACATATCCCCCTTCATAATGGTGATACCACATCCTCGTTTCACCCAGGGTGGAAAGATATGGATAGTATAAGATATGCCATGAAGTTAGCATGATAGGTTAAGTGGTATGGTTCAGGACTGATCCACAAGATGCAAGGTAAAGAGCTGAAAAGCTTTGGTTAGCCCTAGTGATAGTATACAACATGTGGAGGCATTATGGAAAGTGATAGTAGGTGATGTAGAGTTTCTTCATGGGAGGCCTTCATCATCAATGGTTGTGGAAGTGGCATGGACCCTTCAAAATTAAGTAATCGATAGAAGTAGTCCGCACCTTTTGATTGGCAGAATGAGGGCCAAGACCACCATCATGGAATGATTTGCACGAGAAAATCGCGGTCCAAATCTTCTTGGCTTGATAGTATATACCTAGAGCTCATAGCATGATGCCTAGAGATTGTGATTATTCATGGTAAATATGTCAGCTAAGGCAACTGGTGTTGAATTGGAGCCAAAGCAGACGTTTCATGCATTGAAGCTCTATGAAGGTATTTGCAAAGTCGAGGGTTCTCCAAGTAATGGGCCATACTACCGCGGGGGTGTTTTTTTTTGGCGAGTATGAGAACTTTTTGGTTTTAAAAAGCGAGCGGTTTCTCTCTCTACTCTTTCTCTCTCTCTTCCTCTCTTCTCTAAATTTACTACAATTTTATAGCATGCTTTTTTAAAAAGACACCATACAAAGATGAAACTTCCAATATATTCCAAGACTTTTACATATTATGACCACCACGTAGGAGATGTTGAGCACAAGCAACAATACAAGAAAGCATTTGAGACCTTGTAATACTATTGGGACTCAACTATAATCTTTCTCTCTCTCTCTCTCTCTCTCTCTCTCTCTCTCTCTCTCTCTCTCTCTCTCTCTCTCTCTCTCTCTCTCTTTCCTCAATGTACTACAATTTCATTGCTACTTTTTTGTAAAGACACCATAGAAAGATGAAACTTGCATTATATTCCAAAGAAAAATTACAAGACTTCAGCATATTATGACAAACACCTATGGGATGTTAAACATAAGCAACAAAAGCATGTGAAACCTTATATTACTATTGGGCCTCAACTATCATCTTTGGCTACTCCGAGTACCCCAAGGTGGTAACTTATCCTTGAAGAGGAGCCTCTTTTGCCTCTTCAATGATGCCAAAGGCTCTCCACATCCTAATGGGTATTGTCGCTTTCACCTCTAGCATGTTCTTCTCTACAAGGTCTACCACCTTCTCTGTTGTTGTGAGCTTCTTTGTAGAGCTCCTACACTTTGGACATTGTTTTCCATGCCTCCAAAAGGTCATCTGATCTTGGTTATTTTTCTTTGAGGTGCATGAAAGATGTAAGAGCTTTAATTAAGATACCTGCAAAGGTCATATTATTAGAGGGATTGGTGGATGAAGCCATGAAAATAGGTTGTATGCCCAACCTATGACAATATAAAGAAATAAGGGGTGAGTGGGGTGGGATGTATCCCTCAAATAAGAGTAGTGGAAGAAAAGGGATGAGAACTGGGGGATGCTAAAATTCCAGCTCCAAAGGGCACCTATTAGGCCTGCTCTTGCCACCTTAGCTCCAGTTAACTCACTTGACAATTCAAAACTCTCCCAACCTCCCTATCTGATCTAGTCAGCAGCTCCAACTGTCCTGCAAAGTCAGCTCTCACCTCCAACACCACTAATCATAAACCTTAGAGCCTCTCCTGACCACAACTAACCACCAACTGACCAAAGCCATCTCTAGCTGACACAGAACACCTTATTTCTGCCTTCGAAAAGCCTTCTCTAGTTCCCAGGCTAAAAACTATCCTCCAGACCTCAGAGTGTCCTCCACTATCAGGTTACCATATACACTAATCTCTAAGACCTTCTTGGATGTCTTGCCAACTCTCTTGTGACCCCTTGGTGACTAAATCAATCTAAGTTCTGCCTCAAAATTCAGACACAGAATTCTTCTTTCAAAGCCTTTACAGAAAAAAAACCTTCTCCTCTATGTCTGTAGACTCTCTCAAGCACATTGGCTACACTCATCTTAAAAGGATATCACACTACAAACCTTTTGTTGTTGAGCTAACCCATAGTTGCCTCCAAATGACTGTCCTCTTTAAGGTTTGCTCAACAGACCTAGCTAATGCAGATACTCTCTCCTCTACGTCAGCTAGCACTTCTATACACACCAGACACTCAATCAAATCTAAGACCTAACCCTGTGGACACCCAACTGGATCAAATCTAGTTGTACCTACCACATTAACTCATCAGATCACAAAGCTTTTGTCTGCCCTGTTGACCTCTCTACCTGCCAAGCTGAGACTCATATACTCTCTTCTCAAGCTTAGACAAGCCAAGGCAAGGTCTCTTTATCTTCAGCTGATCATTTTGAAGCTCAATTAACACACAAAAATGACCCTATACCTCTTCAACTTATTCTGACTCATAAGGAAACTACCGAGAAATCAAACTGACACACAAAGATGACTTATCACACAAACTCAACCAAAACCACACATATCTCTTCACAAAACATCAAGACAACAGTTATAATCCCAACTCTTTGTTTGCTCAGATAGACCAAAAAACTCTTCTACCTCTCAACAGCCCTGAGACTTGGGTTTAAACATATCAAAAGAAAACACAAGCACACATGGATCTCCCTCAAGTAGAACATAGTCACACAGCTTTAAACTTTGAGCACATTGCCACACATGAAAGATACTTACACACCAAAATGGCACATGGCCAACATGAAGTAGCTAAAGTCAAAGAAGAATAGGTCTAGATCAAGTCTCTAACGGTGGAACTGCACAAAGAACCCAAAGTCACACCTCAAGGCTGATTCTCTGGTCTATTGTTCTTCCCCCGCTTTGACCCAAATAGTTCACGCCCTTCTGTACCTGACTCTTCTTTGTAAACTGGTAGGAAACTCCAGCCTATAACTAATAGCACCGCAAGAGCCCACTCTACTGCAGACCTTCTCTGGTGGTCTCCTAGTTACACTCGCACAAACCACTCTTGCAAACTTCCTCAATTATCCCTCTTCAAGCCATCGCCTCCCTTGCATCTTTCTAGAACCTTACGCTGCCCGTCACCTTCACCTATTCACATGCTTACTATTTTCATTTTGAGCACCTGCATTATCAATATGATTGTTGTGCATCTTTTGTCACTTGGGATCCATCATACATCAACCTATGAATACATCACTTATCTACACACCATGTTTTGCTGGGGCCATGGATTTACTTCACATATAGCCCATGTCTTGCATGAAACACATTCATGTTTTTCACTGCCTTCTTGTGTTTCAAAAACTCATCTCTTCATAAACCAATGTACAACTCTATTTATAACACCAAAAACAGCACCTAGCACCTCATGCCCCACCTAGGTCAAAAGGGTAGATCATCCTCCTCCACAGCCATCCCACTGCATTGAGCCATCTGGCTGGATCATAGACCTGCACACCATCTTTAAACGATTTCAGGGTTCTCCCTTTAGCAACTGGTCACATCCAAGCATTCATTTTGTCCAGCCTCTTCCCAAACCTTGCATCCTTGACAAATCTGAGTTCTTCATCCAACTCAAATCTTTTCTAAACAATTTGGTGTAATCCAAACCCCAACCACTCATCATGGTAAGCCATTTCAACTTTTGATTGATTGTGGTAGTACCCATTCATTTCTTTCTCCTAGGTGTTTGCAAAAATTAAACTTGGGTCAAAAAACAGCTAGAAGAATGACTGTAGAGTTAGCCAATGGGAAAGAAGTAGTATCTCGCCACTCTATAGGAAACCTTGATTTTGAGCTGGGTGATGAGCGAACTCATGGCCACTTTAGAGTCTTGCCATTAGGAATTTATGATGGAATCCTTGGGATGGATTGGTTAATTGCAAACAAAGCTTGTAACCAGGGGAGTATCACTTTTGAAAATGAGCATGGCCAAGTAATATCCGTTCAAGGGATAACAGGAAAACCTAAATCTAGGGTAGTCAAGGCAAAACATCTTCTCAAGGGAACACGTAAGGGTTAGCAAGTTTTCTTAGTCAAGCTCAACAAAACCATTGAACCTAGTAAGGAGACAGAACCCTCTTGGATCCAAGAATTCTCTGACATCTTCCCTGACAAGCTTACAGGGCTACCGCCTCCTCGAGAAGTCAATCATGAAATCGAGGTGATCCCTGGGGCTCAACCCGTCTCAAAAATGCCCTATAAAATGTCCCTTCCTGAAGCCATTGAACTTAAAGAGCAACTTCCCAAACTCAATGAGCAAACTCAATGAGCAAGGATTCGTACTCCCCACCAGTAGCTCTCCTTGGGGGGCACCTGTCCTTTTCCAAAAAAAGAAGGACGAAACTCTTCGCCTTTGCATAGATTATCGAGGGCTGAATCAAGTCACTGTCAAGAATAAGTATCCTATCCCTCGCATCAATGAACTTCTTGACAGGCTTCATGGGGCCAAAGTCTTCTCAAAAATAGATTTGAAGTCTAGTTACTATCAGATCAAAGTCAAGGAAGCAGATATACCCAAGACAGCCTTCAATACCTGTTATGGTCACTATGAGTTTACTGTAATGTCATTCGGGTTAACCAATGCTCCTGCAACCTTCAACTGCCTAATGCAAGATATATTCCGTCTCCTTACTTGGATGAATTTGTGCTTGTTTTCTTTGATGACATCTTAATCTACTCCAAATCAATGGAAGAGCATGAGGAGCATGTGTGTAAAGTTCTGCAATTGTTGCGCAGACACAAACTCTATGCCAACTTGGATGAATTTGTGCTTGTTTTCTTTGATGACATCTTAATCTACTCCAAATCAATGGAAGAGCATGAGGAGCATGTGTGTAAAGTTCTGCAATTGTTGCACAGACACAAACTCTATGCCAAGAAGAGTAAATGTACCTTCTTTACTCATCAAATTGAGTATCTTGGGTTCATCATCTCCAAAGATGGCATTTCAGTAGACCCCACCAAGGTCAAAGATATTCTGGAGTGGACATCCCCTAAATCAGTTCGTGAAGTTCGTGAGTTTTTGGGAATCACGGGATGGTATAGGATTTTTATCAAAGATTATGCCTTGGTAGCTATACCTTTGACGGATCTTCTTAAGAAGGATTGCAAAATGGTGTGGCTGCCAATCCATCAAAACAGTTTTGATCAGCTCAAGGTCATTATTACTTTTATCCTAGTCCTGAAACTTCCTGATTTCACCAAGGAATTTGAAGTGGTATTACTGATGCCAGTAGTCTAGCACTTGTGGTGTCTTAGGCCAAGAATGAAGACAAGTCGCTTATGCTTCCCACAAGATGAAGAAATATAAAGCAAATTATAAAGCAAATTATGCCACCCATGATTTGGAGCTCTTAGCAGTTGTTGATTGCCTCAAATTATGGAGACATTCTCTTGGGGGGCAAATTCCAGCTTGTAATTGACCATAAAAGTCTAAAGTGGATTTTCACCCAACCTAACCTCAACATGCGGCAAAGGAGATGGATGCCACCCATGATTTGGAGCTCTTAGCAGTTGTTCATTGCCTCATATTATGGAGACATTCTCTTGGGGGGCAAATTCCAGCTTGTAACTGACCATAAAAGTCTAAAGTGGATTTTCACCCAACCTAACCTCAACATGCGGCAAAGGAGATGGATTGAAATTCTACAAGAATATGACTTCGACATCAAATTCTGCCTTGGGAAAGATAATGTGGTAGCAAATGCACTTAGCCGCAAATCTTTCTTGAGTGCAATTTCAATGCTAAATAATCCCATACTGGTCAAGGTGGAAGAAGTCTCATCTCATGATCCAGATTATTAGAGGATGATGAAGTTAGTAGAAGAAGGGGGAAGTTCAGAGAAAGAGAAGAATCTAATCAAGGGATACTCCACTCATGAAGGAAGCCTCCACTTCAATCACAGGCTACGTATCCCTAAGGATCTTGCTTTAAAGAAACTAATCCCCCATGAAGCTCATGATAGTCCTGCTGTGCTGCAGGACACCCAGGCTATGCAAAAACATTAAATGTCGTAAGAAGGAGCTTTCACTAGGCAGGCTTGAAAAATGATGTCCTTTGGTACTTGAAGCAATGTCTCTCATGCCAAAGGATCAAAGCTGAAAGGGTCAAGATGCCTGGGAAACTTCAACCCTTGGATATTCCCCAAATGAAGTGGGAGTGCATTAGTATGGATTTTGTCACAAGTCTCCCCACTGTTCAAGGAGGATATGACTCCATTCTGGTAGTAGTGGACTTACTTACCAAAGTAGCTCACCTTATACTAGCAAAGAAGGCCTTCAAAGCTTCTGATGTTGCTCGAATATTCATCAAGGAAGTCCTCAAACTTCATGGTCTCCCAAAAAGGATAGTAAGTGACTGGGATTCTGACTTCACTTCAAAGTTCTAGTAGTCCTTATTTCAACCCCTGGTAGGAACTCAAATTTGCTTTAGCACTGCTTATCATCAAGAGAGACCAATGGCCAGATTGTGAGAGTCAATCAAGTAATTGAAGACATTCTCACAGCATATTGTGGATAGGAACCAAGAAGGTGGATTTAATACCTTCCTCTGGTAGAATTTGCCTACAATGCATCTTATCATCAGAGCATAGGAATGTCACCATTCAAAGCACTCTATGGGTAAGAATGCTTGTCTCCTCTAAATTTCTCTAATCCGACCATAAGAGTTGAGGCATCCAGGAAAATGCTCGAAGAGATGGAGGAACAAACCAAAGCAATCCAAAAGGATATTAAAGCTACCCAAGATCGACAAGAATATTATGCTGACACCAAGAGGTCTGAAAGGATCTTCAAGGAAGGAGACAAAGTTCTTCTACAAGTGCGACCCAAATGAAGTTCTCTATCACTTGGGAAATATAAGAAGCTCAGCCCTAGGTATTGTGGCCCCTATACAGTTATCAAGTGTCTAGGTAAAAGTGCCTATAAACTCCAACTCCTAGCCCATATCAAAGTCCACAATGTATTTCATGTAAGTCTGTTAAAACCTTATGTACCCAGTCTCGATCATATTCTTGATGATGAACAAGTTGTAATCCCTACTCAAGGAGTCCTTGAATTACAGCCCAGTAGCATCATAGATTCTAGGGAAAGGCAACTCCGAAATAGAACTCTTGTAGAACATCTAGTACAGTGTGGAAAGATTACCCTGAAGAGGATGCAACTTGGGAAGATGAAGCTACACTCTTAAAGGATTATCCCCAATTCATTGACGAGATGATGACATCTCGACTTCTTTAAGGGGGGAAGGATGTTACATACCCATCTTCACTAATAAAGAAATGTCCATGTAATAGATAAATTTATGAGTTTTTATGGTATAAAAATCAATGATTTTATTAAATGAGACATTTCTGTTGGAATTAGGGTTGCAGGAATGCACACACAACTTCAAGAAGATGAGGAAGCTTGAGCACAACACAGTAGTGTATTATGAGTGCCAAAAATGAAAGATCACGAGCCCTAGAAGATAATGGGCGTATATACAATACACGGGGGAAAAAACCTCCTAGTGAGGGAAAAAGTGCCCCGGCGGTCCTAAGTGTGTTCACACACATCACTACTATAATATGGTAACAAATCCCCCCTGGAGTGATGCGGTGAACAAGAGCTAGCACTCATGTATAGGGAAGTGTCTAGCTATGTGGACGAATCCACAAAAGGGAGTAAGCCCAAAGCTTTGCGAAAAGCTTCGAACTTCTCACGAGGCAGAGCCTTTGTGAAAAGGTCTGCAAGGTTATCCTGTGTTGGCACATAAGCCAAACTGATCTCTCCTGCAGAGAGTCTCTCCCTGACATAATGGTAGTGCACCTCAATGTGCTTCGTACGAGCATGGAACACTGGGTTCCGCGCAACTGCCAATGTGCTCTGACTGTCAGTGAAGATGGTGGTGGCAGATGGCTGCCCAACACCCAAATCAGCCACCATAAGGCGTCTGAGCCACACACACTCAACCGTAGCTGTGAAAGCTGCCCTGTACTCAGCTTCACAACTAGAAGTGGCCACAGTAGGCTGCTTCTTGCTCAACCATGATATGCATGAGCTTCCAAGCATGAAGCAAAAACCACTCGTGGACACGCGTGTGTCATAACAACCAGCCCAGTCAGAATCTGAAAAAACATGTAAATCTGGCGGCAATGATCCCCCCTTGGGATAAAACAATCCAAGATGCCGAGTACCACTCAAATAGCGAAAGATACGCTTCACTGCCTGCTGCCAATGCTTAATGCCTGGGCTATGCATAAATCTGCTCACCTGTGAGACTGCAAACTGAATGTCTGGCCTCGTAATGCATACATAAATGAGGCAACCAACAGCTGTCTGATAGAGTGTGACATCAAAGTGATCTCCAGCATCATGAAGACTCAACTTCAAACCTGTCTCCATTGGAGTAGCAATAGGCTTGCAGTCTTCAAGGCCAAATCTCCGCAACAATGTTTCAATATACTTTGTCTGACACAAAGCAATACCTCCATCACACTGCTTAATTGTATCCCCAAATAATGATGCAAATGCCCCAAATTTGACATCTCAAAAGAGGCATTCAAATCAGCCTTAAAATCAGCAATATGACTCTCATTTGGTCCTGTGAGCAGCATGTCATCGACATAGAGAGCAATGATTAGATGTACACCATCCACACGTTTAACATACAAAGTGCTTTCTGTTGGACTATTCTGAAACCCATGTGCAGTCAAATATGCATGTATTTTTTCATACCAAGCTCGTGGAGCTTGCTTTAAACCATATAAAGCCTTTTTTAACCTGCACACTTTGTTTTCCTGCCCTCTTTGAACAAAACCACGAGGCTGCGATACATACACCTCCTCATGCAAATCTCCATTTAAGAACGCAGTCTTTATGTCCAGCTGATGTACATTCCAACCATTATGAGCTGCTAATGCACAGATGCTACGAACAGTGGTCATACGACATGTGGGAGCAAAAGTCTCATCAAAATCAATGCCCTTCTCTTGAGCATAACCTTTTGCAACAAGCCTAGCCTTATGGCGATCCACTATGCCATCAGGCTTACGCTTCAATTTGTATACCCACTTAGTGCCAATGGCCTTCTTGCCAGGGGGCAAGTCACATAAAGACCATGTACTATTCTTCATAATAGCATCGTATTCTGCTTGCATAGCAGCCATCCAATTTTCTGAACTTTGTGCCTCATCAAATGAAACAGGCTCACTTTCATCGCACATACTAGAAACAGCCAATGCATAACAATCTGACGCATAAGAGGCACCATGAGAGCCAGAACGAGTGCGACTAGACAAAGGGGCATCCAACTTGCTGTCACGCAAAGTCTGCACCAGCCATCTAGGCATGTTCCTAGAGCCCTCAATCTCTTGTCTCTCATCCTCAAGTGCATCATGCACATCTGCATCAGATATAGGCTGATCTGTGCCATCATTTAAAACCTGCATAGGCTGAAAAACTGCCTCATGAGGTATTGCACTTGACTGTGCATTACTGAAAAGAGGCAACAATGTATCATAGACATCACGTGAGCTGATATCTGTCTCCTTAGTACATGAAACCAAGGGCTGAACTGCATCTTCCACAAATACAACATCACGGCTAACCAAAATGCGCTTTGTCTGTGGATGATACAAACGATAGCCTTTGCTCTCAGCACTATATCCAACAAAAATACATTTGACAGCTTTGTCATCCAATTTTCTGCGATGTTGCACAGGCACTAATGCATATGCCAGGCAACCAAAAACACGTAAATGGCCAACAGATGGCTTGCGGCCATGCCAAGCCTCATATGGAGTGACAACCTGTAATGCTTTGGTGGGACACCTGTTTAGTACATAAGTGGCACACATGACAGCCTCAAGCCAAAAACCATGTGGTAGACTTTGACTCTTAACCATACATCTTGCCATTTCCATGAGAGACCTGTTTTTTCTCTCAGCCACACCATTTTGCTGTGGTGTATACGGCACTGTACATTGGTGTTTTATCCCACGCTCAGCCAGAAATGCATTAAATTCTGAAGACATATACTCCCCCCCTCGATCTGAACGGAGGGTGCCCATCTTACTTTCTGACACATTTTCAGCCATAACCAAAAACTGTTTGAAGCACAAAAACACTTCGGACTTTGCCTTCAAAGGATATACCCATGCATGCCTGGTAAAATCATCAATGAAAGTCACGAAGTAAAGGTAGTTTCCAAATGATGGAGTTTGCATGGGACCACAAACATCACTGTGAACAAGCTGCAATCTGCGTTCAGCTCTCACTGATCCATCTTTGGGAAAGGAAGCACGCTGCATTTTACCCAATATGCAGCCCTCACAAACATGCTTGACAGGTGCCTCAAGCTTAGGCAAAGAAGACACCATTTCAGATTTCTGCAGGCGCAGCAAACTTGCAAAATTCAGATGACCAAAACGTGCATGCCACAGTTTTGCATTTGAAATAGCCTGCGTATCCATAATAGCACATGCTGAATCCTCTACACATTTGCTATCCATATTGAGCTTATACAGCCCTCGACATAGTGAACCAGATGCTACAATGATGTCACCACAAGAGAGATCATGAACAGTACATCTGTCATCCACAAATTTTACAACCAAACCTGTTTTGGCAAATGCGGAGACTGACAGCAGATTCTTTTTGATCCCTGGCACATACAATGCATCAAAAAGTGTAAAGGTGTTGCCATTTGCAACATTCAGCACAATCTGTCCAACTCCTTCAACGGGATAAGAGGAGTTATTGGCACAAGTGACAGTATTCCCTGTGGGAGCAGACTCAAGGAAAGTGAATAAACTGCGCTGCGAGGTGATATGCTTAGTGGCACCACTGTCAAAGTACCATACATCTGAATCTACTGCAGACATACATGTGTCATGCAAAGATGGGTCATAACTGCACTGCGCATTGAATGCCCATTCTGTATCTAGCACAACATTAGCAGATTCATTGTTAGAAGGAGAGGCATCTGCAACAGCCATACCAGCCTCTTTCTTCTTAGCCTCTTTCGCAGCCAGCTTAGGACACGCTTTGATGACATGATCATTTCCCTTACAGTACTTGCAAAATGTCTTCTGTTTGTCACCCTTCTTCTCATCTTTGTCTTCCTTCTTTGGTTGCGCAGCATTTGCAGATTTCTGCTTACTAGAAGAAAAGCCAGCTTTACCTTTCCCACTTCTCTGACTAGCAACGAAAGCTTGATCTGCGACACGCATAATATTCCTGTTTTGCCTTGACTGGTCTTCTTGCAGCAAAACAGAAACTAACTCCTCAAATGATAAGGCATTGGGATTGCCTTTCATCATCAAGCGAAGAGTGGAAGCAAAACCCTGATAAGAATCTGGTAGACCATTCAAAACAGTCTGCACAAGTGAACTGTCTGACAGGATTTCATCTGCAGAAATGAGCTGCTCTTTGAAATCCTTGATCTTTGTCAAAAAGCTATCCATAGAATCACCTTCGTTCATATGCTCACTCTCCAACTGTTTTCGGAGGTAAGCAACACGAGCCTCATTTCTTGCCTGATACAATGTGGCAAGTACATCCCAAGCATCCTTAGAAGTCCTGCAGGAGCGAATATGTGGGATAATGGTACGTTTGACAGACAGCGCAATCAAGGCATGAGCCTGCGCATCTCTACCATCCCAACGAATCTGCTCTGCTGAAAGTGGTGGTTCTCGAACAGCTGCTACAGCACTTGTGCCTGCACCATCATCAACAGTACCTGTTTCTGATGTGTTTGCAGCATTCCCAGCCACAATAGGACGTGCATCAATACCCTGCACAATGTTCCATAACCCCTTTGCTACCAATACATGTCGCATCATATATGCCCACAATGGATAGTTGGTGCCATCCAACTTATCCTCAGCAGCCAACATGCGGAATACATCATTGTTGTCAGCCATGGCCAATGACTGTACTACTAGATGTAAATGCTGTCTGTAAGAGGTAAACCTGTATAAAATCGACCTGTGCTATGTAGCACAGCCCAAAACAGACGAATGGGCACCTGTCCTGCAGATTTTAATCTTGACAGAAAATCTGCACAGTAGGACGATTTTGCCTGCGCAGTACTTGGAATGCAAAAACGGAGGGCGAAATGACTTCAGATCAAAATTCTGAAACGAACAAGCCCTACGGGCTTACCCACGGCATATACTAACCTGCAGACGCTCGTGAAACCTCGTCGCAATCGGAGGAGATGAAGCGGCAGGTGCCGGTGATGCTGCCCGGGAGGGGGAAGCCTGCTCTGATACCAATTGTTGGAATTAGGGTTGCAGGAATGCACACACAACTTCAAGAAGATGAGGAAGCTTGAGCACAACACAGTAGTGTATTATGAGTGCCAAAAATGAAAGATCACGAGCCCTAGAAGATAATGGGCGTATATACAATGCACGGGGGAAAAAACCTCCTAGTGAGGGAAAAAGTGCCCCGGCAGTCCTAAGTGTGTTCACACACATCACTACTATAATATGGTAACAATTTCTACATAGAATCTTCAAAATTTGAGCCCAAACTTGGAATCTGCGTGTAATTTTACCCTAATATAGGATTTTTGAGCATCCAAAACGGACACCGGATCAAGCTTATACACAAATTTCAGTCATTTTTAGTTAAAAAGCGACGATCTTTAAACCTTAATAAATGCACGACCGGGCATCCGATTGATGAACGGTCTACACCCCAACGACCAAGATAACCTTACACACTTACCAGGGTGCCCGTACGATGACCGCACAAGAACCAAAGGACGGTCGTCCACTGTGTGGTCCACACGTACCGCTACGTGGACACCCATGCTGCCCCTGACCAAATAAGGTACATGCGTACCACTCCTTTCCCTGTTAATCGACACCGTACCTTTCCCCTAGACCCATGCAGGCCACTGATCTACAGCCTTTGCTGGTACACCATCCTTTTGTCCTTGCTTTGCATAGCGCCCGTACCCATACCCCATAGTTATATAAACCCGTGGGGTGCTCCATGGACAACACGCATTTCTGCGTAGCTTATGCTCTACTGTGCTGCCGTCCGTCCCTATGCATGTGCAGTGTGCTTGCTGTAGTATAGCGGCCCCTTGCAGCCACCCCTCTCATACCCCCTCATTTGCCACTTTTCAGATAAGGCAATTTTTCTCTATCCCCCTCTTGCTAGGAGGCAATGTCCTTAACTCTTCTTCCCAACCCCAACCCCAACCCCAACCCCAACCACCCCTCCCCCCGTGTGAAGAGACTTAGCAAAACGTTTTTGAGTTAAGGACATCTCACAATTCACACCCCCCCATTTGCGTGGACTTTAGTAAGAGGTTTTAGCCTTAAGAGAGGGTTCATGCGCTGTGGTCTTTTGCTCATACGGTGAGCAAACGATCTCAGAATTGAGATCCGACTGGAGCGTTCGACTGTGGACAACGAGCCCTACAAGACGACATCCAAGATGGCCCCTTCCCAAAAACATCATACTATTACCTCGGGAGGAGCGTGCACCAATGAGATTAGAGAAGATGTTCCCGATGCGGCTCCAACCCTCCCTTTACAAGCTCCTCAAGGAAATGGTGACCAGGTTAGTTTGGTTATCTTTTAAAGAAGAGTTTTTTTTAATATTAGTGTTAATAAATGTGTATCTTTTTCTTTTAAAATAATGACATAAAATTATATGAAGTTACGAATTTTGTGATGCTGTATTCAATAAATTGCATTGAGATTGTTATCTTTAAAGAGTGCAAGTTTTTCTTGGCTTCGACGCTAACTCCGTTCCATGCTTGTGTAGCCGAGTGGCATCGTTAGCAAAGCCTGGGGAATGGCCCAAGGTATCCCTCATACCATTGGGAGAATAAGGCTCGCCGATTGAGGCGAGAGATTATGATGCTGCCTAGTTTTGAGGGCCCAGGCTAGTGCGGTGAATAAGCCCACCCTAGTGTGCAGTCATCCCTTTGAGGGGCGGGAGGATCAAGCGATGGAGCCTGAGAGGGCGACAGGCCGACTTGAGTCCTCGCCCCAGCGGCCAACGATGAAGTGTATGGTTCCGTAGGGTTTTGCCCAGCATGTAGAGGCTGTTGGAAGGCCGAATTCTAGATCATCGACAGTATAAAGGAAAAGAATAAGAGAGCCAGTTTGGCTTGTATGGAATTGATTCATGTATAAACTTTTTTTTTTATAAATCTTGTTTTTGGCATTATTGTATTGTGGAAAAATACTTTTTTAATAAACCTTGTGAAAAGGGCCTTAATTAAGGAACATGTTTATTTATGTCAAACAGTGTGGTAGGATTAATTAGAAAACAAATTAACACGTGAGTAGGGTGGGAGGATGGAATGCCCCCGGACGGGTGGACCCGATTAGTCGGGTAGCTTTCCAACAGATTAAGTGAAAGCCCTACATTAGATAAATAGGTTCTTGGGCAACTCTATTCTAGACGACTAGGCCAGCGGCTGTGCCTTGCATGGATGAGGAAAAAAGCGTTGCCTCTAGGAATCAAGTCTAGTAGTTGTCCAATTTATGATCAATTACCCTATGGGTGATTTGATTTTTAGAAGATCACGCTCCCCCTAACGGGATAGGACTAGGTCTTACCTATGAATCGTATCCTTGAATCTCTACATGGTCAAGGTGTCGATGAATAGGAAATTTTCTTCAAGTTAAGACTTAGTGGACTATCTTAAGTGTTTTCCCTATTTTAGAAGGGGAAAACCTTACAACTTCAAACATCACCTAAAGAAGAGCCGACGGCAGCAGCTGGTAGAGAGAGAGAGAGCAATGCACAATGACAAAGCATAAGGAAACAATGACAGCGATGATGGTGCAAGCTCTAACTATGGCAAACATGTCTTTCTATTGTAAGCCTTATTCACATGCTTTAAACGCAAAAAGTAGCACCCTAAAATAGGAGGAAAATATTGGCTTCACAAACACAAAGCCATGGATGATTTTTTACATTGGGTCTACTACCTAGGTTCCACCAAAATGATTGTATTTTTTCACCCATGAATGAGAAGGGTAACCATACCCGAGCTTGATGCTCAAAACGAGGATTTTTTTTTGTAATCACCCATGGTATGAGGGTTGCCTTGCCCGAGCTCTCCAAGAAGCTCAAAATGGTTATTGTGATGTGTGCATGAGTGATGCACGTGTGAGGCGCATACGCATAGGTTGGTTCCCACCCGAACTTCTATGTTCAAATCGGACTCAGTGGTTCCACTGCTGTGAGCGAGTCGGCTCAAAATGGACTTGGTGTCTAAGATGGTAGACACGCACACACATGTTTGGTTGATGGACACTCTAATGTATCATTGAGGGGGAGTGTTGAGAGGTAGCGATTGCGTTTATGCAATGCTACATTGATATGGGTGATGGATGATAGGTGAGTTGTGGAACACCTCGATTAAGAGGGGGTGTTGAGAGATGTAATCGCGGTGTTGTGTGTATGTGGGAAAGCACCCTAAAGTTGTAAGATATTGTGGCAAGATAGGAATGCCACATGTAATATTGAATGGTGTGTGAGTGTTGACCAAAAGAGTGGAAAAGGAGTTGCCACACATGGATGATGATGTGTAAAGTGGGATAAGGCTAGAAAGCCTATATCATTGTATGGTTCACTTGAGATATGCAATAGAATAGAATTGAGTTTTGAGTGTGCAATCTCTCTTTCTCTTGACATGGAGTTTTTAGTGTGGTATAACCCACCTTAATTATGTTGCTTAATCATTGTTTATCACCATGATCAATCCCATTTTAGGATTGTTATTAACAGCTACCTCACCTCCCTGCATGTCATACTGGGGTTACTAATCATATGATGGGGGTTCATAAAGATGGCAATGACCAAAACATAGACCTATGTGCACACACATGTAACTGCATCAGGGAAATCATGGTGGTTCACTTAAAATATAAAATGAGTACAATCCGCTCTTTCACTCACCTCTTCTCAACATCTTTTGACATGAGATAAATGTATTGCGGGAGGCACATGAACAAGTCCTATGCAATGTTAAATAACAACTTTCTGTCTCTCGCACTACAATCCCCAAATGCTATGTACATAGAGTAAAAACCATAGTACTATCGGCATGTGGAAACTTTGCAATGCTATAAGGTGACTCCACAAGCATCTCCCTAAACACATTCCATCGCGAAACTACATGCTCAGACTTGGAGAGATCAAGATTTATAGGAAAATCTACCCACACAAAGCGCAGGCCTCCAAGGGTATCATGAGCGTCCATGGTTCTCATCCTCGTCAAGATTCCTGGAACACCACAACATATAAGTTCTTTGCACACTATTTAATAGCGAGATGAATGGGGAGAGTTACTAGCATGTGGGAGAGATCATACCTAGGCTTTTGCTTTCCCAAAAGCGCAAGATAGAGGTGATCAATGTTGGAGTTGAGACCCAAGTGTAGAGGGTCCACCACTTCTGAATTGAAGTCTGCATTTTGACAAGAAAAATCACATGTTCTTTCCAATGTTCAAATAATAAACTTATTCTAAAACACAAATATGTTAAGCACACTTACTGAACCCCAAAAGATCTATGTCATCTTTCTTTGGACTCTCTGTCCCTTGCTCTTCACTCTCACCTTCTAGGATCATTTGTTTAGTACCCCCTACATGGGACTCCCACTAACCAACTCTCTCGTCATCCTTAGCATATCAAGAGAAACGCTCTCCTCAGCATCTCACCATTATCATCCCCTTCACACTTTGGCCGTGTCCTCTTTTTGGGCATTTTTATCATGGCTACAAATGATGGAGACGCGTATAGACCGACTTCTTTCCTTATCCTTGTCGGTGGTTAGATTCTTGCTCTTCTTTGCACCTGCATCCAACACATATAGTAACTATAAACTCCCTATACAAACTTCAAAGTTCATACAAAAATGCTACCATACATAATGATACTTACTCCTAAAACTCCTTAGCCTTGCTAAGAGGAAAATCTCCCTGGGGGTAGTCTATCCACCATGGGCAGATGTCCATGTATCCTTACCTTGTAATTCATCAATCTATTCCTTATGGTGGTACAATCCTATCTCCTCTCTCGGATTGCACCCAATGATACTTACTCTGAAACTCCTCTCTCTTGGACTACACCCAATTGGACTACACCCAATGATACGTACTCTGAAACTCCTCAACCTCACTAAGAGGAAACTCTCCCTTAGGGTAGTGTATTCACCATGGGAAAGATGTCCATGTCTCCTTGCCCTATAACTTGTCAATCCAATCCTCATGTTACAATCCTCTCTCCTCTCTCTCAGATTGCACTCATGCGTTTGATGTGTTCTCTAGAATACATACCTGATTACACACACAAATTCTCCACCACACCTAATAGAAAAACATTTGAATACTCTTTCAATATGATAGACTAACAATAAAATTAGACACATAGTATCGATCATGCTACTACAATAAAATTAGACACATAGTATCGATTATGCTACTACAACAGGCGTCGTGGTGTGCATGGCAAGTGTCAGGATCTCGTGTGGCACACATTTGCCTTTTCAACTTAGTAATGCCTTTTCAAAGTGCGTCTCCCTAAAACTTTTCAAGGCATCCATGATACCCACCTCGCGGATTCACGTGTCACTCTCTCGTGCATGCCTACTCTGATGGGTGAGTTCTCCTCCAATGTCGTATAGAGCTATAACAATGTGGAAACTTTGCCACATGGTTATCGTAGTGTACTCGGTCAATTGGAACCAATACACATGGCGATGTATCCACTCGAAGAATGCTCTATCCGAAGAAGGAATCTAGGCATCTCTCATTGGGAACTTGCCAACTACCAATATGTCTACGAGCCTACATTTCCTGCATTGTGAACCAACTTTATGTATCTTGCTACATATTAAAATAGTTTAATGCATCAAGAGAAAATATGTGATATTACTTTGCATTTGGAATATGTGCATGGGCGATCTATGTTAGCTTGGGAGTAGTAGTGAATCAGCTCACCTTTTCACCCTAATCTTGGTAAGAGATCACCTTCTTGATGAACTCTTTTTTGTCGTCTCAGGGTTGGCTATTTGTGCCAGCTCGTGTCCTCTCTTTTTGTAAATACGGCCTTTGTCTCCTTGAGGGGCATCTTTGTAATTCTTATCACATGTTTGCATTCTAATTGTACTCTCTATTCCCTAGCTTAGGCAAGCCATTGACCTTCTTTTGGTATGTAACATCAAACTCAGACTACAATGTATTTCTGTTTTAGAAACAACATCTATGGAAATCAAAATATGACTTTATTGTAGGGTTTTTATGAAGCGTGCATATACCTTAAATACCAATTGAGAGAGAAGTGCCGTGAGAAGCTTAAACCATTTAGATATGCTAGGCCCCTAATGTTTAAGAGCTTTCTCTACTCACACACAATCCTTACCGTTAAACTTCGATAACAACAGCTATGGATCAGCAAGCGCCCTATATGTTGCATCATGAATATGTCATGTGTGTCGTGATTGGCAAATGAATGCTCGTCACACTTTTGCATGCATTATAAATTAAAATTAATAGAATGATCACATATAAGATGTTCATTTTAATCACAAAAATAACAAGATACAAGTCCACTTACTTTTTTACTCCATCAGCTCATGTGGTTCTTGCCCATTCTTTTCTAGATTTGAGATGATGGTTGCCATCCTAGACAACAAACATCATCCTGACCATGTGTTGCCATCCTTCTATCTGCTCTAGTATCATACCAAACTCTCTAATTTTATTGAAATAATTAAGTGTCACATCAATTTGAGTCATGTAGTTCACCTCTCTCTAGTATTGAACTCGTCTTTTCTCTCTCCCTTCTCTATTGTGTGGAATGTAACATCCATGGCCATGTTCTCTTCCAAACACCACCATAGTGGGATTGAAACCCTAAATTTGGTATCATAGCCTTGAAGTCCTCATCTATCTAGGTTTCCCACATCCTCGGGGGGTGCATTACTAAAAAACTCTATGTATCACGTGCGTTTAAGGGGTATTAAAAAAACCCCTTACCTGTGAATTTTTCATGAATAAAATGACCCCTTTTTCTTTATGGACTTCCAGGTTTTTTTTTTAAAATCCATTAAAAAAATCCCTTTCGATTAATGTATTTCTATAAATTTACACCAGATTTAGCTCTACTGAGCCACACCAGGCTAATGGCCCCCCCACTTTTCAAATGGTTTTTGCATAAGAGGTTTAAAGGCATTCTATCCTTCTCTTGAGGGATGTTGAAGTGTTGGCATTCATCACACCTCTTTATGAACTCCATAGAGTCTTTAAACATAGATGGCCACCATAAATTGGCTTGCGAAATATCACTTCATTGATGGCATGGCCTCTTGTAATTAGAATAGATGGAAATTTCATCCTCTCTTACACAACATATTAGCTCGGGGGGTGCACTACTAAGAAACCCTATGTATCAGGCCCGTTCAAGGGGTATTTAAAAAACCCCTTACTTGTGAATTTTTCATGAATAAAATGATTCCTTTTTCTTTATGGACTTACAGGTTTTTTTTCAAAATTGATTAAAAAACCCCTTCTATAAATGTATTTCTGTACATTTATAGAACCCCTTCTATAAATGTATTTCTGTACATATACCTTAAAGGTTTTTTTTCAAAATTGATTAAAAAACCCCTTCTATAAATGTATTTATGTACATATACCTTAAAATTTTGAATTAAAAAAGCCCTTCATTTGAACTCACGTGATATACTTATATATTTTTATGTGAACCCCCCGAGCGTATTAGCACTCACATTTTCCTTACCTAGTTTATATAATATCCTTGCTAATAAATTGATAGGGGGTGCTGCCAACTTAACATGTCATCACATCCTATTCTTGTTTAGGGCCTTATCTTTTAGAAATTTATAAGTGAGATACTCTGCAATTTCTTCACTCCATTCGCGCACCAAGTCTAGCTTTAATAGAGCTGCATCTCATAATTCATCTTCAACACCTATGGCATGTTCTCTATTGGGAATCCTTGACACGTGGTCTTATTTTTCCTTCCTAATCATGATTATAAAATTAAACTCCATTAATAAAAGCAATCATCTTATGATACATCCAATTGTACATGGTTTATTGACAAGGTATATAACAAGGTATGATTATCTACAAACAACACAAATTTATTGGCAACAAGAAGGTAATGCATGTAACTGCATAAACCATTACCGGTCCCTCATGCTCTATAGTGGTGTAGTTCACTTTTGCCTTGTTTAATTTCCTACTCACAAAGCACACTGGGTAATCCAACTTGAATTCACCAAGTTATGCCAATACACAACCAATTTTAAAGTTGGAGGCATCAATGTGAATATAAAAAATCACATCCCAATTAGGTGGTCTTAATGTAGGTGCACTAGCTAGTGCTTTTTTCAGTTTATTATATGCCTATTGGCATTCCTAAGTTCAATAATCGATATAATGGGCGAGCTATTTTAGTGCACTAGCTAGTGTTTTTTCTAGTTCATTATATGCCTACTGGCATTCCTAGGTTCAGTTAATCGATATAATGGGTAAGCTGTCTCAGTGTAAAATACACAGAATCTACAATAATACCCTACATGACCCATGAATCATTAATCTACTCTGCTATGCCTACAAGAAGAGTGCATGAGCATTGGTAAAGACGAATGGCATGACTTTGTAGGAATGAATATTGTTTTATGCTAATCTTCAAGGGATATGGATACTTTATTATATCCCAAAAATCCATCCAAAAATCTATAAGCTTCCATCCCTACCACTCTTTCTAAAACATGCTCAGTGCATGGTAAAGGGTAATGTCCTTTCTACATTGTCACACCTTCAAATCCACACACACCCTGAGCTTACCATTCTTTTTTGGCACAATGACAATTGTCAATAACCAATTCGTATGCTCAATCCTATAAATGAACTCTACAACATTGAGTTTATTGATTTCCTCTTTTTTACAATTGCTGAATATTTAGGGTTCATTTGATATAGTCATTGCTATATGGGCCTTAATCCCTCAATGATGGGAGTGTTGAATAACCTCCAATGGCACACCTTTTTTACAATTGCTGAATATTTAGGGTTCATTTGATATAGTCATTGCTATATGGGCCTTAATCCCTCAATGATGGGAGTGTTGAACAACCTCCAATGGCACACCTTTCATATCCTTATGGGTCCAAGCAAAACAATCCTTATCCTCCTTCAACTCTATAAATTTCTCCTCTTCCTTTGAAGTTAGGTCAGTGTGACAATGTACAATGGTTAGGGATCCTCCCTCAGGTCTACAATGTCCACCTCCTCATCTTTAGTCAATCCATTGTAGACCTGAGGGATCCTCCCTCAGGTCTATAATGTCCACCTCCTCATCTTTAGTCAATCCATTGTCCAAGATTCTTGATTGCCACCATCTTTTAATTGTTGTGCTCTCAAATGGACTCTGATCCTTTCATCGATGTCAAAGGTCTTGAAGCGTTTAGGAACCTTACATAAATCTGGTTCCTCATCATCCTTATGAACCATAATCTTCTTGGCTTCCTTCTCAGCTTTTGCTAAGGCTTTGTTCATTTTTTCCCTTTTGGATATGGAATCTTACGCAAATTTGGTTCCTCGTCATCCTTTTAAGCCATAATCTTCTTGGTTTTCTTCTCAAATTTTGCTAAGTGTTCAAAAAGCTTACGTAAATATGGTTCCTCACATCATCCTTATAAGCCATAATCTTTTTGGCTTCTTTCTTAGATTTCACTAAGGCTTTGTTCATTTTCCACCTTTTAGATCTAGACAACTTAGGCTCTTTCCTAGGTTCAGTATTCTTTGTCACCTTATCATCTTCTTGCATCATCACTCGACTCAATTCTTCTCCCTAGTTCTTAGAGAACTCTTCATAAATCTTAGTAGGTTGGATGTATCTTAGCCATTGAGCATCATTGGGTCATCTTTATAGTAGCTTCTCATGACATCTAGCTTGGTAGAATTTCTTAGTCATTTGTAAACCTTGTGTCCAAAGACATTGTTCATGATGATGGCTTCATCTGATTCACTGCTAGACCTATCTTCTATTGTTGATGTCCTAACATAGGATAACAACGGGCTCATCATTTTCACATTTGTAATCTCACTTAGTCCCTTGGGGTCCGTTTGAGATGAGAAAATTAAAGGGAGAATTGTAGTGCTACCATTCTCCCCTCCTCCCTCCAAAAATCAAAATTGGATGGGAGAATTGCACTATTGCTATTATCCCTCTTGTATAAAATGGAGGAAGAATAGCAATGGTTTCATCCTCAAGTTTAATCATTAAACTTTCCAACAGAGAATTATAGTTTTGCCATTCTCCCTACTCTGATTACAATGAAAGTACCCCCAATCACAATGTCATCTTAGCTAGACTTTTTGAAACTCACTCCTCATTAAAGGACCCATTCCCCATTGAATATTTAGTTTGAGATGAGAAAGAAAGTGGTGCCATTCTCCCTTCTATTAGATTTGTTTTGGATTGGTGCATTATCATTGGGGAAAATGGCAATGGTGCCATTCCCCCCCTCGAACCAAAATGCTAAACCACTACCATCCCCTTCTTGGAAAATTAGATGTAGTAGATGGTAATATAGGAGGAAAGAGTGTCTTTCATAACACACAAATAAAAAGAACAAAAAATAGAAATAAACTAGATTTGTCTTACAATATTACTTACATATCTCAATTTAAAAAAGACATTTATGAATGGAGTCTTGTTATTACTCCACTATCTTAAATTAAGCATAACAAATATTCACATGTCTTTAATTGTAACATAGACATGCAAGGATTTATATAAAGATATGAATATGCAAAAGTGAAAGTTGTATTAGCAAAAAAAAACCATAATCCATAACTTCTGAATTACAACTTTAAGGATAAACAATGAACTATTCAAGCAGCTTCAATGTCTGCAATGCTTGTGAATTGTGGAACTTTAGTAAGCTACTCTTTGGTTAAAGGCTCCAAGAGGTATCTTGGTGGAGATTCTTGGTCAAAATCTTCATTTTCCTCTTCTGTCACACAACTCTAGGTGAATCAACCTTCTTGATGCCAGCCCACTCCTTAAGATTTGTATCTTCTGATACAAAATTCACACAATATTTTTTGCATCTCCTTGGCTTGACGATTATTGGTCTCACTAAAGAAACCACTATTCTATGCTTTGCCAAAGACCTCAGTGAAACCCACCCACCATTGAAGTTATCAACAACATGCTGATCTTCTCTACATAAGTTGTTGATGCAATCACCTATGATATTATCTTTTAGATGACCTTGTGCATCCTCCATATCTTCAGTATCATACTAGCTAATTCCTATTAAATTTTATGGCTGGGTGCCTTCTAGCACGTGCTCATATCCAGTAAAGCTTCCTTCTTGGATGCAGAAGGTAAGCACAATGAATGTATATGTCTTTCCCATGAAGGGGGCCTTGTATGGATTGATTATTCCCACAAATCTTCTGGACCATCTTGCATGTTTACTTATAGCATCTTCCAAACTTATCAACTGCCTCAAATTGATAAAAGACAATAGAATGATGTGTTTCAAGGCTAATGTAGCCTCCATCAAGCCCTTCATCAACATTACAAACCTATCATGATTCCATTCCACATCATTGGCTAGACTCATGGAGGTGTCAAGCACACAAAACCCAATTGGAGAAAGCTCTCCATGGAAGTGATATGCAAGAAACGCTTGACCCTCCATCTCCATATTTACATACAAACCTTCCATGGAAAACAAGATTTGGAGGCAGAGATACCTTCTCTTGCATTAATGATCCATTCCACATATTTCACATCTGCTGCAAGAAGAAACTCGAGGGTTGTCTTTCCTACTTGTAATTTGGCCTTCAGCCAAGGTTCACAACATGCATGCAAGCACTCATATTGTTCCTTGCCAATTTGATAATATTATCTAAGCTTGCGCCATTGATTGAACATCTTTGATTTTGTGTTGAATACCTTTAGCAATTCTTCTTGTAACACCTTATCTTGCTTCATCGTCATTTCCCTCTCTGTAATGTCAACAACATTCCTATCTTGTTTAGACTTGAATAATACAATGGTTCCATTCTTGATTTCATCCTAGATTCACTTGACATTCTCTTCACTCAAGCCCAATAGGAACCTCATATTGGTTATGGTTGGCAACCGCCCACAAAGTTTCATCTCCTTTGTTGCCTTCAAAATGTTGATCCACCTCTCATCTATATAGAGAGGATATGTGACCATGTGCATATCCTTGGTCACAAAGTCATTACTTATGGATACACTAGCCACCAATGATATAAAATTCTGCAAAAAACAAAAGATATATAAGATACATACAATCTTGATACCGTAAAAAAGTTAGAAGGAGAATGACACTATTGAAATTATCCCTTAGTAAGAATCCCAATGGCATAAGAAGAGAATGGCACCACTGTCATTCTCCCCTTAGTAATGGTTTGGGGGAAGAATGGTAGTGGTGACACTCTTCCGTAATACATTTCTTGGAAGGTAGAATGGTAGTAGTGGTGTCATTCTCTCCTCAAACCATTCTTACCAAGGTGGTGCCATTCTCCCCTTATACCATTCTAACCAAGGGAGGATGGAATTCTTACTAAGAGAGAATGATAGAGGTGCCATTCTCCCATCCAAACAATGTAAGCAAGGGGAATGGTAGTGATGCCATTCTCCCCTCAAACCATTCTTACAAAGGAAGAGTGATAGTGGTGCCATTCTCCCCTCATACCATTCTTACCAAGGGAGAATGGCAGTGGTGCCATTCTCCCATCCAAACAATTTAGGCATAGGGAATGGCAGTAGTGCCATTCTCCTTTAGCAATGGCACCATTGTCATTCCCCCTTTTCCTACATTATTTGGATGGGAGAATGGCACCATTTAAATTATCCCTTAGTGAGAATTCCATTCTCTCTTGGAAGGAATGGTATGAGAGGAGAATGGTACCACTGCCATTCTTGATCCCTTTTCCCCATGGAAAGGCATGAGTTATGAATAGGTGTCAGGTGCTTTTGACATCATTGCAAAGATTTGGACAAGTTCATTTATGTAACTTATTGTCAAAGTCCTGAAGTCCTGTATAGATATTGATGACTAGGAGACAGAAAAGAATTAAATACAAGAATCATCACCTCATGATCGAGGCCAAATGGAAAGTATTGACCGTACTCCATTGATCCTGTCATGCCTGCATCCTTCTTCACCAACTTCTTTTGGATTGCTTTAAAATCTACTTCATGTGATGAGACGGTTGATATACAACCATGGCATGCGAAGATCCTGCTTCTTCCACCCTTGTATCTTCTTGATCTTTTCTTACCTCTCTTTCTTGTGTTGAATCTCCACCTATCCCTAACTTCTGACCTTCCTCATCACCTGCCTTTGTACCTTGGTCACCACTAGCATCCCCACCTATCTCCCATCGTTCTTAGTTTTCTTTGGTATCTTCTTTGATTTCTTGCCCTTAACTACATTCTCGAAATTTTGAGAAGTTAATCAATGTTATATGTATCTAATGTACATCACCCTCTACTTGTCATGCTATCTTCCTTGGAGGAGTTCATCCTTGCATCTTCATAGCATAAAGGGTCTAACTGCTATAATGCTCCTCCTGCTACATACACATTTATGCAATGTATATTTGATTTTCCCACAACATCGCCATCTTCTAGTTGATTGACTTGCCCCACATCACTATACTCACCAAGTTTTTGGAGAGCACTATTGTAATTGTCAAGGTACCACCCTTTAGGATCTGAGACACCATCCACATAAGAAACCTCTATGGATTTTCTCTTTGCCTTCATCACTACCTTTGACATATCTATTCAAAATGGGAAAACATAAAAACAATAAGATCATTGTAACACTTATAAATTAAAAAACATTGAAATATAACTAAGATTGAACATGAGATCTTTTTATAGAAACAATTCCATAGTAATAAGATATTAGACACACATCTCCTAACATATTGAATACATTTTTTCAAGAACATAAATCCAAATAGTGATGTAACACTTGACCACCATAGGAAGCTATGCAAAAGTATACTCTCATTAAAAAAGGAACAATATCAAATGAGAAAATAACATTAATATTTGATTTCCAATTGATAAATGTTCAATACCACTGCCATTCTCCCTTACATTCAAGGAAGAATGGCACTAGTGCCATTCTCAAGGCGTCCCATCACCTTGATGGGGAGAATGGTAGTGGTTGAAGGGGAGAATGGCACCACTACCATTCTCCCTTACATTCAAGGAAGAATGGCACTGGTGCCATTCTCAAGGACTCTCATCACCTTAAAAGGAATAATGGCAATGGTTCCATTCTCAAGGCCTCCCATCATCTTAAAGTGGAGAATGATACCAGTGCCATTCTCAAAGCCTCCCATCGTCTCGAAGGAAAGAATGCCATTGCCATTCTCTCTAACATTCAAGGAAGAATGGCAGTGGTACCATTATCAAGGACTCCCATCACCTTGAAAGGATAATGGCACCACTGCCATTCTCCCTTATGCTCAAGGAAGAATGACAGTGGTTCCATTCTCAAGGCCTCCCATCACCTTGAAGGGGAGAATAGCAGTGGTGCCATTCTCCCTTACGTTCAAGGAAGAATGGCAATGGTTCCATTCTCAAGGCCTCCCATCACCTTGAAGGGGAGAATGGCGCCACTGTCATTCTTCCTTATGTTCAAGGAAGAATGGAAATGGTGCCATTCTTCCTTGAAGGGGATAATGGCACCACTACCATTCTCCCTTATGTTCAAGGAAGAATGGCAGTGGTGCCATTCTCAAGGCCTCCTATCACCTTGAAGGGGAGAATGGCACCACTGCCATTCTCCCCTAGTGGTGCCATTCTCCCCTACATTCAAGGAAAAATGGCAGTGTTGCCATTATCAAGACCTCCCATCACCTTACATTCAAGGAAGAATGGTACTTGTGCCATTCTCAAGACCTACCATCACCTGGAGGGGAGCATGGCTTGACTGCCATTCTCCCTTACATTTAAGTAAGAATGGCAACGGTGCCATTTTCAATGCCTCTCATCACCTTCAAGATGGGAGAATGGAACCACTCTCATTCTCCCTTATATTCAAAGAAGAATGGTAGTGGTGCCATTCTAAAGATATCCCATCACCTTTAAGGGGAGAATGCCATTCTCCCTTACATTCAAGAAAGAATGGCAGTGGTGCTGTTCTTAAGGCCTCCCATCACCTTAAGGGGAGAATGGTACCACTGTTATTCTCCCTTACATTTAATGAAGAATAACAGTGGTGCCATTCTCCCTTACATTCAAGAAAGAATGGCAGTGGTGCTGTTCTTAAGCCATCCCATCACCTTAAAGGGGAGAATGGAACCATTGCCATTCTCCCTTATATTCAAGGAAGAATGGTAGTGGTGACATTGTGTCAAGGCCTGCCTAACCTTGATTGAAGGGGAGAATGGCGCCGCTGCCACTCTCAGGGCCTCCCATCACCCTAAAGGGGAGAATGAAAGTGGTGCCATTATTAAGGCCTCCCATCCCATCACCTTTAATAAGGGGAGAATGACACCACTACCTTTGTGCCTTACATTAAAGGATGAATGGAAGTGGTACCATTCTCAAGGCCTCCCATCACCTTGAAGGGGGGAATGACACCACTACCATTCTCCCTTACATTTATGGAAGAATGGCAATGATGCCATTCTCAAGGCCTTCCATCACATTGATTGAAGTGGATAATAGCACCACTGCCATTCTCAGGGCCTTCCATCACCTGAAAGGGGAGAATGGCACCACTACCATTCTCCCTTACATTCAGGGAAGAATGGCACTAGTTCCTATCTCAATGCATCTTATCAAGTTGAAGGTGGGAATGGCACCACTGCTTTTCTCTCTTACATTCAAGGAAGAATGGAAGTGGTTCCATTCTTAGGGAATCCCATCATTTTGATTGAAGGGGAGAATGACACCACTGCCATTCTAAGGGCCTCCCATCACCTTAAAGGGGAGAATGGCATGATTGCCATTCTCAAGGGCCTTCCATCCCATCATCTAAAGGGCCTTCCATCCCATAATCTTTAAGGGAATAATGGCACCATTCACATTATCCCTTATGTTCAAGGAAGAATGGCAGTGGTGCCATTCTCAAGGCCTCCCATCACCTTGAAGGAGGGAATGGCACCACTGCCATTCTCCCTTAAATTAAAGGAAGAATGGCAGTGGTGGTGTCATTCTCAAGGAATCCCATCATTTTTATTGAAAAGGAGAATGGCACCACTACCATTCTTAGGTCCTCCAATCCCATCATTGTGAAGGGGAGAACAGTACCACTGCCATTCACCCTTACATTCTCAAGACCTTCCATTGCTTTCATGAAGAGAATGACACCACTGCCATTCACCCTTACATTCGAGGATGAATGGTAGTGGTGCCATTCTCAAGACCTCCTATTGTTGAGATATCGAGCTCATCCAAGTAAGGTGGTGGACACTGATGACCCGCCTGGGGGGATAGGCCTCACACTTACACCACTGGTATGGTTGGTGAGATCATGGGTGATATGCAACCAGTGGGATGACAGCCATTCTAGAGACTCGCATAGTTATAGCACCAGCTCATTTAGTTGGGTTCACACTATAGAGAACCCTAGAATGTATTTGGTTGAGTACCTTTTCATATGTGTGTACTCTTATCTTTGTATATGTGTGTACTCTTATCTTTCATATAGAGAACCCTAGAATGTATTTGGTTGAGTACCTTTTCATGTGTGTACTCTTATCTTTGTATATGGTGTGTTGAGTGTTGTGTGAAGAAGAAGAAGATTTTCAGCCTCTCACCTTGTGTGTTCTCTTTTAGGGTTTTGTGAGTGTGTGTGTGCTTGTTGCAAGAGCTCAAGCTCTCTTCTCCCCTACATCTTTTCATGGTATCAGAGCCTGGTTCATGCTAATCAAGAGAAGCACAGGAAGCGGTACAAGGGTAAGAGCTTCATCTACTCTTCCCTATTTGTGTTGGCGACTACACCCTTGTCGGGAGCTCTATGGGAGGCACTGACAAACCATCTCTAATTGAGGAGCTTTCTTTATACGAGAGTAAAGCTATAGGGCAACTATAGTGTCCTATCGAACCACTATTTTTTGGCTGAAAATGCATTTCAGGTGCGTTAGGACCTCCGTTTTTCAGAAAGCAGGCGATTTCGAGCACTACAGGTAAGTCATCTATTCTATGCAGACCTCTGTTTTAAGAACTGCAAGAAGACAGATTGGTTGTGCAGACATTGTGTGTGCTGCAAGGAGGTCAATAGTTGCCATTGGGTGTATGTATGCACATTGAGGTCACTGGTTGTTGTGACATTTGAGTGTAGTATAGTACCGCTGCACAAAAAATATAGCAATTTGTGCAAGACAAACCAAAGTGCTGTTTCTGGTAAATTTGTGTCTGGCAAGATGTCAAATGATGGCATAAACCAAATTGTTGCTGAGAAGCTTGACAAGAATAACTTCCATGCTTGGAGGTTCAGGTTGACAAATTTCCTCATGGGAAAGGGTTACTGGGACTACATAGAAGGTGAGCATGAAGAGGCACCGGAGATACCAGAGATCAATCCGACTGCTGCAGATGTGAAAGAGTTCAAGGATTGGAACCAAGGAGCCAGAAAAGTTATATATTGGATCTATCAGTATACAGGACACCATGATTGGGCACATCAGGATGCCAAGTCCCCCAAGGAGGCGTGGGACACCTTGGTAAAACTCTATGAAACGAATACCAAGGCACGAAAGATACAGTTGAAGAATGAACTTCATATTGTGGAGAAAAAGAGTATGTCTGTGAATGATTATGAGAATTGAAGATCAAGGGTATTGTGGAATCCCTTGTATCTATTGGCATTTTAGTAGATGATGATGATAACGTGGAAGTCTGCCTATGTGGTCTCGGGCCACAACACAAGGCGTTCAAGATGTCTATTCAGACTCGAGAAAACATTCCCAATTTCATAGATTTGGTATCTATGTTGATTATAGAAGAGAAGAGCTTGGGTGAAGACCAACAATCTTCACAAAACAAAAACAGTTCAGAGCAACAGGCCTTCTACACAAGTTCAGGAAGAGGACGAGGTAGAGGAGGGTGTGGACGCGGCCAAGGAGGTAGCCGAACAGGTAATCAGAATTATGGCCAGCAGCAACAACAACAACAGTCCCAGAATTCACAACAACAACACGCACGTGGAAGAGGCCAATTCAGAGGCAGGGGGAGTCAAAGAGGTCGTGGAAATTGGCAAAGGCAGTATAATGATACACGTGGATGCTTTTATTGTGGTAAGCCTGGACATGTGCAGGCTGTTATAAGAAGCAGGCTGACATGCAAAATGGGAAATTACAGCAAAACAACTATGCATCCTCAAGTAGAAACAATGAGGATAATGAAAGGTTGTTTGTTATGCAGCATGTCGTTAATGCCATGTCTGAAAATGTTGAAGCAACACATATAAAGATGATGTATGGTACGTTGATTCAGGTGGTGCTTCGAACCACATGACAAGTTATGGGGAGTGGTTCAAGGAGATGAAAAACCTTGAAAGACCAAGTTTTGTGGAAACAGGGGATGACACTGCTCATCCAATTGCCCATGTTGGAGATGTGCCATTGTCTATGCAGGATGGCAAAGTAAAGTACCTTGCAGCTGTACTTCATGTTTATGGCTTAAAACAAGCACCAAGAGCATGGTCTGATAAGATTTCTGAATATCTTATCAATATTGGCTTTCATGTAGCCAATGCAGATTTCTCGCTGTATGATGTGAGACACAGTGAAAGAGGGGTTGTGCTTGTTGTCATTCATCTATGTAGATGACCTGATCATTATGAGGGACCATGATGTAGAGATCTTTGATGTAAAGATCTTGCTTAGACAAAAGTTTGAGATGAAGGATTTGGGGGAGCTCAGATATAGCTTAGGCATTGAGGTGATTAGGTCACCACATGGTATTGGATTACTGTAGAGACAGTATGGCTTGGACATATTGTCCAAGTATGGTATGACAGGCTATAAGCCTATCTCAGTGCCATTGGATCAGAATGGCAAGTTGAGTGTGCAGATTCAGGAGAGATTTTGGAGGATCCTACTATGTATAGGCACATAGTAGGAAGCTTGATCTACATGACGATCACCAGGCCAGATTTGAGCTATGCTGTTGGGTTGGTGAGTTAGTTTAGGCAGGTTCCTCGGAAGTCGCATTTGGATGCATTGAGACGCGTACTGAGATATGTGAGGTCTACTTTACATTGTGGACTATTTTATGAAACTAGGACAGAGATATGTGTACATGGGTACATAGATGCTGATTGGGCTAGTAGTATCTCAGATAGAAGATCTACTAGTGGCTATGACTTGGAGCAACAAGAAGCAGCCTACAGTTGCTCTATCGAGTACAGAGGCCGAGTACAGAGGTGCTACTATGGCAGCATGTGAGGTAGCTTGGTTGAGAAAGCTACTTGCAAATTTGGGTCTATCAGTGGATAGACAAGTTGTCATTTTCTGTGACAACATTAGCAGTATACATTTGGCTAGGAGCCCAGTTTTTCATGCTCGCACGAAGCATATAGAGGTCCACTACCATTTTGTCAGAGAGAAGGTTTTGGCAGAAGACGTTGACCTTGTTTATATTAGCACACAGGATCAGGTTGCTAGCATCTTCACTAAAGCATTGGGTACAAAGAAGCTCCACAGATTCAGGGCTTCGCTTGGTGTACATGAGATGGAGTTGAGCTCGAGGGGGAGTGTTGAGATATCGAGCTCATCTAGTGAGGAGGTGGACACTGATGACCCGCCTGGGGGATAGGCCCCACACTTACACCACTGGCATGGTTGGTGAGATCATGGGTGATATGCGACCAGTGGGATGACAGGCTGTGTGACAGCCATTCTAGAGACTGGCATAGTTATAGCACCAGTTCATTTAGTTGGGTTCACACTATAGAGAACCCTAGTATGTATTTGGTTGAGTACCTTTTCATATGTGTGTACTCTTATCTTTGTATATGGTGTGTTGAGTGTTATGCGAAGAAGAAGAAGATTTTCAGCCTCTCACCTTGTGTGTTCTCTTTTAGGGTTTTGTGAGTGTGTGTGTGCTTGCAAGAGCTCAAGCTCTCTTCTCCCCTGCATCTTTTCACCTATCACCCTTACATTCTAGGAAGAATGTGAATTGGTGACATTCTCAAGGCCTCCCATCAACTTAAAGGGGCGAATGGCACCACTTCCATTCTCCCTTACATCAAGTGGTGCCATTCTCAAGGCATCCCATCACTCTGATTGAAGTGGAGAATGGCACCGCTGTCATCCTTATGGCTTCCCATCACATTAAAGGGAAGAATGGCACCAAGGCCATTCTCAAGGCCTCCAATCACCTTCATGGGGAGAATGGGATATCGGCCATTCTTCCTTACATTTAAGGAAGAATGGCAATGGTGCCATTCTCAAGCCCTCCCACCACCTTGAAGGGGATAATGGCACTTCTCGCCATCTTCCTTAAATTCAAGGAAGAATGGCAGTTGTGCGATTCTTAAGACCTCCCATCACCTTGAAGGGGAGAATGGCACCACTACCATTCTCAAGGAACAATGGTAGTGGTGCAATTTTCAAGACCTTCCATCACCTTGAAGGGGAGAATGGCACCACTGCCATTCTTCCTTACATTCAAGGAAGAATGGCAAGGCATCTCATCTTTTTGATTGAAGGAGAGAAAAGCCTCCCTTAAATTCATTGAAGAATGGCAATGGTGCCATTCTCAAGGCCTCCCATCCCCTTGAAGGGGAGAATGGCACCACTGCCATTCTCCCTTACATTCAAGAATAATGGCAGTACCACTACCATTCTCCCTTACATTCAAGAATAATGGTAGTGGTGCCATTCTCAAGGCCTCCCATCACCTTCATGGGAAGAATGGCACCACTGCCAATGGAAGTGCTTCCATTCTCAAGCCCTCCCAGTACCTTCAGGGGGAGAATGGCACCACTGCCAATGGAAGTGCTTCCATTCTCAAGCCCTCCCAGTACCTTCAGGGGGAGAATGACACCACTGCCATTCTCCCTAAAAATAATGGAAATGGTGCCATTCTCAAGGCCTCCCATGACCTTCAAGGAAGAATGGCAGTGCTGCCGTTCTCAAGGCCTCCCATCACCTTCAAGGAAGAATGGCAGTGGTGCCATTGTCAAGGCATCCCATCACCTTCAAGGAAGAATGGCAGTGGTGTCATTGTCAAGGCATCCCATCACCTTAAAGGGGGGAATAGCACCATAGCCTTTCTCTATTACATTCAAGAAAGAATGGCAGCGGTGGCATTCTTAGGGCATCTCATTATTGTGATTGAAGAGGAGAATGGCACCACTACTATTCTCAAAACCTTTCTCTATTACATTCAAGAAAGAATGGCAGCGGTGGCATTCTTAGGGCATCTCATTATTGTGATTGAAGAGGAGAATGGCACCACTACCATTCTCAAAACCTTCCATCACCTTAAAGGGAAGAATGGCTCCACTACAATTATCAAGGCCTTCCATCCCATCACCTTGAAGGGGAGAGTGGCATCATTTCTATTATCCTTTCCATTCAAGGAAGAATGGAAGTGGTGCCATTATCAAGGGCTCCCATCACCTTGAAGGGGGGAATGACACCACTGCCATTATTCCTTGCATTCAAGGAAGAATGTCACCGGTGTCATTCTCAAGGCATCCCATCATTCTAATTGAAGTGAAGAATGACACCACTGCCATCATTAGGGACTCCCATCACATTGAAGGGAAGAATGGAACCACAAAAATTCTCAAGGCCTCCCATCCCATTACCTTGAAGGGGAGAATGACACCACTTCCATTCTCCCTTACATTCTTTGGAGAATGGCAGTGGTGCCATTGTCAAGGCCTCCCATCACCTTAAAGGGGAGAATGGCACCACTTCCATTCTCCCTTACATTCAAGGAGTAATGGAAGTTGTGCCATTCTCAAGGCCTCCCATCACCTTCATAAGGAGAATGGGACCACTCCCATTCTCTTTTAAATTCAAGAAAGAATGACACCAGTGCCATTCTCTCAAGGCCTCCCATCAACTTGAAGGGGGGAATGGCACCACTCCCATTCTCCCTTGCATTCAAGGAAGAATGGTAGTGGTGCCATTCTCAAGGCATCCCATCATTCTTCTTGAAGTGGAGAATGCCATCACTGCCATCCTTAGAGCCTCCGATCACATTAAAGGGAATAATGGTACCACAGCCATTCTCAAGGCCTCCCATCCCATCACCTTGAAGGAGATAATACCACACCAATGCCATTCTCCCTTCTACTCTTTAAAGAATGGTAGTGGTGCCATTCTCTTAAGGCCTCCCATCACCTTCATTAGTAGGGATAATGACACCACCACCATTCTCCCTTATATTCAAAAAAGAAGAACAATGGTGCCATTCTCAACACCTCCCATAACCTTCATGGGGAGAATGATGCCACTGCCATTCTCCCTAAGCATTCAAGGAATAATGGTAGTGGTGCCATTCTCAAGGCCTCCCATCACCTTCAAGGAAGAATGGCAATGGTGCCATTCTCAAGGCCTCCCATCACCTTCAAAAAGGAAGAATGGAAGTGGTGTCATTCTCAACACATCTCATCACCTTGAAGGGGGGATGGCATCACTGCCTTTCTCTATTACACTCAAGAAAGAATGGCATTGGTGGCATTCTTAGGGCATCCCATTATTTTGATTGAAGGAGGGGAGAATGGCACCATTGCCATTCTAAGGAAGTGGTGAGAATGTGAATTCATATTTCCTTCACTTTCTCCCAGTGGTGCGACTTCATGAAAAGCAGTCACACGGAGAAAGTGAAAGAGAATGAAATGCACGTGATGGTTACTATAGCAGTTCCTTTCGACCCCGAAAAACAACCAGAAGCACTTGCTACAAAGCTACCAGTAGGCAAGGGCAATGATACTATTAGTAAATACGTACTCAATGAATCCTTTCTTTCTTGTTTCTTGGTATTCATGGCAGTTTGTCCAGAATGGAAACACAAAGCGTTTTTTCTTTTACAGAATGCACATGCACTTATATACAAAATTATATCACATTGAATCGATGACTCAACCCTACTGGTTACTAGAAATACTACCGTTGGGAGATACGTACAAAATCGGTTACCAGGGGATACAAAATCGGTTACCAGGGGATACAATATGTATGGAACTATATTACACTCACAGAAGGAAACGGATTAGGAATTGACCAAATAGGGATACAACGGAACCTTGGGGAATATGCAGGGAAAATTACTGAAACGATGGGTCTGGTCTTTGGTAAGAATACTTCTATGGTTGCTATCGATAGTAATATGCTTTCTTTGAGTGACATAATATTGCCTTTAACATATCGCTTTCTATCTCTTAGATGAGGAGGCTCTCGCTCCCATGCGGGCTCTCATCAGTATCTTCACTCCCATTTCTAGAGTTCGTGCCATCATCTCCCTCAACACCCTCTATTTTCGATAGAATTACTTATTTTAGAGCTTTTACCGTCGCTAAGAAGCTCGCGAAGGTAATTCAATACCTCGTTCTCGGTATACATAATAATAGCAGGTGTTACTGCCCTGTATGACAGGAGCGTAAAGTGCACCTTTCTGGACTGGAATAAAATCTGTTGGTAGCAAAGCTACTAGTGTGCCAACTTGGAGCTGTGTACCTATGGTGAATCAGTGCTCGGTGTCATTGGAAGCCCAGGATTGAAAAGAAATGCCCGTGCATTACAGTTTAAATTCAAAATCTTATGAATTATTTTTTTTGTGCTGTCTTTCACGTGCATTCCTCCCCACCACAAGAAATAGGGATGGTAGAAAGAGTGGAAAGAGCCGTGTGATAGGCCACTATTGGAATAACTAAAGATAGGCTATGGGGAGATAGGCCCACCCGAACTCATCCAAAAAACCCGAAGATGTAAATTCTCCTGATAAACCTTTAATCTGACCACTTTCTTTAAGGTTGTTTCCACTTTGGAAAACGGGGTAAGCTAACTCGCTTCCTCGTTCTTGTTTCAAGGTAGCACATAACGTTCTCCCGTCTTCAGTCCTTTGTCTCGATGTGCTAAAACCTTGGAACATAAATGATCAATTTCAAAGATAGATGAAAAATAACATATATAAAGAGGAACCAATTTCGAAACCTTTTCTTTGGCAGGTTCTTTAACAATAGGTTCCGAAACCTCGATAGGTTCTTTGACAACAGGTTCAGAAACCTCTTCTTTGACAGGTTCCAATGGAGAGGTTTTCGGTTACTCACTATAATTGAGCACAGAGGACCATAATTCCACTAAATTTTTGATATATTCAAGTAAAGAGCCCTGATTAGCCAGGCAAAACATGTGCGAGAGAATTATGCCTAATAGGAGGACCAAAGGGAATATCAATATGAAATAAAGAACGAATTTGAGAGCCAAAAATTGTTGATATATTTTGAAAAATCTTTTCCCGCTTGCCTACAAGCATTAAGGCAAAGGTTGTTAAGGTGCTGATAGCAAATGTGTAATCCAAAGAATTGAAGTTATTTAGATAGGATCCGTTGGGTTTCATCATCAAAACTTGAACGATTATATAGCCCAATAAATGCATTAATATTGTGGTCAGACCCGTGATAACCTTAAAGGGGAGAATGGCTCCACTGCCATTCTCAAGGCCTTCCATCCCATCACTTTGAAGAGGAGAATGGCACCATTTAAATTCTCCCTTACGTTTAAAAAATAATGGTAGTGGTGCCATTATCAAGGCCTCCCATCACTTTGAAAGGGAGAATGGCACCATTGGCATTTTCCCTTGCATTCAAGGAAGAATGGCAATGGTGCCATTCTCAAGGCATTCAATTATTCTGATTGAAGTGGAGAATGGCACCACTACCATCCTTAGGGCCTCCCATCACATTAAAGGGAAGAATGGCACCACAACCATTCTCAAGGCCTCCCATCCATCACCTTGAAGGAGAGAATGGTGCCACTTCTGTTGTCCCTTGTGTTCTTTGAAGAATGGCAGTTGTGCCATTCTCAAGGCCTCCCATCACCTTGAAGGGGAGAATGGCACTACTGCCATTATCCCTTGCATTCAAGGAATAATGATAGTGGTGCCATTGTCAAAGCCTCCGATCACCTTAATGGGTAGAATGGGACCATTTCCATGCTCCCTTACATTCTAGGAATAATGATAGTGGTGCCATTGTCAAAGCCTCCGATCACCTTAATGGGTAGCATGGGACCATTTCCATGCTCCCTTACATTCCAGGTATAATGGCAGAGTGGTGCCATTCTCAGGGCCTCCCCCACCTTGAAGGGGAGAATGGCACCACTGCCATTATCCCTTACATTCAAGGGGAGAATGGCACCATTGCCATTATCCCTTACATTCAAGGACGAATAGTGGTATAATTCTTAAGACCTCCCATCAAGTTGAAGGGGAGAATGGAACCATTGCCATTCTCAAGGAGAATGGCAGTGGTGTGATTCTCAAGACATCCTATAACCTCAAGGGGAGTGGTGTGATTCTCAAGAATGGCAGTGGTGTGATTCTCAAGACGTCCCATCACCTTGAAGGAGAGAATGGCACCACTTTCATTCTCCCTTACATTCAAGGAATAATGGACAGTGGTGCCATTCTCAAGGCCTCCCATCACCTTCATGGTGGGGAGAATGGGATCACTACCGTTTTCCTGTACATTCAAGGAAGAATGGCAGTGGTGCCATTCTCAAGGCCTCCCACCACCTTGAAGGGGAGAATGGAATCATTGCCATTCTCCCTTGCATTCAAGAAAGAATGGCGGTGGTGCCATTCTTAAGACCTCCCATCACCTTGAAGGGGAGAAGGGAACCACTGCCATTCTTAAGGAAGAATGGCAGTGGTGCAATTTTCAAGACCTCCCATCACCTTGAAGGGGAAAATGGAAGCACTACCATTCTCCCTTACATTCAAGAAAGAATGACAGTGGTGCCATTCCCAAGGCCTCCCATCACCTTCATGGGGAGAATGGCACCACTGCTATTCTCCCCCATGGCGTTATGGAAAATGGCAGTAGTGCCATTCTCCCCCATTTTTTATTCCCAATTTGAATATAATTTTTAATTTGAATTTTAATCCCCTTTATCCCCACTCTCCCTCCTTGTTTTGAATATGAGTATGGCACCAATGTCTATCCATTGAATTTTGAATTTTCCTCCTTAGATTCAAAAACCCTAGTTTTAAAATTTCCCTCGCAAATTCAAACATTGCCTATCCAATATCCCAAATGATTCTCTCTTGGTGTTTTCATCATTTTGGGCATGTAAAGACGAGTGTGCGTACGTAATCGACAGAAGTGAAACTACAATCACATGTGCACTTCCTTTAGGATTATTTTTTTGAATTTTCCTCCTTAGATTCAAAAACCCTAGTTTTAAAATTTCCCTCGCAAATTCAAACATTGCCTATCCAATATCCCAAATGATTCTCTCTTGGTGTTTTCATCATTTTGGGCATGTAAAGACGAGTGTGCGTACGTAATCGACAGAAGTGAAACTACAATCACATGTGCACTTCCTTTAGGATTATTTTTTAATGAATGTATGTACGTACATACGCACATACATATGCAAACATAAATAAAGTTTCATAAGATTAGGATTAATTCGTATCCTATACTAATTTTAAACTAGATAACTCTAAATTTAAGCATAAATTAAACTAAACTAATAAAAAACTAATTAGATTATAAATACTAATTAAACACAAACTAGAATCTAAACACTAATTGAATTTTAAACTAATTAAAGTAATGAGAGAGAGAGAGAGAGAGAGAGAGAGAGAGGTGCCTTTATCAGAGCATCCCATCATTTTGATTGAAGGGGATAATGGCACCACTGCCATTCTTAGTGTGTGTAGGTATTTGAGAGAGAGAGAAGGGGGGATGTGTGGAGAGAACAATGTGTGTGTGTTATATATATATATATATATATATATATATATATATATATAGAGAGAGAGAGAGAGAGAGAGAGAGAGAGAGAGAGTGGTGCCATTCTCAAAGCATCCCATCATTTTGATTGAAGGGGGGAATGGCACCACTGGCATTGTCAGGGCCATTCTCAAATGTGTGTGTGTTATAGAGAGAGAGAGAGAGAGAGAGAGAGAGAGAGAGTGGTGCCATTCTCAAAGCATCCCATCATTTTGATTGAAGGGGGGAATGGCACCAACTGGCATTCTCAGGGCCTCCCATCACCTGAAAGGGGAGAATGGCACCACTACCATTCTCAAGGCCTTCCATCACCTGAAAGGGGAGAATGGCACCACTACCATTCTCAGGGGGGAATGGCACCACTGGCATTCTCAGGGCCTCCCATCACCTAAAAGGGGAGAATGGCACCACTACCATTCTCAAGGCCTTCCATCCCGTCACCTTGAAGAGGAGAACGACACCGTTTTCGTTCTCCCTTACGTTCAAAGAAGAATGGCAGTGGTGCCATTCTCAAGGCCTCCCATCACCTTGAAGGGGGGAATGGTAGTGGTGCCATTCGCAAGGCATCCCATAATTTTGATTGAAGAGGAGAATGGCAGTGGTGTCATTCTCCCTTGTGTTCTTTGAAGAATGGTAGTGGTGCTATTCTCAAGGCGCCTCCCATCACCGTCATGGGGAGAATGGCACCACTGCCATTTTTCGATTCTCAAATTTAAATGTGAATTTGAATTTAATTTTGATTTTTAATCTCCATTATCCCCACTCTCCCTCCTTGTTTTGAATATGAGTATGGCACCAATGTTGAATTTTGAATTTCCCTCCTTGGATTCCAAAAATCTATTTTCAAAATTTTCCTCCCAAATTCCTTGTTTTGAATATGAGTATGGCACCAATGTTGAATTTTGAATTTCCCTCCTTGGATTCCAAAACCCTAGCTTCAAAATTTTCCTCCCAAATTCAAACATTGCCTATCTAATACTCTAAACAATTCTTTCCCGGTATTTTCATCATTTTGGGCATGTAAAGACGAGTGTGGGACGTACATTACTGAAACTACAATCACGGGTGCACTTCCTTGTAGTTTGTTTTTTTATATGTATGTATGGGTACATTGCTTTGCATAGTCCATAAAATTAGGATTAATTCTTATCCATATACAAATTTAAAACTAGATAACTCTAAAGTAAAATAATTAAGCACACATTAAACTAAACTAATCAAACACTAATTAAATTATAAATAATAATTAGACACAAACTAAAATCTAAATACTAATGAGATTTTAAACTAATTAAAGTAATTAGAGATTTTAAACTAAACTAATCAAATACTAATTAGATTATAAATAATAATTGGACACAAACTAAAATCTAAATACTAATGAGATTTTAAACTAATTAAAGTAATTAAAGAGAGAGAGAGGGAGAGAAAGAATTATTTGTGTGTGTGTGTGTGTGTGAGAGAGAGAGAGAGGGATGTGTGTTAGTGTTTAAGAGAGAGAGAGAGAGAGAGGGGGGGTGTGGAGAGAAAGGGTGTGTGTGTGTGTGTGTGAGAGAGAGAGAGAGAGAACCTACATGGCGTGAGGTCGGTCGTGTACTTGGTGAGCTTAAGAGTTGTGATGTGCTCTTGATCTCATGCAACCTACCCGATATAGCAGATTCAAAGGAAGGAAACTAGGTCGCTTCTACTGGTTGTTTGTCCGTTTCTAAAACTTCAAGGGGTGGTGAAGGTGTGGAAGAGCAGGAAGACTTTCAGGCTATCTAGCACGTAGAAGCCCCCCCCCCTCTCTCTCTCTCTGTAAAAGAGGTTTCTACCATATATGCCTTTTATCTGCAAAAGTATGGAGACCTAAAAGCCCTCCAGGAAGACAAGTGCAGTTGGCAGAAATAGCTTTTGAGCTACTTGAGCACTAAGGGATGCCCTCCAAAAATAGTGACTTACACCAGTTTATGTTGAGAAATGTGGTGTCAAAGAGCACAAGGCAAAAATGGAGTGAGTGTGAGAAGCCACTCACCAAGTGAGAATTATCCCACATGCAAGAGAAAAGCTAAGTTGTACTCTCCTCATATAAAAAGAGGACATTTCAAGCAATGGAATACAAGCACAACATCTCAAGTCTTTTTATGAGTACAGGTTTTTATATTGTAACCTAACTGAACTTGAGTCTAAACTTTTTGAGTTTATTAAGAGATAAGAAGCTATTCTGTTTAGTCTCCAAAGCAACTCAATTAGTTAATTGACAATCATCAAGCAGAGTGGAATAGCATCAGGTTCAAGAGAATCCACAAAGCAGTAGCATCACAGTTGTCATTCTGCAAATCCATATTCTCATGTAGGAGCTTAAGGTTGTGGCCCTTGAGTAGAGTCTCTAACCAGTACTCAGCTGAAAACAAAAGCAGCAGAAGAGCAATAGTATTCAAGAAAGTGCCTAGCCTGTCAAGAAGCCAAAGCAGAACGTCACGGCAATATCAACGCCTAGAGTGAGCTGCCTCATTAAACGCTTGAATGTGCATGACAGGCTGCCTCGTCTCACAAAGGTGGTGCTGGCGCACAGTCGCCTTGCATAGTAAGCTTTTCTCTCCATCTAGTAAGCGGGCTGGTGCTGGCGCACAGTCGCCCTGCATATACGCACTAAGGTCCTCTAGCACACCAAGAGCCTACCATCTTGGAGCAACCAAACAGAAGAGTCGGTACAAATAATTGCTACAGTGCCACTTTAGGTCACAACAACTGTCGTCATATGCAAAGCAGTGGAAAGCGCAGCAACTGAACACAGAGTGCGGAGGAGAGAAGAAGACATGACGATCCTCAGCAAGGCGGGTGTCTTCTTTAGCAGCAGAGAGTGCAGCACCATCTGCACAGGCAACCTTCAACGCACAATTGTCTTTGGAGATAAGGTTTAGAAAACCTAAACAAATAACCCATTTTTTATTGTGCACAATTGTTTTTGGAGATAAGGTTTAGAAAACCTAAACAAATAACCCATTTTTTATTGTATCGTGTAAAAATCTCCACACTAGAGAGTGTTCCCTAGAGAGGGGCCATTAAAATGTGCAAAATATTGTGGGCTTCTTCAGCACATGCATCATTAACATGCATCTCATCAAAAGGGCCATCACCAACAAATTTATCATCAACATGGGCATCAAGATCAAATTTTTTATTTACACAAATGTTTCTTCTTCCACTTGGGACATCAACAAAATCAGCATCAAGAAATTTTCAAGCATGTGTAACCCTTATTATAAGTGGCCAAAGGAGCACGCAATAAAAATTCCTCTCACTACCCATCTCTCAAACAAAAATGTGTTGGTTAAAAAATCCTACTTCCTACAAAAAGTACTTGTATGTAGCCTCTGGGACCGATGATGTACCCAAGCTAGAAATTCACCCCTCTTGTCTCTACAAAAAGTATGATGTAATCAACCTTTGAGGCCATATGATGCACTCAAGCTGAAATTCATAGCCAAAGTAGCATAAAGGCCAAAGTAGCCTAGCACAAGAGGAGAGAGAGGAAGAGTGAAAGCCTAAAAATTGTACCCAATCTACCATCAAGGGGGGGAGTGCCAAAGTAGCACATGGGCCAAAGTTGCTCATAGCATATAGGAGAATGTAGAAAGAAAAAATTCAAACAACGTTATGTAACCAACATCCAACCACCTTGATTAGCCCAAAGATTTGGCACCAAGGGGGGGTGTTGAGAAATGTGGTACCAAAGAGCACAAGGAAAATATGGAGTGAGTGTGAAATGCCACATCACCAACAAGTGAGAATTATCCCACATGCAAGAGAAAAGCTACATTGTATTCTCCTCATGTGAGACCCCTCTGCCCCCTCCGTGCACCGGATTCCCGGTTGCTAGCAGCGGAAGTAGCTTCCTCTTGTGCGGGGCAGGGTTTCCCACTCAAGGCCTCGCCCTCGAATGTTCGGACACGAGACTAATCTAGTGGTCATTCCAAAACCGAAACCGTGAAAATTTTCCTTGCTCGGAAAACGGGGACGATTCCACCTTTTTGATTTTCTTAACGAATTTTCTAACAGGGTCAAGAGACTAAACTATCCTTCACTTGATTAAACTAGATAGAAGGAAAACTATCACTGGCTTAGTTTGAAGAAATCAATGCTTTTTTCCTAACCGAAATTAGGCATAGCTGTTGATCTAATCATTTGAAGAAATCAGTGCTTTTTTCCTAACCGAAGTCAGGCAAGCACAACCATTGATCTACTCATTTGAGAAATTCTCCAAGTTTATATTTAACTACTCGAATTCTAAGCATATTCCTATTATTTCAATTCAGTTATTAAAACTCCACTGATTCCAGCCTACCCCATCCGGCCCATGGGTTTATAGCCACCACCCAACCATTGGAATCAATAGAACCAGACAATTACTCACCCACCCATAATTGAATGCCTTTCTTAACTTTTGCTTTCGAATACAGATACGAATACACTCCTCTTTAAAACTTTAACATATAAAATAATCCATTAGCAAATAGTTATTGGTTATAGATGTCATAACTCAAAAATTCCATCCAGTCCATTGTTTCTCAAAAATACAGTATCACTCTAGACTCTCCGTTGAGACCAACTGATCAGCAACAAATGAGATCCAGTAAACAGATTACAATAATCATTTCGTCCATCATACATATCTTCCACGACATACGCATGGGTGTCATAGGTGTTGAGATTCAAGCTCGATGTCAGTGTGTGCCAGCTATGCTATGTGCTGGCATGTTAGGTAGCAGCATGTGTGAGACATAAATAACCGCGTCCAGCTGGTCATAGTGTGGACATTAGCTAGGGTTAGATGTGTGTGGACACAACTCATAGTGTGTTGTCTGTATTATGGATTATGGCCTTATGCATTGTGTGAGTAGGGAGATGGCTTTCCTCTATGGTTAGGGTTTGCAATATACATTAGGGTTTTCTCCTATGTGTGTGTCTCCTCTCCCTCTACCTATTTTTCAACATGGTATTAGAGCCAGGTTCTCTCTATTAGGGTTTATGAGTGAGTGAGAGAAGAGGGAAAAGAAGCTGTGAAGCTTGCCATTGATGCTGTGAAGCTTGCCATTGATGCTGTGAAGCTTGGAGCATACCGATTTCTATGAGATCTGAGAGCTTATCCTACCGAGTAAGGTATTCTAAACATCCTTGAGTAGATTGCAGGTGATTCAGGCAAAAACAAAGCAAATTAGGGTTGCCCAAAGCAAAAGAAAATTCTATTTTTTGGAAGCTTTCCATTGAAGCTTGGAAGCGATGATGTATGGTGAAAATACATGCAAATCTGGCAAAGAAGCATATATGTGAAAAGCAAGAATGTATTGGCAACTCATGTACAAGCCCTACACTGATTTTGGAGCAATTTTGATGCATTTGAATGTGTGAAATTGACTGGTTTTTTGAGCTCTCACAAAACAGAGAAAAGGAAGCCAAATTTTGATGAAATTGGAGCATGTTTTGGCAAAAATCAGAGCATTGATGGGTTGTACACTTGCATAGGAGTGTTGAGCATCAATATATGCCATCAATTGATAATTACATTAGTCCAAAAGCCCTCAGGAGCAGGCGGTGAGGCTGGACAGCAGAAACAGAGTATTTTTCATACTATTTGACAGGTGTGGAGGCCACAATTCAACTTGGGTGCTTGACATATTCCAAAATTGACTTAGCAATTAGTTCCTACATACACTTGAGAAGGAGGCTATATGATTGGATTGATCAATTATCATCTATGGAGCTAGAAATGAGCTGATTAAACAGGCTATCTAAGAGAAACAAAGTGTGATTAATCGACTAATTACTCACTCATCTTAAACAATTGGTCTAATTTCTTTTACATGGAGTTAGTGGACATCATTGCTAAGCTAATGAATGCCTGGTTGCTCAATTTGGACAAGGATTAAAGAAATTAGAGCAAATTTATTACTGGTTTTTTTGGTTTTTCTCGGAACAGAGAAGGGGGTTTGACAAAATTGGTATTTACATACCTCGGATGGTGTTGATATTCAACATTGAGGTTGTTTAGGTGTCAATGCAAGTTATGCACACTTGATTGAACCACTACATTGTAATTTGGAGCCTTGGAAAGCGCATCAAAATAGGGTATCTTGGACTGCGTGAGCCAGTTCATTTTGGATGCATACAGTTTGATTTTCTACATCAAAATTGAAGTTTGTTGACTACTTTGGAGTATCTGGAACACTCATTGGAGTGTGGTTGAGCTGAGGAACGCTCGTTTACAGATTTGGACATGTGCGGAAGGTGTATTTGCATTGAGCAATATGTCAGATAATCCAGTACAAATTGTTGGTGAAAAGCTGGATAGGAAGAACTTCCAGGCATGGAAGTACAGGATCAAAAGTTTGCTGAAGGGAAAAGGTTTTTGGAATCTCATTACAGGTGCTGAGCCAGAGCTGAAACTACCCCCACAATCTACACAGCAGCAGGTTATAGCTCATAAGCAATGGTCAGAAAGAGCATTCAAAGTGTTGCATTATCTGTCTATATGTATTTCGGATGCTATGCTCATACACATACATGATGCTGAGAATCCCAAGGATGCATGGGATACATTGGTGAAGTTGTTTGATACAGACACGAGTGCTCTCGCAAGTCTCAGTTGTGACAACAGATACATAATGTGAAGCGGAATAGGAGGAGCATCCATGATTATGTACAAGAGATAAAGAAGTATGCAGATGCATTAGCAATAATCAATGCCCCCATGCCTGATGATGACATTACCTTGCGTGGTCTTGGCAAGGAATATAAATCTTTTAATACATCCATCTCGGTTCAAAGTACAGGTTTACCAAACTTTGATGAGTTGGTTTCACTCTTACTTGTTGAGGAAATCAAACTCAGTGATTCCTTTCAGGATGCATCTACTACCCATGATGATAATGGCAGAAATCAGGCTTTTTATTCGCAAAGAGGATTTAGAGGCAGGGGGAGATTCGCATCACGTGGCCGTGGTAATGGTCGTGGATGGCAGGACAGGTCACCACAACAAATTTTCAGCCTTCATATGGTGCTAGAGGTGGTCGTGGATATACACCTCAGAGAGGCAGAGGTAATCCTCATGGTAGAGGACGTTGGCAAGGCCAACAAACATCTATGCAAGATGTGGAATGCCATTACTATGGGAAATTTGGTCATATGGCACGTGATTGTTTTCGCAAATAGAATGATTTGAGAGGGGGTAGAGCACAACATCGTAGACATTATGCACAACATGGTGGTGAAAATTATGCATCAAGTAGTAATGATGGCAGCGCGCAAATCACTTGTTTACCATGAAACATGTTGTGGGATCTATGATGACTAATGCTGAAAATGATGGCACTTGGTATATGGACTCTGGAGCATCAAACCATATGACTTGTCATAGTGAATGGTTTGAGCATATGAAGCTTATGGATGTGAAAGGCTATGTGGAGACAGGAGATGATACTCAGCATGCCATTACACATGTTGGAAGTGTACCATCAAACAAAATCTATGTCAGATGTATTGTACGTGCCTTCTATTAGCCTTAGTTGGTCAAATGGTTGAACAGGGATTACAGGTCCGTTTCAACGAGCATGGTTGCTTCGTTGAGGATTTCAAACATGGATGTAGAGTCATTGCTAAAGGCAAGAAAGAAGGTAGGTTGTTTAAGCTGGATGTTGGGATTCTTGAGTTAAAATCAGCCATGTTCTCTAAAAGCAAAAATGTGGTACAGGACATTGATATGTGGCATAAGAGGATTGGACATGTCAATATACAAAGGTTGAAAAACATGCAAGCAAGAGGCATTGTTAGTGGGCTGCCTAGATTCAAGTATGATGGGAATATGTATGTTTGTGAAGCCTGTCAGTTTGGAAAGCAGGCAAGGTTGCGGTTTCTTAGAGAAGGCAACATGAGTAGCAGGCCACTTGAGATAGTACATAGCGATGTATGGGGTCCTACACAAAACCCATCTATTAAAGGTAGTTTATATTATGTGACATTCATTGATGATTTCAGCAGAATGACATGGATATAATTTCTCAGAGAGAAAAGTGAAGTGTTGGAAAAGTTTATGGATTTCAAAGCTTTTGCAGAGAAGCAATATGGTTCTTGGATAAAATGTTTGAGGACAGAGGGAGGTGGTGAATACACCTCAAATGCTTTTGAGCATTTCTTGAGAAAGCATGGAATAAGAAGGCAATTGACTTGCAGGTATACACCTCAGCAAAATGGTGTGGCTGAGAGAAAGAATAGAGTCATTTGTGAAGTGGCCAGGCCAATGCTCAATGAAAAGAGCATGCCAGATTATTATTGGGCAGAAGCATGTGCTACCACAGTGTATATACTTAATAAGACACCCACAACAGCCATACATGGAAGTACGCCACAGATGCGGCTTATAGGTTTTCGGCCAGACATTGGACACCTCAAAGTATTTGGTTGCATAGCTTATGTACATGTGCCTAACGAGAGAAGGAGGAAGTTGGATCCTAAGGCAGAAAAGTGTGTGTTTGTTGGATATGCACAGGATCGTAAGGCATACAAATGTTACAATCCACAAACTAGGCATGTGGTTATCTCACGAGATGTGGTGTTTGATGAGCTTGATAGTTGGTACAAAGCAAAGGATGAGGGTGTCATTGAGTCACTTGAAGCTGATGTGCCTGTGAACTTGCCACAAGCAAGTTCTAGTTCTACTTCTATGTCTGGGCCAGCAGAGGCTGAGAGTAGTACTGTACGTCCGGTCAGGACGTTTGAGGCATGAGAGTGTGAGCACTGGGAGTAGTGCTATGGATAAAGGCAAGAAGAAGGTTGAAGGAATTGGAATTATAGGTTATGAGTCATCAAGTTCAGAGAGTTCGGATGAGGAACTTGGTATATGTGCCACCACATGCTAGAGTGACAGGTGTTCAGAGTGATCCGCATGCATTGCGGAGATCCCAAAGAGTCAGATATCCAGTTGAAAGATTGACATACCGTGATTTTGCTATGTATTATGCATATATGACGTCTTTGGTGAAGCATGTGGAACCTACATGCTATACAGAAGCTATTGGAAAGCATGTATAGGAGAAGGCAATGGATGTTGAGATGGACGCATTGGTTCATAATGATACATGGGATTTGGTTGCATTACCACAAGACAAAAATGTCATTGGTTGTAAATGGGTTTACAAAGTGAAGTGCAAGTCAGATGGTTCCATTGAGTGACATAAAGCAAGATTGGTAGCTAAGGGTTATGCACAAACCCAAGGTTTGGACTATGATGAAACATTTAGTCCAGTGGCAAAGATGGGAACAATGAGAGCAGTCATTGCTATGGCTGCAGCAAATGGTTGGGAAATGCATCAAATGGATGTGAAAAATACATTTCTAAATGGTGATCTACAATAAGAAGTGTATATGGCACAGCCAGAAGGTTATGTACACCCAAGATATCCCACTCATGTATGCAGATTGAAAAAGGCATTATATGGTTTGAAGCAAGCACCTCGTGCTTGGAGTGATAAGATGAGCAAATATCTTATCTCCCTTGGATTTCAGGTTTCTACAGCAGATTCTTCACTCTATGTGAAGAAAACATATCATGGGATTGTTTTACTTGTCATTTATGTGGATGACTTGATTATCACAGGTGATCATGGTACAGATTGTGATGCATGTCAAGAAAGCATTGAGTGGGCAGTTTGATATGAAAGACTTGGGTGAGTTGAGATACTTTCTTGGAATTGAAGTAATCAAAGACCATGCAGGTACATGGTTAGTGCAACGCCAATATGCATTGAATATGTTAGCAAAATATGGGATGACAGGGTGTAAGCCTATGAGTACACCTTTGGAGCAAAATGTGAAGTTGCGGGCTGATTTTGGTGAGGAGTTGGATGATCCATCTATGTACAGAAAGATGGTGAAGGGTAGTCTCATTTACATGACTATCACACGCCTAGATTTGAGTTATGCTGTGGGGCTAGTAAGCTAGTTTATGCAAAGCCCCAGAAAACCTCATTTGGATGCAGTGAGACGCATTATGCGATATGTAAAGACCACTGCACATTATGGTCTTCTTTATGAGAATGGTAAAGGCTTGGATATACATGGCTACACAGATGCTGATTGGGCAGGTAGCTCATATGACAGGAGGTCTACTAGTGGTTATGCCTTTACACTTGGAAGTGCCGTGGTGAGTTGGAGTAGTAAGAAGCAACCTACAGTTGCTTTATCTAGTACAGAGGCTGAATACAGAGGTGCAGCCATTGCTACTTGTGAAGGAATATCGTTAAAGAGTCTCTTGGCAGATTTGGGTGAGCCTATTGATGGCAAAGTTGTCATTCATTGTGACAATATGAGCAGTATACAGTTGGCAAAGAATCCAGTGTTTCATGCGCGGACCAAACACATAGAGGTCCATTATCACTTTGTCAGAGAGAAGGTGCTAGATGGTACAGTGGATCTACAGTATGTGAAGACTTACGAGCAGGTGGCAGACATCTTTACAAAGCCACTTAGCAGGGAGAAGTTTGAGTACTTCCGTATTATGTTGGGAGTACATGGGATGAGCTTGAGGGGGAGTGTTGAGAGCTTTGATAGCCCAAGCTCATCTACATCTTCATCTATGGTAGTACATCATGAGCTTGAGAGGGGCTGTTGAGATTCAAGCTCGACGTCAGTGTGTGCCAGCTATGCTATGTGCTGGCATGTTAGGTAGCAGCATGTGTGAGACATAAATGATCGCGTCCAGCTGGTCATAGTGTGTGGACATTAGCTAGGGTTAGATGTGTGTGGACACAACTCATAGTGTGTTGTGTGTATTATGGATTATGGCTTTATACATTGTGTGAGTAGGGAGATGGCTTCCCTCTATGGTTAGGGTTTGCAATATACATTAGGGTTTGCTCCTATGTGTGTGTCTCCTCTCCCTCTACCTATTTTTCAACAATAGGCACCGTGAGCCCGTGCATCTCCTAGTCAGAACCCTCCAAGATCCTTCTTAGGTGTCCTGGCACTTCACTCAGGGACCACTTTGTCGGCCCTCATCCATCGTACCGGAAGCGCACCATTTTTCAACCATAATCGAGGCTGGTCAAGACCTGGGCAGGTTTTGCCATGTGAGCCATCCTTTGAACACTCCCTGCCAGCTGTTGCAACCGAACTTCCCTTAGAAAAACATATACCAAATGCTCCCTCCAGCATTCTGGCATAAGATTGTCTTATAAGAAAACAGGGTTTCTAAGCAAGTTTTCAGTTTGATTTTCTTTTGAATACAAGGAGTATTTCTTGAATCAGTATCCCCAAAACTTCTTGATCGAAATTCAAAATTTCATACCAAAATTCCTCGAATTCTATAACCTTGATACACATATCAATTCGAAGGGCCTCAAACTTAGTTTAGATTTGGTGGAAGTTTTGAGTGTATTTTTCTAAACTGGTCACACTTTCTTTCCTCGAAACTGACGAAAGAGTTTGGTCTTGGTCATAGTAGTCTGATTCAAGGTTCAAGTCGGATAAGATTTTTCCTGAACTATCTTTCTCGAAAAGGTTTGGTAATTCAGTTACTATTTTACTGAATTTCTTTCTTTGAATATTCACTTAATTGATTTCTAAATTAGTTTCGAATTCCAATGAGGAATAAATTAATCATTTATCTAAATATTTTGATCTCGATAGATTTTCTAAATTTTCTTTTTTTACAATTCGTGTGAATATAAAACGATAAAAATTTCTCTCTTAGAGTATTTAATTATTTATTTTTATCAAATACTCGTAGAATTTAAGAGAATTCTAATTTTGACATAAAAATTCTTTATGCATCTATTTATGCATAAAAATCAACTTCAATGGGAATAACACTTTTATATTAAAAAAATCCTTTTATGCATCTATTTATGCATAAAATCAAATTTAATAGGAATAACACTTTTAAAATAAAAAAATTCCTTTATGCATTTTTCTATACATAGAAATCAATTTTAATAAGAATAACACTTTTATAATTAAAAAAATTTCTTTATGCATCTTTCTATGCATAGAAACAGGGATTTCATTAACGTCTTCACAATTTTGTGATCACGTTAACAAAACCTGTTGTTAACATAAAAATTCTTGTGATCACAATGTATATTCACGGGCATTTTTTATGACCTGCAAAAACCTTCTCTGCCAGTAATCCTGCTGGGAAAATGTCATTTCCCGGCGGGCCCGCCGAGAAAACCCATTTTCCCGGTGGATAATTAAAAAATATAAAAAATAAAAAAAATAAAAATCATGTTCACAGTCATTCTTACCATTTTTGGGCCTTCTGGACTCATTTATGATGTCAAAAGTTCAAAATTCTTGGCACAAAAAAAGTTTTGTATAATTTGCTGGCCTTAAGTTCAATTGACACACCAATTAAATCTAACTATACTTACATCAATTGACTCAATTGTCCATGACATCATTGCACTCAATTGAGCCCAATTGGACTCAATTACACTTGATTTACACTCAATTGATATTAATTGGGTGTCAATTGATGTCAATTGTGCCTAATTCGACGCAATTGAGCCCAATTTACACCCAATTTGCATAAATTGGGTGTAAACTAAGTATCAATTGAGTCGAATTGGACTCGATTGATAATAATTGGATGTTAATTGATATTAATTAAGCCCAATTGACTTCAATTGGGTGTTAATTTATTATAATTAATGTCAATTAAGCTCAATTGAGCTCAGTTGACATCAATTGGGTGTCAATTGATATCAATTGAGCTCAATTGGGCTCAATTGCACTCAATTGACACTCAATTGGGTGTTAATTGCATCCTATTGTGCTCAATTGAGCCCAATAGGATGCAATTAACATCAATCGGGTGTCAATTGATCACAATTGATATTAATTGGGCTCAATTGCACTCAATTGTGTGATCGATTGTGTGTCAATTGATGTCAAGTGAGCCTAATATGATACAATTGAGCTCAATTCACACCCAATTGGATGTAAATTCAGTGTCAATTGAGCCGAATTAGACTCAATTGATAGCAATTGGGTGTTAATTGGATATCAATTAATATCCAATTAACACAATTGAAGTTAATTAAGTCTAATTGACTTCAATTGGATAATTTGGGTGTCAATTTAGCTCAATTGGACGTAAATGACATCAATTGGGTGTCAATTAACATCAATTGAATCTTATTGACATCAATTGCCAATTAACATCAATTAGACTCAATTGACATCAGTTGGGTTTCAATTGAGCCAAATTGGATGCAACTGACATCAATTGGGTGTCAATTGATTACAACTGAGCTGAATTGGGCTCAATTGCACTCAATTGATATTAATTGGGTGTCAATTGATTACAACTGAGCTGAATTGGGCTCAATTACACTCAATTGATATTAATTGGGTGTCAATTAAACCTAATTCCATGTCAATTGAGCCTAATTCGATGCAATTGAGCTCAATTCACATTAGTTCACATCAATTGGGTGTCAATTGATGTCAATTGAGTAAAATTGAGTCTAATTGGGTGTGAATTGAGTCAAATTGAGTCTAATTGAGTGTCAATTGATATCAATTGAGCCAAATTGAGTCTAATTGAGCCCAGTTAGACTTGATTAAGCCAAATTGAGTCTAATTAGGTATCAATTGATGTCAATTGATACCTAATTAGACTTAATTGAGCCAAATTGAGTCTAATTGGGTGTCAATGGAGCTTAATTGACATCAATTGGGTGTCAATTGATGTCAATTGAGCCCAATTGAAGCTAATTGTGTATCAATTGACACACAATTGATGTCAATTGGGCTCAATTGATATCAATTGGATTCAATTGACACACAATTAATGTCACATGGGCTCAATTGACATCAATTAACACCTAATTGATGTCAATTAATATCAATTGGGTGTCAATTGATTATAATTGATGCTAAATTGAATGGATTGAGTCCAATTGACATCAATTAAGTCTAATTGGGTATTAATTGATCAATTGGGCTCAATTGATATCAATTGACACCCAATTGGACTCAATTGACACCCAATTGACACCCAATTGGACTCAATAGGGTGTTAACTGATGTTAATTGAGCCCAATTGACATCAATTGGGTGTTAATTGAGCTTAATTGGATACAATTAACAATAATTGGGTATGAATTGAACTCAATTGACATCAATTAGGTGTCAATTGAGCCTAATTGCATCCAATTGAACTCATCAATTGGGCAAATTGCATCCAATTTAATTCAATTGACATCAATTAAGCCTAATTACATCCAATTTAACCCAATTGGACTCAATTGAATCCAATTGGACTCAATTGACATCAGTTAGGTGTCAATTGAGCTTAATTGTATCTATTTGGACTTAATTGTATCTATTTGGACTTAATTGTATCTATTTGGACTTAATTGACATCAATTGGGTGTCAATTAAACCCAATTGGAGTCAATTGATATCAATTAGGTGTTTATTGAGTTTAATTGACATCAATTGGGTGTTTATTGATGTCAATTGAGTCCAATTAGATGCAATTGGACTCAATTGGGTGTGAATTAGACTCAATTAATATCAATTGGGCTCAATTGATATCAATTAGGTGTGAATTGATGTCAATTGAGCCCAATTCGATGCAATTGATATCACTTGGGTGTCAATTAGACTCAATTGGTACCTAATTGATGTCAATTGAGTCTAAGTGGATGTCAATTGATATCAATTGAGCCCAATTGATCAATTGACACCCAATTAGACTTAATTGATATCAATTTGACTCAATTAGGTGTGTTAATTGATATCAATTAGACTCGATTGGGTGCTAATTGATGTTAATTGAGCTCAATTAGACTCAATTGACATCAATTAGGTGCTAATTGAGTGTAATTGATGTCCATTAAGCCCAATTTAGCTTAATTGACATCAATTGGGTATCAATTGACTACAATTGGGTATCAATTGACTACAATTGATGTCAATTGAGCTCAATTGACATCAATTGGGTGTTAATTAATGTCAATCGAGTCCAATTAATATCAATTAGGTATCAATTAAGCCAAATTAATATCAATTGGGTGTCAATTGAGCCCAATTGACATCAATTGGGTGTGAATTGAACGTGATTGGACTCAATTGACATTAATTAGGTGTGAATTGATGTCAATTGAGCCCAATTGGATGCAATGGATATCAATTGGGTGTCAATTGGACTCAATTGGCACCCAATTGGCACCCAATTGATGTCAATTGAGTCCACTTGGATGTCAATTGATATCAATTAAGCCCAATTGATCAATTGACACCCAATTAGACTTAATTGATATCAATTTGACTCAATTGGGTATTAATTGATATCAATTGGATGTTAATTGATGTTAATTGAGTCTCAATTGACATCAATTGGGTGCCAATTGAGTATAATTGATGTTAATTAAGTCTAATTTGGCTCAATTAACATCAATTGGGTGTCAATTAACTACGATTGATGTCAATTGAGCTGAATTGACATCAATTGGATGTTAATTGATGTTAATTGAGTTTAATTGACATCAATTGGGTGTTAATTGATGTCACTTGAGTCCAATTAGATGTAATTAGACTCAATTGGGTTTGAATTAGACTCAATTGATATCAATTGGGCTGAGTTAATTGGGTGTCAATTGAGCCCCATTGACATCAATTGGGTGTGAATTGAACGTGATTGGACTCAATTGACATTAATTAGGTGTGAATTGATGTCAATTGAGCCCAATTAGATGCAATGGATATCAATTGGGTGTCAATTTGGACTCAATTGGCACCCAATTGCACCCAATTAGATGCAATGGATATCAATTGGGTGTCAATTTGGACTCAATTGGCACCCAATTGATGTCAATTGAGTCCACTTGGATGTCAATTGATATCAATTGAGCTCAATTGATCAATTGACACCCAATTAGACTTAATTGATATCAATTTGACTCAATTGGGTATTAATTGATGTCAATTGAACTCAATTGGATGTTAATTGATGTTAATTGAGTCTCAATTGACATCAATTGGGTGCCAATTGAGTACAATTGATGTTAATTAAGCCCAATTTGGCTCAATTAACATCAATTAGGTATCAATTAACTACGATTGATGTCAATTGAGCTGAATTGACATCCATTGGGTGTTAATTGATATTAATTGAGTTTAATTGACATCAATTGGGTGTTAATTGATGTCACTTGAGTCCAATTAGATGTAATTAGACTCAATTGGGTTTGAATTAGACCCAATTGATATCAATTGGGCTGAGTTAATTGGGTGTCAATTGAGCCCAATTGACATCAATTGGGTGTGAATTGAACGTGATTGGACTCAATTGACATTAATTAGGTGTGAATTGATGTCAATTGAGCCCAATTGGATGCAATGGATATCAATTGGGTGTCACTTGGACTCAATTGGACTCAATTGGGTGTCACTTGGACTCAATTGGCACCCAATTGATGTCAATTGAGTCCAATTGGATGTCAATTGGTATCAATTGAGCCCAATTGATCAATTGACACCCAATTAGACTTAATTGATATCAATTTGACTCAATTAGATATTAATTAATATCAATTAGACTTAATTAGATATTAATTGATGTTAATTGAGTCTAATCGGACTCAATTGATATCAATTGGGTGCCAATTGAGTGTAATTATTATCAATTAAGCTCAATTCGGCTCAATTGGCATCAATTGGGTGTCAATTGACTACGATTGATGTCAATTGAGCTCAATTGGCATCAATTGGGTGTCAATTGACTACGATTGATGTCAATTGACTACGATTGATGTCAATTGAGCTCAATTGACATCAATTGAGTGTTAATTGATGTCAATTGAGTCCAATTAACATCAATTGGATGTCAATTGAGCCCAATTGACATCAATTGGGTGTGAATTGAATCGGATTGGACTCAATTGACATCAATTAGGTGTGAATTGATGTCAATTAAGCCCAATTGGATGCAATTGATATCAATTGGGTGTCACTTGGACTCATATGGCACCCAATTGATGTCAATTGAGTCCAATTGGATGTCAATTGATATCAATTGAGTCTAATTGGATGTCAATTGAGTCGAATTGATTAATTATACTTAATTGATATCAATTTGACTCAATTGGGTATTAGTTGATGTCAATTGGACTCAATTGGGTGTTAATTGATGTTAATTGAAGACTCAATTGACATCAATTGGGTACCAATTGAGTGCAATTGGTATCGATTCGGCTCAATTAGCATCAATTGGATATCAATTGACTAGGATTGATGTCAATTGAGCTCAATTGACATCAATTGGGTGTTAATTGATGTCAATTGAGTCCAATTAAGCCCAGTTGTGTCCAATTGGGTGTCAATTGATTGAATCCAATTAAGTCCAATTAAGCCCAATTGAGTCCAATGGGGTGTCAATTGATGTCAATTGAGCCCAATCGATCAATTGACACCCAATTAGACTTAATTGATACCAATTGGACTCAATTGGATATTAATTGATATCAATTAGACTCAATTGAAAGTATAATAAGATCTAATTGATGGTAATCGAGCTTAAGGTGATAAATTTAGAGATAACTTTTTTTGTACAAAGAATTTTGAACTTTTGACATCATAAATGAGTCTAGAAGGCCCAAAAATGGTAGGAATGACTGTGAACAAGAAAATATTTTGACCATTTTTTTTAACTTTTTTTCCCGCCGGGAAAACAAAAAGCCCGGCGGGCTTCGGCAGGTTACCAGGTCACTGGTAACCTGCTATTTTGAGAACATGAAAACATGTGAACATGTGAATAACATGTTCACAAGTGTTATTAACAAAAAAAATCTTGTGATCACGTGAATATAAAATCCCTGCATAGAAATCAATTTTAATAAGAATAACACTTTTATAATAAAAATTTTCCTTTATGCATCTTTCTATGCATAGAAATTAAATTTGATAAGAATAACACTTTTGTAATAAAAAAAAATCCTTTATGCATCTTTCTATGCATAGAAATCAATTTTAATAAGAATAACACTTTTGTAATTAAAAAAATTCCTTTATGCATCTTTCTATGCATAGAAATCAAATTTAATAAGAATAACACTTTAATAATTTAAAAAAATCCATTATGCATCTTTCTATGCATAGAAACCAAATTTAGTAAGAATAACACTTTTATAATAATAAAAATTTCATTATGCATCTTCCTATGCATAGAAATCAAATTTATTAATTAATATCAGTGATATCCATGCATATTCATAGGTGAATATGTACATGGAGTAATTAGAATATTTTTTTTAGATGCAAAAATGGTGGGAATTACTCTTTTGGAATAACATAAAATATTTTTTTTAGATGCAAAAATGGTGGGAATTACTCTTTTGGAATTACTCTTTTGGAATAACATAAAAACAAACTTTCTTTTTCATAAAATTCTGGAAAATTTTGCCATAACCTCCTTTGTATGGCTGACCATTTCTCATTTTTATCTTTCTTCTCTTAACTTAATTAACCCAATTTAGAATTATAGAACTCTAATCTACACAATTTTCTAAATTCAAGAAAGTAAACAATAAGAAGAGTTTAATTAATCACTTAGTTAATCTTTCTAGGATTAAGAAAGGTTAGAATGTAAAGAAGAGAAGGGGGTGGCCTTTTCATCAAAGGCATAGCATTTGAATTTAATTCAATTGTTTACAAAACATAAAAATCAAGAAAACCATAAATTTTTCATTAAAATTTGTAAAGTAAGAAAATTAGCTTACATGGAGCTTGTAAGCTCTCCTTTGGCTAGAGGGATTGAGAGTTCTACTCTTGTTTGAAGCAATAGTGGCCACCAATTCACTTTGGAGAGGATTAGGCCAAAAATAATTGAATTATTAAAAAATTCAATGTAGATGGCTCAGGACAGGTGTAGAGTAATAGTGCATAAACACCATTAAGCTTTTACAAAAGGGAGAGTCTTCTATTTATAGGAAAAAGTGAGCCTCTACCCAAGCAAACTGATTCTAGAATTTTCCAGATCAGTTTGGTCAATTTTTGACCATTTTTGGGTCAATTCAGCTTACTTTTTGGATCTAGTTTTGAAATAGGAGAGAGGAGAGATAAAAATATCTCATTTTATTGATTAAAAATTGGGGGTAATGATGAGAAAAAGGTTGCCTACTTCATGAGGGGAGATTCCCCATGAGGGGAGATTCCCCACACTGAGGTATCAAAATTCAGTTTTTTAATTCTTTTCTTTGGTCCTTAGTCCACTCTTCATCTTATGTGAGTCTTTACTCATTTTTTGGGAGATTTTTCTTTTATTCTTCAATTTATCTCCTCCCTATACTTGGATTAATCGCATTGGCCTGTCAAACCTTTGTTTGGACCTTAATCCAAAATTTTTTGAAAACAGGGGCCCTTAGGCTAAGGTCTTTTGTGCACATTATAATTTATTTCTAATGCACCTTAGGAATTTCTTTTTAAACTTCTATTTCGAGGAAATTTATTTTAATAAGATGGGATATTTTTCCATCCAAAGATATATAAAAACTGAATTATCTCTCTCTAAAATATTTTCTCTCTCTAGGCCAAAATAGATAAAAGCAAGATCTTTTATTATTCTAAAAAGGGGATTGATTACAGGGGAAAAAACTGGACATCTTGAGGGGCTGGGGAGGTATCTTACATCCTCTCCCACTTGAAAAATGTGAGATGTCCTCATCTCGGAAACTGGGAGTAATCCCGCATCAGTTCGGCTTCTTTCTCCCTGGGTGGCGTCTTCAAAAGGATAGAACTTCCATTTGACTAATAATTCTCTCAGAATTCTGTTCCTGAGAACCTTCTCTTGAACATCAAGGATTTCTTCAGGTTGGACTTCCATCTGCCCTTGGGTTGAAGAAGTTAAGAGTTCATTAAAGCACATGATTCGGGCTCAGTGCATACTTCTTAAGTAGGCTGACATGAAATACATTATGTACTTTGAGATGAGGAGGCAGAAGAAGTTCATAGGCTAAGTCACCTACTTTCTTTGTAATCAGATATGGCCCACAGTATCTGGGGGATAACTTCTTGTACTTCCCAAGAGATATAGAACTTCTTTTGGGGCGTACTCGAATGAAGACCATATCTGCTTCTTCAAATTTTCTGCATGACCTCTTCTTATCTGCATACTGCTTCTGTCTATCTTGGGCAGCTTTTATATCCTTATGGATTGACTGCTTAGGTTCCCTGTCACCACAACATGACCGAAGTATATCTTTGATTACTTGGTTCACCCTTTTTGATTGACCATCGGTCTCGGGGTGGTAAGCCATGCTGAGATCCAAGAAAGTTCCTACTGCTTTGAAGAATGTAGTCCAAAATCTTGACGTGAATTTGGGATCTCAATCACTTACTATTCTTCTGGGTAGGCCATGCAATCTGAAGATTTCCTTGAGGAACACTCTGGCCATACAGTGTAGGTTTCTTTTACTAGAATCAAATGGGCAACTTTGGTTAGTCTGTCAACTACCATGAAGATGGAGTTGTAACCTGATTGCGCTGAAGGTAGTCCAGTAATAAAATCCATACTAATACATTCCCACTTCATCTGGGGGATGTCTAATGGATGTAACTTCCCAGGCATTTTTACTCTCTCGGCTTTGACTTTCTGCTCACTTTCTGACATATCAGGCATTGACGTACATGATTAAGTACATCCTTTTTTAGTCCAGGCCAAAAGAAGCTTTTCTTTACAGACATGTAGGTCTTGATGAAACCTGGATGTCCTGCTATAAGGCTATCATGGGCTTCATTTAGAATGTATAGCCTGCTATTATAATACATAATTCCTTCATCCAGGCTGTACCCTTGCACTCGGTTCAACTCCTAAGGAGTTTTGCTTTCGTGCATAAGTAGGGTAGCAATAGGGCCAAAGAATCTATCCTGCATGATCTTCTCTCTTGCTTCATTAATGCTTCATTAATCAATGGATTTGACACCAATGTGATTGCAAAAGCAAGGAGGCTTTTCTGCTGGAGAGCATCTACTACCACATTTTCTTTGCCTGGGCGGTACTTGATTTCAAAATCAAATTCCTACAGGGTCTGCATCCACCTTCTTTGGCGCATGTTGAGATCCTTCTGAGTGAAGATCCACTTTAAGCTCTGATGATCTGTCATCAAAGTGAATCTTTGACCCAGTAGGTAATGTCTCCACAACTTCAGGGCATAGACTACTGAAAGTAGAGGTCGTGGACAACATAATTTCTCTCATGCATTCTGAGTTTTCGGGATTCATAGGCCAGTGCATGACCTTCCTGCATGAGCGCACCTCCCAGGGAAAAACCACTGGCATCAGTTTTACTACTGCAAAGGGTAGAGAGAAATTTGGCAACTTCAGAATGGGATTGGTTACCAAGGTGGTCTTCAGCTTATCAAAAGCGCTCTGACACCTGGTAGAACATTGAAACGAGGTATTCTTCTTTAGAAGATTAGTCAGGAGGGAAGCTATGAGAGCATACTTAGGTATAAAAATTCTGTACCAGTCCCAAGAATCCCCTGACTTCTTTCACTATCTTTGGTTCAGGCCAATCTATGACTGCTTGGACTTTTGCAAAATTTGGAGAAATTCCATCTTTGGATACCAAAAAGCCCAAGTATTCAACATGGTTGATAGAGAAAGTACATTTGCTCTTTTTTGCAAAGAGTTGGTGCTTCCTTAGAATCTCAAGAACTTTGTAGACGTGAGCTTCATGGTCAGCTGCATTCTTTGAGTAAATCAGAATATCATCAAAGAAAACAAGAACAAAATCATCCAAGTATTCTTTGAGAATGCCTTGCATTAGGCGATTGAATGTAGCTGGGGCATTTGTCAATCCAAACGGCATGACAGTAAATTCAGAGTGCCCATAGCGAGTATTAATGGCTGTATTCGAGATATCTTGATCATTAATCCTGATTTGGTAATACCTTGAGCCGTCGCCGCCGCTGATTGAGACCTCTGTAATCCACATAGAGTCTTAACGTTCCATCCTTCTTTTTCTGAAAGAGAACTGGTGCTCCCAAGATGAAACACTTACAAACCCTTGTTCTAATAGCTGCCTAAGCTGTTCCTTGAGTTCAATGGCTTCAGGGGGACTGGCATTTTGTACGTGCGCTGGGCTACTGCCTGAGCTCCGAGGGTCAATTCTATCTCATGATCTACTTCCCGAATCAAAGGCATCTCAGTTAGCTCTGCTAGGAATAAATCATCATACTCACTTAACCATTTTGGTTCTTTAGCCTTTAACTTTGTGTCTACCGAATTCATTTTGACAACATAAATGAGCTACTTCTTTCTAAGTCCTTTCAGTAACCTAGAAGTTTTTACTAATTGCAGATCTGGGGATCCGAAAATTCTAGTTCCTTGAACTTTGTTCCCGTGAAGGTCACGGAAGGAAATGGTTCCATTGTGACAGTGAATGTCAGCTTGATTTTTGTGGAGCTAATCCATTCCAAGGATTCCATTGTGACTCTGAACTGGCAGTCAGTTACATTCCCATCTAGATTAAATTGAATACGATCTGTCTCATGGTGAGTGAAAAGAATCTTCCCACTGTCCAATTCAACTTGCATAGGTTTCCCTGATTTTTGTTTTAAGACTAGCTTACGCAAGCATCCTAGGGAAATAAATGAATGAGTACTACCTGAATCAATCAAAAGCTTAAATGGCTTACCCTTATACTCAGCTGGAGCATGGATGACAAAGAATTGACGATTTGGCCCTTGGTTTTCAATCGCGGCATAAATTTGACCTCTTTCCTCTTCCACTACTTCTGCTATCGTAACTGCTCTGGCTCCTTTGCAAATTGGGGTGGAACTCTTTCACTTTGGTTACCCCAGTTCTGGGAGGGAGTTCTGAGATTACTCTGAACAGAGGCAGATGGTTGAGCTGGAGTCCTATTGGAATTCCCCTGATTTTGGGGAGACAGAGACCCTGGTTTGACTGATATGAAGGGGCTGGTCTCTGCACTCTGGGTTCCTTGACTTTCCTGTCCTCTAGACATGGCAGGAGTCGGGCAGTCTTTAAGCTGGTGACCGAAACCCTGACACCCAAAACACTTGTTCTCACTTCTAAGCTCATTCCTTTGAATCCTTGAAAGAGGTGGGGCTCCTGAGAAAGTGTTCTGAGGGAAGGGTCTTCCTTCACTTCTAAATTTCCCAGCATCCTGATTTTGATTAGAGCCTTGCTGCCTCTTTGGGGGTGGAAAGTTTGAAGCACTTCCCAGGGTTTGAAACCTTTTAAAGTTTGAGGGTGCAGGCTTTGGCGGTACCTTAACAACAAATGCTTTGGCAAAGTCCTTTGCCATTCTGACAGCTTCTGCCATTGAGACTGGTTTGGCATTTTTCACTAAAGTGTCCAATGGCTCGTTCATCCCTCGAATGAATCTGGCCATCAACTGCTCTTCATCCAAAAGTGGAGAATATTTGAGGAGAAGGAAAAATGCCTGATGGTATTCTTCAATCGTCCGACTATCCTGTTTCAGTTCCAAGAACTCATTCATTTTGGTTTCCAGGAAGCCCGGAGGATATAACCTCTTCCTGAGGTAAGCTTTAAGATCTGACCAGGTCTGGGTATTTTGGTCGAGACGGTTTGTCATGCGACCCTGGCTGTTTTCACAATTTTCAATCTGGCGAGAGTCATCTTGCTCTTCTCGTTATAACCGGTTACATCAAAATACTCTTCCATTGCCTCGATCCATTTTTCCACTACTTCTCCTAACTGTTCCCCTTCACCCTTGAAGGGACCAAGTTGGGATCGGTGCAAGGCTTTACGAACGTTCGGATCTAACTCTTCATCATCTCCGTAAGAGGATCTGGTTGCCTACCACGGCCCGCGCGCCTCATGATTCTGACAAAATGATATTTTTATCAACTTAACTTTGTCATCAGATTTATGATTATTTAATTTTTAAGATTTATTTCTTAAACAATAAATATTCCATCATAATTCTTGAAAACAAGATTCACTCTGATAATTTTATTAACCAATATTCACAACCAGAAAACAATTTGGAATCTTTTGCAAAACATTTTTTTAATCAAAAGTTTTTGATATATACATAGAGCATCTTGGCTCCAAAAGTCACCACCTCAATCGCGTATGCATAAAAAGGCGATACTACGATGGAGACATGCTATGATATGCACGATTCATCTCGCTGATAATGGTGTTGTAATTCTTCTCCTAGGAATAAAGCGGCTAAGAAGTCTAAAAATACGACAAGAAATTTTGAAATTTCGGGGTAAGATTATAGAGTTGTACATAATGAATAACCCCTAGCCTTATCAATTTCATGGCTAGCGAGATATTCTGTCTAAGTCTCTGTCGTTGATTGGTATTGACGCGAATACTTTACCCTCCAGAGAACCACATATGCTGACATCGCTCTACTGGATCAGGAAAGTATAGATCCTCAAAGTGACGAGCGAGTCTCTTTGCTTTCTCGGGTTGTAGCGGAGTTGATGAGATTTTCAAAGGTAAAGGCGATCATATCTTGACTTTGGGAGAGTCCAGGAATGCTAGACAAATTTGGGGTATCCATCTAAAAATCTGGTTCAATTTATAAGTTTTTAATTTATGAAGTTCATTTCAAACATAATCTTAACAAGTGAAAACATTATTTCCCAGATTTACTTTAAAATTTTAGGCAATTTCTGTCGCTATTTTGTAAGTTTACAACAGCGCTATGATACCAGCTATGAGACTCCTCTGCCCCCTCCGCGCACTGGATTCCCGGAAGTAGCTTCCTCTTGTGTGGGGCAGGGTTTCCCACTTAGGGCCTCGCCCTCGAATGTCCGGACATGAGACTAATCTGGTGGTCATTCCGAAACCGAAACCTTGAAAATTTTCCTTGCCCGAAAAACAGGGACGATTCCACCTTTTTGATTTTCTTAACGAATTTTCTAACGGGGTCAAGAGACTAAACTATCCTTCACTTGATTAAACCAGATAGAAGGAAAACTATCACTGACTTAGTTTGAAGAAATCGCTTTTTTCCTAACCGAAATCAAGCACAGCCGTTGATCTAATCATTTGAGGAGATCAACACTTTTTTCCTAACCGAAGTCAGGCACAGCCATTGATCTACTCATTTGAGAAATTCTTCAGGTTTTTATTTAACTACTCGAATTCTAAGCATATTCTTATTATTTCAATTTAATTATTAAAACTCCATTGATTCTAGGCCCATCCACTGGAATCGGTAGAACCAGATAATTACTCACCCACCCATAATTGAATGCCTTTCTTAACTTTTGCTTTCGAATACAAATACGCACACACTCCTCTTTAAAACTTTAACATATAAAATAATCCATTGGCAAACAGTTATTGGTTACAGATGTCATAACTCACAAATTCCATCCAGTTCCTTGTTTCTCAAAAAAATAGTATCACTCTGGACTCTCCATTGAGATCAACTGATCAGCAAACAACGAGATCCAATAACAGATTACAATAATCATTTCGTCCATCATACATATCTTCCACGACATACACATGGGTGTCATAGGCACCGCGAGCCCATGCATCTCCTGGGGTCAGAACCCTCCAGGATCCTTCTTAGGTGTCCTGGCACTACACTCAAGGACCGCTTCGTCAGCCCTCGCCCATCGTACACAGGAAACGCAACATTTTTCAACCATATATCGAGGCTGGTTGTCATGTTTAAATATGAGTTTGAGCTATAAAATAAATAGAATAATTAGAAAGAAACAACCAAAGAGAAACGAACGAAAATCAAGATAGTCATGTGTGTGTGTGTGAGAGAGAGAGAGAGAGAGAGAGAGAGAGAGAGAGAGAGAGAGAGAGAACTCATTTATAAAAAGGACAAAAGACCTACAAAAATATTGAAGCTCTCATTAAAACATATGCATAAACAAATACCAAATCTCCCATCAAAACATATGCATAAATAAATCATAATTTAATGAGAAAGTGGAAGTGAGAGAGATTAAGTATACCTCAATGGTGGTAGAGAAGGTGTGTGAATAGAAAAAACAAAATAACAAAGATTTGGATGGTGTTGCCTTTAGTTTAAAATCTAACTTAAAACAAAAAGTATTTGAAGTTAAAAAATCATCACTTAAGTATCTTTATTAATATAAAAAACCTATATATCACTTACATTTAAGGGGTATTTTGAAATTCCTTATTTTTGGTTTTTTAGTATTTAAATGACTCCTTTATCTATACAAACCTATATATTTTTTCAGATTCCATAAACGAAATCCCTTATGTAAGTATATTTTTATAAATATTCCAAAAATAGGAATTAAAAAACTCCTTTTGGTGATACACTTACATGTTTTTAAGTGAACCCTTTGAGATTGTGATGATATCATTTTTATTACAATCTTTATACTAAAGCTAATAATGACATTGCTAGTTATTGTTGCTATTAGGGTTTTACAATAGCGAATCCATGGAAGTGAAAAATTTGAAGAGCTAGATGAATTATGATGTGAAATGCCCAAGTTATAGGAAATTGTGTCTTATTTTTCCTACCAATCAATATAAATTATGTTCTACATTTGGGACTAATTAGGAAGAAATTGGGTTTAAATAAACCTAATATTGATTGGGATGACATTGGATCGAATTAGACCTAATGATTGGGGAGAATTTGGGTCCAACTAGACCTAAGTGAATAAAACTTGGTCTAATTGATTCTAATGGTGATAATTTTGGGGTCTAATTAGATCTTAAAAAAGATTTAAAAAATCTAATAACGTTAAGCTATGTTAAACTTGGCTCTAATTGGGTTCAATTTGTGTTTTCTTGAGATGTGTTTAAGTCTAATAATTCAAATATACTATTTGCAACCTATGTTTTATTCTTAATACTACTATTGAAACTCATTATCTACTCTTCTAACCAAACTACCCCATAGAGTCTCTCTTCTTGGTTTTTCTTCAACATTACCAAAACTATAATCATCATCATCATCATTATTGTCATTAGGAAAATTATAAGATCATTTTGGGGCCCTCTAAGGAGTTTCATGCTCCTTCTCCCTCTAAAAAATGGGGCCACAGTGAAATTTGAGCACATCATTCCTAAATTTTTTGGAGTTGGTAGATTTAGAATGTACTCTTCAAGCTCTTTTCAATAGTATATAACATGATGGGGTTCTAACATAGGATAGTGAAGCTCCCCAAAAAGTGGTTTCAAAAGTGATGACGTGGCATGTAACGTTACATTTTGGCATCTTAAATCTTGTTTGTGGTGTATCTTGAGCATTACTACTTAAAAATTGTCGAACATTGTATATTTGAAATCTACTTATCATAAGCTTCTCAATGATATATCACATGGAAGGGTTTTGACATAAGATTCATAGGGCTCACCCCATGGCCCCATGTTTTAAAGAGAGAAAGAGCATGAAACTCCTTAGAGGGCCCCAAAATGAGCTCATAGTTTCCCTAATGTGACATCTTTCGGGGTTCACCTCTAAGAAATTTTATATATCACATGCGTTCAAGGGGTATTTAAAAAACCCCTTACACTTACATACTTTTATGAATAAAACGACTCCTTTTCCTTCATAAACTTACGCTTTTTTTAAATTATTTTAAAAAATCCCTCATGTAAATGTAATTCTATAACTTTTTTGAATTAATATACCCCTCTTGATGAACTCATGTGCTACATTTATATATTTTGAGGTGAACCCCCGAGTGACATCATTGTGTGACCAAAGTAGATGTCATGATCATGTTGAAAAACTAGAAAAGAATCTTGATGTGGTTGTAGTGTAATGAGAGAAGGAGTAGACCTAGTTTGATTTGATTAAACGACTTACAAAATTAAATTTTAGGTGAACAAAAAAGGAGTTTGAAGTGATCGAATAACTAGAGGAGGATTATACCATTTATATTATATGTAATGGGTGTAGTCCCATTCTAGAACTTGGTAGATATGTAGGAGTTGTAAAGAACTTACACAAACAAAAAAGGAGTTTGAAGTGGTTGAACAATAGAGAATGAGTTTTATACAATACTTTTGAAAAAAGGAAAGGATTTATTATAAGGAGATGAAGAAGTATAATTTTCTTGCTTTCGTGATAGTTTTTGTGCTTTTTAAAGGTAACATTTTGTGAAGCTTATAGCCAACATAGCGAGTTTAAGTAAGAAATTACATGTGTATTAACACAAACAATAAGACCTTCATAGAGAGCATTATAGATGTATACTAGTCCTTCTAAGTTGTATGTCAATCCATTTCACAATGATGCAGGATCCTTTTAATGTAGTTGAATGCATATCTTTTGGATAGTTTTCTTTGATTGCTATAAAAAGCATATCCCAAATCAACTTAGGTAATGTTTCTAGCCTCCTCCTTGGAAAGCTTCTTCCATTGGTTGATTTGGGATGATTTGAGTACCTACTAAGGAAACCAACTACAAAGCTGATGTAAAGCTATATGTACATAGAAAGGTCAAACTTCCCACCAACACCTTGTCCTTCTTCATATTGTGGGTTGATGTCAAGTTGTGTATTATATAGAAAGATCAAACCCCCACCAACTTCATGTACTCGTTCATATATTCCACAAGCGGAGGTGAAACTTTCTATACTCCTTCATACCTAGAAATAGGAATCTGTCTCCAAGTACAAACTTTACTCACATATACTAACAATTATTTGATTAAATTGAGTAGAAAGATGATTGATAGACCAAGCATAGCAAAGGTGAACGTAAACAATTGAACACTTAACGAAAAAGACATGAATGGAAAAATACTTATCACACAAGACAAAGCATTGGGTTCAATCTCCCCTCCCCCCATGCATGAGGATCTCTCCACAACATGGGTACTCTAATGATATTCCAAAATTTATCCCTTCAACCAATAATAGAGTGTGCATATAAGATTGGGCTTTTCCTTTTACAAAATTGGCAAGGCACTTATCCTGTTCACACCTATGTGCCTTCCATCATAAACTTTATTAACGTACACTTATAATTTAAATGTCCAATGTGCCCATACACAAAAGGGGTTAATAAAATATGTACATTAGAATCATGGTGCACTATCATAAAATATGTACATTAGAATCATGGTGCACTATCATAAAATATGTACATTAGAATCATGGTGCACTATCATAAAATAGCCATATGAAATAATAATTCGAGTTGACACGAAATAGGATCCTCCACATGCGACACTTGCACTGCTCGTTACTATCTCACAAATGTAAAGATATTAGTTCTTCTAATTAATTGTTACACCTCAATAATTAGTCTTAATGTGAAACATTGATAGGCACAAACACACACACACACACACACACACACACACTCACCATTTGCACCTTGTGTAAACTTTAAATAAATTAATTAAACTAAAGACATACTCCTTGTCCACATATTATGACTTGCTCCTTGTGCAATCTTTAAATAATTTGCTCGCACATTCACCTTAGGTGTTGATTCTTGTACACATATTACTCGAGCATGTATTCTTTCTAAAATATTGAGCATAAAAAATATAATAAATTTTATACCCATAAAAATCCTCCTGTTTGAAGAAGCAACTACCCTCAGTTATGTACTAGTTCTCCCATTTTGAAAAGCAACTATTCTCAGTTATATATATGTATATATATAAATGTTCCATGAAATAAACTCAGAGGTCCAATAATGAAGCATCGATCAGAGGATGATCAGGCATGGCTCATAAGCTCTATGGACACATAATACTTCAGATATCCAATGATCAAGCATGGCTTAGAGGCTGATCAGCCTCGGCTCATATAATCATGGAATCTAAATAACTCGTACAACACCTCAATCAGTACCCTCGTATGGTTAGTGTGAGTATGACACCTCATTCGGTAACTTGATACTCATTACCTATACTCATTAGAAAATAAATATGTTAGGTGATAAAAAATCAATCACAAATAATAAAAATCACTAGCAATAGTATAGAGATATTCCATCAAGAAATTCTAGGTGTAGTAGTTTCTAATTTCTCATACAACCTAGTCTAGAAAATACTGCACATAAGTATTTTCTAGGGACAAGGCTAGAGATATGTATGTATCAAGATTTATTAGGGACAAGGCTAGAGATATGTATCTTTATTAGGGACAAGGCTAGAGATATGTATGTATCAAGATTTATCACCTAGGATTAGTCCTTGTGTTCATACCACTTAGATTAATTTGTAGTGAAAAATTCATAAAGTGAAGTTCAAGATGGAAGAGCCAGTTCCCTCGAGAAGATCTATTCTAATGCGTAAAATCTCTTGCCTTGAAAATAAGAAAAGTTGAAGTGATATTATGTCACTAAATGTGGTTATTGTTGTTTACAAAACTTTGAGAGAAGAAATGAAGATCTATTCAATAACTGTTAAATTAAGCTTTTAAATGTGTGAGATTTTCTAAGAAAATTAGCAATAAAATACTTTATAGTTTCAATATGAAATAACGATGAATAACATGTATTCTTAGGTGATCAATCAAAGGATTTATGTATAGATCATTATTTATTCATATTTCAAACTCAATCGTTTTGGATTCATGATAATTAATGATTTAATATGTATTTCGTTCCACGTCTAGAGAATACGTATTAGTCATTAAAATATCATAGCTATTTTCAATTTGAATTTACTAGAATCTAACCCTTTTGGTCTCAAATAAAAATTATAATCTAAATTTTCTAATATATATCTATTGGAAAGCAAATATTTCTATGATATTTGTTTTCATGTGTGTGTGTGTGTGTGTGTGTGTGTGTGTGTATTGGAAAGTAAATATCATAGGAACATTTATAAATAATTATAAAGAGAAATTTCTATATATATATATATATGCCATGATCACTCATTACTCTCTTGTTTGACGAGGAATCTAGCTACCTCGAGCTAATAGTGTAATGAAATTAACTAATAAATAATGATCAGATGCGCATAAAAAGGAAGTTTGAAAATAATATCCATCAAGACGGCTGATAGATAAATAGTCAGATGGAATAGATGTGTTTTAAAATAAAGCTTAACTTTAGATAGATAGAAATTGTATCTTGCATGAATCAAACTGTAAAATAAATGTTAATAATTGGTCAAAGAATAATGTTTAATACGATTATGCGGTGTGAAATCGAAACAGTATTAAATGAGTGGAACCTTGCCTTTAAACTTGAAGTGACCTCAGTTGATGCTGAATTATAATTCTGAATTAGTAAATTTAAACTAGTAATTAATTGGTTTGAAAATAGAGGTAGTACTAAAAAGTTACACATGGAGCTATAGAATAAGGGAAATGCATTGAGAAGTTTTGTCTATGGCCAAGGATGCCATATGCCACACTCATAGTCTGTCAAAGAGTTGGCGAGGAAAAGCATTCATGAGAAGGGTAATGGCTACAATAAAAAATTATTCTAAATGGTTTTTGGGATACGGAGTTGCATTTTCGTAACCATGTCGTAGAAAAACAAAATTCGAAGTCAAGGGTAGGCATTTCGAGTTAGTGAAGTGATGTCAGGTCCCAAAAAATTAGTTATGAATGTGTGACCCTAAAGTGTTCCTAAGAGCCAAGAGAAGTGGCCAAATAGAAGATGCAAGGTTGTGGGACTTTTGTGCCATCCAAGAACTGCTTGGTTAAGGTATGGCTAATTAGTCTTCCATCCAAATGGAAGGACAGCTGCAATCTGTTATTGTAGAGTTGAGCGAGGGTTGGTTTGTGAGCAATTGTAGACACTAGGAAACTGATGGAGCCACATGCATTTTACCCTTTTCATTGCACAGGTCCATGGTTTTCACCTCATTCTGATCCATTCTTTAATGGCATTAACACGCGTTGATTCTCCCAGCGTGATCTCCCTATTGTGCTAACGCAAGCAATCTTGGTTTGACCTTAAGTCCAAAATTATGTAGGATTTAAAAAATCAATTATTTTTTCTCCCAATTAATTACAAATAAGCTTTCCCCTTTGCTTTTGTTTGAAAAAGGAAATAAAATTCCCAAGCCTTCCATCATAGGTTTCTTGCTTTCTCAGCCAAACAAAAATCTGAAATTAGGACAAGACTGCTCAAGCTTTTCTCCTCAAATCAGTACAGACGAATCCAGAAGAGATCAAGTGTCTCAATTTCCATTATTTTGAAGGCATGCTCCTTTCTCCATAGGTCTTTAAGTTTGAGAATAAGCTAATTTTACTTAAAGGTTAAATCCTTTTATTTTTCTTGACCCAAAGGTCAAATGTGTTTCATTTTCCTTTCTAGAGTTCTTTGGAAAGGGACTTATAAGGTTAGAATTTGACAGAGGCTTAATTAGGTTTTTAAACTATTTTCATAATAGGCATACCTTTGATTTTGGAATTGCTTCAAAATTATATTTTGGGGTACAAACTTTCAAGATGTCCTTGTACTCGCCAAGTACAAACTTAACTCACAAATACTAATGATTATTTTTCTTGACCCAAAGGTCAAATGCATTTCATTTTCTTCTCTAGAGTTCTTTGGAAAGGGACTTATAAGGTTAGAATTTGATAGAGGCTTATAAAGTTTTTAAACTATTTTCATAATCCTTTTGAAATTAATTAAATTATCTCTAAAAGGATTAAGCATACCTTTGATTTTGGAATTGCTTCAAAATTATATTTTGGGGTTCAAACTTTCAAGATGTCCTTGTACTCGCCAAGTAATTCTCCAAGTACAAACTTAACTCACAAATACTAATGATTATTTTTCTTGACTCAAAGGTCAAATGTGTTTCATTTTCTTTGCTAGAGTTCTTTTGAAAGGGACTTGTTCCCCTCACAGTTAGAATTCGAAATAGGCTTATAAGTTTTTAAAACTATTTTCATAATCCTTTTGAAATTAATTAAATCAACTCTACAAGGGATTAGGCATACCTTTCATTTTGGAATTGCTTCAAAATTATATTTTAGGGTTCAAACCTTCAAGATGTCCTTGTTCTTGCCAAGTACTTCTGAAAGTACAAACTTGACTCACAAATACTAATGATTATTTGATTAAATTAAGTAGAAAGGAAGTGATAGACCAAGCATAGAAGAGGTGAAAGTAAACAATTGAACACTTAAATGAAAAAGACATGAATAGAAAAATACTTATCTAACAAGACAAAGCATTGGGTTCGATCTTCCCTCCATGCAGGAGGCTCTCTCCACATGACATGGGTATTTTAATCCTATTCCAAAATTTAGCCCTTGAGCCAGTAATAGAGTGTATGCACAAGATTGGGAGTTTTCCTTTTACGAAATTGGTAAGGCACTTATTCTATTTACACCTATGTGCCTTCCACCATAAACTAACATGCACATACACAAAAGGGGTGGATAAAATATATACATCAGAATCATGGTGCACTACCATAAAATATCCATGTGAAATAATAATTTGAGTTGACACAAAATAGGATTCTCCACGTGCGACACACTTGCACCGCTCATTACTATCTCACAAAATAGGATTCTCCACGTGCGACACACTTGCACCGCTCATTACTATCTCACAAACATACACATATTAGTTAATTGTTACACCTCAATAATTAGTCCTAATGTAAAACATTCATACACACACACACACACACACACACACACACACACACACACACACACACACACTCACCATTTGCACCTTATGTAAACTTTAAATAAATTAATCAAACTAAAGTTCTCCTTGTGCACATATTTACCACTTGCCTCTTGCGTAACCTTTAAATAATTTTCTCCCACATTCACCTTAGGGGTTGGTTCCTGCACACATATTACTCGAGCATATATTATTTCTAAAATATTGAGCATAAAAAATATAATAACTTTCATACCCGTAAACAATCCTCTCGTTTTTTGACGAAACAACCACCCTCAGTTGTGTAAAGAATTTAAACTTTGTAACATGTCCACAAGTGGAGAAGCAACTTCCTATACCCCTTCATATACATAAGTGTGGAGATGCAACTTCCATAGATAGCTTTTCACATCAACCTCCATGGGTGTAATCCATGAATTGCACTTAGCCATGCCAATTGCCTTCAAAATTTCTGCATACTTTTGTTAAGAAATGAAGAATCCATGTGACTCTTGCTAGACCTCAGTTCCCAATCACAAAATGTATAAGCTTAAGTTCTATAATTACATCTGAACTCAACATCTTCTTTGTTTGTTGGATCTTCACTTCATGGTTTTCTGTCATTAATGAGGTCGTTCGCATATAAGATAATAATCATGTCCTAACCCTACTTTAGAGATATAGGACAATAATCTTATACTTGCCCTGCCTAGAGAAATTATACAAATTTATATCTGACAAGCTTTTATAAAGACCAATACTTATAAAGAAAGCATTTATTGGTACCATGCCCGAGGGGGGCATGTTTTATCCTATACAATTTCTTTCTATACACTTTGTTTTATGAACTGGGTATCTCATAACCTAGGTGGTTATGTCACATAAACCTCCTCCTTCTTGAGATGGCCATTCACAAAAATTCTTATTTCCCATCCAATTGTGCTAATGGCCACTTTTCATGAGTGACTAAGGTACGTAATGTATGAATAGTTGATCAATTTAGATGTGGGGATGAATGTCTCCTAAAAGTCAAACCCTTTGACTTGAACAAAACCCTTCTCCATGATCCTTGCCTTGAGTATCCATGATCCATGTGCCTTTAGTCTTTCCTTGAGTATCCATGTCACCATCAACCTTTCCTCAAGTATCCATGTACCATCAGCTTTTGAAACCCATTCGGTGCCAATAACCTTCCATTTTGTAGAACGATCCATAAGATCCTAAGTGTGGTTTTAGTCATACTCTGACTACATGCCCTTCCTAATTCAAATGTGGTAATGTAACTTCTAAATTTTTTTGGCTTATACGCTCCGACTACACACCTTTCCTAATTAAAATGTGGTAATGATTCTTCCAAATTTCTTGGCTTATATACTTTCATTACCTTCTCATCCCATCAAGGCCATATTGACAATGAGAGCAGAGACCCTCTTCTGCTTCTCTATTCTTTTGAATTTAGGAGTAACTGCTAGCTATGATTACCAATAAAGCTTTTCCATCCAAGAGCTAATTAACCAATTTAGAAGGCTATTTTTCTTGATCATCTAATGAATCCACTTCTTATGAAGCTGCTATAATTGATGTAAGATTCCTCCCTAGCCCCTTAAGATGTCCAGTTTCTTCCCCTGTAATCAATCCCCTTTTTAGAATAATAAAAGATCTTATTTTTGTTTGTTTTTTGGCCTAGAGAGAGAAAATATTCTAGAGAGAGATAATTATATTTTTAGATATCTTTGGATGGAAAAATATCCCTTCTTATTAAAATAAATTCACCTGAAACAGAAGTTTAAAAAGAAATTCCTAAGGTGCATTAGAAATAAATTATAATGTGCACAAAAGACCTTAGCCTAAGGGTCCAGATTTTCTAAAAATTTTGGATTAAGGTTCTTATGGACCAATAAGGTTAATCCAAATGTAGGGAGGAGATAAATTGAAGAATAAAAGAAAACCCCCCAAAAATGAGTAAATTCTCACATAAGATGAAGAGTAGACTAAGGACCAAAGAAAACAATTAAAAAACTAAATTTTGACACCTCAGAGTGGGGATCTCCCCTCATGAAGGAGGTGCCTTTTTTCTCATCATTACCCCCAATTTTAAATCAATAAAATGAGATATTTCATCTCTCCTCTCTCCTATTTCAAAACTAGATCCAAACAGTAAGCTAAACTGATCTAAAAATGGTCAAAAATTGACCAAACTGATTTGGAAAATTCTAGAATCAGTTTGCTTAGTTAGAGGCTCACTTTTTCCTATAAATAGAAGCCTCCACCTTTGTAAAAGCTTAATGGTGTTTATGCACTGTTACTCTACTCCTGCCCTGAGCCATCTACATTGAATTTGTTAATAATTCAATTGTTTTTGGCCTAATTCTCTCCAAAGTGAATTGGTGGCCACTCTTACTTCAAACAAGAGTAGAACCCTCAATCCCTCAAGCCAAAGGAAAGCTTACAACTCCATGTAAGCTAATTTTTCTTTCTTATTTACAAATTTTAAATCTATGGTTTTCTTGTTTTTTATGTTTTGTAATTAATTGAATTAAATCTATGGTTTTCTTGATTTTTATGTTTTTAATTGAATTAAATTCAAATGCTATGCCTTGATGAAAAGGCCACCCCCTTCTCTTCTTTACATTCCAGCCTTTCTTAATCCTAGAAAGATTAACTAAGAGATTAATTAAACTTTTCTTATTGTTTACTCTCTTGAATTTAGAAAATTACGTAGATTAGAGTTCTATAAATCTAATTTGGGTTAATTTAAGTCAATTAAAGAATGATAGAAATGAGAAATGGTCAGCCATACAAAGGAGGTTATAGCAAAATTTTCCAAAATTTTGTGAAAAAGAAAGTTTGTTTTTATGTTATTCCAAAAGAGTAATTCCCACCATTTTTGCATCTAAAAGAAATATTCTAATTACTCCCTGTACATATTCACCTATGAATATGCATGGATATCACTGACATTAATTATTAAATTTAATTTCTATGCATAGAAAGATGCATAATGGAAATCTTTTATTATAAAAGTGTTATTCTCATTAAATTTGATTTTTATGCATAGAAAGATGCATAAATCGAATTTGTTTTAATTACAAAAGTGTTATTCCTATTAAATTTAAATTTATGCATAAATAGATGCATAAAAGGATTTTTTTAATAAAAGTGTTATTCCCATTGAAGTTGATTTTTATGCATAAATAGATGCATAAAGAATTTTTATATCAAAATTAGAGTTCTCTTAAATTCTATGAGTAATTGATAAATGAATAATTAAATACTCTAAGAGAGAAATTTCTATTGTTTTATATTCACACGGATTGTAAGAAGAAAATTCAAAAAATCTATCGAGATCAAAAGATTTAGATAAATGATTAATTTATTCCTTATTGGAATTCGTAACTAATTTAGAAATCAGTTAAGTGAATATTCAAAGAAAGAAATTCAGTAAAATAAGTACCTTAATTATCAAACCCTTTTCGAGAAAGATAGTTCAAGAAAAATCTTATCCGACTCGAACCTTGAATCAGACTATGACCAAGATCAAATTCCTTCGTCAGTTTCAAGGAAAGAAGGTGTGACCAGTTTCGAGGAAAGAAGGTGTGACCAGTTTCGAGGAAAGAAGGTGTGACCAGTTTAGAAAAATACACTCAAAACTCCCGTCAAATCTGAAACTAAGTTTGAGACCCTTCGAATTGATATGTGGATCAAGGTTACAGAATTCGAGGAATTCTGGTATGAAATTTAAAATTCCAATCAAGAAGTTTTGGGGATACTGATTCAAGAAATACTCCTTGTATTCAAAAGAAAATCAAACTGAAAACTTGCTTAGAAACCCTATTTTCTTAAAGGACTATCTTACACCATAATGCTGGAGGGAGCATTTGGTATATGTTTTTCTAAGGGAAGTTCGGTTGCAACAGCTGGCGGGGAGTGTTCAAAGGACGGCTCACGCGGCAAAAGCTTGCCCAAGTCTTGACCAACCTCGGTATGGTTGAAAAATGGTGTGCTTCCGGTACGATGGGCGAGGGCCGACGAAGCGGTCCTTGAGTGAAGTGCCAGAACACCTAAGGAGGATCCTAGAGGGTTTTGACCAGGTGATGCATGGGCTCACGGTGCCCAGGACACCCATGCGTATGTTGTGGAAGATATGTATGATGGACGAAATGATTATTGTAATCTGTTTACTGGATCTCGTTGGCTAACCAGCTGGTCTCAACGGAGCCAGCCAGGCTGGAATCAGTGGAGTTTGAATGATGAAATTGAAATAATAGGAATACGCTTAGAATTTGAGTAGTTAAATAAAAACCTGAAGACTTTCTCAAATGATTAGATCAATGGCTATGCCTAATTCGGTTAGGAAAAAAGCGTTGATTTCTTCAAGTTAAGTCTGTAATAGTCTTCCTTCTATCTGGTTTAATCAGGTGAAGGATAGTTTAGTCTCTTTACCCCGTTAGAAAATTCGTTAAGAAAATCAAAAAGGTGGAATCGTCCCCGTTTTTCGGGCAAGGGAAATTTTTCCAGTTTCGGTTTGGGAATGACCACCAAATTAGTCTCGTGTCCGAACATTCGTGGGCGAGGACCCGAGTGGGAGACCCTACCCCCGCGCAAAAGGAAACTACTTCCGCTGCTGTTAGCAACTGGAAATCTGGTGTGCGAAGGGGGGAGAGGGGTCTCACAGCAGCAGCTGGTATCAGAGCGCTGTTGTAAACTTACGAAACAGCAGCAGGAATTGCCTAAAATTTTAAAGTAAATCTATGAAATAATGTTTTCACTTGTTAAGATTATGTTGAAATGAACTTCATAAATTAAAAACTCATAAATTGAATTGGATTTTCAGATGGATACCCCAAATCTATCTAGCATTCCTGGACACTCCCAGAGTTAGGATATAATCGCCTTTGCCTTCGAAAATCTCATCAACTCCACTACAACTTGAGAAAGCAGAGTGAGACTCACTTGTCACTTTGAGAATCTATACTTTCCTGATCCAGTAGAGCGACGTTAGCATATGTGGTTCTCTAGAGGGCGAAGTATTAATGTCAATACCAATCAACGACAGAGACTCAAACAGAATATGTCGCTAGCCATGATCTTGAGATAAGGCTAGGAGTTGTTCATTATGTACAACTCTATAATCATTCACCCTGGAATTTTAAAATTTCTTGCCGTATTTTTAGACTTCTTAGCCGCTTTATTCCTAGGAGTAGAATTATAGCACCATTATCAATGATGAATCATGTATATCATAGCATGTCTCCATCGCAGTATCGCCTTTTTATGCATATGCGATTGAGGCAATGACTTTTGGAGCTGAGACGCTCTATGTATATATCAAAAACTTTTGGTAATAAATGATGTTTTGCAAAAGATTCCAAATTGTTTTTGTGGTTGTGAATATTGATTAACAAAATTATTAGAGTGAATCTTGTTTTCAAGAATTATGATGGAATATTTATTTGTTTAAGAAATAAATCTCAAAAATTAAATAGTCATAAATTTGTTGACAAAGTTAAGTTGACAAAAATATTGTTTTGTCAAAATCATGAGGCGCGCGGCCCGTGCTAGGCAACCAGATCCTCTTACCGATGATGAAGAGTTAGATCCGAACGTTCATAAAGCCCTGCACTAATGCCAACAAGGGTGAAGGGGACAGTGAGGAGAAGCAGTGGAAAAATGGATCAAGGCAATGGAAGAATATTTTGATGTAACCGGTTATAATGAGAGGTGCAAGATGGCTCTCGTTAGATTGAAAATTATGGAAACGGCCAAGGTCGCATGGAGGAACCTTTGTGAGGAGACAAACCGTCTCCTGAAATACCCAGACTTGGTCAGGTCTTAAAGCTTACCTTAGGAAGAGGTTCTATCCTCCAGGCTTCCTGGAAACCAAAATGAATGAGTTCTTGGAATTGAAGCAGGATAGCCGGACTATTGAAAAATACCATCAAGCATTTGCCCTTCTCCTCAAATATTCTCCACTTTTGGATGAAGAGCAGCTGATGGTGGCTAGATTCATTCGAGGGATGAACAAGCCATTGGACACATTAGTGAAAAATGCCAAACCACTCTCAATGGTGGCAGAAGCTGTCAGAATGGCAAAGGACTTTGCCAAAGCATTTGTTGTCAAGGTCCCGTCGTGCCGAAGCCTGCACCCTCAAACTTTAAAAGGTTCCAAACCCCGGGAAGTGCTTCAAACTTTCCACCCCCAAAGAGATAGCAAGGCCCTAAACAGAATCAAGATGCTAGGAGATTCAGAAGTGAAGGAAGACCCTTCCCTCCCTCAGAACACTTTCTCAGGAACCCCACCTCTTTCAAGGATTCAGAGGGATGAGCTTAGAAGTGAGAACAGGTGTTTTGGGTGTCAGGGTTTCGGTCACCAGCTTAAAGACTACCCAACTCTTACCACGTCAAGAGGACAGGGAAGTCAAGGACCCAGAGTGCAGAGACCAGCCCCTTCGTATCAGTCAAATCAGGGTCTCGCCAAAATCAGGGCAATCCTAAAAGGACTCCAGCTCAGCCATTTGCCTCTGTTCAGAGTAATCTCAGAACTCCCTCCCAGAACTGGGGTAACCAAAGAGAAAGAGTTCCGCCCCAATCTGCAGCCAGAGCAGTTACAATAGCAGAAGTAGTGGAAGAGGAAAGAGGTCAGATTTATGCCGCAATTGAAAACCAAGGGCCAAATCATCGATTCTCTATCATCCATGCTCCAGCTGAGTATAAGGGTAAGCCATTCAAGCTTTTGATTGATTTAGGCAGTACTCATTCATTTATTTCCTAGGATGCTTATGTAAGCTAGTCTTAGAACAGAAATTAGGGAAACCTATCAAGTTGAATTGGCCACCCAATGGGAAGATTCTTTTCACTCACCATGAGATCACCATGAGATCGTATTCAGTTTGACCTAGATGGGAATGTAAGTGAGTGCCAGTTCATAGTATTACCTTTGGGAGTTTTCAATGGAATCCTTGGAATGGATTGGCTCCACAAAAATCAAGCTGACATTCACTGTCACAATGGAACCATTTCCTTTAGTGACCTTCACGGGAACAAAGTTCAAGGAAGTGGAGTCTCCGGATCCCCAGATCTGCAATTAGTAAAAGCTTCTAGGTTACTGAAAGGACTTAGAAAGAAGCAGCTCATTTATGTTGTCAAAATGAATCCGGTAGACACAAAGTTAAAGGCTAAAGAACCAGAATGGTTAAGTGAGTATGATGATTTATTCCCACGGGTAGAGCTAACAGAGATGCCTCCGATTTGGGAAGTAGATCATGAGATAGAATTGACCCCCGGAGCTCAGCCAAAAGTAGACCAGCGCACGTACAAAATGCCAGTCCCTGAAGCCATTGAACTCAAGGAACAGCTTAGGCAGGTGTTAGAACAAGCGTTTGTAAGACCCAGTGTTTCACCTTGGGGAGCGCTAGTTCTCTTTCTTTCAGAAAAAGAATAAGTATCCTATCCCCAGGATTGATGAGCTTCTGGACAGGCAGCTGTCACCTAGGTGGGTCATCAACATTTGTCGTAGCACTAGTTGAGCTCAATCTCTCAACAAGTATCTCTCTCAATTTCGAGGAGAAATATTAAATTTTGTGGGATGATGTTGGGAGTACAAAGAAGCTATGCAAGTTGAAGATAAAGTTTTAACAAAGATCTAATTAATTCGTAAAAGGTACAATTAATTCATATGAAACTACCTACAACATCGGTATACAAACACTAATGCAAAACTCCACTGTTTCACTTCTCTCTAACCAAGTGCTACTTCCCTAGTAGGATTACCAAAAGTGTCGTTGCTCTCTCTCTCTCTCTCTCTCTCTCTCTCTCTCTCTCTCTCTCTCTCTCTCTCTCTCTCTCTCTCTCTCTCTCTCTCTCTCTCAACCCAGGTTCTAAGTGTAGGTTGAGGAATTGTACAAGTTCAAAGTGCAAGCTTAGAAATGGAGGCAATGATTTCATCATGTGTGTGCATGTACAATTACTCAAAGGCCATAATTTCTAGAATATCTTTGGAGCAAAGAATGGGACAACACAAAGATTTAGAGGCCTGTGTGCAGCATGTTAAGATGATAGATGGGACTACAACCATAATGGATTTAGAGAACTATCCCTGAGTCATGATGCCCAATTGAATGAGTACCAACCCCTCTCATGATGCCCAACTGAATGAGTACCAACCCCTCTCATGATGCCCAACTGAATGAGTACCAACCCCTCATCATCGCTGCAAGGTGCCATGACCAACTACCCCAAGTACAATGGTAAAAAATAGAGGTTCTCAAAGTGTCCTTGCTAAAGCGACTCAGTTTACGTGATGAAATAAAGAAACAAGATGCTCGAAGGTGAAGGATATCATATTGTCCTAAATAGAAAATCTAAGGACTCTTGATAGGTGTGGCCTTGCCATCTACTACTCCTTTTAAAAGAGAATGAGCTGAAGAAACAAGATACTCAAAGATGAAGGCTATCATATTGTCCTCCAGTGGATAATCCAAGGACTCTTGATAGGTGTGGCCTTTGCCATTTGCTTCATTTGAAAGAGAATGAGCTAAAGAAATGAGATGAAGATGAAGGCTATCATATTATCCTCGGTAGATAATCTAGGGACTCCTAATAGGTGTGGCCTTGTGATCTATTCCTCCATCTAAAAGAGAATGCGATGAAGAAACAAGACGCTCGAAGGTGAAGGCTAGTATATTATCCTCAAGAGATAATCCAAGGACTCCTAATAGGTGTGGCCTTTCCATCTACTATTCCATTTAAAAGAGAAACCCAATAAAATACAATAAGTCACACCGAGCGGCTCCTTGAGGCTCAATGAGATGTCCTAACTCCTTAATTATGAAGGTAATTTCTCTAACCTCATTCATAATTACTAGTCTAAACTACTCATCCCACGTTTCTCGTTCTAAAATACAACTTTGTCTTATTTTGGAAAGTACCTTTAGACTCGGGTCCACCCTACTGCCCACTTTCTAGTGTTTGATCATTTTTCCACTTAAACGAGATTCATAGGCTCGGCCTAGCCCCATCCAATCCCATGGGTCTAGCCTTTTTTTGCCTTACCATTGGACCTCTTATTTCTTTTATTTAGATTTCATCATCTTGATGTTGAGAGTCTTTTAGTCATTCTCTAGTGCACTTATATGCACATAAGGCTAGGAGCCTTCCTTTACTCAAAATTCTCCAATTAACGTACCTAATTTCTATTCAAACATTTTATCTAATAAAGGGCTTATCCTCTCTTATCCACAACTTGACCAATAAGGTGAAGGATTTATCTCTCTTTTATATGATCACTTAAAATCTTAATTCTTCTCTTTTATATGATCACTTAAAATCTTAATTCTTCTCTAAAGTTGCTCTAACCCTTCCAATCTCTATTCTATGACCTTAGCCAATCACTAAGGTGTATTTAAATTGTGCACATTAATGCACATAGGACTTTTTCCTTCCCAATATCTTAGAGAAAATTATGAATTTGTATTAAGCTTAGTAATGCCAAATTGGTTTCATATGAGTCTTATTTTCATCATTACTATTTAAAAAATTAGGTTATCTAGATTTGCACATTCAAAGGTAGATAATATGCTTCCAATGCCCTTAATGTTTTGGAGTAAATAAGACTTTATGTCTCTAAAAATATAAGGTCCCTTGTAATAGTTTATCTAAATTAAATCTACTTCACTAGAAAACTATATTTCTTTCCAAACTATCTGAATTCCATTAATCCTAAGTTTTTAGACTAGCATTGTCTCTCCACATCACTTCTTGAGTATTTTATCTCTAGAATCCTTGTAAATTATATCTTTATTTTTCCTAAAAGAGAATCTAAATTTCAAACCTAACAATCTTAGGTACTTTAATAATATCCCCTTAAAACTGAAGGTTGGTAGCCCACATATCTCAACCTTAATCTTCATGCATCCTCTCATTTTCCATGAACTTAATCAATGCCACATGCATCTAACTCTTACATCAAGTTAACTCTCTCATTTATACACTGCTGGAGTTATCTATTAGTCTCCATGCTTATCTCTTTATTTTATATTTATATTACATCCCAAAAATTAGTCCTAAAGTTTTCACTTTAACATCAGCCTTCGACTTTAGATTTTTACCCATTCAACAATGAAAATGTGCACTCTTCTCTATTTACAATTTTTGCCAAGGTTAATGCTCACACACCTTAGCATATTTTATTTGCATATACATTATGATTTATTATTTAAATTTCTTATAAATGAGTTCTTTTATAAAATTTTCTAATATTATCTTTATCTTTCTAACTCCAATGTATGCAAGGGGTGCACAAGTGCACATGGACAAGCCCCAAATAAATGTACACATACTAACTTAACCAATTAACCTAAATTTTTTATTTTTCTAATTTTTATCATCTCAAACTACCACGTCTCTCTGATTATATGCACACCTTCTTTTTAAGAAAAAAATACATTCTTTCACTAGAAAGTGCACCTTAGAAAAATAATGCCTCAATCAAAATTATAGCATAGGAAGAAGGATCTACCATAAGCAAGTTATGGCCTGAAATATTTAGGCACCTAAGTTTCATAGTCTTGAAAGAGATGTAAATGACTAAGATTGTGGCACATCTACCAGCATTTTTTGAGATGCCAAATGTATATAAAGCTTATATGATGAACTACCATCGACATGGCATCAACATGATGGCATTTCCACAAGAACGCTAGAATCATGCAAAGGCTCTAGCTTGTCCATGTAGATTTTTATGGTAAAATGCCAACCACTGCATTGGGTGGTTTTGTTTTTCTTTTTGTTACTAATTGCTGACTTGAGTAGAAAAATGTGGGGTGTATATTCTTGAGGATAAGGCAAAAGCTTTTGGAAAAAATAAAAATATGGCATATTACTAGAGATAAAGACATGAAAGAGGTTGAATAAGTTTTGAACATATCAAGAGGAGAATTCACATCAAGTGAATTTAATGCCTACTACAAGGAGCATGGGATTAGGGAAGACTTAACAGTTACTCATACTGTGTAGTAAAATGGTGGTTCAAAGTGAAAGAATCACAAAGTTGTGGAGAGACAACATGGAGTATTCTTAAAGGGAAAAGGATACCGAATACCTTTTAGGTTGAGGGGTAGTTAACACTACAATGCATATCCTTAATAGGTGTTACACAAAGGTAGTAAAGGGAATGACACCTTTGGAGGATTATTCTCGTAAGAAACCTTCAGTTGTATATTTAAAACCTTCAGTTGTATATTTAAAACATTTGTTGCAAATATTTTGTGCATGTTTTTGACTTGTTTAGAACCAAGTGGCATTCCAAGAGAGTAGAAAGTGTATTTTCATGGGTTATTGTATGGAGTCAAAAGGTACTAACTATATACAACCCAAATACAAAGAAGATAATTATCATGGCCATGATGTGGTGTTCATGGAACAGCCTCATCAAGTGGAGTAAAAGGCTCCATCCACACTATACTTCTTAACAAAGAAGTAGCCCATTAGACATAGCCACCAGCATAATTGTGAGACCCCTCTGCCCCCTCCGCACACCGGATTTCCAGTTGCTAGCACCGGAAGTAGTTTCCTTTTGCGCGGGGCAGGGTTTCCCACTCGGGGCCATGAACGTCCGGACATGAGACTAATCAGGTGGTCATTTTGAAATCGAAACCGAGAAAATTTCCCTTGCTCGAAAAACGAGGACGATTCCACCTTTTTGATTTTCTTTAATGAATTTTCTAACGGGGTCAAGAGACTAAACTATCCTTCACCTGATTAAACCAGATAGAAGGAAGACTATTACAGACTTAACTTGAAGAAATCAATGCTTTTTTCTAGGCATGCACAGGCATTGATCTAATCATTTGAGAAAGTTTTCAGGTTCTTATTTAACTACTCGAATTCTAAGCGTATTCCTATTATTTCAATTTCATTATTAAAACTCCACTGATTCCAGCCTAACCCCATCCGGCCCATGGGTTAGCCACCACCCACCACCCAACCACTGGAATTGGTAGAACCAAACAATTATCACCCACCCATAATTGAATGCCTTTCTTAACTTTTGCTTTCGAATACAGATACGCACACACTCCTCTTTAAAACTTTAACTTATAAAACAATCCATTGACAAACAATTATTGGTTACAGATGTCATAACTCAAAATTTCCATCTAGTCCCTTGTTTCTAAAAAAGAACAGTATCACTCTGGACTCTCCATTGAGACCAGCTGGTCTCAGCAAAACAAGATCTAGTAACAGATTACAATAATCATTCTAGTCCCTTGTTTCTAAAAAAGAACAGTATCACTCTGGACTCTCCATTGAGACCAGCTGGTCTCAGCAAAACAAGATCTAGTAACAGATTACAATAATCATTTCGTCCATCATACTGGTCAAGACCTGGGCAGGCTTTGCCGCGTGAGCCGTCCTTTGAACACTCCCCGCCAGCTGTGTTGCAAACAACTGAACTTCCCTTAGAAAAACATATACCAAATGCTTCCTCCAGCATTCTAGCGTAAGACAGTCCTTTAAGAAAATAGGGTTTCTATGCAAGTTTTCAGTTTGATTTTTGAATACAAGGAGTATTTCTTGAATCAGTATCCCCAAAACTGCTTGATCAAAATTCACCAGAATTCCTCGAATTCTATAACCATGATCCACATATTAATTCGAAGGGTCTCAAACTTAGTTTCAGATTTGGCGGGAGTTTTGAGTGTATTTTTCTAAATTGGTCACACCTTCTTTCCTCGAAATTGACGAAGGAATTTGGTCTTGGTCATAGTCTGGTTCAAGGTTCGAGTCGGATAAGATTTTTCCTGAACTATCTTTCTTGAAAAGGGTTTGATAATTCAGTTACTAATTTTACTGAATTTCTTTCTTTGAATATTCACTTAACTGATTTCTAAATTAGTTATGAATTCCAATGCGAAATAAATTGATCATTTATCTGAATCTTTTGATCTCGATAGATTTCCTGAATTTTCTTTTTACAATCCGTGTGAATATAAAATGATAGAAATTTCTCTCTTAGAGTATTTAATTATTCATTTATCAATTACTCATAGAATTTAAGAGAACTCAAATTTTGATATAAAAATTCTTTATGCATCAAAATCAACTTCAATGGGAATAACACTTTTATTTAAAAAATCCTTTTATGCATCTATTTATGCATAAATTCAAATTTAATAGGAATAACACTTTTGTAATTTAAAAAAATCCTTTATGCATCTTTCTATGCATAAAAATCAAATTTAATAGGAATAACACTTTTGTAATTTAAAAAAATCCTTTATGCATCTTTCTATGCATAAAAATTAAATTTAATAGGAATAACACTTTTATAATTAAAAAAAATTCATTTATGCATCTTTCTATGCATAAAAATCAAATTTAATGAGAATAACACTTTTATAATAAAAATTTTTCATTATGCATCTTTCTATGCATAGAAATTAAATTTAATAATTAATGTAAGTAATATCCATGCATATTCATAGGTGAATATGTACAGGGAGTAATTATAATATTTCTTTTAGATGATGCAAAAATGGTGGGAATTACTCTTTTGGAATAACATAAAAACAAACTTTCTTTTCCACAAAATTTTGGAAAATTTTACCATAACCTCCTTTGTATGGCTAACCATTTCTCATTTTTATTATTCTTTAATTGACTTAAATTAACCCAAATTAGATTTATAGAACTTTAATCTACATAATTTTCTAAATTCAAGAGAGTAAACAATAAGAAAAGTTTAATTAATCTCTTAGTTCATCTTTCTAGGATTAAGAAAGGCTGGAATGTAAAGAAGAGAAGGGGGTGGCATTTTCATCAAGGCATAGCATTTGAATTTAATTCAATTAACTGCAAAACATAAAAATCAAGAAAACCATAGATTTAAAATTTGTAAATAAGAAAGAAAAATTAGCTTACATGGAGTTGTAAGCTTTCCTTTGGCTTGAGGGATTGAGGGTTCTACTCTTGTTTGCAGCAAGAGTGGCCACCAATTCACTTTGGAGAGGATTAGGCCAAAAACAATTGAATTATTAAATTCAATGTAGATGGCTCAGGGCGTGGTAGGAGTAGAGTAACAGTGCATAAACACTATTAAGCTTTTACAAAGGGAGAGGCTTCTATTTATAGGAAAAAGTGAGCCTCTAACCAAGCAAACTGATTCTAAAATTTTCCAGATCAGTTTGGTCAATTTTTGACCATTTTTGGGTCAGTTGAGCTTACTTTTTGGATCTAGTTTTTAAATAGGAGAGAGAAGAGATGAAATATCTCATTTTATTGATTTAAAATTGGGGATAGTGATGGGAAAAAAGGCACCTCCTTGATGAGGGGAGATCCCCACTCTCAGGTGTCAAAATTTATTTTTTTAATTGTTTTCTTTGGTCCTTAGTCCACTCTTCATCTTATGTGAGCATTTACTCATTTTTGGGGGGTTTTCTTTTATTCTGCAATTTATCTCCTCCCTACATTTGGATTAATCTTATTGGTCCATAAGAACCTTAATCCAAAATTTTTAAAAAGTTTGGACCCTTAGGCTAAGGTCTTTTGTGCACATTATAATTTATTTCTAATGCACCTTAGGAATTTCTTTTTAAACTTCTGTTAGGAGGGAATTTATTTTAATAAGAAGGGATATTTTTCCATCCAAAGATATCTAAAAACTGAATTATCTCTCTCTAGAATATTTTCTCTCTCTAGGCCAAAACAAGCAAAAACAAGATCTTTTATTATTCTGAAAAGGGGATTAATTATTACAGGGGAAGAAACTGGAGATCTTGAGGGGCTGGGGAGGAATCTTACATCCTCTCCCACTTGAAAAACACGAGATGTCCTCATCTTGCAAAAACTGGGGGCGGGTAATCCCACAACAGTTCGGCTTCTTTCTCCGAGGTGGCATCTTCAAAAGGATAGAACTTCCATTTGACTAATAATTCTCTCAGAATTTTGTTCCTGAGAACCTTCTCTCGAACATCAAGGATTTCTTCAGATTGGAGTTCCATCTGCCCTTGGGTTGAAGAAGTTAAGAGTTCATCATTAAACGCATGATTCGGGCTCGGTACATACTTCTTAAGTAGGCTGACATGAAATACATTATGTACTTTGAGATGAGGGAGGAGGCAGAGGAAGTTCATAGGCTGTCACCTATTTTCTTTGTAATCAAATATGGCCCACAGTATCTGGGGGATAACTTCTTGTACTTCCCAAGATATAGAGAACTTCTTTTGGGGCCTACTCGAATGAAGACCATATCTTCTTCTTCGAATTTTCTGTCTGACCTCTTCTTATTTGCATATTGCTTCTGTCTATCCTGGGCAGCTTTTATAGCCTTGCAAATTGACTGCATCTGTTGCTCCACGTCATCAAGCATCTATCTAGACATCTCGACCCTAATCAATGGGTCGGACCAAGTTAATGGTGTTAAGCAGTCTTGTCCATACAGAGCTTTGAAAGGGCTCATCCCGATACTTTGTTTGGTGATAAGAAGCATTGTAGGCGAACTCGACTAGGTGCAGATAGCTTAGCCACTTCTTGGGTTCCTTGCCGAAGTATAGCTTCGATTACTTGGTTCACCCTTTTTGTTTGACCATCGGTCTCGGGGTGGTAAGCTATGCTGAGATCCAAGAAAGTTCCTACTGTTTCGAAAAATGCAGTCCAGAATCTTGACGTGAATTTGGGATCTCGATCACTTACTATTCTCTTGGGTAGGCCATACAATCTAAAGATTTCCTTGAGGAACACTCTGGCCACATCCACTGCAGTGTACGTTTCTTTTACCGGAATCAAATGGGCAACTTTGGTTAGTCTATCAACTACCACGAAGATGGAGTTGCAACCTGATTGCACTGGAGTTGCAACCTGATTGCATTGAAGGTAGTCCAATAATAAAATCCATACTGATACATTTCCACTTCATCTTGGGGATGTCTAATGGATGTAACTTCCCAGGCATTTTTACTCTCTTGGCTTTGACTTTCTGACATATCAGGCATTGACGTACATGATTAAGTACATCCTTTTTTAGTCTAGGCCAAAAGAAGCTTTTCTTTACAGACATGTAGGTCTTGATGAAACCTGGATGTCTTGCTATAAGGCTATCATGGGTTTCATTCAAAATTTGACCCTTTGTTACGTCATCATTGGGAATGCATAGCCCTTTGACCTAGCAGGTAATGTCTCCACAACTTCAGGGCATAGACTACTGAAAGTAGCTCTAGGTCGTGGACAACATAATTTCTCTCATGCGTTCTAATTTTTCGGTGCTTCCTTAGAATCTCAAGAGTTGGTGCTTCCTTAGAATCTCAAGAAGTTTATGGACATGAGCTTCATGGTCAGCTGCATTCTTTGAGTAAATCAGAATATCATCAAAGAAAACAAGAACAAAATCATCCAAGTATTCTCTGAGAATGTCCTGCATTAGGAGATTGAATGTAGCTGGTGCATTTGTCAATCTAAATGGCATGACTGTAAATTCATAGTGCCCATAGCGAGTATTGATGGGGCTGTCTTTGGGATATCTTGATCATTAATCCTGATCTGGTAATACCCTGATTTGAGATCTATCTTTGTGAAGATGTGTACTTCTTAGCTCACACTTTCATTCTACTCTTTTATGTCGTTTGCACTACATTTTCTTTAGTCAAGAGCTCTTGGTCATGTTCTTGTTGCAACGTGCTCGGCAATGGATTTTCGTCAAACTTAAGTTCTGTAACCCCAGGTGCATGAGCAGCCAGTAGAAAGGAGTACACAAACCACTCAATTATATAGTCTTCAGTAGCTTCTTGTAGGCAATCAAGGGCTGAGGTATACCACCTATAATTCTACACAAGTCCGTCACAATTATATAGTCTTCAGTAGCTTCTTGTAGGCAATCAAGGGCTGAGGTATACCACCTATAATTCTACACAAGTCCGTCACAAATGCCACCGCGACAAGCCCGACACCTTCTTGTCGTTGATTTAGTTCTAGTCGCTGGTCTACACAAAAATATTTCATCTCATGCACAGAAATATTTCATCTCATAAATCAAAGTGGATACAGAACTCCTTGGCAGAAGAGGAGGAAAAAGAAAAAGGAAAGGTTCTGGAAAAGACTTTACACGGGTACCACCTTAGGTCTCTTCTTCCAAGGCATCACCTTTTTATTTTTCACTCAAAATTCTATGATGATGTTTACATCCCACTATTGACATTTAAAGCATTGTCAAGATTCCTTGGTGGTTACCCAATACCACTCAAAGACCTTCTCCTTCAAGTTGTTAGCTCTGGTCTTCCCCCCTAAAGAAAGCTCCTCTAGCCTGGTAATGTGACTTCTCAAACCTTGTGAAATCAAGAAGAGAATAGTTTAGACTGTAGATATCACAATATCATTGATATGGATATGTATTGAAACATATAAAATTTCTCACCCTTGTGTAGAACAAACATCTAGTGGTTGACTAGAATGTGTTGTTTCCAATTAGACAAAAGATGATAAGAAATACATTGCTTGTATTAAAAAAAAGAATTGTATGAGATAATTGATACCATGTAATGAGCTTGGGGGGTTACACTACTAAGAAACCCTATGTATCACGTGCATTCAAAGGGTACTCAAGAAACCCCTTACCTATGAATTTTTTATGAATTTTTAAAATGACCCCCTTTTTCTTTATGGACTTACAATTCTTGATATCACTTACCATCTTAAACTTTAAGCATAAGATGGTCCAAGCATCTGGTTTAGGCCATTCGGGATTGTTAAAAAGAGGGGGGTTGGGGATCTCTTTTAGCTTGCCAAATAAACCTGGTTTTATCTACAAAATATGAGTGAGAAAAGAAAAAGATATTGTTCTGTAGTACAAGATTAGTTGGGCTTTGAGATACAAACATTGCCTCTCTTATGGATGCATGCATAGCATAGAAAACTCCAGTGAGGCTTTGGAGTGGTTGTTCCTCAACATAATTAGAGGGGAAAGTATTTGCAGAGAGACATAAGAAAATGGAGGATCATAAGAAAATTTGAAACAAAAAATCTAATATTAGCATGTTGTTAAGATGTAATTATGTTACACTCACAATTTGAAGGAAACATTGGTCTGGCCTTGAATGTACAGGTCTCCAAGGGTATACACATGTTGCACTATGGCAACTAGTCCTTCCTTCTTAGTATGCTTGAAGCCTTGTAGCCGCCCCTTCCAATGATGTAGCATATTTCCTAGTTGTTGACGCACTCGATGTGGTCCCTTAGAGCTTGGCTGCATGTAGATCCAACCCCTAACCCTGAATCTTGTTGGAGCCCAAACTTCATTCTCATCTCTTGTGTTATGCAGCACAAGCTCTTCCACCTTCTCCCTAGGTCTTCTCACACTACTGGAAGAGGCCATGGTGGTAAGAAAAGAGAAGAAGGGAAAAGAAAAGCTTGTTTTACAATAGAGGAGTGGAGAGGAGAGAAAGTTCAGGGTTTTCAGTGCAGCAATAGAAAGCTTAAAAGAGGGTAAGAGTTTGAGAATAGGCTTCCTGAACCTAGAGTAAACTAAAGAGGGATAGAGTTTCTGCAGCAATGGAGAGGAAGGAAGCTTGAGAGAGAGAGAGAGGGAGGGAGGGAGATTGAGATTGAGAGGGAGGGAGCTTGAGAAGGAGGGAGAGCTTGAGAGGGATGGAGTTTCTGCAGCAATGGAGAGCTTAGAAAAGGAAGAAAGAGGGAGAGGGAGCTTGAGGCTGAGGGAGCTTGACAAGGAGGGAGAGCTTGAGAGGTATGGAGTTTTTGCAGCAATGGAGAGCTTAGAAGAGGAAGAAAGAGGTTCAAAATGAGCTTTCCAAACCTAGAGTATGTTGGGGAGAAGAAAGAGCTTAGAAGAGGAAGAAAGAGGTTCAAAATGAGCTTTCCAAACCTAGAGTATGTTGGGGAGAAGTTTGAGAGGGAAAACATACTTTTGGAAAAAAAATAAGGGTTTTTAATCTGTGCGATTCTAGGTGGGAGGGACCTCTAAGTTTGGACCCAGGAGGTAGGGGGACAAGAGTAGTAATTAGGCCCCATTAGCAAACCAAAGCCTAGGTCCCTTAGGGTCAAAGAAGTTAAAAATGTGTACCCAGTCCTCCTCCTATTGGTCCATTCCTAATCAAAAGTGAATCCAAGAGGCCCTTTTTGGGTCCAAAAAATTCCTAATGTGAAGCATCTTTTGCCAATGCACCATTCACAACATTATCTATACTATCATCATGTTCCATGGGTATATATCTTTGCAATGGGCTTCCATCTAACATGATAATTTGCTTGATTGGCCACTTAACCAAGCGTACACTACCAATATCTTGTGTAGTGTTTGTTGAGGTAGTCCTTATGTTCTGGTTGTTCTTCTCTATTCCCACACCTAAACAATCCTCTCACGAGACACGACAAAGTTTACGGAATCATAAGGATAAACATATAAAATCACATGCTTCCCAATGGTCTCTGTCATGCTCTCATTCCACAAGGCCACCTTTTTCTCTCTCCAAGACTCACAAATTTTGTTATCATTTTTTCAATGAGGAAATAGGCATTGCCTCAACATAAGGGGGCATGGACTTACATTCTATAGTGTCTTCACCCATGGCCTCATCCATGCACCAACACATTGGAGAGAGGTCTAGGCCATTTAACAACACTCCAAATTGCTTCACCAATTGTCATTGCATCCATAGTGGAGAAAGGTAATAGCAGCACGTCATTATTATTGTGGGGCGGTCACTAATTAATTAATATGGGACATAGCCTAAAAATGGTTGTATCAAACAAGGTAAAATATGCAAGAGATTAAATATGTGAGCCTAGAAATAAATATATGATGCTAACAAAAAAGGTAAATGTAGGAGATTAAATATGTGAGCCTAGAATAAATATGAACAAGGTAAATGTAGGAGATTAAATATGAGGCTAGGGCGGTAGCTTAGTTGCTAAGGTGTTTCGTTGTCAAAACCCAGGTTGTGGGTTCGAACCCTGCTGGCTACCCCGATTGATGTGCCTTGTCCCTAATTTGTGGGATAAGGGGGTCCCATGGGTACTAAGCCCGCTCTTCTCTAATGCCAAACTTTTAAAAAAATAAAAAAAATAAAAAATAATTTAATAACAAAAATCATGGTAGATGTCGAGCTAATAACACTTGTGAACATGTTATTCACATGTTCACATGTTTTCATGTTCTCAAAATAGCAGGTTACCAGTGACCTGGTAACCTGCCGAAGCCCGCCGGGCTTTTTGTTTTCCCGGCGGGCCCGCCGGGATTAAAAAAAAATAAAAAAATAAAAAATAATTTAATAACAAAAATCATGGTAGATGTCGAGCTGATGTGGCTGGCCAAGATTAGCTTGCACTAGGGTTAATCTTGGCCACCGCCCTCACAACAACAAGCACAGCACAGTAGAAGCAGGCATCCCCAAAGCTAAGGGAGCAAGTCCACCATCGCAGTGTTCCAGAGGCCATGTCACCTTTTCCATCGTTCTTATTTCTAATTTACTGGAGGGGTTGCAAAGACGCTTGGGTGTTTTTATCAAAGGGAAAGTTTTTCCGGTTCTCCCAAAGCCATAGGTATCAAGAGGGGTCGCAGGTCCTAGCCAAACGCGAGAGATCTGTGCCTGCAGCAACAGCTTCGAGAGACGAATGTGCTCCTAGCCATGCACAACGTGTCCGCCTCCTTAACCAAGGTGAAGCTAGTGGGTCGGTACAATATCAACGTCACGACATCCTCCGCCCATCAGCAGCTCCTTTCCGCCATTCGTTGGTGCCTTCCGGAATGCCCCATCTATTAAACTGTTGAAATTATGGATAAAGCTCTCCTCAACAACTTCCTAACAACAAGAAATTCACCTAATCATAAACTAATCCTGGCGTTAAGTGGCAAGATAAGAGCAAGGCTAATAGTGAGGATTATAACTAGCAAGAAAAAAAATAGAGAGTATGTTTAGTCCATACACAAGGTCTTTAGAACGTGATGAGCTATTTATACGGAAACTTTGTGGAGATTTTATTTTAAATCTCCCATGATTACTAACTTTGAGAGGGTAATGAAGAGGATATCACCGAACATACACTACATGTGAACACATAAGACACAAGCATAGAAAGATACATCCAAGGTTTCTCTAGTTCTATTTACATAAGAAAACACTTTTGTTAATCAGTTTAGATTTATAGCATGAAGTTTAGATTTATAGCATGATAGTAGACTCTTACTTTTTAACATGATAGAGCAAGGGTTCAAGGATTCATAACTGAATCATTTATAAGTATAAATTCATTACTAAAATTGTCTATGTATAGTAACCTTGTGTTGTAGTGCGCGTTGCATTCAATGAAGGAACTTATAAATAGAAAATGTACCATCTTTCATCCATTACTAAATTAGGTGCACACCATTCTTAAGAGAAAACTACCAATCTTACTTTCAAAAACCCCTATAATATGTGAGAGCATGTGCACCAAAATTAAAAGTTGCATGAAAATCTGCAACATATGGTGGATTCAAGGTGTAGCTCACCTTTCATTAAAAATTGAATCCCATTTAAGTTGAGATGTATATGAGATCTCCTTATGTGCTCATTGAGAAGCATAGTCTAGGGATTGATGAAATGAAACACAACATTCATGAGATGAAATGTCTTAGAGATATCATGTAAGATATTTAAGGAGATTTCAATGCACCTACCCTTGGGGGGGGGGGGACGGGGACTATATGTAAACCCTATAAATCATGTGAGTTCAAGGCCTATTTTTAAAATCCCTTATCTATAAGTTTTTATTGATTAAAATTAACCTTTTCTTCTATATAATTTGGATTTTTTTTAGATTTTTGTTTTTACAAACCCCTTCTCTCTGTTTTTTTTAAGTAAATAAACTATACCCTTTTTATGCACTCACGTATTTTTGAGTGACCCCCCCTCCCCCAAGAACCTACCAAATAAGCATGAAAGGAGATTTCATTGCACCTAGCCTACCAAATAAGCATGAAAGGAGATTTCACCTACCAAATAAGCATGAAAGGAGATTTCAATGCACCTACCAAATAAGTATACACATAATTATGCATCAAGCCCAACATACATTAAATGGTCTCATACCATGGATATGCACTCATTGAGAAGCATAGTCTTGGGATCGATGAAACGAAAAACACATCATGAGATGTAAAGTCTTAGAGATATCATGTAAGATATTTAAGGAGATTTCAATGCACCTACCAAATAAGCATGAAAGGAGATTTCATTGCACCTACCAAATAAGTACACATAATTATGCATGAAGCATAATGTGCATTAAATGATCTCGTACCATGGGTATGCAATAAGCAACACAAAAAGAAGCTTCACTCCACTCAATTTAGTACCATGATAATGCAAGTATGCTTTGATTAAAGACGGTGACTTTTTTAAAGATACTTTAATCAAAGATTTCTCATAACCTTGTGTATGTTGCATATAACAAAGAACTTTTAAATAAACATACAAAACTCGTAGTGGTTAAAAAGAAGAGCAGACTTCTGAACCCTACGCGAACAAATCGTGGGCGATGGCGGGTGGCGTCTGATAGCCCTCAAATCCTTCTCTTTCTCCTCTGCGCCTGTGCTGCCCAGAGGCTCGATTATGTCTGTTTACCCTCCTCACTCTCAACCACACCCCCCCCCTCAAGTGCATGGGCACCGAGTGGAGGGGAGCCCCTACTCTGCTCACAGCACAAGAGACTAGCTCTGGGACTACTCAGTCTTCTTCACAAGTTGCTTTTCATCAGTTCCTACAGTGGCCCCCGGCCATGGATGGCAACAGAGATGCCATGCTAAAATATGAGCAGGTGTTAGAAGACTTCATGGACACCAAAAACAGCTACTAGAAGAATCCAAAGCCCGAGTGGAAGAGCTAAATCTAATGCTACTGCAAAAACAAGTCGAAGAAGAGGTTCAAATCAACAAGCAAGTCCAGCAAAGATAATGGCCACATTAGGTAATCTCTCTTCCATTAATCCTGTGGTTTGTCTTCCACCAGAGCTGGTTCAATCTTTGGAATCTCATTATACAGCCCATTCCTTAGTTCGGCTACTGTTCGGGCCAAGACCACCAGTAGATTTCCTTAGGGGGTGGGTCAAAGACAACTGGATTTCCATAGGTATTGAGGTAGAGATCATCCAAGCCCTCCCAAATGGGTACTACCTCTTTCTATTCAAGGACCCAAATATGGCTCTTAAGGTCCTAGGTTCAGAGCAATGGATGTACAGGAACATCCATTGCTCTTAAGGTCCTAGGTTCAGAGCAATGGATGTACAGGAACATCCCCTTCTGTTTCTTCAGTTGGTCTAAAAACTTTAACCCTCAAGGCCCAAAACCCTCAGCCTGCCCTATGTGGGTTGAGCTTCCTAACCTGCCTTTTTACTTGTACCCTTAGCTCAAAAAAATTGTTTCCCCCATAGGGAAAGTGCTAGGCATGAGACCCAAGAATGACTACAACCCGGCTTGGCATCCTCAGGTTCTGGTGGAAGTGGATCTAGATAGGCCCTTTATTGATGAGATTGAAATAAATTGCAGTGATTATAACATCCAGCAAAGCATTCTATACAAACACCTTCCCAACGCATGCTTCCACTGTGGAAAGCAAGGACATGTTATCAAAGAGTGTCCTTCCAAATACCCCAATTTGAGTGCCACTAGTGCCCCTAATCTTCGATCAGCCCACCAACAACCAAGCTCAACCTACTGAAGTGAATAAGAATCTGACTGTGCCTTCTCCCCTTGTTCCCTCTACCTCAAAAGACAAGGGAGAAAAGTTCACAGTACCCAATAGGAGGAAGACCTTTAGACAAAATAGGGCGGGAAACCAGAGGGCATTTGCCAACTCCTTCGCCTTACTAGACAGCATCTCGGACCCGAATGATTCGGTTGACTCCCAACAGATAATTCATTCCACGCCTTTGGATAGATCTAGAATTCTGGCCGAAACTAACCAAATGGACCATGACCAAGTGCTCCCACCCCACGCAATGATGGTTGGCTCATTGGGAGATGAGCAAGTCAGGGCTGAGCAGTCTTTGTCTGATACAAAAAATGGTATACCCAAATAAATGGAGATAGTCAAGGAATTGAAAAGAATGCATGCTCATGTTGGATCCACCACACCTCAAGCTGCATCCAAAGTGGGACCTAAAAAGATCAACTCCGAGAAAAAGGGCAAATGAGATGCTTGTTAAGGGGTTGACTGACCTTTCAAAAGTCCAACTAGTGAAACAATGGCTAAGGAAACAAGGAAGATTTAACTTCATAACTCTAACTGAAGTCAAAGTTAGCAGGGATGAGCTTGAAAAAACGTTGCTCAACATCTCTAAAGAGCACATCTAGATCAACACAGCCCACTGTCAGGGTTCTGGAGGAGTGGCTGTGGATATGCATGTGGACCATCAGAATGAGCTGAAAGACATGAGGATTGATACGTTTGATCAATGGGCTGCATTTGAAATGACAACCTTCTCCTTCATTGGTATTTATGCTAGAGGTGCTTAGGCAATCAGAATCAGAACCTGGGGTACCCTGAGAAGCATCCCTGATCCTATCATTCTAATGGGAGACTTCAATATGGTGGAAACCAAAAATGACAGGTTAAGAGGGCTGGGACAAGTCATAAAAGGGGCAGAGCTCCTAGCCTGGCAGTGCTCTGCTGATCACTTTGAGCTATGTGACGTAGGGAATATTGGAGACTACACGTGGCAAAACTATGCCCATGGGGAATTGACCAGGAAAGCAAGATTGGACAGAGGATATATTAGCAAAACCTTGGGTAACTCCTACATCAAATGTGAATGTAGAACTGACATTTCTACTTGCCTCTCAGATCACTACCCAGTTATATTAGTGTTGGACAACCATGACAAAAAGGTCTCTAATCAATGGTTCCACACGGATCCAGCCCTGTTTAAAATGCCTATTGTTCAGGAGGAAGTCAAAAGAATCTGGATTGAATTCTTTAGCTTTGGTATTACCCCAGCGAGGGCATGGAATCTGGCCATCAAATCTACACAAGCTTTGGAATTACCCCAACGAGGGCATAGAGTCTAGCCACCATCAAATCTACCCAAGCTCTCTTGATTTGCATTAGGAAAGAGGTAACCAGAATCAGGAAAAACAGAAGAGACCTACTCTATCTGAAACTAAAAGAACTGGAAGTGAGCCAATAAGGAAGACTCGGCTATTCAAGAAGCTGTTCTTAGTACTAGGGCTGAAATTAGGAGAGAAGAGGAGGTATTCCAGAAGCAAGCCCTTCTATTCTTTAGATATTGGTGGGCTCGGAAAGATGACCTTCCCACTCCCGAGATGTTCAAAATGCTAAAAGTCAAACAATGTAAGGATGCAATCCCTACATTGCATGATCCTAACTCTCCGGATAACTCCTCTGAGGAAGGGGATAGAACAAGAGTCTTCAAGCACTTTAATAACATATTTAGTAAAGGGGGAGGGGTGACCAATGACCAACACAAATGCATTGCACTCATAGGGCAGGCCAAGAAGCTAACCATACCTGACACACTTGCTAAAGAGCTAGAAAACAATATATCCAAAGAAGAGATTGGCAAGCCTAAAGGTGAGGAAAAGCCCAGGTATAGATGGCATGCCCGCTGAATTCTACAAGACGTTCAAGGATCTCTTGCTGTCTCCCTTACTAGCGATGTGGCAAGAGGCTCTCTTTTGGGGCGTTGCCTCGCAATGAAAGGTGGATAAAACTTATCCATAAGAAAGGGGAGAAGAATGACTTGAGCAATTGGAAACCTATTACCATGTTAAACTGTGCTTACAAAATATTTGCCAAGGCCTTAGCTTTGAGGCTGTCCACTCATCTAAAGAATTGGATCAAGCAGGAGCAAAAGGGCTTCATTAAAGGAAGGTACATTCTAGATGCCATTATTCCATTGTGGGAGGGTATGTAGTATGCAAAAGAATCTGAACAAGACTACATCTTTTTCAAAATTGACTTTGATAAAGCCTATGATAGGCTCAGTTTGGCATTATGTTCTAGAATCCCTTAAACACATGGGTGCAAGTTAGCACTTCATCCAGATGGTGATGAGTACTCTTTTTGGGAATGCCTCGGCTAGGGTGAATGTCAATGGGGTGCTCTCTGGCACTTTCTCCCTGACCAAATCTATCAGACAAGGCTGCCCTCTAGCACCCCTCCTCTATGCTATTGCTACAGATGGTCTAAACTGGCTGATTAAAGTTAGGATTGACAAAGGGGAAATGAATGGTATCTCTCTTCCCAACAATAAATAGCTATGCACCCAAATGTTTGCTGATGATATACTAATGCCATGGTTGCCAATAATGAGCTAAGCATTAAGTGCTTTTGGGAGTGCTTGGAAATTTATTGCAGGGATTCTGGCTCAATCATTAACCATAAGAAAACAGGGATCAGAACCCTCATTAACGAGCCTCCTGATTGGCTAATTCAAGCTGGCTATAAAGTCCTGGAGTAGAGGGAGTGATTTTCAGATTATTGGGCATTCCCATGGGATTCAAGGTCACCCTTAAGCAGAGATGGTTGTGGGTGCTAAATAAGGTGAAAGAGAAACTTGCCAGATGGCAAAAAATGCATCTAAACCTGGGGGGTAGAAAGATGGTAATCAACCACTTCATTATCCCTTCTATCATCTATTTTCTCAGCTGCTGGAGACCTCCAGACTCTGATCTATTGCATTTCATAAGGTTATGCAGGAACTATCTATGGGGAGGGGACCCCTGGATTAGGAAAATCCCTAAAGTCAAGTGGAAATGGTGCTGCTTGGAAACAGGTAAAGGGAGCCTTGGAATCAAAGATGTGTCCAACCTGGCTAACAAAATGGATGCCAAGTGGGTGCTGAGAAGCTTTCTCTACCCCTCTGAAGATTGGGCTTGGTTGATCAATAGAAATCTTGAACAATTCTAGCTCAAACAATTCCCCAAGTGGAAGAAGCTCCTCCTGCTCACAGTTATGGCTAGCAAATACTTGGTGCAATCGGTTGCCAGCCAACTGGTCCATTCGCTTTAGTCGGCTTGGAATGCTATCAAGATGGACCTTATCCTTTCTAAGAAGCCTAGTTACACATGGGTATACATGGAAGAGACTCCATCTGGTGGCCAAGCATTTCCCTCCTCCCAATTGATAATGCCCAAGCTGAAGCAGCTTTGAGGATGCACAGGAAAGGAATCTGCTGCTGTTGGTGGGATATTTGGGACAGAGACGTCAATTCTTGGATGTCCAGAGCTGATCTAATCAGAGACTATAATGTCTCATATGCAAAATTAGACCTTATTAGGGTACAAATCAGCTTATGGCACCAATCGGACACCTAGCTGCTATTGATTAAAGATATGCCAGCCCACAAAGCTTTCCAATGGAAGAATCAAAAAGGACTTCTCCCTATTTCTCCCAAATAGAGAACTGATAAACAAGAGATGGGGAATCCTTCTGGATATATCACAATGGTATTTTTTGTTTGGTAAGCTATAGAATAAATGTGGAACCAAAAAAAAGCATGCCCAGCTTGGTTGGTTATGTTCAGAGCTATTTGGATACAGTTTAAAGCCCTCAGACTTAACATAAGAGATGGGAAGTGCCACAGATGCAAGGAGGTTGAGGATGACCTACACATTTTCATGCACTGCCCTATTGCAAAGAAATGTTTCAAGTCATTGGCCAATTGCATTCAGCTATGGAATGGCTACACCCTTGGCTAGAAAAACTTGTTACTTGGAGAAAGCATCGGTTGCACCTTGGAACTATGGGCTGTCTTGAGAACTGAACTATTATGGTGCTTGTGGTTACATAGACTTGATTTCATTTTTGATAGTATGCATACTACCAGTTTCAAGCCGAAAGAGAACTTAATACATGTAGGTGAAAGATTCATACAAAGACGAATGAAAGACCTGGACACCAAGCTTCTTCATATGCATAAGAAACCTAAAGGAAAGCAAGTGGACAAGGTGACACAACAAATCCAAGAACTGTTGAAGATGAGAGAGTCTCATATCTCCTAGGATGTGTTGCTCATCAAAGCACTCTATGTTTTTTGAAAGTCACACTCAAGAAAAGAGTGAAAAGCTGGATACACAGTTAGAGAAACTTCTCAATAAAGTCAAAGGCAATCTCGGGGCCTGCATTTCAAGAACTATATGTCATGTGCAAGGACATTCTACTCATTAGAGCTCTCAACATGTTGTAACCTGTCTCTTTCTAATCTCTTAATATAAGCAGCCGTTTTTTTTTAAAATAACTTTTAAATCAAAAACCATTTGAAAATTGAGCACATACCATTCTTAAGTATAAATCCACCAATTGTTTGCTTTCAAGTAACCTTGAGCATGTGAAACCACGGAAGTACTTGTTGACTAAAAAAAGTCCAAACGTACTTGTTGACTAGAAAAAATTCAAACATCATTGTTCTTGTAGTAGAACCAAGCAAAAAGCTTTAATTTTCCTTAACACAATTCTATAGCACATAACTTTGTGGTGAACATCTACTCATAACATTGAATGGTGCTGAAACATAAATCCAACTTAATTTACAACTTTGGAAAACTCAAGTCAACATGAAGATCAGTGATGAAGGAAAATATTAAATCAGT